>NC_054869.1:4026197-4686197 GCF_018320785.1 Cheilinus undulatus | reverse complement strand
CTAATTTTCAACATCTGACATGTTGATTATGTTCTATTGTAAATAAAATATGGGTTGATGAGATTTGAAAATCCTTGTATTCTCTTTTATTTACATTTTACACAGCGACCCAACTTTTTTGGAATTTGAGTCATAAGAGTAATCCATCTGGATAGTTTGCCTGAACAATGCTGGACCCACCTCTAACTGGATGTAAACATTCCATCAAAATAAACTGGAGTAAATGGGAGAGAATATGGAAGAGGATTAGGGCCACTGAAAAAAAAACATTTGAGATGAAATTTTTCTTTTTTATTTGCAAGAAAAAGTCAGTATTATGGGATCAAAGTCGGAATTTTGAGATCAAAGTCAGAATTCTGAGATTAAAGTCAGAATTCTGAGAAAAAAGTCAGACTTGTGAGGAAAAAAAGTCAGAATGCTGAGATTAAAGTCGGAATTTTGAGATTGAAGTTCGAATTGTGAGAAAAAAGTCAGACTTGTGAGATTAAAGTCAGAATTTTTAGAAAAAAAGTCAGAATTCTGAGATTAAAAGTCAGAATTATTTTTTTATCCTCGCAAGTGAAAATATATATATATAGTATATAAGTATATATAATATATAATATATATATTATATATATAATATAATATATAAGTTTACATACATTTCATTAGTATTTGGTAGCATTGCCTTTAAACTGTATGACTTGGGTCAAATGTTTTGGATATGCTTCCACAAGCTTTTCACAATAGTTTGCAGGAATTTTGGCCCATTCCTCCTGGCAGAACTGGTGTAACTGAGCCAAGTTTGTAGGCCGCCTTGCTCGCACATGCCTTTTCAGCTCTGCCCATAAATTTTCAGTGGGATTGAGATCAGGGCTTTGTGATGGCCACTACAAAACATTGACTTTGTTATCCTTAAGCCACTTTGTAACCAGTTTGGCAGTATGCTTAGGGTCACTGTCCATTTGGAAAACCCATTTGCGCTCAAGCTTTAACTTCCTGTCTGATGTCTTGAGATGTTGCTTCAGTATTTCCACATAATGTTCTTTCCTCATGATGCCATTTATTTTGTGAAGTGCACCAGTCCCTCCTGCAGCAAAACAACCCCACAACATGATGCTGCCACCCCCATGTTTCACAGTTGGGATGGTGTTCTCGGGATTGCAAGCTTCCCCTTTTTTTCTCCAAATGTAACGATGGTCATTATGGCCAAAAAGTTCAATTTTAGTTTCGTCAGACCACAGAACATGTCTCCAAAAATTAAGGTCTTTGTCCCTGTGTGCATTTGCAAACTGTAATCTGGCTTTTTTATGTTTCTTTTGGAGTAATGGCTTCTTCCTGGGAGAGTGGCCTTTCAGCCCATGTCGGTACAGGACTTGTTTGACTGTTGATAATGACACACTCTTACCAGCTTCAGCCAGCATCTTCATAAGGTCTTTTGCTTTTGTTCTTGGGTTGAGATGCACTTTTCGGACCAAAGCACGATCGTCTCTGGGACACAGAACCCGTCTCCTTCCTGAGCGGTATGATGGCTGGACATTCCCATGGTGTTTATACTTGTGTATAATTGTTTGAACAGATGAACGTGGCATTTTCAGGCATCTGGAAATTGCACCCAAGGATGAACCAGACTTGTGCAAGTCCACAATTCTCTTCCTGATATCTTGGCTGATTTCTTTTGATTTTCCCATGATGTTACACAAAGAAGCAGTGTGTTTCAGGTGTACCTTAAAATACATCCACAGGTGTGCCTCTAATTAACTCAAATGTTGTCAATAAACCTATCAGAGGCTTCCAAAGACATGACATCATCATCTGGGCTTTCCCAAATTGTTTAAAGGCATAGTAATCTTAGTGTATGTAAACTTCTGACTCTCAAGAAAATAATAAAAAAAATGTCCAAAAAATGATCTCTCTCATTATTCTGGCATTTAGCAAATAGAAATAATTTTGGTAATCCTAGTTGACCAAAAACAGGAAAAGTTTAATCTGATTTAATGTTAGACGGTGAGAAAAAAAGTTTATGTGCCTTTTTATATAGTGTATGTAAACTTCTGGTTTCAACTGTATATATACAGTGCTTAACAAATTTATTAGACCACCTGTCATATTTGTCTCAGAGACCATCCAGCATCATGAAGTGCTTTAATGCGGACTCTTTCATTTTCAGTCAGCTCTCCACGTTTCATCATTTTGAACAGCAATGAGGAATTTCAAACTGAATTCATTATTGAATCAAATAAGCACTTTATACTCAAATAAGCACTGTATATATTTGTCTAAAAAAATGACAGTATTGTTATTTATCTTCCGTAGAAAGATGAGGTCTTCAGAAATGTAAAAGTTAAAACTTAAAAAAATATAGTTATGGGGTTATTAGGAGCCTGGGGTCCAGCATCATAACATCATCTGCAGTCATGGGTGTAGCACAGGGGGGAAAAAGGGTACCGATTACCTGGGCTCCCAGTAGGGAGGGACCCTTAAGAAGACTGCAATAACAAGTATTTTTTTTTTGTTTGTTTGTTTGTTTGTTTTTTTCATTTTTTCTAAGTAATAATTGTTATTATTGAATCAAAAGCAACTAAATGAATTGGTCAACAGACTGAAATTTTTATCAAATAGAGTGAAATAAAATACTGGAGCCCCTGCACCTCCCTTTTAAATGTCCAAACGGTGTAGTCCAGCACCATGAAATAATGCAAGTATATTTAATTTAACCAAAGTAAAAATATTGCTCTTACAGAGGGAAAGTATGGTTCAGAAAAAAAAAAACATTTAAATGCATAGATAATGTAAAAATGACGCAACATTTGTTGACTGGCTAGCCGGTTCAAGGGGGCCCTGTGTAAAATTCTCTCTGGGGGCCCAAAATCCCTAGCTACGCCCCTGTCTGCAGGAAGTATACTGAACCAAGATGTCTTTAGAGGGGTATCTTTTATTTGGTTCCATACTAACATACTTGGTCCCCCCTAATGCTGCTTAGTAGAATTTAAAATACACTGCTGGTACCGTCACATGATCTGTTGATAACCGTTGTTTTCTAACATTGCTTTAATCTATGCAGCTTTTTCTTAGCTTGTTTTTCACAGCAGTAATCTCCACACTGATAAAAACAAGTACATGACTTGGTGTTACAGTAAGTTCAACTTTACAGTGAGTACCGTGTGTGTCTGTGTGTTGCAGCTCCAGAGATGTCCAGCTGTGTGCGGTCCGGCGACTGTGCAGACGGTCTGTGCTGCGTCCGGTATCTGACCGGTAAGCGGTGTCAGAGGATCCCGGTTGAGGGCGAGGCCTGTCTGCTACGAGGGTCCACCAAACGGAGGAGCAAGCTCGGGCGCTGCGACTGCGACGTGGGGCTGAGCTGCACCGCCGTCAACCGAGCAGAGTCAGGAAAGGCCAAAGGTCAAGGGGTGTGTCTGCCCAGTCAGAGCCGGAGGAACATGAGGAATTCTGGGAAGAAGAGGAGGACGGCAGAGACGAGCTGCTGACCGATAAACTCTGTAGCTTTGGAACATATTTAATTTAACTTGGCTCACTTTGTAGCAATGATGTTTTTGACGTGTTTCACACAGGTTTAGAGCCCACTATGAAACCAAGTCAATGTTGATTTCATTAATGAATATAACTAGCATTGCTTAACTTATTTACACAGCCTAATGGTACTTTATCTGCCCTTAACAACGCCAGGAAGTGGCAAATTTAAAAAGTGAACAACATAATTTAACTACAAACCTACTCCAGCCAAAACTACAACACAAATAGGTTGATAGCTGGAGCAATACCAAGCCAAAGTGAAACGTGATGTGAGGAGTTAAACTGAGCTGTTTTCAGGTAAATCTTACAATAAACACAACAAAAATCTGCATTTGTTGCAGTAAATAATAAGAAAATCTATTTTAGGCAAACCAGCTAATCAATTTGTGTACATTAAACACACTCCTAAAGCATTTTCATGTGGCCAGATGAAACTCAAGCAAGCTATTCTCTATGGACAAAAGTATTTGGACTGTAATGATATTGTATTCAAATGCTTTAATTTAGAGTTGGCCCCCTTTTGCTGTAATAACAGACTCCACTCTTCCATAAGATTTAGAGTGTTTCTGAGGGAGTTTGTGTCCATTCATTCAGCCAGAAGGCCTAGCTCACAATTTCCTTTCCAGATCACCCCAAAGGTGCTTAGTGGTGTTGAGGTCAGGGATCTGTGCAGGCCAGTCCAGTTCTTCCCCACTGAACTCATTAAACCACGTCTTTATAGTCCATCTTTGTGCACTGTGGCAGTCATGTTGGCATAGAAAAGGACCTTCCCCAAACTGTTGCCACAAAGTTGGAAGCAGAGCATTGTCCAAATATCTTGGTATGCTGAAGCATTAAGATCGGCCTTCACTGGAGATAAGGGGTCTAGCCCAACCCCTGAAAAACAGCCCAATACCATTATCTCCTCCACTAAACTTCATAGTCAGAACACTGCAGGCAGGCAGGTAATGTTCTTCCAGCATTCGCCAATTCACCTATTTGACTGCCAAACAGAGTAGCATGATTCATCACTCCGAAGAACAAGTTTCCACTTCTCCACAGTCCGGTGTCAATGTGCTTTACTCTACTCCATCTGACGCTTAACATTAGACTTGGTGTTGTGAGGCATGCATGCAGCTGCTCGGCCATGGAAGTCCATTCATGAAGCTCCCACTGCACAGTTTTTGTGTTCACATTAATGCCTGTAGAAGTTCAAAACTCTCCAGCTATGGAATCAGCAGTGTTGCCTTAGTTCTGTGATTTTACACGGTCTTCTGCTTAGTGGCTGAGTTGCTGTTGCTCCTAAATGCTTCCATTTCCACTTTCTAATAATATCACTTACAGTTGACTGTGGAATATCCAGCAGGGGTGAAATTTGACAAACCGTCTTATTGCACACAGTGCCCCGCTTAAAGTCACACCTGTGGCAAAAAGCCTGATAGAAACAGCTGAATTCAATAATGAACAGGTGTGGCCAAATACTTTTGTCCATGTGTTGTATCAGTGAACTCCAGAATAATCATTGCAAATTTAGTGGTTTTGAAAATGTTTGAGTTGTTTTAAATTTCACTGAAACAAGTTCCAAATAGCTATGTATGCCAAAAGATAACAGATTTTTTAAACACTTGATTATTTATTAAACCTCAGAACTAAAGTTTTTAAAAAGTAAGTTATGATTCTAAGATTTTATAGTTAATGGTCCATATTCAGCCTATAGAAACTCACTGTACTTTTTCAGACTGTTTTTGCAGAAAGTAGAGATAATGCAATGTCATTTTTTTCCTGATATCATTCAGCTCTACAGTAGATGTTGTCAAACTGCCTTCCCTCCATCTGAAACTCAAACTCACTCTTTTTTTTCTGGCATCAAATGCAAAGAGATGATCCCCACATTTAAAGACTGAAACTTGGAGGATCAATGTTGTAAAGCGCTTGAGGACTGATGGCTCCTCCATCAAAATATTCTGATTATTAAGGCCCTTTTCTGGACTTTAAGACTCTATATTTGCCTTTCTCAAGGGAGTTCATACATAAATCCCATGCCCAGGGATTTTCCCATAGTTTGTAGCAAAACTGGTGATGTAGAGAAGACGTAGATCAATGGAATAGAAGTTAACAGTTGTAACATTTTCAGCATTTCTCAGCAAAAAAAAAAAAATCTCATCCTGAGGTCTGTGGCCTTTGAATGTTCCTCTCAGTAAATGTTGCAAGCATTTTCTCTGTTACTGTTATTTTAGCACTTTAGTCTATTAAAATAAAGCAATAGCATGCTCTGACTGCATCTGTCTGTCTGTTTTTCACTTTTAGTTTAGACCTGCAGTTTCAACAGCATTATCAGATATGAAGGCAAATTTGCCTGACCTTCACCATCAGCACAACTTAAGGAAAAGTTTTATGATAGGCCTCTAGTTTTACTTCCTACAGGTTAAACCACTACTAGGGATGCATTATGTATGCACAAACACAGCATGCTATCTGTATCAGCAGATTTTAGCACTGAAAGTGTTAACAGGCAAATCTACGCTATATTGCCAGAAGTATTTGCTCACTTGCCTTGACTCGCATATGAATTTAAGTGACATCCCATTCTTAATCCATATTGTTTAATATGACATCAGTCCACCCTTTGCAGCTGTAACAGCTTCAGCTCTTGGGAAGGCTTTCCACAAGGTTTAGGAGTGTGTTGATGGGAATTTTTGACCATTCTTCCAGAAGCACATTTGTGAGGTCACACACTGATGTTGGACGAGAAGGCCTGGCTCTCAGTCTCCACTCTAATTCATCCCAAAGGTGGTCTATCGGGTTGAGGTCAGGACTCTGTGCAGGCCAGTCAAGTTCATCCACACCAAACTCTCTCATCCATGTCTTTATGGACCTTGCTTTGTGCACTGGTGCACAGTCATGTTGGAACAGGAAGGGGCTTCCCCAAACTGTTCCCACAAAGTTGGGAGCATGGAATTGTCCAAAATCTCTTGGTATGCTGAAGCACTCAGAGTTCCTTTCACTGGAACTAAGGGGCCAAGCCCAGCTCCTGAAAAACAAGCCCACACCATAATCCCCCCTCCACCAAACTTTACACTTAGAACAATGCAGTCAGACAAGTACCGTTCTCCTGGCAACCGCCAAACCTAGACTGGTCCATCAGATTGCCAGATGGAGAAGTGTGATTCATCACTCCAGAGAACACGTCTCCACTGCTCCAGAGTCCAGTGGTGGTATGCTTTACACCACTGCATCTGACGCTTTGCATTGCTGCTCAGCCATGGAAACTCATCCATGAAGTTCTCTACACACTGTTCTTGAGCTAATCTGAAGGCCACATGAAGTTTGGAGGTCTGTAGCCATTGACTCTGCTGACCCTGCTCCATCATTTTACGTGACCTACCACTTCATGGCTGAGTTGCTGTCATTCCCAATCACTTCCACTTTGTTATAATACCACTGACAGTTGACTGTGGAATATTTAGGAGTGAGGACATTTCACCACTGGACTTGTTGCACAGGTGGCATCCTATCACAGTACCACACAAATTCACTGAGCTCCTGAGAACGACCCTTTCTTTCACAAATGTTTGTAGAAACAGTCTGCATGCCTGGGTGCTTGATTTTATACACCTGTGGCCATGGAAGTGATTGGAACACCTGATATCAGTTATTTGGATGGGTGAGTGAATACTTTTGGCAATATAGTGTATCTTGCAAAGCTCCAATCTGCGACATTTGTGCCAGACCTGAGAATGGGCCTGACCAATCAGCATCCTTTGAGGAGAAGAAGGTGGTGTTTATAGGCGGGGTTTAGTTGGACAGGAAGCCAAAAGCAGTGGCTCACAGCGGTGTAGCAATTAACTAGATGTAGCTATGGTGTAGCAGCAATTTTAATCAGAACTGGAACACATTTCTGTATGAAATAAAGAGGAAGGAATAATGGAAGCACATTTCTGCAAAATAAAGAAAAAATGTGAAATTAAGGCAATTCTTTAAAAAAAAAAGTCCTAAGTCTTAATTATGAGATGAAAAAAGTCAGCATTTTTTTAGATAAAAAGTCAAAATTATGAGATAAAAGGTCAAAATTTGACTTTTTATCTCATAATTTCAACTTACTAAAATAAGAGGAAACCTTGTAAGATTCTGTTGGCAGAGAAGATGTTTTGCTCTTCTCCTAACCGGCCTCAGCATAAGTTTCATAAATCTTGCTCTACTGTTCATAAATTACGGCAGCATTTGTACTGGAGCTGTGCATGCCTGCTACCTCACTTTGTCTTGCTGCGCTGATTGGCCGGACATGAATGTGACGGACAGAATGTTTGTCCAATCACCTTCCAAGGCTTTTTTGAAAAGTTCTGCCCTTTCTAAACATTTTCTAAGGGGGCTTTCCCAGATGAATGTGAAATACATCCACACAATTGGTGTAAGAAGCAGTCTATCTGGTGTGTCAGGTTATATGACCAAGGTATAATAACAGAAAAGACTGATCATTTGTGGCTTTATTTAGACAGAGTACCTTTATTTTGAAGGGTACAGTGACATGATTGCAGGAACACTTAAGGCAATCAAAAGCAGGGGGCCACTGAAGCTCCGCCCACCACTGAAACAGAATAGTGAGTGGTTTATTTTTCATTGGTAGTGCTAGATGAGAGATGTTGTTTCTGTTTTTTCTTTCTAAATTTATAAAATAAAGATATAGTTAGTTTTTATAAGAAAACAAAAATCATTTTTTTCTTTTTAAGTTTGTAATTTATATTGATACACGATTAGAATGCACCTTGGTGTGAGTTCTTTAAACTTTCATTTACAACCACTAGTGTAAGGTTATAATAGTTCTGTATTTTTCATTAGTTTTGATTTTTATCAATTTAGAGTCATCAATTAACCTAACAACATGTTTTTGGTGGTGGGAGTAGAGAACCACACATTCACGGGGAGAACGTGCACACTCCACACAGAAAGGAGTGAACATCATACATTTTTAAAAACATATTCAAACAGGCTCCTCTTCACTAATATAAATATATTTTAAAGATGATGTTTGAATACAATTCCCAACATAAAAACTAAAACTGTGTGAAGTCTTAACCAATCAAATCAGCCAACTTTTACACTCCCCAGACTTGGGTGTAGCTGCCAGTCAGTATGGTTGTGTCAAAGATTAAAACTAAGGATATTTTGTCTCTAGTGTTATTTCATTTTAGTTCATTTTGTTAGCACACCACGCAGTTTTAGTTAGTTTTTGTTTTTAGGTAAAGCTTAGTTTTTATTTAGTTTCAGTTAACTAAAATGATATTCAAATTTTAGTTTTAGTAAACTTTAACAACCTTGCCCTAGTGTTAGAAAAATCACAGCAAAAGTGATCTTTTGATGCCTTTATGGTAGATTAACATGACAAGATGCCCCCAAATTTTGCCAGTGCTTCCCAAATTGGTGCTGTCTAAGTGGACAAAATTTGAGCCCTCATTGGTGCCCTTCTTATCATCATTGCTTCTACCCCTCCAACATCCCGTGTCCACCACTGGCAACCACATTTCTCCTTTATTGACTTTTCTAAATCCTTGACAGAGGAGTAAATTTTGACCTTTGGATAATAAATGAAATACATTCATTAATTTGTAAAGGTTAAAACACGTCTTAGCTGTGTAAATGTAAGTCTTAAAGCTGTTTACATTTCAGAAGATGAACCAGACTTTTCTGGCTTTCATGTTAAATGGTCAACTAACAGAACAGTAGCTAAAGAGCGCCCTCTGCTGGACGCTGAGGTGCATTATTGATCTTCATGGAAACGCATAAATGCCTTTTTTTATGTAGTTTGGGACAATTAATGTCACAGTTTCAGGAAGGACAAAACAAAACAGACCAAATATTACACAGGCTTTAGGTAACAGTAACTGAAAATGCCCTAAAGGGAGAAATAGGGAAACCCAGCAGAATAAGGGGGGCGGCAAGTAAAACAGCCGATCATTTAGCAGTGATTACCAAATTTCATCGCTTAAGCCTAAATATTCATTATAATTGATGAAAGGAAAAAGTAGACCTATTGTTGCTGGTTTCATAAAGTAAAATGCTCCTTTTCTTAAAGAGGGGAATCTTTATTTACCTAAGACAAGAAAACCACAGGCCAAGGCCCTGGTAACTTACTACAAAATTCAAATCTGATCACTGTCCAAAGTGTCAAATGCCAGCCAGGAGGCTAGCACTGCATCACTTAATGCATGCGTTTGTTTGAGCCATCTGCTGCTCCTTTTACTTGGCTTTCAGACCCAGCCATTTCTGCAATATAGTGACCAACTACAGATACATTGTAGCAGAAATTATATAGAGCTTCTGCAGTTACTGGATAAAATACTCATAATTTATTCTGTAACATTAAGTTAAAAATGCCAGTTTTCTGAATACCTTAGCTACACGTTCTCTTGCCGCTGCAGCCTAATTTACCTAGACTTATTTGTCTTAGCATAATTAGTAGGATGCATTTTCCTTCACACCATAGCTTTAACACCATCCTCCACGACCGCCTGCTTCTATGACTTGTTGAAACAAACACAACAAAAGCACAGATTTCAATTGTCAAGGCAACTTTTTATTTCTCTCATTTCATTTTTTGACTTAACAAAAAACCGTTGGGACTTTGTGGAAAAAAACGTTAATGCAAAAGAAACTTTAAAGGCAAAGTCACAAATGCAACAACATGGTCTTAACAACAGAATATAAAAGGGGGTAGAGGGACTGGGGAGGGGGGAATCAGCTGAATCTCCATCAATAGGAATGTTGAATTGGAGGGGGGAGGGTGGGGGCAGGGCTGGAGCCTACAGGGATGTGGCTACAGGGCGCGCAGAGAGGGTTAAGTGCTGGAGCTCAGAGCTGTCCGCAGTCAGCAATGATGATCTTCTTCGAGGTTTTGCCACTCTGGCTGCCAAGGCTCTCCATGGCACTTACGACATCCATGCCCTCGACCACCTTACCGAACACCACGTGCTTTCCATCAAGCCTGAAAGTAGACACATCGTTTAGCACACTCAGTAAGCTGCTATCAGTTAACAGTTAAAGAAATGCACAAACGCGCCTAGTTGAGCAGATACGGGTTAGTCATGCTAGAAGCAGGGAGCATTAGGTTAACAGGTTGGCACTCTAGAAAACTGATGGCGGCGAGTGCATTTACCATGCTGTTGGGGCTGTGCAGATGAAGAACTGGGATCCGTTGGTGTTTGGTCCGGCATTGGCCATGGACAGGATACCTTTGTCAGTGTGCTTCAGCGTGAAGTTCTCATCCTGAAATTTGTTGCCGTAGATGGACTTTCCACCGGTTCCATTGTGGTTGGTGAAGTCACCGCCCTGCGTGAAAGATCATCGTTTAACATCACAAAAAGGGATAAAACCATTTTCAAAGAATGACATCATAAAAACATGCAACTTTAACCTCATCTTAAATACTTTATTATTTTAAACAGTCTTTGTTTGTAACGCAGCACACTGCCATGCTATAGCACATCTACATGCCATTTGCTAGCCGCCATGATATAACAGAAAAGCAAATTGGTAGAGTTGGGCAAGACACAACCTCCTTGGCTGTAAAATAAAAGCACAGTACACAGGTGTAAAAACCTACAGTTCCTTGTATGCCGAATGGAGGCCATCTGCACAAGCACCAAAAGTCAAACACCCATGTTGAAATGGATTTCTCT
Source organism: Cheilinus undulatus (assembly GCF_018320785.1). Taxonomy (NCBI): domain Eukaryota; kingdom Metazoa; phylum Chordata; class Actinopteri; order Labriformes; family Labridae; genus Cheilinus; species Cheilinus undulatus. The sequence continues at coordinate 4,675,029 of NC_054869.1, read as the reverse complement.
TAAACAAAATGAACACGTTTGCCCACACAGACTATTCTAAATCAGACTCTTTAAATACTAGGGTGTAGACCATTGGGAATAATTTCTAATCAGACTTGTTGGTTTTGGTTCGAATAAGGATATCTATGCATAAACAGTGGCACACAGAAATGACTCCATGCCAGTATATTACAGCTATTTGTCAGAAGGCTACAAAGCTGCCTCAGCTGCAGGTCTTCAGTTTCTGGGTTGATGTAAAGTTAGTTTGGGGCATCATTATTAATATGGAGGGCAGCATAAATTTGCCCCAAGAGCTCCATACAGCGACCAAACAGCATGTCACTCAGGCTTTGTCCTGTGATTTCTGTAGTCTAGGAGGCCACTCAACTGCAGCATTAGAGTAGACATGCAACGTCTCTGAACTTAAAATTTCAATTTAATCAAACATTTAGGTTAATGATTAATTCAATGTTTTACTTTCCAGTCAAAATTTATCAGTTACAAAAGATTCATGCACCCATGTTAAATCTTTTAGCCCAATGATTGCAATTTCTAAGTGTTACGACATCAAGCTGACAAACCCAGACATGTTCCTGGTCCACGTGGTTTATTCTAATGCTTTAGATTACAAATGACAGCACCACCATAAGTACTCAGTAAACCTAACACTCGTGCATTTCTTCTCAGTGCTGCATCACCGTATGTAATCATATCGTGTTTTTAAAGGCTGAAGAAGAATGGGGCACCATGTTTATTTGCAGATGGCGCTTAAAAAAATGGGGCGGAGTGTTTATTTGTTGAATTGCCGTAACTTTTGCTCAATATCCATGTTTAAAGTGACCATCAATGGATAAAAGCATGTTTCCTTCAAAAGCTTGTAAGGTTTGATCTTTTTAATCTAAAACAAACTGATGAAGTTTGAGCATTTTTCAGATTCTAGCGTTGATTGTGTTCTTCAAAAGGTACAAACAAAAAAGCTTTGGAAAGAGTTTCAAATGAAGTTTCAATTGGGAATTATATTCTCCTTTTGACATTCAGTTATTTCACTACAAGTTAAACTTAAGTGACCAGTTCTCCATTTAAAACAGACTTAATTTTGCTAACTAAAATGTGCTTAGAAGGAAAAACGCTCACTTTAATTTGACAGAATATCTTTTAAATGGTTGCAGTGTGTGCACCGACTGACTATGGATCTCAACAGGCAAGCGATGCAACGAATTAAGGTTGGAATGAAGTAGAGCAGCATGCCTTTGCAATAAACTGTGCAAGCTTAGACATAAGCCACTTAAGCTCTGGTATAAACTGGCCCACTTGTTGAACTGGATTAGGAAAAGTTCAGCTACCATTAGTTTAGTATTACACAATTATAGCAGATGACGTAACCAGCACAGCACATCACAGAGCTTCAGGATTTATTTGTTTAAAGTTTGGCTCATCTGTTGGGTGGTGACTTAGTTTAAAAAGTTTTAAGTCCCTTTATTTTCTTCAACTTGTGCATTTCCTGATTTTCTTTGTCAAAAGCTTCCTAAATGGTTTAACTTCAAGAAGTCAGATTTAGACTAAAACTAACCATTAAGATTGGTGCAACTGATTGTCTAAACATTAAAAATAGTCTGAAATTTCACTGAAGCATAAGTAGACATTAGAAGTAAATTTTAAATGCCAAAAACATTAAACTAGAAAAACATGAGTGCTAAATTCAACATTACAAACAGGAAGGCCCAGTTGAACCACTAGTAAAAAGTGGATTCATGGTTGTATTACCTGGCACATAAACTGGGGGATGACACGGTGGAAGGTGGAGCCCTTGTAGCCGAAGCCCTTCTCGCCGGTGCAGAGGGCACGGAAGTTCTCAGCGGTCTTGGGCACCACTTCGGCCTCAAGCTGCAGAAATAAAAAGCATCACACCATTTGTTCAGTCAAATATGTCAGGCTCACAGAGCATGAAGTCAGCTGTTAGTGTCTTCAACAGTGGAAGAGTTGTGAAATCTTTCACCAGTCACTTGACTTTACATTTGGCTTGCTGCCATCCCGGCATTAAGCCAAAACTGAACTAGGTTTGTCGGATACCGTGCACTTTGTCCCCTTTGTGTGGGTCTAGATTAGAAGTTAAATCATTTGCTACACCAACAACCAGAAAATCAGTGGCCTGCACTCTAGCAGCAGGAAGGTAGAGGAAGCCAGTCTCAGGAAATGAATGAAAATCACCTTTGAAAATATACACAATAGCATCCATGAGCCACTTTTGAAAACTGCAGAATTGCAAAATCACACCAAAAAAAAGCTTCCTGCAGGGGCTTTACTCTAGAAAGTAAACCAGACCATTTCTTATATTTACATAAACCGGTTCAAAATAGGAGCGAGATTAAATCAAACTCTTGGTGTAGCCTGCGGGCAGTAGTTAAAGCCCATTAAAACAGCTTGGGTAATACGTTGCATGTCTGTGGTAATACTACTACGTCAAGGTGATACAGGAATGCAGCATTGCACCACGCTGAGTATCTGCATGCCCTGCACACCAGTGACGTTACCATGCAAGTATGTTTGGAGGGAGGGGAGGGGGGGGTGCACGGGGGCTGCAGCAGACAGGCCAGTGTGCAGCAAGTACTGCAGCTGGTCTGAAAACAGCAGTGTGAGGTACAGCTTTCCTTCCACCTGCTAAGCAGCAACAGAAGCCAGACATTTATAATTCAAGAGCTGGCTGCTTGAAGTGAGGCAGCTTTCAATTCAAAACTTTATAAGGAACTCTAGGTCCAGATCAGACAACACAGAGCGACAGCTCCATGTGAAACATTTACTAAAGCACTATTAAAGTTAATTGTGTGCAATAATATTGATGGCTTTAGTCCTGAGTAGCACCCAATGGTTCTACAATGGACTGCAATGACAAGCACTTTGTCCAGAGTTGGACAGGACTAAAATGATTTTATTCTTCAAAGAATTACGTTGGCATATCAGTTTTCAGACTTTGGGATTTAAACATTTCCTTTGCACTGCACTTTCCAGGTCTTTTGGTAGTATTCTCAAACATCATAACCTACTTGTACCTACTGAATGCTAAACATCTTCAAGTTTGTTCACCAGTGTGCAGTATACAAAGTGTACAATAAAAGATCTCTTCATAACTCAAATAGTGGAAACAAGAATATCCATTTGTGCATCATTCTTGCAGAATTGCCGCCAGATACCAATTTCATTTTTGAACAAACAGAAACATACAAGCTTACACGGGCATAGGCAACGAAAAAGAAAGCAGCTTAACCAATAACCCCATAGAAGTTTTAATTGAATCACACACTTATGTGGCTCAACATTTACACTCTACGGTTGCTAGTATGTCCTGGAGTTTGTCTGCAGCTGTTCAACATTTCAGCAGGGGTCTGAGGGTTTATATCACGCGTATGCCATATATCGGTAACGCCCATAATGGGGCACAGCTTCTTCTGTGTGCACAAAATGGCTGAGGTTGGCTAGCATGCTACCAGCTCTTAGCTTACAGCCAGCTGCAGTAAGTGAGCGGGTTCGAGCAGCAACAGGGCCATTGTGATACATATAATCCGTTATGCAACGCCGTGCTTGTCCATGGTGGACACAAAGGGCAGGAGGTATCGCAGTAGAATCGGCCATCTCCCTACATCCGCATTTTTTAGTCATGCAGATAGCCCACCCCTCCCCCCGTCCGACCGCGCCAGCACCGTGGAACTTTCCAGAACTGCTCCATTCAAACAGGAACCGTAACCGTTCTCAAAAACGACTGCAGATGTTACGTTTGTTTTTACAATCAAGAAATACGTCATTAATTAACCTTCCATAGATATCGGTAGAATAAAGGCGCCCCCCCCCCCCCGGCTGAGGCAGCGGGGTTTCCCGGGCTCGATGAAGGCCACGAGACGCTGCAACAAAGAACAGCTCGAGCTGTTCGCTGCGCACGAGCCTTCTCTCATCTGCGCAGCTCACTGACGGACTGAGGTTCAGTTAGCATCGGTTAAGCCAGGGGTCTGTTACTGTTTAGCAGCATGAATGAAAACTCTATTAGGGCCCGTGGACCTTTGAGGGCCTCGGCACATTCTGTAACGGTAACCGCATTAAACGTTAATTCCATTTTAGTTAGCGTTTATACTGAAAGGACTTCAGCTGACGGCATTAAATGTATTGCCTTGTGCGGAGTTATAACTGTCAAATTGTTTAACATTTAAAAAACTACAATTAATATCATTAATTGTAAGTAATTAATGAACCACTTTGAGCTTAATGAGCTATAACGGCTTTAAACACCATTTCCGCTCCCGTTAGCTTGTACCGAGCAGCGCTGGCTACCAGCCACAAACACGTGCACATGGTCTCCAAGACAATCGTGTTCGTGACAGCTCGGCTAACGTTAGCAGCGATACGGCAATGCGACATCACCGAGCTATAAATACAGACCCGAGGCGTTACTTTTTAAGACGTGAAGTGTTTTAGCCCACATAAAGACACATAGCGGAGGTTGTTGGCAAAGAACCAGCAGCGTTTAACTGCCCCAGGCTAACACCACCGAGACTGTCTACAATCATCACGCTACCGGTGCATTCAAGTACAGAGACCGGCTCACCTCCATCACAATGCGGCCGAGGGATTTACCGTCGGCGGTGATGTCGAAGAAGACTCTTGGCTTGGCCATTTCAGCAGGCTGAACTGGAGTGGATGGAATAACGGTTTTCCGGAGAGAGAATACAGGTGGCCACAAGGATCCGAAAAAGATGGAAAGGAGTGGATTAATTTTATATAAGACGCCGGTGGGCGGCGTAAACTCTGAGCAAGCCAATCGGTGAAACTTGAGTAATTGATTGGCGCATCTCTCAGCGAATCAGCAGCCAGAATAGCGGACTCTCTCGTTTACTGGTCTCTAAACGGATAGACACATGTCACGGTATGTTTGATGTATATATCACAGTACCGCCTCGGCGGAGATTGGACGTTACCGGGCTTTTTCACAAAGACCCAGTAAGTTTAACACCGCCCCACTCAGACACTCCGGTCAAAAACCGAAGCCCGAATACTCAGGACCAGCGCGCGCCATACATCATTGACAGCTCAAGCGTCCAATACGTGCAGCGCACGCGGTGTGGAACATGAAGTCCTGCAGCCGGTGCGCGTTCACGCTGACGAGGGAAAATGTGGGTGCGCGTTCACTCGGTTTGGGCGCGGTCTGCCCCGCTATCCGCATTTAGAAAGAGGAAAGTTACCGTCAGAAGTTTGAGCTTGACGATTAAAACCGTAAAACACCCACAGCAAAGGCGCTGTCACGGCAGAGTAAATACCACAGGACAAACAGCAGCTTATAAAGTTGGTCTTTTCCAGCTGAAAGCGGCAACTACTTGTTTTATTAAAGTACCTTTTTGTATAAATGCATTTTGAAATAAACAGAAGGATGTGTTTATTGTTTATTTGGCTGTTGTTTAAGTGTATTAAAAACCCTATGAAAGAGCAGGGGTATGTGTTTAAAAGTAGGCGGCTATTACTGTCACTATAATGTACAAAGTCCTACAGTGTTATGCAATCTGTGCCCATGGTTTTTGACTCCCATTTTGCATAATTAAATCCAAGCAAACTTTATTTGCACAGAAACTGTAAAAACATGACTGGGTGGTGATTTAAGGGGGCTATTTTCTATGAAACATTTCATGTCATATAAGCAAACAAAGGGCCAACAATCAGCCTGGAAAATGGATTTACTATGGAAGCTGCCAGGCTCTCCTAAATTAGAAAAAAAAATAATGATAAATTTATCAAAAATCATAAATCTTCACAGTTTATGCTTGGTTGTCATACAGAAAAGAATCCAGGTTCATGTTAGCTGGCTTCACTTTAGCACCTAAAGAAGCTAATGTAATATAAGCTGCAATATTGATGCCAATGCTGGTGCAGTGAACACAGTAAAAAAAAAAAAAAATCCAGTTTTTGAACCATTTGAACAGTTTCACACTGCCAAATAATTTAAGAAAAGATCTCATTCTGTGACTGAAAGAGCCCAAATTAGCCCTACACAATGGGTTTACCAAGATAAGTTGTTAGGCTCTCTGAAATTCAACAAGATTTCTAGTTCAGGAGACACAAATCCCTCTTACAGTGATTGTTACCTCAATGTCAAGCTTGACACGTCAACACATGTATGTCACTCTCCTCCAAGGTCAAACTCGACAGCATCTTTTTTGTCTTGGACTTTTCACACATTGTAATATGCCCAGGGACTGCCAGCGGCTTTTGGCCCTCAGACATCCTCAGCAGGAGAAGGAGCTCGTGGCAACGCTACTATCCGACCAGACAGTGCCTTTGGCTATGCTTACATCGCCACATCCTCCCCTCACTCTACCCTAAAGGTGGTCCACGATTATTATAGTAAGCTAAAACTCACTAAACTGAAAGTACAATTTAAAATCTTTGAAGTTAACTTTAACAAAAAAAAAAGCTTTACAAAAAACTTAATTCTGTGTTTACAAATCTTAAAGGACATGAGGTCAAAGGAACTACCTGCAGAGCTCAGAGACAGGATTTTGGCAAGGCACAGATCTGGTGGCATCCATTATCCTCAATGGAAGAGGTCTGGCATAACCAGGACTTCCAAGAGCTGGTCATCCAACCAAACTAAGCAACTGAGGGAGAGGGGCCGGAGTAAGAGAGGAGACAAAGAACCTGACCGTCATTCTGAGTCTGACTGAGCTCCAGAGATCCTGTGTGGAGATGGAACGAAGTTCTAGAAGGACAACCATTGGCACAGCCCTCCACTGATCCGGGCTTTGTGGCAGAGTGGCTCCTCAGTGCAAAACACATTAAAGCCTGCTTCACTTTCACACTGAGGTTTTTGGCAAACTCAAAGCTAGAACTGATGGTCGGGCGTAGGCCTTTGGGAATTTCTGGTAGACAGCAGAATTCATGGTTCCATCAATCACAGCAAGTGGTCCTGGTCCTGAAGCAGCAAAGCAGCCCCAGACCATCACACTGCCACCATCATGTCTGACTGTTGGCATGATGTTCTTTTTATCAAATGGTGTTATTTTTTCTCCAGATGTAACGGGCCACACACCTTCCAGAAAGTTCAACTTTTGTCTCGACAGTCCACAGAATATTTCTCCAAAAGTCTTGGGGATCATCAGGACTAACTTGGCAAATGTGAGACGAGCCTTTGTGTTCTTTTTTGTTAGCAGTGGTTTTGGCCTTGGAACTCTTCCATGATGCCATGTTTGCCCAGCGTCTTTCTCATGGTTGAGTCATGAACTCTGACCTTAACTGAGGCCAGTGAGACCTGCAGGTCTTGGGATGTGGTTCTGGGTTCTTTTGTGACCTCCTGGATGAGTCATCTTTGCACTCTTGGAGTCATTTTGGTTGGCCAACCACTCCTGGGAAGGTTCACCACTGTTCCCAGGTTTCTCCATTTGTGGATAATGGCTCTGACCGTGGTTCGCTGGAGTCCAAAAGCCTTGGAAATGGCTTTGTAACCTTTTCCAGACTGATAGATTTCAGTCACTTTGTTTCTCATCATGGCATGATGCATTTCTTTCTGAGATCTTGTAGCCTACTTCACTTTGTCTGACAGCTTCTATTTAAGAGATTTCTACATTCAACAAATCTGGTGGTAATCAGGCCTGGGTGTGGCAGTGAAACTGAACTCAGCTTTCAAAGAACTGTGGCTAATCACAGTTAACTCGTGATTTAACAAGGGTGGCGATTACCTTTTCACCAAGGACCAGATAGGTTTGGTTTTCTTTTCCCTTGATGAACAAAATCATAGTTTTGTGTTTACTTGGGTTGTCTTTGTAAGGTATAAAAATAAGTTTGATGATCCAAAACATTTAAGTGTGGTAAATATGCAAAAACGTCAGGAATCAGAAAGGGGGCAAATGCTTTTTCTCAACACTGTACATTCTGTGTGTTTAAGATGGATGAAGACAGCCACCGGGAGGCCCAGTCATTTAGAGCTCCCCCTGCTGGCTGACTGCATCATGGTAATAAACTCCTCATCAGCCATATTAACAGATGGGACGGTGGTTAACCCATGCGCACCCAGTTGTCCTTATTAAAAAAATGATGGGGGAGGGGGCAAAACACTATTTTCATGTGTATTTTTTACAGCATAGGTCAAAATCAATTAGATTTAACTACAAAAGTTATTTTCATTTTTTCCCAACACAATAACAAAGTGAGTGGGCCCTCTCCTTCCACAGTTTATTAATGACACCAACACGTGCTGGATTCAAAGAATTTGGGCTTTTTAACCCCTTGTCATCACTTTCCCGACTCATTTATGCCATTTTTTCCGTGTTTAGCCCATGTTTTCTACTTTGAACTCATTTTTGCCACTTTTGAACCCAATTTACCTTCTTCATCTAGCCATTTTTGCAACTTCTTGCCACTTATTGACCACTTTTCCATAACTTCCTCCCATTTTAAATCCTTTGTATATATTTCTTTAACCCATTTTTCCCTATCTTCAATAAAAATTCTATCACTTTATGCTACTTTAAGCTATTTTTCCCACTTTAACCCATTTTTGCCACTTTGTTGCACATTTTGCCTCTTCAACACAATTTGGACCATTTTCAGCCATTTTTGCCACGCTTTAACCAATTTTCAACATTTTTCACACATTTCTCCTCCTTGTTACATTTTTTTGGTAGCAAATTTTTGCCATATTAATCCCATTTTTTGTCTCTTTTGAACCCTTTTCACCATTGTTTCCATTAATTTTGCTATTTTTTCCTTCATCCAATCCATTTCTTTCCACTTTTACCTTCCTTTTGTCAGCGTGTAGTCCTGTTTACTGTATCTGGTCATTTTTGCAACTTTTGCTTGTCAGGTTTAACCCATTTTTGCCAATTTTTCATACTTGTAACCCATTTATATACTTAAATATATATACTGTATATACAGTATATATATCAAATTTATTAGACCACCCTAACCCTAACCAAAGTAAGGTTTATGCCACAGCTGCCCTAAATTAACAGCATTGGTAATTACCAAAACCTTTTTTTATGTTTCTGCAATGGTTAATACACCAATATGTAGAAGCTCTTTAACCCAAATGATATTTTTAATGCTAAAATATAATTATTGTTGTTATCTATGAATTTTCAAATTTACTGATTTATAAAAAAAAAAAAATAGTAAAGGACATTATTATTTCTTGATGAATATGTCAAATTATAGTTATGTACTTGCAATTCTGAAGAGAAAAATCAGTTTTAGTGGTTGAATGTTATGGTTGATTCATTTCGGACTTCTCAGAGAAGCCCAGTGAGCCGGCTCAAATTTGGGTGAATTCAGTTTGAAATCCCTCATTCCTGTTCAAAATGGTAAAACGTGGAGAGCTCACTGAAAATGAAAGAGTCCGCATTAAAGCACTTCATGACGCTGGATGGTCTCCGAGACAAATATGACAGGTGGTCTAATACATTTGTTAAGCACTTTATATTTGAAAATATACAATATGATTATTACAGCTTAATTTTAGAATGGACCATGATTTTGCTGACCACAGTTGGCCCCCAGTTTGGCTGGGCCCAAGAGAGTTCTCCCCTACATCCCCCCTTATTGGCCAGTCACATGACTATACAGATTATTATCATGGTGATTTTTCCAGGTGTTCTCTAACTTATTTTGATTTTATTTGATGCAAGCAACAGCCGATGTAATCACTGTTGACACCTCTGTTGATACCTTTCTCTACTGGATTATGAGAGCAGATGCAGAAATGTGAGAAAAAGTCAAACAAAAACTAAATCAGAAGTCATTTGGCCTTTCATTAAGTGGATTGTGCCCACCTGAGGGACGTTTTTATGTGTCCTTTACTTATTTGGATCATTCCTGCAGCTCCACCAGCTCTCTTCTCTTCGTCTAGGTTCTTAAATAACAGAACCAGTACAACTTGTAATGCCAGCTGTTCTGGCTTGATATTTTGGTGAGTCAGCTTTTATTCATTTTTGCCTTTTCAGAAACAGCAGCGGTTCTCTCAGGTTCCCAGGTGGAGAAAGAGTATTTGAACAGTGGGTTTTAAAATAGGAGCCTGCGGATGATCACAGGGTGTCCGGTATCGATCAGTGACCTTTAGCAACCTTTGCTCACAGGGAGCATCTCAACCCCCGCAGCATCCGCACTCCGAAATGAAAATGAGGATTTCCTGCAGAGATGTCAAGCAGCCTGAATTTTCAAAAAAGGAATGATTTTTAAACAGCACCCAAATAAATGTCAAAACTTTACTCCCTGGATTGGAAGAATTTCTGAGAAAAATCCCTTAAATTTTGCCTACTTGAAAGGCAGGAATGTTCACAAATTCCAAAGCCTCAACTGCTGAGATTTGAGTTTCTGTAGTGTCAAATAATTTAAGCAAATATTAAAGAAAGTTGAGCAACTGCTGCAGAAAAAAATCTTGCATTTCATCTTTTAAAACTCCAGTCAAGGCTTCATGCTTCCACTCATCACTTTCACACCAATCAGTAAGCACATTTCCCCTCAGTGTGTCTTTCCAGTGTGTGTTTATTAAATTACAAAGGTTATTAATATTATTATGTTATTATTACTGAATCATACAGTGTGATCATGTACACTTTTATTTGTTCCAGCAGTCGGAGAACTCGCTGGGACACGGAGACACCACGACTTGTCTGGACTCAAGTCACTTTACGACATATAGAAGAACGAGGAGGAGGAGGAGGAGGAGGATGACGATGAAGATGAACCACCTGGTAGTTTCACATGTACACAAACTGGTCGTGGAGCGCTGAGATCTCAGGGCAACACTTTGAGGCAGTGATGGCAACTTTTTCAGCACTTTGGATGCTTTCTTTGCAGCTTTGTCTAGAAAAGTTGCCTCAAAAATCTGCCCTAAAACCCTTGCTTGGATGCTGGACTGCAAAAGTGAAGACATTAACTACAAAGATTGGAGTAAATGATGAAAAAAAAAGCAGATTTTGGCCCCTTTATATTATCCATATTAAGTTTTAGGACTTGAGATTTAATTTAAACTCAGCCACAGAAATGTGAGAAAAAACTGAACATGCACTGATGATTTTTGTTAAAATCTTCTTGTTTACTTTGTTCATATCCCAAATATTCTTACGATACCATTGTTCTCTAAAGTCTTTCCTTAATGCCATCTTGTTTTTTGGCTTATTAGTGAAATAAATGTGGTGGTTACCAACATAAGGACCCTAGGGTTGTCATGAAATCAGAATGATAAACTCTGATGTCTCTAGTAAACATTAAACTACATCCATGATGGTTTTAAAACCACAGCAACATACACCGACGTTGGATGAAACCAGTATGTGGTCATTTCTAGGGTTTAATTGCCAAAAAATGGAGGTACGCTCCTGCACACAGTCACAAATATGATGCCAGTCAGTATGTTTAGGTGCACAACTAAGTAGAGCTGTGGCTACAGCTGGATTAGACCATTTAACTGGACTACTGCCCTTGTTCTCAAATACAAACACAGCAGGAGAACGAATTTACCAGTATGCCCCCAGTCAGCTGGTTACTGTGGACATTCTGTTGACCTGGTAAACTGGCCGTATGTCAAACTGTGTATTCATGGCCACATTTTACAGCTCTGTAAACGTTGTAGAAACTTTACACTAACGCAATGCACGCTCTCCCTGGCAATATTTGAAGGCAGACACATGACTTCATGCTTGATTAACTTCAGGTTAAACCCTGCATGGACACCATGAAGGATGTGCAGATTGTCTGGTCCAATGGGAAGTATATACGTGAAAGAATAAAGGCTCATTTAAAAGGGACATATTATGCAAGAAACACTTTTTCAGGTTTTTCTAACAAAAATATGTGCCCCTGGCCTGTCTACAATCCCTTCAAGTACCAGAAAAATCCATGCCCTTCCCCCCTTTCTTTCTCCACCTTTCAGAAAATGTGTGCTGAAACAAGCCATTCTCAGATTTTACCCTCATGATGTCACATGGGGAGTAAACACCCGCCCCTAGGGTTGGTTGGCCCTCCCTGCTTGGAAGAAAGTTCCAGGCTGCTCTCCTGATCCTCCTCTCAGCTGCCAGCTGAGATGCGGGATAGCTCAGTGGGTTACCCTGCTGACTTTGGTCTGGAAGATTGATGGTTCAAATCCCAGTCAGGTCCTAAACTTTGGATAGAAGTATCTGTAACATCAGGAGTGCCACATGCCACATTTCCTGAGAGGGTGTGGTCATGGGCAAAGTCAGACAGCTCATTAATATTTAAAGCCACAGACACAGAAACAGCTTGTTCTGAAAAGGGCTGAAACAGAGGGGTTTTTAGACATGCATAAATCCAATTCTAGAGTTTTTGATTCAGCAACAAACTTCACAGGCATGTTTTGGGGACCTCTGAGACCAATATAAACTTGTCTTAAAAGGGTAGAATATGTCCTCTTTAAGCTCCATGAAATGTATACAGATGTAGCTTTCTGTGTTAATTTCATCCTTATTTCTACACTTTCTCTCAAAGCCTACAGATACAGAATGTGATGGATTTCCCAGCATTAAGGCAATGATAATAAAATAAGTTTAGCGCATCTATTCCAGTGATTTTGTAGGACAAAATATCAGGGCCACACTAGAGGAAAAAACCCTAAAATTTTCAAAATCATCAATGGAAAGTGAAGTCTAAATATGATGACGGGTTGTAAGAGAATAAAGCCGTAATATAATCATGATTAAATCATAATTCTGAGTAAAAAAAGAAAACGAGCTTAAAGTTATTTCAAAGGGAAGGGGAGCTTATTTATTAGACATTACAAGGGTAATATCAGAAGAGCAGCCAGACGCCTACACTACTCAAGGCTTTAAATATTACAGCTTTTTTTCTCATGTTTTTAATTTTGTAAAATCATGACTTTAAAATCTGATTTTTTACTCCTTTAATGCAGCAATAATACTCTATCATAGATTTCAGGCTCTTTCAAATGATCTTTCAAATGTTCTAAATATATAGCCACGTAATCTCAAACATAAAAAAGAGTTATAAATACTACCTAAACAGAAACAGGCGGTGATGTTGTGTAGAGTATGTTTGCACATCGACTCTGAAACTATCACCAGTCATGACTTTTTCAGAGTAGGTTCAATTTTATGCTTTTTTCCTAGGAATGCATGATAACACTGGCATGATATCGATATAGGCAGATAATGACTTAAAGGGATATTTCAGAATTTCTGAAATCAAGTTGTATGAGGTACGTAGCAGTAGTAGTGGCCTCCAGTGGTTTTAGTGAGCATTGCTCCTTTAATAAGGACTCATTTGTTGTACCAGCCAGGAAGCTAGGCTATAGTGTAACAGATGGGTAAAGTTTCTCTACAGAATTTAGTGAGTTTTTGGTAAAAATGGGCTACAAAATGATGTTGGCTCTAACGCACGCACTATTGAAAACTTTTGAAGCCTTTTATATTTGTACCCAAAAAGCCTCTGTTTTTTCGCTGTTTTGCAGGTTTTGACTTCTTGTTACAAAAACAGAGACAAAACACAGAGGCTTTCTGGGTATAAATAAAATATCTCAAACTTTTTTGATAGGGCACATGTTTGAGCCAACTTTATTTTGTGGCCCATTTTTTACCAAAAACTCACTAAATTCTCACTGGTACAACCAGTGAGTCTTTATTAAGGAGCAATACTCACCAAAATCCCTGAAGGCTAAGGCCACTTCTACTGCTAAGTACCTCATACGACTCAACTTCAAAAACACTGAAATATCCCTTTAAAAGTTGAAACATCTGACATTTTTTGCAGATATTTACAACCGATATTTTCGCTATAAACATCTACTGATATGGCCACATTAACAAATAATTTAGTGGAGTTTTAGGCTGGACCAACAGACCTACGTCAGTTTAAGTCTTGCTTTATTCTTCATCATTTCTTACACTTAAAATTCTGTTTTAAGGACCTAATTTGGACCTAATTTGTTCACCCTCAAACTTCAAATTGTGTGTTTTAAGGTCTGAAGTTTTAGGGCAGGACTACATTTAAATATCAGTATCGACTAGAATTAAATAGTAATTATCAGCATATTGAATATTAGCAAAAATTCAATATTGTGCATCCCCAAGGTATTCAGAGTGCTTCTTGAGATGCTGGGCCTGAAGAGGCTGCAGGCGAAGCACGCTGTTCTCTCTTAAAACGCCAAAGTAAAGTAATTTTCAGTGTGAAGTGGATTGGTTCTCTTCTATATTTACTGTAACCGACCGACACCTGACTACCTAGGCTGTCAGGGCTCTTTTTATTATTCAGATCGTTGTTTGACTATTCAGAGCAGCAGCTGTTGCTCCCTTTCTCTCTCTCTACATCACTTTAAACACCGTGCTGTACCCATTCTGTGGATTTCAACCATGAAATACAATTTTAAAAAGGCAAAAAATTGTACTTATGACCAAATACCTCTCCAGTAGGCTTTTTAGTACTTGGCACAGCACCATGATGCATAAGCTTGGGCAAATAACCAAAACATATAAAGGGCTCTGTAAGGGTAGATGGACTCAGTAGCCGGGTCATAGTGCTATTCATAGCTGTAATATTTAAGCCTGGGAGGTATGGTGTCACTACAACCCTGGCAGAGGCTTAAACAGGGGATGAGGTGAGCCCTCCTGTGCTGTCCTGGGAGGTAGAATCAGAAGAGAGGAAAAATGGGATCAGCAGAGCCAGCAGCTTCCCATAAGAAGAGACGCACTTTAAGGGGATGCATGGGTTTCATTGTGCATGTTTCTGTGCAGCTGTTTTTATGGCATTATTGATCTGAAAAACACATCCAAAAAAAGACACTATGCAAGGATGTTAAGCTGTAAATGTAAGGGTAATAAAGACATTATAAAGCTGTAAATCTCCAAGATAAAAAAACAAATTCTAATTTTTGTTTCTTGTAAATTTAAAACTTCATAATCTCAAAAGCTCTTTCTTGGAAATGTGCTTCTTTTTTTTTTTTTTTACACCGTCTTTTAAGAGAAACCCAAAAACACCTTTTAAGAAACTTCTTTTACAAGACAAGAAGATTCCTGATACTCATCTACAGTTCAGTTGCAGTTCGATAAAATACAAACTTGTTGATTTTAATATTTAAGAATGTTTCCAGCTTAAGCTTCTCTCTGTGGCTGAGTGTAAATTGAGTTTTTCAACTTTTATGGACTCAACATATCTTCCTCTTCAGTGTCTCACGTTCGCTCCTTTAAAGCTCATCTTCTACTTTTCAAACCAACACATTTAAAACTCACATGGAGCAGAAATGTTCTGCTTTTAAAGGACCATACCGCTCTTTAATTACACACACACAGTCGCTGCTCATCACTGCTGAACATCTTAACATGATTGATCGGTTAATCTCTCTGCATCTTGTATAGAAACGAACTGAACCTGGAATAAGATCTACAAAACGGTTGCTTTGAGGAGTTTCAGCAGCGAAAGCGTGTGTTTTTGTATGTGTAGTTAAAGCAGCAGCATGGTCATCACTTTAAATATTCTGTTGACAGGGAATGAAGGATGATGCATCAAAATACAGTTTCAGAAGATAAAAAACAATAAAATAAAGTTACCATCAAGTTCATAGTCACACATTAACGAGTTTGAAACAGTTTTGTTTCCTTCTGATCGTCCGCTCCATCCTGTGCAGACGGCGGCCATGTTGGACCACTCGTCGTTTTGGCGGGCGAGGAGAGAAAGAGTTCATATTTTACAGGTAAGTCTCTCAAGAGAGAGTGTGTGTTCAGTTGTTCTCAAACAGCGACAGCAGGTCGTCATTGTTGTTGTTCGGGAGGTCTGGAGGTCCGAGGTACGACAGCAACTCGTCAGGGTTGGTCAACTCTGGGAGCAACTGCAGAAACAGACAGACGTTCCCCGGTTAGAACCAGAACAGGTGATGCAGCAGAGAACTCCAGATGGGGTCCAGAAGTGATATCTACATGGAGAAATGCTACCAAAATAGCATGTTTTGTGCTATTCATGACTACCAACTGTTTAAAGTGCAAAATAAAAACATTCTTAAGCTGCTTTTGTGTTCCAAAAAGTATGAAAGCTCCAGGAGAAATTGAAGACAAAGGAAGCAGGCACAGAATAAAAGCCTCCATCCAAGGCCTGGAGAGGCAGTGCAGATAGGAGGTCTCCAGAAATAATTAGGGAAATCAATCACCTCCACGCCAGGTAGTGTTGATTGGACTCAATGTTTGTATACAATTTCTGATAACTGCAGTGTACAAAACATTTTTTTATGGGCTTGATTGTGCCTGAAAACTCCACAAAGGAATCAAATCAATCCAGTACATGAATAAATTCTAGTCTAATGTGGGTATTTTAAGTTTGTTTATATATGACAGAGCCCAGCGACAGGAGATCTGGTTTTTCACTCACATCCAGAGAAGGTTCTGGAACCTCTGAAGACCCTCCCAGACCAAACGAGCTGTCGCCTTGGAGACGGGGATTCTGGTTGCTACGCTGCATCATCTGGTTGTTGGCCCCCAGCTGAGAGTTGCCGTGGAGACCCTGCGACTGCTGTTGTGAGAGAGGAGCACCATGGGAAGTGGAGTCCAGACGGCCTGGGACTGACATCTTTAAAGAAGGAAGGAAGGAGATTAAAAAAGGAAGGAATGAAAGAAAGAAGGAAGAGAAGACAGAGGGAAGGAAGGAGAGAAGGAGGAAAGACAGAAGGAATGAGGGAAGGAAGGAAAGAGAATAAAAAAGGAAGGGGTGAAAGAAAGAATGAAGGAGATAAAACCAGAAGAAAGGAAGCAGGGAAGGAAGAAGAGAAGGGAGGAGATAAAACCAGAAGAAAGGAAGAAGGGAAGGAAGGCGAGAAGGAAGGAGACAGAAACAGAAGAAAGAAAGAAAGGAAAGAGGAGAGGAGAAAAATTTAATATGTGGGAAGACAGGAGAAGAAGGAATCAGGAAAGGAGAAAGAAAAGACAAATAAAAGAAAAGGTATGAGGAAGGGAGGTAGAAAAGAGGAAAAAGAGCAGAGAAGATGAATAGAGTAAAGAAAAAGGAAGTAGAAAGGGAACACAAGTGGAGGAGAGAAAAATAAGTAGGAAAAGTGGGAGAGAAGGGAAGAGAGAAAGGAGACAAAAGGAGGAGGCAAGGAGGTTAGGATATTTGCTCATTAATTTTTCAACATCTGCACCACATGCTTTTATTGACCCAAGACGCTCTTTAGTGATATGGGAAAATGAAAAAGTGAAGAAAAAAATCCTAAATATAATTAATAATACTTTATAATAACAATGAAGAAATAAAAAAGACAATTTAGGTCAAAAAAATTAACAACAAACACTTTAAAAACTGACCACATGACAAAAACACAACATCTTATCTTGTTTTTATAATCCTAGGAAGTTAAAATCCTGATTTATTAGCACTGTACCTGTCCAGCCAGCGGGTGAGGAGGAGGTTTGTCGGGGGTGAGGAGGGCACTGGAGAGCTCAGACTGGTAAGAGAGAGGGGGAGGACCAGGGGAGGAGAAATCCCCTCCAACACCTGGAGTCCCAGGACCGCTGAAATCTGAGAAACTAGCAGGCTGACCAGGATAGGACGGAGCTGAGGAGGAGACGAAGAAATATCCAGGAATGTAAAAATGATCAACCACACAGTCTCATCATCTTACCAAGGATACTGTAATTTCCTACCATTGTAATGTGTTTGAACGCAGCAGCTACAGATCAGATGCACTTATTTCTGAAATAATCCATTAGTTAATTTGTAAACTTTAGTTTTTAAAACAGCAGTCTACAGTCTCTTCTCATATAGAGTCTACAGTCCATACTAGACATTAAGAGAGTCTCCTGTTTACATCAAAACGTCCCCTTTACCTAAATATTTCATCAGAGAGCCTCTGTTACTTTACATTAATGTACTTTCATCTCCATTTAAACTGTACTACATCCATTACAGGAGGATACCATGATCATACTAATGACATTGATTATTGGACGTATCCTGATAAACACCAATAAATGGATGTTGTTGTTTTTGTTTGCTGTTAAAACATCCGTTATCACTTTAAAGGATGATGCAGCATCAATCTAAGCTCCAGTTTACCTGGTCCAGGGTAGTCTGGTGTGTTGTTGCTGTTATTGCTGCCCCCTGTAGGCAGGGAGGGGTAGGGCATTGGTGAGGAGGCTGAGGCAGCAGGAGTGGGGTTAGAGGAGGAGGGGCCGAGTGATGCGATCATCTCCATGACACTGGGCAGCACCATGTGACTCGGGCTGAGCGTCCGGCAGCGCTTCAGCACGGGACCGTCTGACTCCTCCTTCACGTGGATGTCGGGCTTCACAGGGACCGGCTTCCAGCTGCAGACCGGGTCGATGGTGATCTCCTCGTACTCTGAGCTGAGGACAAAAAGAGGTGAGTGAGACAACGATTCTGGCAACTTTCTATTACTATTCTTTTTCAAACACTGTTTTTGTCTTAGAACCACTGAAGACAGACAGGAAATATGGGATGACAGAGTGGGGGAAGATGTGCACCAAACGGCAGCAAACTAGTGCATTGAGGACAGCAGCCCCTGTGTATGAGTGCTTGCTCTACCTACTGAGCTAAACTAGTTAAGATTTATGTAATTATTTTAATCTCATTGGTTTTAATCACAAGGTCTGTTTATTATTCAGTTAAAAGAGACCACCATTATAAGTCAGCAGCTTGCTGTCAAGAAGGATATTTATGTCTGGTGATAGAACATGCCATGATGAAAACAGTCAAATTCCTCACAGGGTCATTGTGTTAGCAGGTGTGATGTTAGCCTGACATACTCTCTACAGCGTGGCTAACACTACAAGCTAGCTCCGCCAGCCTTCGTTCCGCTTTGCAGATTAATATTGTACTTTGATATGTGGCCTCTTTTCACTTCAGTTAAGTAGTTTTACCTAAGTTCAAACCTTTATAGCCTACACACCCCTTTATTTCCATTGAATACTTCAAAAAACTGTGACACTGTGCTGTCCCTACTACACGCTAGCTAAGCTATCGCTGAGCTGGGGCAAAGCTTGGACAGAAAGGCAGGGGCCAATGACTGAAGCTACAGCGGCCTCTAGTGGCGAGAGGTTCATCACAGTTCTAAAAAAGCATTATAAAAAGGGATTTCAAGCCTGCGTTTATAAAAAAGGATAGGTTATTAGTTCAACCGACTCGTTGATCTTGTGCTTGCTAATGTGATACAACAAGTAAACTGTTTAACCATGCACATCCCTAGATTACAGCATGTTTTCACACATAAATAACAAACATAAATATTTCATGCACCAACCATCAGGGTGTTGAAGAATAAAAAAGGAAAAAAATGAATATACTTGACTTTTAAGTATAATATTTGTGCATTTTCAACTTGTCTTTGTCTGTAACTTACAAATAAGCTGTAATATCAGAATGAAAAAGAACTGTAGAACAAAAAAAACAAGATTGTAATTTTACCATAAAAAAATCATGATATGAAATTTTGTCCATATTGCTATCTAGGGCAGGGAAACTAATCAAAATTCAGGTTGAATTGCAATATGTCCCACTGCAATTTGCAAATCGCAGAATTTTTTAATATTCTTTTATCCTGAAATCCATTCACAATATCAATCTAATGCATTGTTTGATGTGGAAAACATGTTTGCTTGATTCTGCACACATCATGCAAACATTCAGAAGTCATTTTTTCTAGAATAATTTGCAAAAAAATCCTTATCTTTTTTTATCAAAAATAATGAAGACAAAATAATCACAGCCTTCAATACACCAATTTTTATCGGATTTCCAATGAGTCAAAATAATGGCGATCAGATATTCTCTCAAAATTGTTCAGCCTTAGTTTAATCAACCAAATACTGTTTTTGTTGCACTTAGGGCTGAATGATTTGCGAAAACAATCGAATTGCGATATTTTTCCCCAATATTGCCATTGCAATTTAATATGCGATTAATTTTAGGTTCCTGATCTAATGTGTTGTTCAACAAACACAAGCAAGAATCATTCTTTATCATAACCAGCACAATATTAGGTCAATCAAACAAGGGATAAACAATTTCAAAAAACATTCTAATTGCAATTTTGGATCACACAATTCTAGCCTGATATCAATTGTTATATTGAAGGGGACTATGATTTCTTTGTTATTCTTGTTTTGAATAAGAAAAACATGTACATGAAGAAGAAAAGTAGGATTTTTGTAAAAAAAGAAAAAAGTCCCATAAACAGCCTTGGATGTTTGCATAATGTGTAGAGCATAAAATTGTATCAAACTGGCCTTTTGACACATTTCAGGTTATAGAAATACTGCACTGACTGTGATTTGAAAATTGCAGCAAGCTGTATTGCGATTTAATCTAATTTGCAATTATTTGCCCAGCCCTAGATGTAATGCAGGATAATTTGTGTTCGTTGAGAAAGACGTAAGATGAGACTGCAATCCCCATATTGGGGGGAAAAATTGCAATTAGATTACGGTCCCAAATCGTTTCGGCCTTGCTGCCCACCTCTAGTCCACAATCCTTCCATATCAGTGTTTCTGATTCCCTTTCCTGTCACTTCACTGACCTGGAAATCGCCACACTAATGGGGCGGGGGGTATAAGGTATCTCATGATGTAAACTCAGGGGGGTGAACTGTGAATTTACTTTAACTGAGCTGCTGTAATTATTAACATCCGCTCAGTTGTATGCTGTGATTGGCCAGATATGCACATTTCATAAATCAGACGGGGACCTTGTTAAAGGATGACTCTACACCCAAATCTGTGCTGGTTTCTACACAGGTTTGATAACTGAGGGCCAATGTGTGTACGCTACAGCAGTGGTTCTCAACATGTGTGGCAAGGCACACTGGTGCGCCTTGAGGCAAGTTAAGGTGTGCCTGGGAATTTGTACAACCATGCCCGATTAAAATGGCTAAACAACAACCAAAGATACTTTTACATATATTTGCACTGGTATTGCTGGATTCTATCAATGCTTAAGATAATTTTTAAAACTCTTTTAAAACTCACAGTATCATAAAGCATCAAAATATTAAAAAATTAGACAGCTAATCATCACTGTGCCTTTATTTAGTATGCATGTATTTTGGAGAATTTGGAGTAAAAATGACTAAAAACAGGTACAAAAAAGTTTGGATTGACTGCAGCAGATTGCTTAAATCAGCAACTGTGAATACGGCTGGTATGGCTAAAATTTAGGCTGCAAAAATGTAAATGTTAGCATTTGTATGTGTAATTCAGTTGCTCCCAAATTGTGGAGTGAGGCGTGTCTAGGTGTGCACTGTGCTTCAACCATGCGTCACACTACTACAGATATGAAAATGGTGTGCCTTGAGATTTTGGCTTGATCTTAGATGTGCCTTGAGCTAAAATGAGATTAACAGCTGGAGGTAGACATACAACAAGTCACATCTCCTTGCCAGCATCCAAAAATATCAGACATGAAGCATATAAGATGGAAAGATTTGACAATTAACCGCAGAGCTTGTGCAAAAATAACATCAGATGTTAAATTTCTTACTTTTGAACGTAGATGAGGATCCCCAGCATGTACTGATCCACCTCCAGACCCTCTAACAGAGCTGTTTTACTGCAGAGACACAGATTATAAAGGAGTTTAGATGTGAATTCATGTTTGCATTTAAAGAGTGTTTGTGTGAATGTGACGTACTTGCACACAGGACATCTCCACGTTCCTCTCTCACAGTTCAGCTGAAGGTACGACTCCAGATCAAAACACTGCAGAAACACAGGCAGTTTAGACCAAATATCATACAGTGCTTCTTTCAACTTTCCCATTCTACACATTTCATAACATTTAAAAAGTATGTGTTGCAGGCTCTTCTGCAGATTGACCAAAGAAAGGTTAAATTAAATCCATCTTGAAGCACGTGCAGCAGCTCTAACCTGTATGTGTCTGCAGTCGTGGCCTCTGGCGGGCAGCTGGATGCGTCTGAACGTGATTGGACATTTTAACGAGACTCTAATGGCGGTCTGCTCCACACCGTCTTCTCCGTTTAACCCTGGAGTCCCTGGGATGGAGCCGCTGCTGAAGTTCCTCTTAACTGAAGCACACATGAATTCAAAAACATGAAAGTCTAGCGTAGTACGAAGTAAAACTTTTTATTGATCTGGTTTGTTGTACACTTTTGTCACTTACTCTTAGTGACACAGTGCTCTGCAGGCAGCAGCCTCTTCTTCATCAGACCCTGCAGCACTGAGCGGACCGACGGACGGTGAACCAGCTGGAGCACAAACAGGTGAGACTGCAGACAGAGAGAGACAGGTACGTTAAAGACACTGCAACAGCAGGTTTACCTGAACACGTGGGAAATATGAGGAGGCCTTACACAGCAGCAGGCAGTGACAGTGATCTGGATCGTGTTCCTGCCAGGCTGGCAGACTTGCTTCAGGTACAAAGGCTTATGGGAGGTTTTGTTGTCGCCGCGCTCGATGGTGAGAGGAGTGGCATTGACACTCACCTGAGTAGGAAGAGGAGGATAGAGGCGGGTAAGCAAAAACAAGATAAAACAACAAACTGAGGACAGGATCAAGATTTTTTAACTATTGGAACAATGAAAAGAACAAAAGATGGACATCTGACCTGGACAGAGGCAGGCCAGTTGGTGTTCATCTGTCGGTCCTCATGGTGGTAACACTTAAACTGGAGCTCCAGGTCCGGTCTGAAACAGAAACACAAACAAACAGTTATTCAGCCTTAAAAATATCAAAAAAAGACCTTCTAACTAAAGTAAAGCCTCTCAGAGATGCTGAACGTCAAGCTCCTTGCAGAAGATTACAAGAGTCATGTCTGATTCATAATGCTGTTTCAAGGTGTGATATTTATGTCTCTGATATTTCGCCTCCTTTCTGGACCTTGTGGGGGTGTTAATGGAGGGTGAAGTGATCCCTTCTCTGTGCTACCTTCAGAGGCAGTAACAGAGGAGAAAACAGGAGCGACACAGTCGGTGAATGTCCAAATGTATGTGGAGCTCCTGCTGTATTGTGCTCTCTCATGCTCCTAAAATGCCTTATCCCATAGAGTCATTTTTCTGTGAATTTTTATGCATTGGATAGAGTTGGAAACAAGGATGACAAAGTGGGGATTGACAACTGGGAAAGGAGCCACAATCCAAAAATTGGACTTGAACCTAGGGTGGTTTTGTAAATAAATGTATGCTGAAGCTTAAGATACGCCTTCACTGGAGATAAGGGGCCAAGCCCAAACCCTGAAAAACAGCCCTGTACCATTATCCCTCCTCCACCAAACTTCACAGTTGGCACAAGAGATGATTTGATATTTTTTGTGTTATTGCAACTGGAATCTTGCCTAAGTTGAATTCAAGTCTGACTAACACCTAGATTATGTGGTTGGGGACTGATGTTCTCTCATGCTTCACATTCTCCACACTGGGCTTTATAACCAGAGGTGGAAGAGCAATATGGTAACGATAATGCTTACCATAATGCTGGTAAGCATTGGCTGGTAACCTCTGGCTAAAGCTAGAGCCGTGACTCCAGAGCCACATGTGGCTCTTTTGTGATTATTTGTGGCTCTTTTATGCCTTAATTTTAAATATTACTCCCCCAGAAAACCTTGAAAGAGTGAAACTTTTTTGCTCCTTTTTACCATTTTTTTTTGCCACTTTTCATCAATTTTAAGCTACGTTTTGTCATTAAATACCACTTTTTTCTCACTTTTTGCCCATTTTTGCCACTTCTTTTTGCCACTTCCCCCCATTTTTTCCCCAATTTTTGCCCCTTTTCACCATTTTTTTTCTGCCACTTTTTGCCATTGCCATTATATACTGCTAGTTTCCTATTTTTTTTCTGCCATTTTTGCCAATCTTGACTGCTTTTTAGCCACTTTTCACTCATTTTGTTTCCTTGTTTTTGCCACTATTGGACCATTTTTTGCCACCTATAACTCATTTTTTTGGTAACTTCTCACCCATGTTTTGCTACTTTCTGACTCTTTTTCCCCTTTTTATCCATTTTTGCTGCTTTTTGACCATTTTTGCCATCTTCAGCTTGTTTTTATTGCTACTTCAAGATGGTTTGCCACTTTTCACCACTTAGATTGTGGCTCTTGCAAAGGTATTTTTCAACAATTTGACTCTTTGGTTGAGCTGGGTTGAGTAACACTGAGCTAGAAATATGGTGTTCCTCTTGTTTGCACCAAAACTAAAAGGTTAGTGAAGTGCAACGGGCTGTAAAGGCTGTCAATGTTTTCACCATCCAACATCAAGCTGCTTACTTTCTTGGTGCAACTGTGCCTCAGTAGGTAGAGTTGGTTGACTGTAATTGGAAGGTTGTAGGCTCAATCCCAGCTCCTGCAGTCACATATGGATGTGTCCTTGGGCAAGACACTTAACCCCAATTTGCTCCCACTGCTTAGTCAGTGGTGTGTAAATGGGTATGGATGTGCATGAGTGGAATTAGCTAATACCGATGGCCAATTCTCCAAAGCAAACTCTGCCATCTGAATGGAGTGAAAGGACGTGAATGGGTAGGTGTGACCTTGGGTGTAAAAGCACTTTGAGTTGCCAGACAGCTAGAAAAGTGCTATACAAGCTCAAGTCCATTTATTAAGCCCAATATCTTATTAGCAAGATCAACAGGAAGAGGGTCCACAGTAACTAGCTGAAAGGGGACATGATGCCAGCTATTGTTGATGTGCATGTACACTTCAACACTTACAGGAAGTCCAGTTCAATAGTCTAAACAAGCTATACCTGGGATCAACTGTGTTGTGAAAGGCTGAGCAATTACTATAAATTCATATTAAACAACAATGTCATACTGCAATATTCAAGTTACAGAATGTGTAGCATTTCTTTTACCTGAAATATGTGCATAAAAACACCAGTTCAAAACTTTTTTGTGCAGCAGAGATGTTCTGCTTTATACAACAAACATGTTTTTTTTGGAGAAGTTGACAAAAAATTTTTGCTGTCCTTATTTTTGTATGTTTTTTTCTAAATCAAAATGGGAATGACATAAAATCGATCATTCCCTTCAGTACAACTTGTTTCACATTTGCAATACAAGTCAAAATAATCCCAATTAGACATTTTTTCTAAATTCTTCAGCCCTAATATTGTGCATTTAAATGTGATGACTGTGATGCAACTAAACTTAACATTTATTTCACGTTCAAGAAACAAGCTGTACAAACTTGTACTGTAGTAAGACACTAGAAACTTCCTTTCTGGGGAACAATAAAGACAAAAAAATCAAACAAAAGCAGCGACTCACCTCATGATGAGTGTTTTGTAGACGGAGTCTCTCAGCTGGAAGACGTGGTTGCTGACAGCCAAGTTGTGCTCTAATCTGAACGGCTCTAAAACCACACCATCTCGCACCGGGAAGGTCAGCCGTAGGTCGTCACTAGGGTTACCTGTAAACAGGAAGTAAATGCAGTCAGGCACCAGCATACATTCTGAGAAACAAACATGCCTGAGAATCTGAGTGTTAAGGTAAATAGTTTAGGGTACTTTTGAAAATAATTCTATGTATTTCTGATAGCCAGACTCTTTCAGGAAAAAAAATGCTTAACCCTCTGAGCCCTAAGCTGTTTTTTAACTATTTTGTCTTAAAAGTTTGCAAAACATTAACACTGTGGTGAACAGTCAAGCACTAAACATCCTTTTCTTCAGGCGACCTGGGTTTTAAGAATATGTGTGCTGCAGTAATGTCACTGGAATTTTAAAATGTTTTTTGGACTATAAAGACAAAAAAACAAAACAACTGGAAATTAAAAAAACAAAGATTTTTATTTATTTAACACAGAAAATATTAATGACTAAAGGTTATTTTTGCACAAACTTATTCTCCCATCTCTTTGAGACAAAAAAAAAATTCTGTGACAAAAAGTCTTCAAAATATCTATTTTTTTAACAAAAGAGTCAGAGCACTTTTTGGGAATTTGATTTATTATTTAAAGCAGTTCCTGTCTGAGGGACAAATCACAGCTTCACCGTGTCTTTCTCTCTGTTATGAGGCATTTAGGCTCTCTCCTTCAGTTCTAAGTCTGTGGACATGCGCTGTTCAGCAAAGCATGACGACGGAACAGTCTGCCATTGGTTGTCAAAGCCCAGTTGCAATGCATTCTGGGATAAAAACAGAAAACATGCTAGCTGAAGGAACGAATAGATTATGAATGGATATTAAGACGTCCAATATCAGAGTTACTTGTGCGGATTTCATCTTTAAAGACCCCAGAAAGTCGGCCAAGTTCCAGGCTCGTGAACAAATGTTCTGTAAAAGCTACACAGGCGTGGATAGCATCATTAGACCGGCACAACACAGAGCTTTCAGAGGAAAAATCAAGTGGCTACAATCTATGCTATTTGTAGGAATTTTCTGATAACTGCAGCGTAGAGATCCATTTAGAACTGTTAAGTACTGATTTTCCTCCATTCCTATTCATTCCCTTTTATCTGTCGCTCAACTGACATTCTTGATCATGTGACTGCAAACAACCTATACTGGTTTATTGGTAGCACTCGTGAAAAGGAGAAAGCCAATAATATGATGATTATGTGATAATCTGGATTAACCAAAACATATTCAGGACCTTTTTTCTTTGTCTACTTGAAGCAGAATCAAAGATGTGAATACAACACTCCTGTTCCATTATTTATGATGTGCGCTTGTGTCTCTGTGTACCTGTAGGAGGAGGTGGCGGCAGCCCGGCCATGTTGGGTTTGATGTCGGGCAGGAAGGAAGCTGGGTTTGGCTTGACGTCACTGTTGCCGGGCGACATGTAGGGCGGGGCCATGGAGCTGCTGGGGGTGATGGGAGGGGTCGGGTTCCCAGGCACGGGGGAGGAGGGATAACCCGGCAACCCTCGACCCGGCTGAGAGAGAAGAGAGAAAGAGAGAGGGAGATGAAGTTAAAACTATGATGATGCACGTGGGACAGTGTTACAATGGGGCAGGCAAAAGCCACAGGAAGTTTAGAGGATAATCATCAAAGTAACCTTTTAGATGCTACAGCCAGAAAAGGCTTTGGGAACAAAAGTAACAAAAATACAACATTTCTTTCATTCACAGCAAGACTGTGCTGTCCCTGAGTGATTATTATACACCATGGCAAAAACGCATTTCAACTACTTAGTTTATAGTATCTGGTTATAAGTGGTTAAAGTTTACCAATCAAAATAATTTTGTTCTCAACACTTGGGAATAAACATGTAAGCACGTCTTAATCATGTAGTTTCATGTTGTTGAAGAACTCAGCTCTTTCTGTGCCACACTGTATCATCCTAATATGTAAGAATGCAGAACATTATCAGTTATAGTGTGACATTTTTCTAATTTCCACAGAAAATACAAATTAAAATTTCTCCTCACATTCATGGAGAGTTCATCTTACCCCTGATGGTTGGTTGAAGGAGTTGTACACACCACCGGCGCCCCCTGCTGTCAGAGCATTCAAACTTCCACCTTGACCATTAAACTGGTCCTGCTGCACAAACAAAGAACCACAAGGAAAAATGTTTGTTTTCAGTGTCCAGGCTATTGAAATCCAGCCTCTTGTATGTACAGAAACCTGATAGATAACCATGTTTATCTTGGCACTGTTGCATTCTTTATTGCATTTTTACATGCATTTATATCTATTTGTCACAATGTAGCAGATTTTGTGTTTAAAGGCATTAATTGCGCTAATTTTGGGCATGATTCCTTCCCTGTGAGGTTTGGTGTGTAAAGAGTGATCTTTCTCTCTCTGATTTCCTCAAAAGATGTTCAGTATTCATGGTTAGAAACATTGTTGTGTGGGGGAAACACAGAGGGGAGCTGAGCAAGAACTCTGTGGACATTGACCGGAAAGATAGCCAATCAGGAAGCACAACAAACACAGCCAAGGTGACGACAGTAAATGTAGAGTTAGGTTCACGTCAGGAACGGAGGACTGGCTTGTTGATTTGAGGCAACAACACAATTGTTTATACAATGTGACCTGTGAAAAATACCATAAACAAAGTGACAAGGAGAGGAGCTGAACTAATGGATGAAATAGGCAAACAGCTAGCCATATTTAGCTTCTTTACTCTAAAGCGATGTTTGACTGTGCGAGACTGTTCGAGTTCTGAGAGTACAGACTAAAATCTGGCATGTGTGGGGTCCATCACAATCTCAAATTTGGTTAAAAATATATGTGTACCAGGCTTGAGGGAAAATAACAGTACTGCAAAGAAACTGGAGACAGCCTCCGAGTCAATTAACATGTAAAAAAAAAACAGATTCTAGCCCTTTTCTTGAGCACAACAGTCCTCAGAACGAAATGAAATTTTTAAAATAAGCTGCATGTGTGAAATCAAACAGACAAACTTTCAGACAGAATTAGCCTGGAATTTTCCCTGCAGCCCTTAAGAAAAGTGGAGCCACACACTGGACAACAATCGTGCCGATTGTTGGGCTGAATTATCAGACTGTTCTTAAGATTATCTTGCCACATTATCCTGTAGCGTGTGGTGTATTACGAGGGAAATTTTCCCCTCTATTCGATCCACCTGATAAGAGCCACTTTGATTCGAGATCTTGAATGTTACACGTTCAATATTTACAACCTAAAATCTTGTTGTGTGTGGTGAGCATCAAGAACAAGATACAAGCAGATTAATGATGCACTATGGAGGAATAGCCAATCAGGAAGCAGGCTGACTGAAGGAGGAAGTAAAACAACAACACAGTGCTATAGATGGCACTGGTAAACGGGAAGCAAAAAGTTGGATGAATGTCAAAAAATTGAGGAGCAACTTGTTGATTTGTGGCAACAAAACGAGTGACTGACAACAAGTCAGTACTTGTTGTTAGTCACACGGGAGGGAGGGAGCCTCACCAAAATTACAACTGCAATAGACTTAGTATGTAGCCAACAGCTAACCACATCAGTGGTTAAAGTCTCGTTTGACCATGCAAGACTTGTGTTTTTGAGTGACAAGACCAGGTTGAGACTCTGGTAGTCTGTGAACAGGCTCCATTACGTGTGCGGTGTGCAGAGCTGATCCTCTCGTTCTAGTCCACACACCATACGGACAAAACTGGAGAATCAGGGATTATTTGTGACTATCAGTTGGGTCTCCAACTTTGAAAAAATCTGTTAAGATTTTAAAAATCTTTATGTCGTTGGCAGGCTTTAATTCTGCTCATTAAACCAGTGTGAGCAAATATGAAAACAGATCAGGAAATAATCAGAAAAATTCATCTAGGAATGGAGTGATCATTTCTATACTGTCACTTATCCTGTTTTCATAACATCCTGTTTATCCTGCAATGGGTGCACAGCTCTAGACAGTGTACATGTGATCCCAAGCATGTAATGAAACTGCCTTGTGACATTTTCTACAAAACTTGGCATCACATTGTCGGTCTATGCTGCTTTTTCTGCTACTTTAGAGACAGGTTAGGGCTCCTGCCGTGAGATACATGTGTGAACAAGCAACTGAAAATTGAGAAGCTTCCTGTCTGAATCATCTCAACACTTTGAGGAACACATATGTGAAAGCAGCTGAGCAGAGAGGATTGATAAAGGTTCAGTGTGCACTATGTGCCTTTTTTCAGTTGTATCAAATGAAGAGTGGGTGTGTGCAGCAACTAACAGCTGCCTGAAGGAAAAGCAAACTGCCCTGTTTTTTTTTTTTTACAAGAACACTCTGAATGAATTTGTTGCCTTTCCACTGCTCCACCTTGAAAACTTCCAAACTTAACATAGAGAAGCTGAAGTGTCTGAAGGCGATGATAATCTTGTAATGTTGTCTAAGATGGATTGTGTGATCTGTGCTCTGTAGCTTTGACAGCTGAGACATTATTATACACCTCCATAAAAAGCTGAAAGAGGGGATTCTCTGTTTTATGTTTGCAGAGGAAAAAAAATCTTAGAGAGCAGAACAAAAGGCAAAGAAGCCTTGGAAGATAATCATAAAAGGTGGTTGGAAAGAGGAAAACCCACACGTAGTGTTTCCCTTTCACAGCCCTTCATTCAGCACCACCTTCTCTGCATGAACCAGTGGCCCACGTTAGGGGGCTAACAAAGGGTCATCGTAATTAAACAAACTGCCTGAGAAAAAGCCTCTCCATGCCAACTGATTGTGCGCTGCTCTGTTAAACATTCCTCACCTTGTAGTACTGGGAGTTTGGGGGTCCAGACGGCGGGTACTGCTGGAGAGGCATCTTATGGCTCTGATAAGAGGGGGATGAGCCAGAGCGCTGCTGGGCGGGGCCTGGCCCACCAGGACCTGCAGACAGAGAAGACCCTGAAACACGACCTTCACACCTGAAGACTGCATGAAGACGTAAACTTCACAGTCTCTTATCTGCCAGTCATATTTAAACTACAAATTACATCCCACTAAGTCTGGACTGCCATCTTAGCCATGGTCATTTTATTTCATCTGTAGCATTCATTTCCTGATAATGGCATAAAAACAATCTAAAATACATGTACTAACTAACTAACTAACTAACTAACTAACTAAATAAATAAATAAATAAATAAAGCTAATTCATAACATGATTCTATTGCACAAACATTTCTGTGCAGTGAGCTTTTTAAAGTGCCATTAATGTCTGTTGCAAACATCTCACCTGGGTGGTACTGCATGCCAGGGCCAGAGTATGGTCCAGGTCCTCCATGACCCCCACCTGCACCGGGGATTGAACCACCAGAACCACCAGAACCGGGCATCACGTTCACATTTGAACCAACCGGGACGCCGTACTGCTGAGACATTCCTGGGAATGACTGAGGACCATAGAGAGGAAAAAAGAGGAATATGTGAATTATCTATCTGACATAAATGATACTATTCCATATTTTTAAGGTCTTAATAGATGGTAGGCACATTTGGTATAGAAATATCTCCAATAATAAAAAGCTGGCAGATCTAAACAATGTGTCATGTAATATGAGTAATATTTGGAGTGAAATGCAAAAGATCATATTTAGTTTTTTGAAAATGTTTGTTTCAACAATTTTAACACAGATTGACTCACGTGAAGAATCTGATAATGATCAGAAATAATCGTAAATTAATGTATTAGCCCACTGCTGCCTTGACAGCTAAATTTGTTTATACTGTGTATTGAAAACTTCTGTATTAAAAAGAACACTCTGTGTGGACTGTAAAAAAACAGGCAGAACTTTATCCAGGCTAATGATGTACCAGCTTCCATCCCCTGAACTAAAAAAAAAGGCTTGAAAATATTGGAACTACCTTTCAGCTAGAGTGTTTACAAAGCTGGTGTAGATGGCCTAATTATGATATCATCACATAAACCAGATTTATTTTCTAATTTTCATGTTCCTGAGTGATTTACTCACGTCAGAGCTGTACGGCCGTTTCAGACCCTGTGTGGGCCTTAGGTGGCCCTGCTGAGGTCCAGGGCCATAGTTTGGATGCTGAGCGACCCTCTGGGGGCCACCTCCAGGTCCATACATGGGGCCCATTGGGGGGGGTCCTCTGTTAGGTCCAGGCCCAGGACCCATACCTCCAGGAGCCATGCCAGGGGGCCCTCTGGGGCCAGAATGAGCCATGAACTGATTGTTATAGGCCGGCCCTCCCATCTGAAACACATTGAATCATCACTGACAGAGTTCCAGGTGAAACTTGATCCACCTGCAGCACAGATGGTGTCTCACAGGTGTGAACATGAATAAATAATCAATCTAAATTAATTTTAATAAACTCCTGATATCACCTGAAGTCTCCAGCAGAGGGAGCACTACCTGTAGCCTCTCTTTTCTCCTCACCTGTCCGTAGCTCATTTCCTGGTTTTGTTTTTCCTGGATGGCGGCAACGGTAGCCGTGGCGGTAGCGGTTGCTGTGGCAGCAGCAGCAGCGACAGCGGCGGCAGCAGCAGCCTGAGTGAAGTCAGCCGAGCCTCGGGAGCCTCCAGGGTTCGATGGGTAACTGTAGACAAGATTTTGTTTATATTACAGTGATGCTGTTTGTTTTAAATGTTATCCTCTCCAGTACTGTTTTGTTTTATACAGTGAAAGCCTAAAGCTACAGCATGTTTATTTGGATACCACCCACTCTGCATCA
Organism: Cheilinus undulatus; assembly: GCF_018320785.1. Lineage (NCBI taxonomy): Eukaryota > Metazoa > Chordata > Actinopteri > Labriformes > Labridae > Cheilinus > Cheilinus undulatus. The sequence continues at coordinate 4,643,043 of NC_054869.1, read as the reverse complement.
AGGCTGGAATTAAACTCTACCTGCCACTGTTGGATTCAAATAACTACCAGCCAGAAGTAGTTTTTACCAACCACTCTATTCTAACAAGCAGCACTATTGAATGAGATATTTTATTAAAATCAAGTCTTATTCAGTGTTGATTTTTTTTTTTTTAATATTTGTTTTTGGGCATTTTTGCGCTCTTCTTGGATAGTGGAGGACAGTGGATAGAGTCCGAAACAGGATCAAGAGTGGGGGAGAGACATGCGGCAAAGGGCCCCAGGCCGGACTCGAACCCGGGCCGCCCGCGCACATGGGGAGCGCCTTCAACCACTAGGCCACCTGCTACCCTTTCAGTGTTGATTTTGTCGACTAAAACTATGACTAAAAATGTTCGTCGACAGCCTTTTTTTCATGACAAAAACTAGACCAAGACTAACAAAAATAGATCTGTGATGACTAAAACTGACAAAAGGTAAGTTTAGTTTTTGTAAAGATGACTAAAACTAGAATTAAATGTAATTTAGTTTTTGTCGGACATTCAAAATCTGTGATATTTCTCTACTGGTGGTAAATCTGTCAAAAAACAATGCAGCTGTATCTCTTCTGCCTCTCAGCTGTAGAAAGCAGGGATCCCAGGTTTGGCAGAGTGCAGAGAACACACTACCATGATTTGGTACCAGATTTAGGCAAGAAAATAAATGCTTGGACTAATACTAGACCAACGTGTTTTGGAGTTTTCGTTGACTAAAACATGACTAAAACTAAAAGACATTTTATTTAAAAACTAAGACTAAAATTAAAAATAGCTGCCAAAATTAACGCTGCTCTTACTGTATTTAAGTTGTAGGCTATTTAATAAGGAGGTGTTGCACAAATAATCCAAACTGTCGCTCATGTAAAACTGCACAAAATGTTTGCTGTGCTTCCTACTGTACATTCATTGGCAATTTCCTGCATTATTGATTTCAGACTCTCTAGACTTTGGTATTCTTTGTGCTTTTGTTGCAGTCTAAAGCCAAAATTCAGACTTTCTTGAATTGCGACAAACAAGACAGTGTTTCAAACACAACTTTAGCAGATATACTAGTTGCAGTGAAGACTACTCTCCCAGCACACAGCAGCCTGTAAACATTTGACAGCTTTAACCAGTGTTAATTTTATCAGCTATTTTAAATTTTAGTCTTAGTTTTAGTCTTTAAATGAAATGCATTTTAGTTTTAGTCATATTTTAGTCATTTCTATCCTTTTTAATTTTAGTTTAGTTTTAGTCCATAAAAAGTCCTCACATTTTAGTCTTTACTTTTAGTCCAAGCATTTATTCTCTTACCTAAATCTGGTACCAAATCATGGTAGTGTGTTCTATGCACTCTGCCAAACCTGGGGTCCCTGCTTTCTACAGATGAGAGGCAGAAGAAATACAGCTGCATTGTTTTTTGACAGATTTACCCACAGGGGAGGAATATCATGAATTTTGAATTTCCGACAAAAACTAAATTACATTTTAGTCTAGTTTTAGTCATCTTGATGAAAACTAAACCTACTTTTTGTCAGTTTTTTCAGTTTTGTTAGTCTTAGTCTAGTTTTTGTCATGGAAAAAAAGGCTGTCGATGATCATTTTCAGTCATAGCTGTAGTTGACAAAAATAACACTTACTCTGACTCAGGGACATGGATATAGGTTTGCTCATAACGTCAGTAGGAACAGCAAAAAACAGGGGTTTAGTTACACCCTATCAGACCAATTTTTAGGATTTTGTTTAAAAAAAATTGACAACCAATGTTTTATTATGGACAGGACAAAGCTGGAAATTAGAAAGGGCCAGTCAAAATGGGAATCAGTGCATCTCTGGTTTAAGTATTATAAAAGCACAAAATTGTTTAAAAAAACAAACAATTTTTCATATATTTTGCCTCTTAGTTCTGCTCTTGAAGTGCACTGGATTAATGCTATTATTTTTTAAAATGTACAAGTGTTTCTTCTGGGGGAGCTTGCTCCTGTAGAAAGTGCAGAGTGAGCAAGATTAGCATGATACTCCCTCTGATTCAATTTGAGCCAGGAAAATTCCTGAAAGTGTACAGGTAAAGGCCACCTGGGGCAAAAAAGCTATAACTCTAAGTGCAGCTCATCAGTTTTGTGCTTTATACTGTAATCATGTTAAATCCCATGATTCCCATTAAACTTCATAAATTTAAAATTTAATCTAACCAACAGTCACTCACCTCCCCGTGTACCCCCCTGGTCCTCCAGCGTAGCCCCCACTCGTCCGGCCGTACATGCCCTGATTCATGTAGCCTTTGCTGGGCTCTCCATAGCCCTGCTGGCCCATGTAGCCTCCAGGCCCCCCTGTCATACCTGGACCCCCAGGGCCCTGCATCATAGGCCCTCCTCCTGGGTTCGCCCCAGGTCCCATCACACCTCCACCCAGACCCTGATGGTTTCAGACATACACTTCGGGTCACACAAAATTCTGGTTTAAGACTCTCTAAAGCTCAAATGTGGATGATTATGATAAAATATTTAATAAAACATCTTAAAGTAATTTTTAAGAGGATCAGCTCCTTACACATAAAAGAGAAACACAATAAAATTAAGTATAACAGCCGGACTAAATGGGTGTAACTGTAAAGGATTTCCTGTTTTTCTTCCTGTTTGATGATGTCATACCTGACTGGCTGAGGGATTGGTCACTCCCCAGACGGTGGTTACCACAGAGAGGGATCCTGTTGGCTGATTGGTCTGTTGCTGCCAGCTGGAAGGGTCATAAGGGTACGAACCATCACTGCAGACACACAGATCACACTTTGAGGGTTAGATTTTTTTTCTAAATTCATGACACCTCAAACATATGTCTGTATCTGTTTGAAGGAAAACTACACAGAAACTAAATGCTGATTTGGTTTGAAGGGTTTAACAAGAAACAGCAGGTTTGGAACTGAGATCCACTTAGGAAAAAAAGACACGAAACTCCTCCTCATTCAGTCTTCATGATCAGCATTAAAGCTTCTGTGTTTCATTCCTGCTGAGTTTCAGTGGATTAAGACTGCACTCTTCCTGTGGCGGTGCTGGAATGTACTTCAGGGTGTGTCTGAATATTGTGACATCACTGTTAGGTGTGGTACCTGTGCGGGTTGTTGGCCAGTCCAGCCTTCATCTGGTTCAGAGGGTTCATGATGGGAGGGGTCCAATCAGACTCACCAACTCCTGCAGAGACACACAAACAGAAAAATGATTATTAATCCACACTAAGGATACTAAAAACACATCCCTTCTGCAGTGGAGAACGTTTGTTTAAAACTCCAACCATACACACCAACACAAATGCTTTTATTTATATCTACAGAAACCTGTCTTATGCAGGTAGGCTGTGCAAGATATATCCTGTCATATTTAGTCTTTTATCAGTCATGATGCCTGGTTTAGATGTAGTGTTGGCCCTACATTTACCTGGAAGTCATCTCACAAAATCAGTAGGGATAGGGATCGAAACCTGGTTCTGTATTTTTATAACACCAGAAAATCCATAACGTTTTAGCTTATTGATACTGCTATCGAGTCACACAGGCTCTGTGACACAACGTCATTTTAAGATGCAACTGGTGTAAAAAAATACATCAGTTCTTTCAAGGGGAACATAAACTAAAAGCACCTCAATATTGTCCATCAACAGAGTGTGGTACCTTCATCTGTCGAATTGAGGAAAAAACGCCTGCGAGTCGCATGCAATCATACTCGCATGCGCTGGGAGTAATAGACACTCATTTCACTCTCTCCAGCTGATTCTCTTCTTCAGCTGCTCAGTTAAATGCTGAAAAGTGCTCCCAAACTTTGTAGCAAGTCCTGTTTGTTAAAAGTATTAATCCAATGTAGAACTGCATGGTGGAAACAGCAGAATTAAAGTTAGTTAGCGAACTTAACGAGCTGGAGGATGGAGAATATGACGTATTTAGTTAACGTCAGTATATTAGACGACAAGACTCTACATGTTATGATATGTTTAAATGTCACATAAAATGGGAAAATTTAGTTTTTGATGAGAAACTTCAATAAATATAGTGGTGAATATGAAGAATGTGCTTGTATTTGAAAAAAAAATAGATGTGAGTCTTTTTAACTCAAGCACTACTCAGAATAGACCACTTTGAGTGTAAGTATTTGTCCTCCTTTTGTCTTTCCACCAAACTATAGAAAAGTATCGATAGCGGTATCAATAAGGACTCGGATCAATAAGGGGTATCGATAAGGGTATCAATATCAATAAAAATTAACGATCTCCATCCCTAAAAATCAGCCCTGCGTTGGAAACTGTGCAAAATGGTGTATTTTTTTTTTAATTTCACCTTACCAAGCCCCCATCCCCACCCCGACATCATTTTGCCCTTCGTGGAAGTTTTGAATGTGTGAGAAAAAAATGTATTTGACTGTTCTAAATGTTAAATGTCTAAAGGTGCAATATTTCATTGACCTGAAATTTGTGTCAAAATGCCAGTTTTTTTCAACTTTTTTTTTTTTGCAGGAGATGTTATGTCTGACATATGCAATCATTCAGGTGCCAATTTTTTTTTAGAATTGTCTACAAAAATCCTACCTTCTTCGTTTTTGTACTTTTTTCCTTCTAAATATAAGAATGACAAAAACCCTGCAATAATTCATATCAAATTTGCAATACCAGTCAAAATCATCAGAAGAGGAGTCTTTTAAAGAATTGTTTAGCCCTTCTTTAGAAATAAAAGAAAGTTAAAGAATAATCACATATCAAATCGCAATTGCAAAATTGTGGGAAAAAAAACGCAATTAGATTATTTATTATTAGATTATTATTATTTATAATCGTTCTGCCTTAGTGTAGGCTCGTCCTGCTGTGGATGTCCCAAAGGCCCGGAAACCGCCGATGTGTGCAGAAATGTCCCCAGCTTGACCCTGGCTGTACCCTGTCCCCCTCTGTGGCACATCAGGCCCGTGAAGAATCCTTGGTGCACTATATGCCTAAAACATTTGCATGACTGTATATATGCCAATACAGACTATAAATATAGGCTAAATGTGTAAATAAACGTGAGCAGGACCAACAGACATGCACCATCTTGAGTCTTTCTTTGTTCATCCTTACTCCCTTAACTTTAGTATCTTTGTTCAACCTTAAACTTTAAAATGCATTGTAAAGACTGTAGTTTTAGATCTTAGCTACATTCATATATCTGTATTGATTTCTTAATCAGCAAAATTCCAACAGCATGCACCCCTGTTGAAAACAATGGGCAGAAATCCTGTTAATAGCGGGACAGAAACCAATCCAACCTGTTTTTTCAATGCTAAAGTTTCACAACTACAACTGCTACCTATGTAAGGACAGGATTCTTTTACATTGTCTTCATGTTTTCTTGGTGGCACTTCCTTGAAAAGGAGTAGGAAGCACATGGAGCTATTTAAAAAAGATGTTAAGGTTACTCCAGAGGAAAGCAAAAGCAAACTGTGTGATAAAAGCCAATGGGAAGTGCTCTGAAACTAAGGCTGTGAGCACTGTCACTTTGCAGCACTGACAGCAGACATAAGCCCTAAAACACGACAGAATATTTGCAGATATGCCAATATATTTGTTGTAACAATTTTCATATCTGCTGGAACAGTTATCTGACCTTTTAAGGCCATATCTGCTAATATAATTCTGATAATTGTACATCTCTGATAATTAACAGCAGAAATGTTCATGAAAATGCAGCTTTTTAAAGCTGTGCTGTAAAGGAAGGGAGGCTACAATAAGAAAAAAAAACCTATGGATAAAAGAGTGCAACATGGCATGCAGCACTGTCGTTGATTATTCTGTTTTCACGGTCGCGGTCAAGTTGAAATTGAATCTTGATTAATTGCCCAGCACTGCTGCAAAACGCAACATTTCTGACTCTAAACTCAGGACAAAGTTCATTCTCATAACATGTTTTACATTCTGAATAATCATAAATTTGAGTGGAATATTTCTGCGAAATGAGCTGCTTTCTCCTCTGTTAGAGTTCAGAGTCTGGGATCAGACTGCAGTGTTATTAGGTCACACACACGCTTTATCACATGCTCACACACACATTACGCTGATCAGACAGTGCTGATACGCTTCACTAACACACTGCAGACTTACGACAAACACAGGTATCATTTACTTATTGAGGAGATTGTTGAGAACCTGAGTGTCTCAACTCTGCAGGTATACGCCGCCGTGCTGAAAAACATGTTTGTTATTTTATTTGTAAGAACACGACGCTCTCTTCATATCACAGCACCAGTGGTGACTCATGGATGGAACACTTTAGTTAAGCTGATATTCTGGGAATTATTTGATAAAAGCTCCAAAGAAAACTCTGGAAACATGGAGGAGGAGAGAGCATGTTCAGTCTGATCTGTTTTACAAACTCGCACTAATAAAGCATGAAGAAGCTTTACCAGATCAACATGACAGCTGCAGATCAGCTGATGCACAAACAGAAGAATCATTCAGACACAGAGGTCAGCGTCTGACCGACACGCTGATAAAACTATAACATGATTAATGGCAGAAACGCGATTTTTACTAACAGCCTCTGTTTGATACCAAGAGGGACAATTTTTCAAACTTGATTTTACACTGATTTAATTACAGTATTTAGATGAGTATCCATAGAGACACAAATGTTTTTAGAGACAAACTACTCCACAACCTTTACTTTCAATACCTGCTCTTTCAAAGTAAACACTGAGTATTCAAGTTAGTTTATCATGTCTGTAATTGACTGTATCAAGAAGTCATGAAACTTGAATGAAAGCGTTCAATCTTCAGTCACAACTTTTACCAAAAGCCGCCTGAAAAGAAAGAGAGCACAGCCCAACTTTGACAGGAACACTGGCAATGTTTCAGTGGAGAAATGCTGCCAATGTTTGTGTGAAAATAAGACCATGTGAAGGAGTCTACCCGTTCACTGAACACAAAAGAATGCTCAGTAATAGACAGTTAAGACTTTTACTTTGTTGCCATTAAAGGAGATAAATCTAAACTTAAAGCCAGTGGTGCTACATAGACGGAATAATTTACTAATTGACGCGCTCACTGTGGCACCGATCCTGAGCGTATTGTGAAATGAGACATTCTCCTTCTTTGACAGAAGATTTATTTGTAATCCAACAGTGGTCTTCGATGTTCTTCACATGCGAGATTCCAATAAATCCATAAACTTCCATTCAAAGACTCACAACCATTATTAGTGTTTACCGGCATGGCGGTCGAAAAACGGTATGTGCTCCTCCGTCTAGCAACACCTGACACCTGGATTAAGGTTCCTACCTAAATGTGCTCTACCTGTACCCAACAGTGACATCTCCTGGAGAGATCTGTACATTATATCTTATGGCCTCCTAGCATGGCTCCTACAGCCATAGCATTTAAAAAACATAAATATCGTTTGATTTTTACACTTCTATTATATTGAAGTTTAGAGATCTGGTTCGGCGATAACTCTTTTCTCTGCATGAGTGTTACCCATAAATAAACAATAATTGAAATGTCACATCCAGAGTATATCCTGAATATTCTCAGCAATCTATAAAGTGATTTAAACAACCACGAGAAAAAAAATCCTACAGGTAGAGAAGAGTTTTAATGGTACTGAATGTTATACAGTGCTGTGAAAACGTTTTTGCTCCCTTTGTTGTTTTTTTTTTGCACATTTATCACACTTAAATGTTTCAGATCATCAAACCTATTTTAATATCTCACAAAGACAACCCAAGTAAACAGAAAAAGCAGTTTCTAAATGATGATTTTATTTATTAAGGGGGGAAAAAATCCAAACCTCTCTGGCTCTTTGTGAAAAAGTAATAGCCCCCCTTGTTAAATCATGAGTTACCCGTGATTAACTACAGTTCTTTGAAAGCTGAGTTCAATTTCACTGACCACACCCAGGCCTGATTACCACCAGATTTGCTGAATGAAGAAATCCTTTAAATAGAAGCTGTCAGACAAAGTGAACCAGGCTACAAGATCTCAGAAAGAAACACATCATGTCACGATGAGAAACAAAGTGACTGAAATCTATCGGTCTGGAAAAGGTTACAAAGCCATTTCCAAGGCTTTGGGACTCCAGCGAATCATGGTCAGAGCCAGTATCCACAAATGGAGAAAACTGGGAGCAGTGGTGAACCTTCCCATGAGTGGTCGGCCAACCAAAATGACTCCAAGAGTGCAATGATGACTCATCCAGGAGGTCCCAAAAGAACCTAGAAGCACATCCAAAGACCTGCAGGCCTCACTGGCCTCAATTAAGGTCAGTGTTTGTTACAGTCTGAATGATGGGAAAATAATCTAATAGCAATGTTTTTCTCCAATACTGCGATTTGATATGCGATTATTCCTTAACTCTCTTTTATTCCTAAACTAGGGCTGAAAAATTCTTTGTAAATATCTAATTCTGATGATTTGGACTCATACTGCAAATTGGATATAATTGTTGCATTGAAGGGTTTTTGTCATCCTCATATTTAATATGAAAACAGTACAAATGTCAAGGTAGGATGTTTTTTATAGACTATTCTAAAAACGCTGGCACTTGAATGATTGCATGATCTGTAATGCATAGCATCTCTGCTGCAATAAAGTTTAAAACTGCTATTTTGACACAAATTTCAGGTCAAAGAAATATTGCACCTTCTGCGATTTGAAAATTGTGACAGGCCATATTGCAATTTAATCTAATTTAATTGCCCAGCCCTAGTGTTCATGACTCAACCAAAAGAAAGACACTGGGGAAAAAATTACATCATGGGTTCCAAGGCCAAAACCACTGCTGACAAAAAAGGACACAAAGGCTCGTCTTACATTCGCCAAGAAACATCTTGATGATCCCCAAGACTTTTGGAGAAATATTCTGTGGACTGACCAGACAAAAGTTAACTTTCTGGACGGTGTGCGGCCCGTTACATCTGGAGTAAAAATAACACAGCAGTTAAAAAAAGAACATCATGCCAACAGTCAAACATGGTGGTGGCAGTGTGATGGTCTGGGGCTGCTTTGCCGCTTCAGGACCTGGACCACTTGCTGTGATTGATGGAACCATGAATTCTGCTGTCTACCAGAAAGTCCCATAGGCCAACGTCCGGATATTAGTTCCTGCCCTCAAGCTCAAGTGCTCTTGGGTTATGCAGCAGGACGACGACCCGAAACAAACCAGCAAGTCCACCTCTAAATGGCTCAATTTAATCAAAATTAAGGTTTTGGAGTGGCCAAGTTAAAGTCCAGACTTAAATCCAATTGAGATGCCCTGGTGTGACCTTAAATGGGCAGTTCATGCTGGAAAACCCTCCAGTATGGCTGAGTTAAAACAATTCTGTGAGGAAGAGTGGGTCAAAATTCCTCCACAGCGATGCGAAAGACTCACCACCTGTTATCACAAACGCTTGATTTCAGTTATTGCTGCAAAGGGTGGAACAACCAGTTCTTAGATTCAGGGGGGATTTACTTTTTCACACAGGGCCTGATAGGTTTGGAATTTTTTTCCCTTTAATAAATAAAATCATCATTTAGAAACCGGATTTTGGATTTACTTGGGTTGTCTTTGTGAGATATTAAAATTTGTTTGATGAACCGAACATTTAAGTGTGATAAATATGCGAAAAAAAAAAAAAAGGAATCTGAAGAAGAACAGATACTTTTTCACGGCTCTGTATGTTGCTATAATAAACTACACTGACTAGGACTACCACCTGACAGTTACATGCCTCTGTGATGTTTTGAACTGATGGACAGTCAAAGTACAGAGATGGGTCTAGTAGAGGGGCTTGGCTGTTTTGGTGCTATAAATGTTATAACTAAGGTTTGACCAGGAGACCTAATGACCTTTGACCTCCAAAATAGAATCTATTTCATCACTAAGTGAGAGTGAACATCGTGTAAAGACTCATAGGTTGTTTGCAATCACATGATCCTGAATACTGCATGGGGGATCAGGAAGTGAGGCACAGCCATAGGAGTGAATGGGAAATGGAGAAAAGTTAGTACTTGAAAGCTCTAAATGGATCGGAATGCTGCAATTATCAGAAAATGTCTATATACATCAAGAATGACCCCTAGACTTTACAAAAAATATAGACAGATGCATGGTACCTGCAAATATGATGCCTCTGGCCTCAGCTGAAGAGAGACTGTGTGAAAATCATCATTCTAACAAGTCTGGTATGTTTACTTTTCTTTGACTGATAATCATCATGATTATCCATCCCTCTCAAATTAATGAAATTATCTATTTGATCCTCTGCTGATGGACCACAAAAATAACTCTGAACAGAGGTAAACATTACATAAACAAATTAATCATTCAATCACTCGCTCTGATAACGTTTGTGTTTCAGTGACTCACTCAGTTTCATGATTCAACTTTCCTAGATGGTTCTGTGTCATTGAAAGCGTCATCAACTTCATCATCGGTGATATTTAGATTTTCGTCTGAATGAAACCTGAGTCACAACTAAAACAACTAACACAGTGGGAGCAGTTCTTTGTGAGTTTATCGACAGAAATTCTGAGGAAATGAAGCAGAAAAATGGGACTTTTTCTTATAAAGATGTCTCATTCTGCCTTCTCCAAACAGATGTAAAACATGTCTTTCCATGTGGAGCAGTGTCTTTTAGCCAGTTTTATTTGTAAAAACTTATGACTTTAAAATCTATTCAAGGTTTTTTTTTTTTAACAAATTTTGTAATTTAAACACCCAAAGACTATGCAGGGACATAATCATGAATTTGCCAAAATATACATTATATTGCCAGAAGTATTCACTCACCCATCCAAATAACTGAAATCAGGTGTTCCAATCACTTCCATGGCCACAGGTGTATAAAATCAAGCACCTAGGCATGCAGACTGTTTTTACAAACATTTGTGAAAGAATGGCTCGCTCTCAGGAGCTCAGTGAATTCCAGCATGATAGGATGCCACCTGTGCAACAAGTCATGAAATTTCTTCGCTCCTAAAAATTCCACAGTCAACTGTCAGTGGTATTATAACAAAGTGGAAGCGATTGGGAATGACAGTAACTCAACCACCAAGTGGTAGGCCACGTAAAATGACAGAGCAGGGTCAGTGGATGCTGAGGCGCATAGTGCGCAGAGGTGGCCAACTTTCTGCCGAGTCAATGGCTACAGACCTCCAAACTTCATGTGGTCTTCAGATTAGCTCAAGAACAGTGCGTAGAGAGCTTCATGGAATGGGTTTCCATGGCTGAGCAGCTGCATCCAAGCCATACATCACCAAGTGCAATGCAAAGCATCGGATGCAGTGGTGTAAAGCATGCCGCCACTGGACTCTGGAGCAGTGGAGACACGTTCTCTCGAGTGACGGATTGCACTTCTCCATCTGGCAATCTGATGGACGAGTCTGGGTTTGGTGGTTGTCAGGAAAACTGTACTTGTCTGACTGCATTGTGCCAAGTGCAAAGTTTGGTGGAGGGGGGATTATGGTGTGGGCTTGTTTTTCAGGAGCTGGGCTTGGCCCCTTAGTTCCAGTGAAAGGAACTCTGAATGCTTCAGCATACCAAGAGATTTTGGACAATTCCATTCCCGACTTTGTGGGAACAGTTTGGGGATGGCCCCTTCCTGTTCCAACATGACTGTGCACCAGTGCACAAAGCAAGGTCCATGAAGACATGGATGAGAGAGTCTGGTGTGGATCAACTTGACTGGCCTGCACAGAGTCCTGACCTCAACCTGATAGACCACCTTTGGGATAAATTAGAGCAGAGACTGAGAGCCAGGCCTTCTTGTTCAACATCAGTGTGTGACCTCACAAATGCACTTCTGGAAGAATGGTCAGAAACTCCCATAAACACACTCCTAAACCTTGTGGAAAGCCTTCCCAGAAGAGTTGAAGCTGTTATAGCTGCAAAGGGTGGATCGATGTCATATTAAACCCTATGGATTAAGAATGGGATGTCACTTAAGTTCATATGTGAGTCAATGCAGGTGAGCGAATACTTTTGGCAATATAGTGTATGTAGTTTCCTTTTATTCATTCTAAAAAAAATCATTGCAATTATCTCTAAAGGTTTCAACAGTACCTCACACATTTTTATTTCATGGGTGTCTTTTATATTATTTAAATAATCTGGGATTCTATTGTCCAGTGATTTAGTGTCTAGCATCCAATTTAACTTTAAAAGATGGATAATGATACACATTTTCAAATAAATGCATTTAACACTAAAGCTACTGCCATCAAAATAAGACCATTGTTGTTGTTTTACCCCTTAATTTACCACTATGAATTATCATTTACCCTTGCTTTGAAAAAGTCTGCAAAAAGTATGGAAGTCCAAACATCTTAACAGCCTTATGCAAAGCTTGAAAAATCACAAGCTTACTGTACTCATGTAAAAGTAGAGTTACTCTGGTTAGAATTACAAGTACAAGTACTGGTCTATAAATTTACTCAAGTAAAAGTAGAGAATCCACTCTGTTTCTCCTTTATAGCTGCAGCAGCTGAGGCGTGTGGGTGTTGTACTCATTGGAATGGAAAAAGGTAAATAATTAAAACATGCAATGAGCTTGTTTGTCATTAGATTACTCATCACCACTCCTTTGTTATTGTCGTCAGGAAACAAAGCAGAGCGATGCCTCTCCCTTGTATTATAAACCATCTTTGTGTAAGCAGACAGCAGCTGACAGCTGAGCAATTTACAGTATTAATGATCTACAGCTGATAAACCGTGCAGCGCTTAACCAGTAAATGGTCTCCCTGTTTGACACAGAAGTCTGTGTATTTCCCTGAAGACTCAGAAGAAAGAGTGAAAATAAAAACACATCTGGACTCTCTCTCTGGGCGTGTAGTTCTGTACTGTAGGTAAAGGTCGACTTTAATTGGTGGATTTGTGAATGGACTTTGTTATGAAGTGCGTCAGAAGATGTAAACACAGAGAGGAAGAGACTGAATATTCTCTATAAACTGCTTCATGGAGTGCAGATGGTCAAGTGGTTTAAGGTGCTACCCATGTGTGCGGGCGGCCCGGGTTCGAATCCGGCCTGTGGCCCTTTACCCCATGTCTCTCCCCACTCTCTTCCCTGTTTCTGAATCTATCCACTGTCCTTCCTCTATCAAATAAAGGCATGAAAAAGGCCAAAAATAAATCTTAAAAAAAAAAAACCTGCTTCATTACAACACAAACGAATAAATATTCACAAATATGAGAAATATCTACAGTAAGATATGCCTATAAAGTCAAAGATTTGACTTTTTCAAAAAAGCTTCATTCAGCTGCCAAACTGTCGAACATCTGCTTATGAAACAACTACCATTCTAATCCAGCTACATGAGGGTGTTACATGGCTATTTTTACATATATTTGTCCATTTTCTCCAAAGCATGACTCACAGAACATTGATCAGTATCAACCTATCCATTTTAATGTAATCCTTAAAGAAGAACCTCCAGTACTTTCGATCAAAGTCCTTTACAATATAAGAGTTAGACCTCAGAATTACACAGAACTACTGAACTTACTGAGGTCATACAGTCATTTGTATCAGTTATTAGGGGTTTAGTGTATTTCTTTTAGGGATGCACCATATTATCAGTACGATATCAGTATCAGTAGACATTAGCTTAAACAGTGAATTATTAGTATTGGCAATTATGACCTTTTCTGCCAGTATTTGGCTATAAAACCATTATCAGCTGTAAATATTGGCAATAGGAACAATTAAGTTTGTGGAGTTTTAGGCTGGACTAACAGACCAACGCCTGAAGTGATGCTCTTTATTCATCCTCATTCCTACAATTTAAAGTCTGTCTGAAATTTGCTCTGCTTTTACTTCTGCTTTGCGTTGCTGTTACTCTGCACCTCATGGCAAAATGTGTGTTTCATGTTAACATGTAATCTTGCAAAACAGATGGATCCGCCCATTTCTGTTTCTCAGTGGCGAATCCATCCTGCAAAGCTCCCATCTGAACCGTTCGGGCCCGGTTAGAAAGTGGCAGGACCAATCAGCGACTAGGGGTTGTATTTTCAGGCGCGGCGGAGTCGTGACGTAAACAAGCAGCAACAAGAGGCCGGTGGAGTAATGGCGGAAGAGCTTAGTGTGGATGCTGCTAAAGTGCCAGTGTTATCAGAACTTGACAACATTTCTTCATTAAAAGAAGAACAAAGAACAGCAGTGAGTTGTTTTCTTTTCAGAAACAACAAAAGTCGTGTACTGACATGTCTACAGTTGCCATGGCTCGTGTTATGCAGTTCTCTATGGAGTTTACTCCTTCAGTAGGGGTGCAGCTCAGCAGCGGCTACATCACATGTTTTGTTGCTCTGATTGGCCCATAAAGATGTGACAGACAGAACATTCATCCAATCACCCTCTGAGTTTTTTTTCAAAGACTCTCCCCTTTCCCAACCGCTGTGTATGAGTGGTTTACATGCCAGGTTAGTTAACATGGGGATATCCCTTTATTAAGAACATGTATTTTACATTTCCTTTCATTTCCAGCATCATTGGTTCCACAATAACTTAATGAGATTAAAATTCAAGGCATGCTCAAGCCTTTAGTTACTTAAATGTTAATTCTGCATGGTAATATTTAGTCGATTCTTCATCTAGGTACCTTCTGTGTCATGTCCTGATAAATAAACTCAGTTTTAGCTACTCCAATCCAATAACAGGCATCCCTAATTGTGACATTATAACCATATTCCACAATACAGAAAGCTGCTAGCTTAAAAAACAAAACAAAACAGAATAGCTAGGTATAAACCTTTAAGTTATTTATCTCTACATAACACAAACAACTGGAAGATCATTGGACTAAATATCACCATTGTAAGTGGGCATAAGGAAAATGGTTAGTAATCACATTTAGATGTCTGACATTGAATTTTTGCTGATATCTATTAAATTATTTTATCAGATATTGCTATCGATGCAGATATTTAAATGTAGATCAGACTCAAAACTCGAGTCCTTAAAACATGCAATTTAAAGTTTGAGGATGAACAAAGGAAGACATTTTAAGTCCTTTAACCCCACTTTAAAGTGTAAGGAATGATGATGGACGAAGGGAAAAACTTCAGCAGACATAGGTCTACTGGTCCAGCCTTAAAGGGATATTTCAACATTTTGGCAAATTCCCCCATTGCCATAATCCCTATTAGTCTTAGTAATAGGTCTGTTTCCTTTAGTTGACGGTGCAAGCTGTTTCTAGATCTGGGGGACCGTTCAACCAGCTGCACTGTGAACACTATTTTAGCTGATGGAATTTTTGCTGTCCCTCCCTACTTGTAGTTAAACTTCTGAAAGACTCAAATAATTAATAACTTGACAGAGCTGCAGTAACTTGAAAATCTGACATAAAGTGGGTTTCCTCTGGTAAAAACAGAGCAGAGGGTCAACCTCATAGCAAGGTAACGCATACTAATGAAGAATATGAACTATGCGTCCTTTAGGAACATCTACCATAAAATTCTAACTGTGTGGATAACTTTACTCATGATGCAATTGTGTCTAACATCAACAAAAACAATCCACCAGAAACACGAGCAAAAGAACCCCAGCAGGGATCACTGTACTGAGTGAAGACCATTTCACTCAGAGCAGAGTTAAAATTACACTTTGGGAGTTAAAATCAGCTCCAAAATCTTTAACCATGAGATCATAAAAACACTCTAGTTTTTACTGTTTTGGGATGTGATGAGGAATCAGTCTCTCACTATGTACTACTACGTAGTAAACAAAGGTGGAGAAGTACAGGAGTATTGTATTCAAATAAAAGTACAGTTACTGTGGTTATAACTTACTTAAGTAGAAATAAAAGTACTGATATTAAAAAGTACAAATGCACAAAAAAGTACTCAATTACAGTAATCTGAGTAAATGCATTTAGTTACCCCCCCCCACCCAAATGGTTGAGGAAAACCCCAGAAATTACCCAGCTTTGGACTATCTGTACTGACATTGTTATAAAGCAGGTACTGATAGCACCTGATTATCACTAGTATCACATCTAAGTTTCATATTCTGGTATCATATCTAACGTTGTAGTAAAAATTATACACAGATTAAGTAAAAATACGCGTGAAAGTGAAGACAAGGACTTTAAACTGTGAATAAAGTGTATTAAATCAACAGTTTAACTTCAGTTTCACTGTCTGGACTTCAAACTACCAACCCCTCCGACTCATAGCCGCGTGCACGTTTCATGCACGCGTCTAATAATAATAAAGATAAAGTTGTTGCTAATGTATGAAACACAAATCTAAAACAACAGGGATAAATTATCCCATGAATGCCGTCCTCACATCTCTGTTTGGCCGGTGAAATGAAAAACAAAATGACAGTGTCAGAGGAGACATTTTGAGATTCCTTGTAGTGTTGCAATCAGGTAGTAGCTAACGCTAACAGGCTAGCCGATCGCTGCCTGTGCTCGCAGGGAAATGAGGCTTTTCCTTGCCGTTGATAGCATTGCTGTTAGCATTAGCATGCTAACGAGGCGACAACCGTTCACTACGTTAAAGGGGAAGAAAATACTTTATCAGGCACTGTTACTTGATTGGTCGCTTAGTATTAATTAAGAGTGAAATATTTTTTAAATTCCACCGTATTTAGTTAAGATGTTTTCCCCTTTCTCGGTTGAAAGGAAGCTAGCCTGTTAGCCTAGCTAGCCCCAACGGCTGTGACAATGGAATGCTACTCAGCTAAGCCAGCTAGCCCTTTCTACAACACAAAACATTTACCTAATATGATCTTGCATGTGGATTCACGCTGAATTATACGTGTGGTGTAAGTAACGATGAATTCCCAGTAATGTAAACATTTAATCTCACCTATCACACAAAGACACGGGGGTTACAAATGGAATTCCTCCCATAACCAACATACCTCCTCTACTTCCCCGGTGTCCGAGCCCTGCTCTGGGGCTCCGCAGTCTCGCCTTCTCCGGGCCTCCGGGGCATCAAGGATTGAGCACAACCGAAGCCAGAATGGTTCACCACCGCAGCCAAGAGAACCACCTCAAAGCTGGCCGGGCTATCCCACAAAAAATGTCCGGATAAATTCCTGCACGGAGGCCGAGATTCACGCAGGAGGGCTGACTTCAACTCCAGCCAGCTAGCGCCCTGCCGCCGCCGGCCTCTGCGTCTGATTATCCGGCTTCAGAGGGCGACACCATCCCCCTCAGCTCCAGGATTGTTAAAGTAGAGAGACGCGCAGTCAAACATGAAACACCGCTGTTCACTGATGTTTGGATTTTAATGCTGGAGCCGCTTCAGTGTGTTTCCTCTGCATCGCTGCTGCCAGTGGTGATACCAGCAGGTTGAACAGGAGAGAGCAGAGTGAGAGAGAGACACCCACACAGAGAGAGAGAGAGAGAGAGAGAGCCAACCAGACCGGTGGAGAGAGGGAGAGACAGGCACAAACAAGATTACTGAGGAAAAATCAAGTTATGGCAGAATATCCATCATCGTCAGTTTTTATTGTTTAAACATTCATTGAACCCCCAAACAGTTGTTTTTCGGCTACACACCTGTGTACATGGGTGTTAAGTAATTTTGTTGAACCATTAATGTCCAAAGTATTTAAATTCTAAATGTTTATGTTAAAATAATGTGTAATGACTGCCTCCTACAGGCTGAAACCAAGCTAAACCAACTGAATCTTTCCACTGGCATATCTGGAGCCAGGTGACCCATACAGCTTAGCAGCATGGTTCTGTATTACACTGGTTCTCAACCTTGGGGTCAGGACCCCCTTGGGGGTCACGAGACACTGAGAGGGGGTCTCCAGATGCCCTAAAAAACTGAGAATGTTTGTTTGAACAAATGTTTGTTGTCTGTTGCCCCTTCATAACAATTTTGTCAAATTTTAACTCCTTTTGGTCATTTTCCCCCCACAATTCCCACACATTTCTTTCCATTTTACACATATTTTTGTCCATTTTTTCAAATCTTTCCACAACTTTTTTCTGCCTGTTTTCGCCACTTCTGAACTAAGTCTTGCTACTTAAGCTTAATGTTGCCTCTGTTGACCCATTATTCCTGCTATCAACCAATTTTTTTAAAATCATTTTTTATGCCATTTTCCCCATTTTAACCACATTTCACCATTTGATATGCCCACGTTTGCTAGTTTAACCAATTTCTGCCTATTTTTTCTTTCTCAGTTAACCCTTTTTGACAGTTTATATCAATTTTTCATCCAACTTCACAACATTTCCACCCATTTTTGCCAATTCAAAGCCATTCCAGCCACTTTTTAACTCCCTTTTTAACACTATTAATGACCATTTTTGCCACTTCAACCCATTTTTGCCATTTCTAACCCATTCCTGCTATGTTTAAAATCCAATTTCACCACCTTTCCCCCCTTTTTTGCCATTACTAACTCATTGTAGCAATTTTTAAACCATTTTAATGATTTTTTTAACCAAGGGGATTTATATTTTTAAGAAGGCTATTTATTAAACAAATTCTTAAAAAAAGATATTTGTTTTTGATAAGAGTGGTTATTTTTTCAGGTTAAATATGAAATATGGATATTACAGCTTAACTTTTCTATGGACCATGGTTTTGATGACCTCCATGGTCCCCCAGTTTGTCTGGGCACCAGAAAGTCATGTATAGACGGCTTTGTCTATACATGACTTTTCCAAACTGTGCATAGCTGTTCAGCCACCTTCAGGTACAGTGGGGGTCCCCGGTCTCTGGCACCTTTATTTTGGGGGTCACAGGTTGAAAAGGTTGAGGACCCCTGCTGTATTAAGGGTGAAACTAACAAAAAATGAATGATCAAAGTGCTGGTGGTATGAGCTCATGCTAATTTAATGATGCAGTGATGATTAAGCATTTGAATTAAAGAATAAAGTGATCAATTATGAGTTGATCTGATTAACTGAGGTTGATTTGATGAAAATTGTTGCAATTTGGTGAAAAGTGGCAAATTTGATCATTTTGATTTTTTTTCATTCATCATTAACAGCTCACACATTTTAATTTATAATTAAATAAAACGATCCTAAAGGGTAGAAGTAGCAAAAGTGAAGGTAAGAATGAAGGCGATAATAATGTATGTGATTTGAGTTATAAAGCATCATCATAAATGATTATTTACAGATGACAGTGTCTGTGAAGTGAAATTAAAAGTGATAATCCAGTAAATAAAGTGTCACTTTTATCATTTATAACAGTGGTTGTATGTGGGGAAAAAAAACTATGGTATGCTCTTATTTTGAAGGATGTGGCTCCATTACTTTTCCCATCATATCATTTGGTCCATTTCAATTCAAACTGCTCCATTTTTAAAGACATTTGGTTATGTTTACAAATGTATGAAACTTGTGTTGTGTCTTGTTAAGGAGAAACTGGTGTGTCCTGAAGTTAGACCAGTTAGGAATCACTCATTTAGAACAAGTCATTTTTGTAACTCTGAGTTTTATCGTTCACAACACTTCATTTTTGTAAAATTCATCTTGGGGAAAAAAAACTCTGCACCTCTGCTCAGCTCTGGACTTAATTTCTCAAACTTCACAGTGATGGAGAGGTTTTTTTTTTGTTTTTTTTAAAGACTTTTAGGTGCTATTTCACTCCAAATTAACCTCTGGGAATTTCTGAGGTTAGAAATTGATGTTGGTGTTTGTTAAAACTTACAGTTTCATGAAATTTGCCATCAATTTGTAAGTATGCTGTTTAGAAGCTGTGTGCTCAGCCAGGTCAATGAAGCCAGAAAACTGGTCAGAGACACTCCTGACCCACACTCAGACCCCAGCAAAAGCATCCTGGATGTTTTTTTTTTTTTTTTTTCTAAACCATAGAAACATCACTGCTTTTGTCACTGGGACTTTGAGCTACATCTTTTTGTCTGAGGTATGGAACTGGAGTCACAGTCTAACTGGTGTTGGATTATCTGGGGATTCTCCTTTCTATTCTACAGTGACACTCATTTCACAATTTTAAGAATTTATCAGCATCTTCAGAGATAGTAGTTCTACAAGGACAGAGTTTTTGGGCCTCTTACAGAGATAAATATTACACAAATGTTTCAAGTGACTTTGCAGATAAAACAGATTGCATGATATTGGTAACTGAAATTCCCTGTTTATTAAACACAAATATGACAAATGAAAGGTAAACATTTGAGTGTGATGTTATGGTTGTATCAGGTTCTTTGGTTCACAGAAGTTGTTCAGGTCTCAGTCTGGGCTGCAGCAGTCTGAAGTTTGAGAAAGGCTGGTTTAATGTGTGATGTTACCGCTGCATTTTTGGAGCTGATGAAAAGTCTTTCGATGCTGCTGAGAGGCAGGATTGCCTTAAGAGTGATTTTTATCATTTTGAGACAAGATGTGCCTGATTTTTTTTTTTTTTTTTTTTATTTACAGGCGATAAAGCTGCTCTGTTAATTAATTTCCGACACGTCTGCCACAGTTCCTAGAAAGCACAAGACACTATAGTAAAATACAACTATGTAAACAGATATAGATACACATAGCATTAACTATAATGATGTTCTAAAGAGGTAAGCAACATTTCTAAACCTCTTCAAAGGAGATATTCTGACTTTAATTCCAAAATACACTTGATCCTACATTTCCCATGATGCACCTGAACAGCACCTCTCAGTTCCCAGACTTGAGAGTCTCCTATTTCAAACCCCACACCTATCAGTGAGATATCTTTAGCCCGATGACATCACTGTGACATCACTATGACATCACCCCCCCCAATCGCGCACGTTTGAACACGTAGACAGACGGTCGACTCTGAGGAGATGCTGCTGAGATCTGCAGCCTCTGTTTCCATGGTAACCGGTACCCTCTTTCTCCCACACTCTCTCTGTCTCATCTTCACCTTTCACAGTGATTAGCTCTGACATCTTACGGACTGAGGGAGATCAAAGAAAAGACGAAAGGAGAAGAGAAGAGAGGGGGGAGGAGACGAAGAGGAGAGGAACATCAGGTCTAAAGATGGAAACAAAGAAATTCAACTAAAGATCAGGAAACGGAGGGAAAAATGAGATAATGAAGGTTGAGGAGAGGGATGGATGACATCGAGGGTTTCTGGATGTTATACAGACAAAAATGTCTGATTGTTTTTTTTTTTTTTCACAATAAAACCGAGAAAAGACATAGGAACCGGTACTTTAAATGAGGGGAATGTAGAGTCTTCACACACAGTGGTAACCTAGAAAAATATGAAAGAAAATACACTATGTGGACAAAAGTGCTCGGACACCTGGCCATTACACCAACAGGGACTGTAATGACTTTGTATTCAAATCCATGTACTCTAATATGGAGTTGCTTCCCTTTTGCAGCTGTAACAGCCTCCACTCTCCTTGGAGGGCTTTCCACAGATTTTGGAGTGTTTCTGTGGGATTTTGTGCCTGTTTATTCTGTAGAGGCATTGATGTTGGAGGTCTGGCTCACAATCTCTGTTCCAGTTCATCCCAGAGGTGCTGGATGGGCTTGAGGTCTCTGTGTGGGCCAGTCAAATTCTTCTCATCAAATCACGTCTTTATACTCCTTTCTTTGCGCACTGGGACTCAGATATGTTGGAATAGAAAAGGGCCTTCCCCAAACTGTTGCCACACAGTTGGAAGCATAGCATTGTCCAAAACTTCTACATATGACAAAGTATTAAGATTGAACTTTGCTGGAGATAAGGGGCTGAGCCCAAACCCTGAAAAACAGCCTGGCATCATTATCCCTCCTCCTCCAAACTTTGAGGTTGTCGTAATGCAGTCAGGCAGGTAATGTTCTCGGGGCATCTAAACCCAGACCTGCCCATCTGACTGCCAGAGAGAAGTTTGAAGGTGTACTTAACACCACTCCATCCGACACTTAGCATTGGACTTGGTGATGTGAGGCTTGCATGCAGCTGCTCGGCTATGGAAACCCATTCATGAAGTTCATGCTGCACAGTTTTAATGTTGTCATTAATGCCAGAGGAAGTTCAGAACTCTCTGAGACTTTTACGCACCATGCACCTTAACAGACGTTGACCCCACTCTCGGATTTTACATTGTCTTCCACTTCATGGCTGTTCTTCCTAAACTCTTCCACTTTCTAATATTATAACTTACAGTTGACTGTGGAATATCCAGCAGGAATGAAATGTCTCAAACCATCTTATTGCAAAGGTGGCATCCATCACAGTGCCAGACTGGAAGTCACTGAGCTCAGGGGCATAGCTAGGGATTTTGGGCCCCCAGAAAGAATTTACACAGGGCCCCCCTTAACCAGCGAGACAAGCAACATATGTTGAATCTTTTTTTTAATGCATTTTAATGTATTTTTGAAACATAATTTCCCCATTTGTGAGCAACATTTTACTAAGGATTAAATTAAATTTACCTGCATTATTTTGCAGTGCTGTACTACACCATTTGAACATTTTTAAGGGAGGAGCAGTATTGTATTTTACTCTATTTTATGCAGAATTCAGTCTGCTGACTGATTCATTTAGTCCAGTGTTACTCAACACTGCTCAACCAAAGAGCCAAATTTGTAAGAGCCACAATCTAAGTGGTGCAAAGTGGCAATTAAGATAGATTGAAGGTAGCAAAAATGGTCAAGTAGCGACACTGAGAGAAAAAGTGGCAAAAAAGGGTGGGAAGTGACCAAAAAATGAGTTAACGGTGGCAAAATGGTCCCAAAGTGGCAAAAAATGAGTGAAAGTGACTAAACTGGACAAAAATCAGAAAAAGGTGGGAAAAATTTGGCAAAAAGTGGCATTTTATTGCAAAAGGCAGCTTAAATAGGCAAGAAGTGGCAAAAAAGGCAAAAAGCAGGATAAAAGTATCAAAAATGGCACGAAGTGACAAAAAGAAGTGGCAAAAAAAGGCTAAAAGTGGCAAACTCTAGGAGAAAAATAGCAAAAATGGGCAGGAAGTAGCAAAAAATGGGTGGGAAGTGACCAAAAAATGAGTAAACAGCGGCAAAAACATGGCAAAAAATGAAGGAAAAGTGACTTTAACGGCAAAAAGCATCTAAGAGTGGCAAAATGTGAGGTGGCATTTAACTGCACAAGGCAGCTTGAAAGGGCGTTAAGGATCACTGCTTTAGTCACTTTCGATTTAATAATGTCTCTAATTACTAAGAAAGAATAAATCAAAATACACTTTTCATTGCAGGCTTCCCTAGAGTCCTTCCCTACTGTGGACCAGTAATCAGTACCCTTTATCCCTCCTGTGCAACTCCCATGACTGAGCTCTTAAGAACGACCCATTTAGGATCACAAATGTTTGTAAATGGAGACTGCATGGCTAGGGGATGATTTCCTACACCTGTAGCAACAGGTCTGATTGAAACACCTTAATTCAATTTACAGGTGTGGCCAAATATTTTTGAGCACACGGTGTTCTCCATTTCAGATGTAAAGAAAGGACCAAGAGTGAATAAAATAGCAAGGTCTAAGCCCCTCATAAAGCCCCAGATGTCTCCATGTCCAGCACTGTTGGCTATTAGTGGATTTAGATTTCATGTTTGGTTTTGTCATGTCATTCTCTGACTTTACCTGAAAAGAGAGACTTCTAAATATGTTGTTCACACACTGATTGATTTCAGATAAATGGAGAAGGGCCTCAGACTGGTCTTACCTGGAGCCTCTAGTAAAACTGCAGCTGGGACTTGAAAAACCACATCAGGTGCATAGAAGAGAAATAGCTTCATCAAAAATGCAGGCCCACTGGCAACAATGTTGATGTGATTTGCAGTTTTTTGGTATTGAAGATTTCTATTTAATATCATCTTATTTTACTGGTATCACATCAAAGTTTTAAATTCTGGCGTCATGATGACCTGGATAACAAATAAAACAGAGTCAGAGGCAGCATCTCTTCAGTACATACAGGATTCTTTATTGAATGAAGCAAAATAATGAAGAGAATTACAATCCCCTATTATGAAAATAAATAAATCATTTTCTTTGTCTCACAGAAGCCCAGAACACCACCTGCAGTCGACTTCATCTTCTGTAGTCGTTTAGTATAGGAGTTTAAACCAGGAGGATTTTATTTCCTGCTGACAGAGTTCATTCAGCTGCGACTAAAATAATAAAAACATGAGACGCTCTGATCCATTTTGGCACAGGATAAATGCTCCAGAGAGAGAAAAAAGAGAGCAGAAGAAGAGACAGAAGCCGAGGGGTTAAATTGTAATCAGCAGTACATTTGGTTCATGTAGGGATGCCTGATAGCGCAAAAATGCAGCCATATTACTCCCAAAAATATCCCTTCAAAACAAAGAAAAACAATAAAACCTCAGTGTGCTAGTTAAGTGTTGCTGTGGCGACTAATTACAGACTTTACCTTAACGAGCGAACACACCTGCTGAAAGGCAGAAAAACCCTCCACCTGCTGTACTGAATCCACTCCTTAACGTATTAAACTCTCACTTCTCCCCTGCTAGCCCCACTCCCATTCACTTTCAATGAGGAGCGCTAACCATGCTAACGAGCCATTCGTTAAAACCTAAAGATAAAAGATTTCCTGCAACGTTTCCTGTGAAGATTATTGATGAGTATTGATCCTGTTGGTGTAGGATGAACTGCTGACCTGCTCATACATGATACAGATGTGCGTGGACGGAGGAATGTGTCTCTGAGCTCCACTCCATCACAGGATTCTAACTTTTCTGGAGCAAGAAGCCCTCAAAGGTTGCCTTGCATGTTGCTGCATTTTCTTGCTTTGTTGTATGAAAAGTTGCCTCAGGTCTCACCTACTTTTAAAGCAACTATTGGCTTTACATTCGAAAGTTTCTGTAAAAGACTGAGATGTATTTACAGCTCAAAACTGAAAACTGGTGTGTACGGAGATGTGGGATTATTTTATCGGACATTAACAAACTTCATTCATAAGTTGCAGATTTGAAAGAATGCAAATTTCAGGTAGCTGCAGTTGTTTTCAAACATCATTGAAATTCGAAGCCAATTTCATCAGCAATCTCAAAAACCTCAAACAACATCCAGAGTGCATCTGTACATTTTATTGTTTTGTTCCTTGAAAAGTTACTCCAAGTCATCCAGAGTTTATCTCTGAATTTTCCTGTTTTGTTGCCCAGATTTGCCTACTTCTCTGGCAACTTGTGACTTTAACTCTTAACGTTTTTGGTGCAGTGTGGGATATGTCTGCAACACACCGTTTTAAAAACAGCTTCTGAAGTCCACAACTTCTTTCTTCTTCTTCTTTCTTTCAAAAATGACCCACTTTGTTTCTTTTGACTAAAAAGTTGCCTTACATGTTGTCAACTTCTTCAGCAGTTTTTGCTTTCAGATCTGAGCGTTATTGATGCAGATTGAGATGCGAGTGCAGAGTGAAACTAAAACCGTTGCTTACTGAATCTGCTTCTCTTCTTTTAGATTTCACCAAATTTACTTCAAAAAGTTGCAGATCTTAGACAAAGTTGATTTCAAGGAGCTACCGTTTTTAAAACACAACCTCTTAATTTGAAGCATTTTTTTTTTATGAGCAAGTAAGTTCAGACAGCTCTCGTCTCGATGCTTTTGCACAAAGTCTTGCCTACTTCTTCAGCAACTTTTGACTTCAAATCTTAGTGTTTTTCATGCAGTGTGAGACGAGTCTGCAAGACAAAGCTTCAACAACAGAAAAACCTGCAATTATTCTTTTTACAACTGCCAAGTTGGTTCCTTTCACCTCCAGATTTGCCACAAGAATTGACAACTTCTTGGAGTTTTTCTTAACACTTTTGAGCAACAGTTTAGAGACATTTCTGGCATGAAACTTTTGCTATAGAAATCTAAGATTCCTTTATTGTAAATATTCAAACTTCATCCAAAAAGTGGCTGATTTTACTTTAGATGAGAGTAATTTCAGGTAGCTTCAGTTAAATTACATTTGAAGCAATTTTATTGGCAAATAAGCTCAAACAGCTTGAGTCCTGATGCTTTAAAATGGACAAAGAAAGATCCATGGCATGTCTTGCCTGAAAACTTGCCCAGTCTCTCACCTTCTTGTATTTTAATATTTCTGGTGAGAGACATCTCTGCAGCACAAAGCTTTAAAAACAGTTAAGTACTGAAATCTGTGATTCTTTAAACACCTACCCAGTTTGTTTCCTTGTCTAAATAATTGCTCTAAGTCTTGACAACTTCACAAGCAAATCTCAGCTTCCCATCAGAGCGTTTCTGTGACATATGCGCTTTGAACTTGAACTGAAATCTGAATTATGCAGAACCAAACATCACTGAAAAAGTTGCAGATTTTACACCATATAAGTTCAGGTGAAGTTCATATTTTTCTGCAGTTCTCCAAACTCTTTGATCATGCAATAGTTCTGCAGTTGAAGCAATTTCTGGCAAATACACTTAAAAAGCTCAAATCTTGATGCTTAAAATACACAGCGAAATCCAGAGCAATAGAAGAGCTTTGAGATGTGAAGTTTTCTTTCTAACCGTCTTAATCAGGCCCATCTACTACTTTTAAAAATCTGTTGAGGAGACTTGTTGCTCTAAAAGTTGCCATGTTGCCTGTGCTGGAGTTGAGCCTGCTGCTGCTGTAGTACTGACATGTAAACACAGTACGGAAACTAAACTGTGCAGGTAAAATAGAACACAGTGATTCCAACTGCAAACAGGAATGCACAATTCGTGCTTGTGCTGCATTTTCTGCACCTGTCCTACTTTAATATCACGTACTGAAACCTTTAAGAGAACATCGTATTCACAGCAAGACCTGGATGCACGTCTTGTAACCAAACTTAAATTGAACAAAATGTCTTTGACTGTCAACAACTTTTCTATTGTTTTCCTGTCATGAAAATTACCTGATAAAGTGTTAAAAACAGGTTAAACAAGCTGCCGCTAGGGATGTGCATTTCAAGGAAAAAACATCTTTGAAAATCAATCATTTAAATAAGACTCAAATTTTTGAGAGGGATGGACAGGCATGTTCATCTAAGGATGTTAGCTTGATGCTAACACATAATGGAAATTGTCATTAACAGGCTAAAAGAGTTAGCATTGCATTTGGCTTGTTTTAACTCCAGAAAAAATATTTTCCTAGACAAACTGAATTAAAAAGATTGTTTGCATGCTGATAGCCATTGTCCATCTTTAGTTTGTGTATGCATGTGGAAAGAGGACTGTTCTGTGATTTCAGACCTTAATATTATGTAATATTTGCTGTGAAAGTTGCCCTAAACAGAGTACAAATTTTGTTTCTTTTGCCTGAAAACCAAGCACTTCTGAGGCAACTTCCCCATCAGATATATTTTTGTAACAGAACAAGACACGTACACAGCTCAGATCATCAAAAACTAACACTAAAAACTGACATTTTTTACTGAATCACATCAAACGTCATTCAGAAAGTTGATGATTCCCAAACCAGGACAAATCCAAGTGAAGTTTTCAGCTGATTTCAAACCGTTCTGATCATACAACACCTTAGACACTCAGACTTTTAATAGATGCAGATTTGTTGATTATGTGTTTGCATTTGGACTCACTGTGTACTCTGCAGCATGCAGGACTCATGTAGTTTGTAGTACAGAGTGTTAGGAGATTGTGCAGTCAAAGACCATGTGATATTTGAGTATTTCTGCGGTAAACAGCACACGTGCAGACCCTAATATGAAACAATATGTGTTTGTGTGCGTTGATGAATTTTGCGTGTCATAACTGAATCCAGGAGAGTCGGGGGGGTCAAAGGTCAGACAGGTGAGGGTTTGATCCAGATGTTGCAGGACAGGGGTCAGAGGTTGCGGCTCTACTGCTGATCTTTGAACGCATCGAGGCCGAAGGCCGTGTCAAGGAAGCGGCGCAGCTCCATCAGGTGAGTGTTCTTGTTTCCTGTCGCCGGAGCTGCTGCTGGCCCTCTGCCAGCGTACCTGAGACACAGACAGACAGGTATACAGTATGTTTACACACAGGGAGAGAAAGTCAAACTACTGCATCTGAGCCACTGAACCTGGACTTGTAAAATAAATTTTAACAAGGCTGACTGAATGCACCAGGTTGAATTTGACAGACTATCACACATAGATAATATGGTTTAAGAACATGTTTCTCTTGTGTGTTTATGCCTCAAATGGTCAGAAACTGGACGAGGTATTTTTAAACATGCTCCACAACCTTTCCTTCTGGCTTTTAAGCCAGAAGTTTAACCATACAAATGCTAGCCATAGCAGAAGTTCAATTATTCCTACCAGCATGAGAGACGAGAGTATCATCTTTCAGCCAAAGGAAAAAGGCAGACCATGAATGAAGTGTACTTAATTGTAAAACTGCATGATTTCACCATACATGTAATTAGCTGCATGCTGACTGTTTTAGCCAGGTCAACCAGAGCTTCCTTCAATCGGTAATAGCTGAAAGATGGCAGTACCAGACACATTTGGTCAAGGACACTCAGGTTAGACATGCAGAGTCATGTGACTGCTCTGACTCTTACCACACAGGTTTGGCTCTCTGGATGGTGGTCCTGATGCGAGGCTTCACGTAGTCATAGTATCCCTGGTTTTTGTGCTCCTCCTGACACCAGACCAGGTCGGCGTTGGGGAACCGCTCAGACTCTGCTTTCACCTGGTCGAACGGGAACGGGGACAGCTGGAAAGAGAGGGTGAGAGTTCTCTGTGAATATCTGATCCTTTAAGCTGTTATTTTGTCATTTTTAAACATTATTTTTAAGATGTGATTAGTCTTTACTTGACGAGAAGTATTTCAAAATTCTGGTGGTGGATTTTATTTATCATTCATGTCATTCATTTGTGAAAAACCCTCGAATAACTGCAAAAGACCTCCAGCAAAACTTGGTGGCGGCAGGGACTGAGGTTTCAGTGAGTGCAGTAAGGCAGATATTGAACATAGATGGTTTCCATGCCAGAACTCCAAGACGTACACCACCACTGACCCAAAAGATCAAGAAAAGTTGGCTCCAATATGCTCAAAATCACATAAATTTGATCAGCGGTGTGTCTGGAAGAAGAAGCAGCATATGCTGAAAAAACACTGTGCCCACAGTTGAGCATGGTGGTGGCTTGGTGATGCCTTGGGGCTCTGCATCCTCTGGCACTGGAAACCTGCAGCGTGCAAAGTATCAGGAAATCCTCGTAGGAAACATCATACCGTCTGATAGGAAACTGAAGCTTGTGTGTCATTGGACCTTCCAACAGGACTATGATCCGATGCGTACTTTAAATTCCACCGAGGCTTGGTTGCAGAAGTCCTGGAAGATGCTACAATGGCCATCACAATCATCTGACTTGAACCCCATAAAAAATCTCTGATGGCTTTTAAAAGGCAGTTGCAGCACGTAGACCCAAGAATATTACTGAACTAAAGGCCGT
Organism: Cheilinus undulatus; assembly: GCF_018320785.1. Lineage (NCBI taxonomy): Eukaryota > Metazoa > Chordata > Actinopteri > Labriformes > Labridae > Cheilinus > Cheilinus undulatus. The sequence continues at coordinate 4,613,780 of NC_054869.1, read as the reverse complement.
TGCTCATGAGGAATGGGTTAAGAATCCTCAGGAAGCCGGTGTCTGGATATGCATCTGGTTTGCAGCCTGTCATAGAAGCTAAAGGTTGCTTTACTAAGTACTATGCTTGACATGAAGGGGCTGAATAATTTTGAAATGGGAGAGGTCATTCTAAGCTGCATTTTCAGTTGGATTTGGGGAAACCACTTGAAGTATTAGCTGTGTTGAGCTATTTCAGTTCCTTTTTCCTGGATTTGCTCATGCAAACAGCAGAAAGTCTGCAAAATTTAACAGTAAACCTGATCTGCAGTGGAGGTTGAATAATGTTGATTCCATCTGTATAACCAGGGTTTGTCTCCTATATAGGTACATCAAGATGAACAACACAAGGAAATAGGATAAAACTGTCATACATGTGGCGTGAAACTGACTGTCAGCTGTCCATAGTGTACAGCAGTAGAGAGAGTGGGCAGAGAGTGACATGATTCTAACAAGGAGTCTTTTAGTAGGATTTTATAAGAGAAATGAAGAATAAACCAGAAAAATACACAAGGAAACTGTCTGGTAACTGACGCCACTGTGTTTGTGAGCATTTACCTGCTCCATGCGTGCGATGGCCACGGTGTCCTCCATGCCTCTGTTCTTCCTCTCTTTGGTCAGCTCATAGTAAACCTTTCCTGTGCAGAAGATCAGCCTCTTCACTTCAGCTGGGCGCTCTGCAGCAGGGCCTTCTTCTGGGATCAACCTCTGGAAGTGGGTTCCTGCAGTGACGAGGAGGAAGAAGAAGACAATACTGAGCCTCTTCTTCATAAAACACTACTGATTCTAATAAAAAAGGCTAGTAGATGGTAGATGTACCAGGAAGCATCTCGTCAAAGCTGGATCTGGCCTCGGGGTGACGCAGCAGAGATTTGGGAGTGAAGATGATCAGCTGCAGCAACAAAGAGAATTAGTTAGAGTGAAAGGAAAATCTTCTCCTAGAATTGTATAAGCTGAACATTTATGCCTTAAATTCAAGTCTATTGTCTATCCACTTTTGATTTCTGATTATAAAACAAGGCTTCCACCACATCTGTACACACGTTCCAATCACATGATCCCAATGCTCCGTGGGGGACAGGAAGTGGGGAACAGCTGTTAGGTTTTTTTTTTTGCTTTAATATTTCACTACTTTTGGGACACAAAAGAATTAAGAATGTTTTTATTTTCACACTTCGATGTTTGGCATGATCACAAACAGCTCAAAACGTGGACTTTTTGGTAGAGTTTCTCTATGCAGAAATCAGTTGTTGCCCCTAAAGAGGAGTTCTCCTCTGTTGCATGTCGTTATCTGCAAATAACCTATAGTGTTACTGCAGTAAGAAATGACAAATTCAGTCTTGTCCTTAAAAATCCTGTTTCTTTTTCTTCATAAAAAAAACAGTGAGACTTTGATGAGAGCTGAGATTGATAAAAAATAAACCTGACGGAGGCTAAACATGTCTGCATTTGAGAGAGGAGGTACACCTGTAGTGTGTTTGGAACAACTTCCCAGCTAAATCTTTAAATTCTTGTTTTAAAGTGACAATGTGTAGAATTTGGCATTTTAGCGACATCTAGCGTTCAGATTTTAGAATGAGCCGATCTGTTACCAAAACGTCACATCATTAGGCGACGAGAGCCTGTGAAGACCAAAAAGGATCGTGAGCCGGACATCAATTACAGCAGTGACGAGGTGAGGGTTTATTCATTCCTTTTTGTAACCATAATTTTTATAGATTATAAGTCAGTCTTCTTCTCCACCTGCCTTCCAGGTAGCTTTCAGGACCGGCGGGCAGGTTCGTATTTAAAAATCGCGTTTCGCTCTTTCTGTCCCCAAAACGTTGCCGTAGACAACATGGCGGTTCAATATGGCAGACTCCGTGGGGGCGACCCGCGGTAATGTAAATTTATAAAGCTTTTTTCTAATTTTGTAAAAAGAAAACGAAAGTTTAAAGGGGATGGTTGTGCACTTATTTTAACATACTTCACATAGATATATAAACATTGTATCCCATGTACACCATTTCTGTTCGGCGAAATGCAGCCAAATTCTACACATTGTACCTTTAAGGGGATAAACTTTGTAGCCATACAAATTAATGTGCATTCAATAAATTCAACAGTCCAACCACACATTTACAGGACATGTATCTCTGTGTCTCACCGGCTTCCTGAACGGCAGGAGGATCTGTCGTCTCAGAACGTGGAAGTAGTTAGCAGGGTTGGAACAGTTCACCACGATCCAGTTACAGTCGTAGAGCTGACGGACTGCGAAGTCGTCAGTGATGGTCTAAAAGAGGAGAAAATAAAGCTCTTCAACTCTTCAACATTCCACAGTCTCACTTTTTAAAATACCTACAGCTGCGTAATTTTATTTACACAAAGTTAAATTATTCATCTAATTGTCCCCCTTTAACAGTGTTAGAGCGGTTTGCAACCCAACATCATCAAAGCAAAGGCCAAATTTCTACACTTTACAATATATTCTCTTCTCATTCCAAAGAGTCATCTGACTCAATTAGGAGGTTGTGGGGTGAGGATTTGCAGGAATGTGTGCTGGACGGTGAATGGAGTCAAATATGCTCAAAGGCCCAGAGCCTTTCCATTAACTCTAGACTCAAGTTGATACAATATAATTGGATAATGAGAACCTATGTTACCCCAGTTAAACTGAATAAATTTAATCCAGACATTCCAGACACTTGTGTGAAGTGTCAGACTCATAAAGGAACCCTCTTCCATTGAATCTGGGAATGTGAGAAAATAAAAAAAAAACTGGAAAGAAATAATACATATAATCTCTCAAATAATCTCCATACCCATCCCTATCGCTCCCAAATTTTGTATCCTAGGTCTCTACCCTGAAAATCTTCCCCTAAAGTCACATGAAATCAAACTGACAGATCTTTGCCTTGTCCTTTCAAAACGCCTCATTGCCATGTACTGGAAGAACATATCATGTCTCCCTATTAGTCTCTGGCTCAAAGAACTGTCTTCATGCCTGGCATTAGAGAAGCTGACTTATAGTCTTAAGCATAAGCTTGGTGAAGTTGATCACATCTGGGGCCTTTTCTTGAAGTTTCTTGAAAATGCAGATCTGCAATATACCCTTGACCCTGTAACCACTTCCTAACTCATCCTGTAAGGGGACTCAATGTTAAATTGAATTTTTTTTGTGTGTGTTATATATATATATATACACCTGTTATCCACACTAAGTAGTGTCGCTCTGTTGCCTGTAAACTCTACTGGTATTGCACTATGCATTTAATATTGTAATTTTGTGTATCTATGTCTTTCTTCTTTTGTTTTTTTTTTAAATTATTTTTATTTATCTATAAACTTATTTTTTCCTTTTTGTAAATTTTGATAGATAAGAAATGGGGTAGGTGGGTTGGGACTGGGGTTACTTAACTACATATTGTATGTCCATGTTTACTTTATATCTATGCAAAACTTCATAAATATATGTTAAAAATAAATAAATAAATAAAGCTCTTACTATTATGTTTTAAAAAATCCAAACAGAAATAACTGACATCTAAATTGATCAGAGGATTGAAGAACCTTCCTATTTTTTGAGACTTTGGCATCTACCGCCATAAAATAAGGGAGATCAGAGATCAGACTGATTTAGCTTTTTTTGGCATAATAAAACCAAGGAAGTAATTCTGCTCCAACCAATCCTCTATTTTGCCACTAGAATTTACAGACTTAGTTGAATACAATACAATACAATGTATAAAACTAAAACTGTACAATTACCACAAAATACCCAGAAGTTGTCTATAATAAGAGACGGTCAATAAAATCTAAGAGGAACATTCAACTTTTCAAAAACCAAAGATACAAACAAATGTCAAATCTCATTGTCTGTCAGTTAGAGGGGTAAATTTGTGGAATTCTTTTAAAAATGTAAAAACATGCAGTACATTGGTAAGGCTCAAAAGGCTCTATAAGAATCAATTGGTTTGAAATACATCATGGAAAATGTAAGTTAATATGAATGTGTTACTATGCATTTACAGCCAATGAATGTTAACAACAACAAAGCATCAGCGTTGTTCCTGCTTTGCACTAATTTCTGGGATGGTTATGTTTTTGTAAGATAGGAGGGGTAGGTATTTAAAAAACTTTAGCTTCTGCCTAAACCCTTTCGGTTAGCTTAGAAATTTCACTTTGATCTGGAAAATTGTTTTGTTTGTTGCAAGTGAACTGAAATAAATTTCTTTCATTCATTCACCATTTAAGATAAAACATTGTTTAACTTCTGCAGCACATCAACACATCCCAACACAATATCAAAAGATGCCTTATTGATGCACCATCCTTCTGAGCAGGTTTTAACACTGCAGAATTTAAAGAAAGACAAATTCATATTTATCTCAAGACTGCTAGACTACCCCAACACAAAGATGTTAAAAAGAGGTTCAAATAGACAGCAGGTTAAAATACCAAATTTAAACATTTTTAAATATAAATGTTACAAATACACATGTTCAAATGAGGCTGAGAGACAAATACATTTTACAGTTGTCAATAGCTGTACATCATGAAGTGTTACTCGCTTCACTTTAGCTATAACACCAAACAGCAGCTGACCCAGTGTGTGTGTATGTGTACGTGTGTTACCGGCATGACATCAGGGTCATCATTGCACATCTGAAGGAATCTCTCTGGACGAGCTGAAGAATGTTCTGGACCCTAAAAACACAAACAGAAAATATTAGAAATAGGGGTGGACTAGGTACTAGTTTTTCCAGATACTGCTTAGTGGTTTTTCACATGATTAAAAACTGATATTTGGAATCGATACTTTATTCTGACAAACAAAACCTACTTAGACAAAAGAAAAAATGTTAGATTAAAAAAAATAAGGCTGAATTAACAATTTAGCACTATTTCTGCACACCAAGCAAGAAAACATGAAATTATGCCAGTGAAAAAGAACCAGAAGGGAAAGACCTTGAACCGGAGCCACACTTTATGGTTAATTTAATTTGTTAGTAAAATAAAAGAATTGGCGAGGCCAATAATCGGTCAAACCCTAGTTGGAGACAATCATTCAGCAGGTCATGTGACTGTCAGACTGTTGGTGTGACGTTGTGCTCACCAAGGATCAACTATGAATCACTGATCAATGTGTGTAAAAATCTCCCCTTGTTGTGTACTGTGTTGTGAAAAGGGATGTGCCATGGGATGATCCTAGATCTTGAAGAAAAAGCATATATCAACAATCTACTAAAGCTGGTTTATTGTAGAATATGCTCTAGTGTTTGCAGATCTATGCTCACCCACCCTTCCCCCCTTCTGCCTCCCCACCAAGTGGAGTCATGACTGACATAAAAATAAAGGTTGAGAACTCTAACTGGAGTTGTGTTATGTTTTTCTAAATTGTCAGTGTACAAAAAAATAATCTGCTACTGCACAAAATTTGCGAACTTAAAAGACAGCGTCCTGAAGGTTCAAACAGGGAGATCTGCCACACTGCAGTCAGCAGAGGAGAGAGTTTGGCAGATCCAGATCTAAAACTGTTGTCTCAGTGTTCACAGTGGTTATTATTATGCTTTGTTCATGTGCGTTATCCTCACCATGCCCTCCATGCCGTGAGGCAGCAGCAGCACGATGCCGTTCTGGCGGACCCACTTGGCCTGACCGGGGCAGATAAACTGGTCGATGATGCACTGAGCCGTGTTGTGGAAGTCTCCAAACTGAGCCTCCCACAGGATCAGAGCATTGGGACTCGCCATGGCGAAACCGAGCTCAAAACCTGCAGATAATTAAATGATCATTTTATTTTAATACAACATAGACAAGATTAATAAACGGTTTCAGGGTTATTAATAAACAGCAGAGCATCTGGACTGACCGAGGACGCCGTACTCTGACAGAGAGCTGTTACACACGGTGTACGGCGCCTGGTCAGGAGCGATGTGGTTCATGGGGATGCAGATCCTCTTATCCACGTTCTGGTCATGGAGGACGTGATGACGGTGGCTGAAAGAGGACAAACAGAGTCAGACTGTAGGTCACACTTTACAAAACTGGACTTTCTTTCTCTCACAGCTGCTTTCCACTGTGAAAAATTATACTAGAGGTATAAAGGCGTGTCTGATGTTCACTTTCTCACTGGTTGTTTTATTAAGCTGTTATTTTCTAATATGTAGATGATCTGGAGAGCTCTATATTTAAAATATGTCCCATGTAGAATGCTCTGATTAGAAATTTGTGATGGAAAAGGCATCCTTTTTGATAAAATTAGCCATTAATGATTACAAATGATTGTAGCATTTACTCCTTTTATTATGAATGGATAATTAACAAGCTAGATAATTAAAGCAACAACACAATGTTTGTGAGAACAGAATTAGGTGAATGGTTTATTTTAAACCTGTCTGCCTGTCTTGTACAGCGTGCTGAAAATGTTTTGTTAACAATGTGAGTAAAACCCTGAGGTACAGCTGCCTATTAACTGTTTTACTAAATCATGTCTAAAAATGACATAGGAGACGAAAGCAGATAGATGTCTAAAACAGATGCAGCAGCTATTTTCTCGAGTTATTTACCTGAATGTTCCTCGCTCCACGTCCTGTCCCGACAGTCTGATGTGAATTCCCTCCTTCAGCAGAGATCCAAAGGCCATGTACTCTCCCAGAGCCCAGTCCACAGTCCGGTTACGAACCATCTCAGCTCGACCCTTCAGGATACGACTCAGACCTCAAAACAAAAAACATTTTTACATGCAAAGTTTGTTAACATGTGTTCTACAAGATCCAATAATCAGAAGATTAATAAGTAGCTTATATCCAAATCTTGGTCCAAAGGGGGGCAGCTGGACTTCGCTGAGGTTCTAGAAGACATTTTACTTCTCCTCTAAAAGGCTTCTACCATCCAAGCCTTTTGGAGAAGAGGTGACATTTTCCAAGAACCTCCATCAAGTCCAGTTGCCACCTTTGGACCAAGTTTTGGATAACCATGATTTGAATGAATGAGAACATACACAGACAACAAGAAATTAATAGGTTTACACACCAGAAACAAACTTTAAGCATGTATAAAAACTTAAAGGATAAAAAATAAAGTCCTGTAATCACCAAATAAAGTGATATAATAAGCAACGGACAGTTTTATTAAATCATCCAAAAGCTGTAATGAGTGACTGGAGAGTGGTAGCACCACCAAGGATGAGCTCATAATCTTTTCTAAGTCTTCTAAATAGAGAGAAATGGGACATAATCAGGCTCTGTGAAGGAAAACAAACTGGAAAAATGAGCAATACCCATCAAAAACTGCCAAAAACCCCAACAGGACTGAAAATGAAAAATATGTTTATATTTTGTTAATCTGGTCCTGATTATGGAGGTTGTTGTTTTTTAACATACATCAAAGACATTTAACATAAAGTATCAGGTCTTAAATTCACAGTCCTGGATTCCTGAAATGTTTCAGTCCAAATTAAATAAAGATAAAAATGAATATTAGTGTTTTTGATTAAGTTAGTGTCAGACCTCCATGGATTGTGAAGTCCTCCACAGGTACAGACGAAGCCACCTGTCCGATGTTGTTCAGGTTCTCCTCAGTCAGACCGGTGGAGGGGCAGCTCATAGACTTTGGCTGACCATCCAGAGTGAAAAAACCTGAAAACAACAACAGAACAGCGTGTAAGCTGTAACATTTATACATTGTTTTGAATCAAATAAAGCCTCAGATACAGTCCAACAGACTCGTAGCCTATCAAACCAATCATTTATTTATCCTCTTATTCTGTTTATCACTGTCTCTCCTCACTCACCGGGCCATGGAGAGTCCAGCCAGTGCTTGATGTGGAGGATTTTCTCATCTTTGGAGCGAGCGTACGCCTCCTCACAGATCTTGTCATATTTGGCAATCTCCTCCTACAAACAGAGAGAGGAAAGATTCAGCCTCCACAGGAAGGTTTTGATTTTCAGCTGCTACAGGACTACATCTGATGATCAATACAGCACATTTACTTTTTAGTTTTGAAGCAAACATGACAGATTGATAATGAAGGAGTCTCGTATGCTTCAGCTCCTCCACAAGTGGAGGTTGGTGCCCACAGGCAGGACCAGTAACGTACCAAAGATGTCTCAATGGATTTTATCCCACAGGAAAACCCAGAGAAGAAACCGGAGCACACAAGTCATGTTTGCAATTTAATCAGGTACAGAGGACTAACGTCTAACTTCAGAGTCAAAACGGACAGATTTTGATGAGATAATTAGTGGCTGGGTGGTTTATACTTTCAATATAGGCAGGAAAAAATATGATACAAAAACTTGGCATCCTTAGAGAGTAGGAAAATCCTCACAATAGAGGAGAATATCACTGCTGTCTGTTTTAATTTTACCTCATACTCCTGCCTGCTGACGGCTCCCTCTGCGATCAGTTTCTCAGCGTATTTCAGCAGAACCGGCTTCTGCTTCTTGATCTGTTTGTACATCAGCGGCTGAGTGAACATGGGCTCATCCATCTCGTTGTGACCCATACGACGGTAGCACACCTGCACACAGAGAACGGTTAGATATGAAACCAGCTGCTGCACTGCAGTGCAGTTGTGTTTTTACAGCCATGTCACTGGTGAAACTTTGCACACACTGACCAGGTCGACCACCACGTCTTTGTGGAACGTGGCTCTCCACTCTGCGGCGACGTTGCAGACGTAGATGACAGCCTCGGGGTCATCAGCGTTGACGTGGAAGATGGGGGCATTCACGACTCGAGCAACATCAGTCGGATATGGAGACGAGCGAGCCATACGAGGGTCGGTGGTGAAACCAATCTGGAGACAAGACGTCGAAGCTCAGGCATCTCTTACATGGGTGGTATTTTTTGTGTGAGCATGTGTGAAGCTCTGCGTGTCTGTTACCTGGTTGTTGACGACGACATGCACGGTCCCATGTGTGGTGTAGGACGGCAGGTCAGACAGATGGAAAGTTTCATAGACGATTCCCTGACCTGCAAACGCCGCATCACCGTGAATCAGGATGGACATCACCTGGAAACACAAACACCTGGTTTAAAAATCACAAATATTTACATATTTACATGATTCTGGCTGGTCACACAATTATTTGACTAAATTCTCCTCAAGGGTCTGGTGTCAAAATAATTTGGGTTAACCTTAAGTGACAAGATGTGATGAGGAAGTAGACATGCTCAGCTCTGGTAAGTAACAGGAGTTTGTCAGGCAGGCACTGTCCTAGATTACAAACCGTCAAGCTTAAATGTTGAAATAAATAAATGATGAAATAATGTTGAAATGAGCTTGTTGGTGAATGAAAGTCATGCAGAGGACAGGCGGGAGACCTCAAGAAAGGCTTTCAGTGTGGCTGTGCCTCTTTCAGTGAAGAAATTATGTTCAAATCTGATAAAAACTGTCACTAAAAGTACATCTGAGCTAATCGCTACATTGGCAGCACCCATTGCTGTACATCTAACCCTTCCCATAGCTACTGCCTCATTCTCAAATGATGCTGACTGGTCCAGTCCATTCCTAGATCTGGCACAGTCAGCTCAGACTGGAGCTTTGCGAGCTGGAGTCACCTGATGACAGGCACAGAATCTGGCAAATCTATCAGCTTTGCAAGGTTGGGTATTTTATAGTGTTTTCATAAACAAAAAAATGTTACTAATTGAAAAAAAAAAAGAAAATTGCAAAACAAAGAGAGAAAGCGAGAAAGACTCTAGTGTCCATCCCTGTTGATTTCTCTGAGTCTCACCCGGTTGCCGTCGTTGTCTCCGCTGTAGAACTGCTCGGCCTTTGCCTTACCCTGCACCACAGGGTCCACGGCCTCCAGGTGAGACGGGTTAGCCACCAGAGACAGAGTGATGTTCCTGTCGGTCACACGGTTGATACGACGATGGTACATACCGAGATGGTACTTTACATCCCCAGAGCCCTGAGGAGGATGAAGACAGTACAGCAGAAGTTAAGACTGCTGAAGTTTCCCAAGAGCATAAAATCCTCCCTATAGCAGCATCTTCAATCTCCATTAATGCAAACTAACATTTGTCATCCTCTCCTTTAGGATCATCTATAATAACAGCTTTTATGATTCTTAAATCAGTGGAATCACCTCGTCAGCAGCTTCCAGTTTGGAGTCAAACTGACAGAAAATCTGCTCCAGCTCTTTCCGGATCACGTTGGCCAAAACATTCAGACGACCCCTGGGAGAAGAAAGAGGGAGGTAAATGAAACTGTGAGCGGCAAAGATCCAGACTATGCTTGGAAAAAGGTACCACTGTGTCTGGAAACTAAGAGTCAAGAGGCAAAGAAATGATCTGTTGAAGATGTGAGGTCAGCGGATTAGGAAAAATGCTCTATAAATGCATGTTAACAGAACTGTTATTGTTGTACCTGTGAGGCATGCCCATGATGACGTTCTCCACGCCGTTCTCAGAGGATTTATCGATGATGGTTTTCAGAGCCGGGATCAGAGACTCACAGCCCTCCAGGCCAAAACGTTTCTCAGCAGACCACTTCTTCTGCAGGAACTCCTCAAACCTGCACACAAATACACAAAATTACAACAGTTAGGTCTGATTTTATCAACACTTTGACCTTTAATATCATAAAAAATCCTCTCTCAGACTGCCCAAGACTTTGTAGTTGCAGAGAAATACTCAGTTGTATTTGGGAATGTCATTTTCAGGCTTGAAAACTGAAAAAGGGCTTAGGGATGAAAGGGTTAATTTTGAAGCTGAAAAGTGTGGCAAGCTATTATTGGGCTGTGATGCTCAAGTTGTGAAATCATGACACTTTTTAACTCCTTTTCATCACTTTTTGCTTTTCGTTTTAACAACTTATTTTCCACTGTTTGCCCATTACTGCCACTTTTAACTAATTTGCTCAACTTTTAAACTCTTTGTTTTACATAAATCACCCATTGTTGCTTCTTTTCCTCCATTTCTAAAATATTTAAGCCATATTTGATCCATATTTGCCACTTAAAGCCCATTTTTGTAACAATTTTTTCCACCCAAATTTACTACTTTTATCCCTTTTCTGCCTCTTCTAACTTATTTTTGCCACTCTTTAATCACTTCTCACTTATTATTGCTGTCAATTTTCGACTATGGGATGGATGGAGCAACATCAAAGTAGCTTGCTGAGAGACGACGGCCTTAGTGGATTCTTTTTACACAGACGTACGTCAGTATGAGGGTATTGAAGGTTGTAACAGATCTATTTTTATGCATGCGCAGAGCAAAAATGAGCCTATATTGTACTACAGCATAAATACATGAAAAACTGTTTTTTGTTGCTTTGATAAGACAGAATATGATTTTCCTGACCTTCATGGGCCCCCTGGTTCGCTGGGCCCCAGAAAGCTCTCCCCTTTATCCCCTCCATATGGATGATGTAGGTGTGTTTTGTGCAGATTCAGGTGTGCTGCAGTGTGTTGTTACCTGGTGGAGCGGACCATACGAGCCAGCAGTGTCCTCTTCTCCTCCAAAGTGAACTGCATCACTCCTGGAGTCTCAAACTTCTGTCTGATCCACTGACACTGCTCCAGGTCGTTGATGAACATGAACTCCACGCCAATGTGCTGGCAGTACGCCATCTGATGGCAGATATGCACAGGTGAAGATCAGCAGCAGATAACAGAAGGAAGAACAGCACAGGTGACACCTGGAGCTTAAATTACTGCCTTACAGTTGCATGCTGTTAGCAGCTTTAGATTTTACATCTATTAGTGTTTCCAATAGAAACACCAAACAACTTTTACCAGAATAGAGGATGTCTACATAAACATTTTCAAGTAAAGACCATGTAAGAGTAAAAACATGACTGTGCTTTATCAAAAAGGGAAAGATGCATCCTTCTGCTACAGAAATTCTTCCCCTATGAGGGACATGTGAAAAGGGAACACTGGAAGATTTCCTGAGAAAGATGCTCTGAAATGTTCAAAAGTGCACGAGTAAAAATGTGTTTAAAAGAACAGAACCAACTAGTTCTCTTCATGCAGCTCTGATTCTTTTCCATTTAGTTTACCTCCAGTCTGCGGATGATCTCCTTCAGCGGCAGGGCGCTCTCTGAGCCTCCAATGAAGGTGGTGGTGGGCAGCCGGAACACCTTATCCAGGTCAGACTCATCCAGACCATAGAAGCCTACATGTCCCATGATGCACCACAGCACAGGAGGGCAGGGGAGGGAGAAGCAGGAGGAAGAGGAGGAAGGGGGAGAAAAGAGGGAAGGAGGTGAGAAAGGTTGCAGGACAGAAAGAGTGGAAAACAAAGAGATGGGCAGACGGACAAACAGGCCGTGGACAAATGAAAACATGCATACATGGGTTAGTAATGAATGCATGAACAAATAAATGAATGAATATTATTTCAACATATGTAGGACATGTAGGAACAGCCAAACATGTTATAAAAACACAGACAGTCATGCAGACAGATGAAGAGAATAGGAGCAGAGAGAAGCAACAGCAGCAGAGACGGTTTTAGTGTGTTGATGGAAGAAAAGTGCGTGTCGCAGCAGCAGCAGGACGCAGTGAGGAGAAGTTCAGGGGTTCAGTTGAGTTCAAAAAAGAAAAGTAAAAGTAAAAAGAGACATCGTTAGTATCATTAATATGAGCCAATCAGCAGCTTCACACAGCAGAACAGACATGACAAAGCTCAGTCTGCTGATATCTCATCAAACTCACTCAAAACAGCAGTGAAGGAACCGCCTAACAAATGTTTATCAGTATCCCTCCGCTGGAGAAAATAGTCCCCATGTCCTTCTTATTATTCCTAACATGGAGCTGATTTAGGAGATTCTTAAGTCTTTTACTGAAGTCAAAGTTGCATTTCAATATGTTGTTTTTAAAGTCTTCAATAGGAAATTATAGGCTTGGAGTTCAGAACAACATGAAAGATGTAAACTCAGCTGTTAGGTTTAGGTCTGAACTTTAGTTCACAAGAAAGGAATACAGCAAAACAGCAGACTGGTCCTTCACAGAATTTTTAAACTTAATTTAAGAAGGCTGGTGTCGACTTCAGACAAAAAAAGTCTGATGCATTTTATGTTTCTCTGTAAAAATCCTTGACTTTTTTCTTGTTTTATTTTAGTATTTCTACAAGAACATGATCTTACATGTGTGACCTTTTCAAAGAGGACAACTGCTCAATTTCATCAGTTTACTGTAGATCAGAGAGCTTTCCTGAATGCACCGTCTTTAAGAGATGAGGGGTCAAACATCATTGGTCATAACTGCAATCAGAACCGCATCTCTGTCAGAGGATACAGCTGGTCGTTGTGAAATTTAACCTTTGGGATCTAACAGCTAATCAGCTTTTTCAGCACATGATGAGGCTGCAGGTTGGTAAACACTGACCTTCATCTTCATTGTCTGCTAATGTGCCAATAATATAAACTTTTAGTCTGATTCGTTTCATCTCTTGGTCTGGGGACGACCTTTTTAACTGGGTTTTTATGAGCACGATTTATAAAGCTCAATCACATGCTAACTTCTTGTGATAGCTCATGGGTTTGTGATGATGCTTGACAAAATTATTCCATCTTTTTTGGTTCCCCACACAGGCTGGTTTAGTTTAACTGCACACATCCACAGCCCGCTTAAATATGACTGGTTGATTCTTTGAAGACTACAAACTGACACCAAAATCTCTTCTCTCACCCGCACACTACATTGAATTGTGTTAAATATCCACCTTGCTCCTGGGCGTGGATCTTCCAGTGATGCATTCACTGGGAGTAAAAAATATATGTTTCTCTCAGTAGTTAACCAACAAAGGTGGTTGTTCTGAAAAGAAATCACCCTCAAGTTGGCAAATCTGCTTCATGTTTAAAATCAGATAACACTAGGGCTGGATGGTACGGATACAAAATGGAATATCTGATTTTTTTCCACACATTTTTACATAATTGAACTGAATGTTTCTTTAAAGGTCAAAGTGAGAGCTGTAAACTCGTCTTCAAAAGTGCACTGTGGGGAGCGCAGATGGCCTCGCGGTTTAAGGTGCACCTCATGAACACAGTTGGCCTGGGTTTGAATCTGGTCTGTGGCACTTGTTTGCATGTATCTCCCCAGCTCTCTCATCCCTGTTTCCGATTCTGTCCACTGTCCTTCTCTGTCAATAAAGGCATAAAGAGCCAAAAAAAATCTCAAAAAATAGTGCACTATGGAGGGTAATTTACATGAACACTCAGGCTCTGAAAGTTTTTATCTGCTTAAGAAACACACTGAAAGTAATGTGAATGTCTCTTCATGATCTATGCAAGTAAACAAGACCATCAGAGGAATAATGGATTATTTCTGAACTTGTATTTGATTGTTGTCATCTCTGCCACAGAACCAGTGTCAGATAAAAGTATTGGCAAGCAGACCAAAACTGCTTTAAAATTCAAATTCTACTGAGAGAATTCAGAGTGAATATGATTATTAAAACTGAGCAGGGCGTTTTCTTTTTTTGAGAACTCTGCGATTTATTTTGTTAACAGGGTTGCCAGAATTCACGTAAAATAAAAGCTTACAGTAGCTTTTAGTTCTGGTATTACTGCAGTAAAGGTTAACAGAAAATCTGTTTTCAATTTGTCTAAATCTTGATTTTCCAAAAACCTGATTTATCAATTTAATCAATTCATTGCCCAACCCTAATCACAATTATCATTCTTATTTTAAAGGATTTTTTTTTTCATTGCTTATTTTTTATTTTGAACCCCCTATATCTTGCTACTAAGCACTTCTCGGGGTTAGACTAAGACAAAAACTCTGCTCTGGCATTTTTGCCCCTAACATTGAGAATTATATGATACAGCAGCCTCCAAACTCACCAGCTGCTCCACTGACAGGCTACAAAATATTTGTACTGAAAAGTACACAAAGTAAAGAGAGAAACCGAAAGAATTAGACCTAATGTTCAGTATAAATACTCATCTAAGAATCAAATAATACTTAATATTTTACCCCTTTATGACTGCTCTAGGAGGTAAGTTAGTTGATTTTTCTCAATATAATGCTCTTCGCTGTACTATTAGTTTTCTTACATATATAATATATAATCCACCAGAAACTGCACCTGTGCTGGTGTCTATCTCATCAAGAGATGCTAGGAAGACAGTTAGCAAAATGCAGTAAGAAAACTCAGCTGAGTGTTTAAGAATAAGGTCTTTGAGAGGAGGACATTGGAGGAGAAACCTAGAATTTAAGAGCTTGGACCTGACAGGCCAGATGTCAGGATGAAGCAACAAAGCTGTGACAGAGGGAGAAAGTACACTGATGGCATATTAGACTAATAATAATAAGTAACTAAGCAATTCAATCAGTAAATAATAGTTTTGTGTATTTAAGCATTTTTGCTGCATTCAGGTCTGGCATTCATATTTTTTACTCACCAGTCACTTTTGAAGCAGTGACTACTTGCACCTTATGTCTTTGGTAAATGTCCATATTTAGAATAAATATATAATTAGTACTTTAACATGATATTGTCATGTATTGAGTTGATATGTGATAATGTGTGATAAGTTTAAAATTTAAGTGGACTGTGATAAGGGTTTATTACTTTTGGCTACTGATGACCCTTATTATGGCCATCTTATATATCAATATATCAATATATATATATTTAACATTATATTATCTATACCAGTGGTTCCAAACCTGGGGTCCGGGACCCCCTAGGGGGTGCCAAGGATCTTGGGGCTTTGTCTGCTAGTGTCATCTTTGGATCTACCTTACATACATAACATATCAAATTTGGATTTTTTTTGTAGCCCCCCTGAAGAAAAATGCACCAGCCGGCACTGTTACATATGTCTTTATATGACCAGCTGTCCAGCTTGAATCATGTCAGAGTTGGTCTAATTATATTTTCATTATAAAATTAAAACGAGACGTCAGACTACAATCAGTACATCAGAGAAGACATTAAAAATATGCAGACATAGTTGGCATAAAAGGTGAGGGGCCATCCTGGTGTAATCAACCAACTGATGTTTATACGGATGAATTGTTACACCCCTACTTTTAGGTAGAGTTAGGATTTTTTAATTGAAAACTGAAAAACTGGATTTCCCTGGGTTCACACCAGATGACCAGGAAACATTTCAACAAACTTTTTAAGCATGTTCATCGAACATCGATAGTTTTGTTATTCTGCAGTTTTCCATTCTCTGCATGTCAACAATACTCCCACAATAATAATAATAATAATAATAATAATACACCATCTTTATCAATCTATATTTCTGAGGCTCCTTCTGATTGGCTGACCTCTGCTGACATGTATACGTCAGCACAAGTCCATTGGAAGATGACACTGAAGGTAAAAAGTGCCAAACCTGAGAGGAGAGAATGATGCAGTCTCCTGGATGTTTATTAAAACCAGAGCTCCAGATGAGAGCATCGATGTGTTAATGACAGCAGAAATTAGAACATGAGCGACATGTTTGGGGGGTTATGATAATTAAATCGATTATTCTGCAACTTCAAACTGGTTATGGGATCGTTAGGAGAGGATGAGTTATGAAGGAGAGGACAGATTAAAAGAGGAAGAAGAAGGATGTGTTTTGTGATGAAGTCCTGCTGTATAATTCAATTCAACATCACAAGCTCCTTAAAATGTTTCCTGCTACACTCAGTGAGCTTAACACGCCTCCCCAACCAATCAGAGCACTGAGCAGGAAGATTGACGGCTCGTTCAACCAATCAGAGAGCCCTACAGAGTTACAGATCTTTTCAGACAAACAGACCAGCTAGGAGGAGACAACACGGCCACAAACCAAACAACCTGTGGCAGCCAGACTAGCCAATCAAAAAGCAGAGCTTTTCTTCATCTAGCAGACAGACCACTTCTTCATCACTTCCTGCATCCTGGTTTAAAGAGCATGGAGATAGAGAGGGAGGAGGGAGAACATAAAAAGACGACACTCATCTTCTCTGCCAACTGCACATCTCAGCCAAAGCATGTTTTTTAAAGTTCCAGACACAAAGCAACAAGTTTCTGATGTTTACCGCTCTGTCTGCAGCTGACACTAAACTGTGATTCATCTGATTCTGAAACACACAAAAACTTCAGTTTCTGATGTTTGAAAAACATGAGGACAGAAGTAAGGCAGGGTTATTGATCCACACACATGCTGAGCTGCACACCACCGTTTACTTTATTTCATACATTTTCACACATCTAACTTGATCATGCTGTGTTTCAGAGTTTGTTCAGACCAAAGTCATCAATCAAAGAGTTTTCAACTGGCATTTACTACCTTTAAATCTGATCAATACTGTCCATAGTGCCAGTACTGTTAGCTTCTTTGTTACTTAATTCATAAGGTTTCTGTTTATCTCTTTCAGGAATTCAATCCCAATCCTTCCTCACACTCTGAGGAGAAAAAAGTGATAGCTAATGGTGTGGTTAAATACTACTGCTGGCCGTAAACACTGGTGACTATTGAACTAGTGTGGATGAAGCTATAGAGCAGTGGTTCCCAACCTGGGGTCCAACTGTCTACACTCTTCGTCTACATTAAAATAAGGTGTACATATAAATGTTTTCAAAGTATGATTAGAAACATAATGTATTAGGGGCAACATAAAAGATGAAATATCAATAGAATCAGTTAATTTTTGTGCAAAAAAACAAAAAATAAGAATAAAAAAGAATAAGTATTATAAAGTTGGATATTTACAAGTAACCAAACTAAGAATTAAGCATTTAAAAAATCAGAAATCATCAAGAAAAACATTAAAATTTCCACATTTAAAAAGTCTTGTATTTTGACACTAGAAGTTTAAAAATGTCACATTTTTAAAATAAAAAATATACAACAACATAAAGTGAAATATTTACAAGAAACCAAAATAAAAACAGTGGTTGGATTTTCAACTGCAGTCACATCTTTTAAACTAAAAACATATTTATCTATATTCCCCTGCTATCTTAAACTTGACAATTTTTAATTTTTTCCTAAAAATTAACAGATCATCTTTATATTTTTCTAGTAGGAGTTCCCCTAATACACTGCCATATTAATGGATAGTTTATACATGTATTTTGTCAAGAACAAGTGTAAAAGTTCATCTCATTTTATTAAAATTGATGTTCAACTTTTCCAAGTGGGTCACAGGGAGGCTTACTTTTCTTAGATATGGGTGGGGGGGCCGTGAGGAAAAAGGTTGGGAACCACTGCTATAGAGAGTATGGACTGACACTTTATGCGTGCGACTGCCTGCTCTGCCAGGCAGAGTGGAAAAACATTCTGATAATTTCTGTCAGCTCAATGGGAATCAAAATATCAGGCTGTAAACAGAGTTTCCCAACATTATATGAAGCAGAGCCTAGAGGCACACTTAGGCCGGGTTCATCAGTGATGGAGTCGAAACTGAGTTAATGTCAAAGTTTTGACACTACGAAGTTTAGATCAGTTCTTTCATAACTTAAAGGTCTTTCTGTAGGCATTTTTGTAAACCTTTCCAGTGCTACTGAATACTAAAATAACTGCAGCCTTTTATGCATTTATGTAACAGCACAGCATGACACTGAGATTGTCATTAATCACAAAACTAATCTTTGGTAACTGGTTATCAAACTGGGCACTTGTCAGCCTTAAATATCAAGTAGCAAGAAAAGTTCATGGAGAAGGCAGTGAAATAAATCTAGCTTGGTGTCTTTTTACAAACGTAAGACACATTAATGGAAACTTTTAGGTTTTTCACATTATTAAAAAAATTGCAAGCTGAGTTAAACAAAATTGTCTTTTAATACTCTGGCGTCAAAGTTGCTGGAGAAATAAAGTTTAAATTTTGTTTTTGGTCTGAATAAATGTCAACAAAAGTGCTGTGCCTCTGATACACTTATCAGAAAAGCATCAGCAGTTCAATATTTACATTTTAAAATATCCAGACCCTGAGGATTCATGTCATTTAGGTCTCTTAGCATTAATTCTGAAAGTCTCTGCATCTTGTAAAAAATAAAAATCGCTTCTGATGGGTTGACACTCCTTGTTGTTGTTATTTTAAAACATGTTACTGCAAATTTTTGTTTCAAACCACAGAAATCCTGAAAACATAAGAAGAAAACTAAGAGGAAGGATTATCCTAAAAAGAAACAAAAGACACAAAAGGCTTTAACTCAGAACAGCTCTGCTTTAAGTTAACGGAGCTAAGGCTGCTAACTACAACAGGCTGAACATTTTCTGTCAGAGATGTTAATATTTTTTTTAAGTCTTCCTTGAACCCAAAATCAAGGTATCATCTTTAAAGCAGATATGAGTTAATCAATAAACAATAAGGTACATTTTTCTTTCAAGTTTTGCTTCTAAAATGTCTCTGAGAGAAAAACTTGAGCCGCTGTTTCACATCAAACATACAGGGTCACACAAGAAAATCACATTTAACACGTGGCCACTAAACTGACAGAGATGTGTTTTAAATAATGAAGACCTCCAAACTGCAATAAAAGTTCACTAATGCCCTTTCTCTTTCTGTGGACATGCTATACATTCATAATATTCATAACATATACTTCTAAAAGAGCTCAACATCCATGAGGTAGATAGGCTGACAAACTTTGGTGTTGTTTAAGAAAAGTATTTTTTTACTTAGTGACTGAGACCCTATTCTGTTCTATTTATAAATAAATAATATATCCATTTTTGCAAAATAAACATAAAAAGCTGAGATTGGAAGCTAAACATGGTTGTTTCTCTAAGATCAGACACTGAACGTGTGCTGGAAAAGCTGTCTTCTGATGTTGACAATGAAAACCATACTTATTATAAAAGTATATTTATTTCAACATAGAATGAGAGGTCTTGCAGTAAAATCTAAAATAAGAGACACCCTTGCATTCATCAAAATCAAATATTTCAGGGTTATTACAGATTAAATTAGCATTCATGCTAATCAGTTTGTGGCCAGCGCTAATCATGATCTCTTGACATCACCTTGTAGGCTTCATGTGAAAAATCCTCCATCAGAGATTTCTACGAGCTCTACTTAACTACAGGACAGATCAGGGCGCTAGCAGCAGCTAGAAGCTAACAAAGCTAGCTAAACTACATTGACACATCACACAGGAGACACTCAGAGGTCAGAGAGACAGAGGCAAAGCTTTAAAAAGACTTCAGATGTTTTACTCAGGATGTTTCCTCTGCACTAAAAGAGATATTTCACTCTGGTTCACTGTCTGAAATCAGCTGATAAACAAACTTCTGCAGGAGTAAACAGCAGCAGACATGAAGGTGTCAGCTGTTGTTCCTCAGAGAGCTAAAGGTGGAAAAAGACGAGGGTAGCAGCTGCTAGTATTGTGGAAAAAGGACTGATAAGAGACTGCTTTATCATCACAATTCAGGGACACAGGCTTCCTTTTATTTCAATTTTCAGTGGTTAAACAGTCGGTTGATTATTTGAGTTGCATTCTGTGCCCTTTAAAAATAAAAATAAAAGGTTGTTTTTAAGCATTTGCTCCTGGAATAAAGCCCTGGTTCTACCCCTTCATTTGAGTCTGTCCTGTCCTGATTCTTATTGGAATGGAGGGTAGAGTGAAGTTCACGGCCCTTCAAATTAGGGCTGAACCATTTTGGGAAATAATCTTTGCGATTTTTTCCCACAATATTGCGATTGCAATTTGATATGTGATTATTCCCTAACTTTCTTTTATTCCTAAACAAGAGCTGAACGATTCTTTAAAAGTGTCTAATTCTGACCTGTATTGCAAATTGGACATAAATTGTTGCAGTGAAGGGTTTTCGTCATTCTTAAATTTAATAAGAAAAAAGTACAAAAATAAAGGACAATTCTAAAAAAATTCTAAAAAATGTGCATCTGAATGATCGCATGATTTTTCATTCATAACATCTGCTGCAAAAAAATAAAAATAAAACTACTACTTTGACACAAATTTTAGGTCAAAGAAATATTGCACCTTTTACAATTTGAAAATTGCAGCAGGCCATTTTGCCATTTAATCTAATTTTGATTAACTGCCCAGCCCTACTTCAAATGGAGATCTTCCACACTAGTGATGCGCAGTAAACCGGTATAAGTATGGCAACTTGTGAAATTTCTAACATGGAATTGATTTTTGCAAACAACATAATGACTGTTTGCTTTGCAGAGCATTTCTCTCTGGGGCTTTGACACAAACTGGGTTGGTTTGTCTACAGCTCAGTGCTGCAGTGATTAGACAACAACTTAAAGCTGTTTTTAAACTTGTGACTTGTTTGATGTAAGGCTATGTGAGTTGAAGAAGCAGGCTCTGGCGTTAAATGAAGACAGAGATACAGCTGAAAACACTGCAGCTGTACCATTGTCAAAGCTAAGTTAAATTAATGGTGAACATGCCACTTCTGTCAGTTCCTTCACAATAAATGTCTGTAGTTGTTATTGTTTTTTTTAGTGCTTTTATTGTGAATGCCTCAAATAGGAAATATGATGTAGTTAGTAGTAGCCTGACACACTTCAGCAAAGGAGGACTGAAACTTAAAACTACAGGTTCAGTTATAAAGAAGTGAAAACAGATTTAATAAGTCATATTTCTGTAAATGTGCGCTCAAACATGAGTTAAGTATGCCATCACAGGTTTGTTTTAGGAGGAGGGAGTCTGTAGCACCTGAATATGCATTTAAAAGTGTTAACTATCACAAAGTTGCTTATATTTTAACTACCAAAACAAAAACAAAAACAAAGACAGTGAACCAAATGAAATTTCCTTTCTTTTCTAATCTGTTCTCTATTGCAGTAGACTCTGCAGGAGCTGAGGATGCCAGACTCAGATCCTGCTCTCAGCTGGACTAAACATCAGGGTCTGTTTCTGACATCCAGGAGCTCCTGTAGGCTTTAAATTTCATACTACAGCATAAACTAAACTACAGACAAACAACTAGCTTCACAGCACTGTGCAGGGTCACACCAGCATTTGTGTTTCTCATACCTCCTACCGTTAGGATTTTCAGCCTCTCCTTGAACACAGCCACGTCTGGAGGATCGCCAGCAGGGGGCAGCAAAGGGAGAAACATTAGTGACCTAAGACCTGCTTAAATCAGACAACCAGGGCCAATTTACAGCACCCCCACAACCGTCTACAGCAACAACAGAGCACCACAGCAGCCCTGCATCTCCACTGCAACTTTATTTTGACACAAATCCACCAAAAAGTCCAGAAGATTGTTATAAACAGAGGTGTGGATTTAGGAGGAAGTGGTGGAGAAAGAGGGATGCATGAAACACCATGCTGAGGTTCATAGGTCCTAAAAACAGAAGCCACACACCAACAAACCCCCACTGAGGGTTTCACAAAACAGGAAGCCATTCTGCAGGTCACCTTCACTGAAGCAGGGAGTCCCAGAGCTGCACGGACACTGAGCTCAACACTGACGTCCTCTGTTTGCACCACAAATTTTAGTCTGACACATATCAGACTTTAGAATTTACAACTGTCCCTGAAACACTCAAATTTAAAATCTCATTGTGACCGACAGTGCTGCTGTGTCATTTTGACTTCAGCATAAGCAGAGTTAGGCGATGCTAAAGCTAATAGCTGTTAGTAGCAACAGAGCTTCAAGAGACAGTCAAGACACACCTGACACTAATAAATCAAAATATTTCAGAGAGTAATCAAGCACAATATGTAAACAAAGCAAAACAAACAAGATAGAAAAAAAACGTTTTACTATGATAATCTATTGTCCAGAAAATCTGCAGCTTACTCCAAGAAAAAACAAAAATGTGCTTTACTTTTGAATGTTGTTTGTCCCTGTTTGTTTAAAATTGCTGCATGCATCACCATCTGTTTCACACTGGCCTCACACTAGAATACTGAAATCTTAAAACGGTTTAAAACATGGAAGGCCACAGATAGAAGAACAGTTTCTATCCAGCTTCATCTTATAATCATATTAATGCACACACTAGACAACTTGGCAAAATTGTTGACTGGCTGTCCTGGAGTGTATAACCTGTAATTTTAGCATTCACAGGCTGCACCATGCTCTAAAGCACCGCGGTTTTGCTTGGTTATACAGGGATAGTATGTGAACAGCAGATTATTTAGCCAATAACTGTGTGTGGACACCACAAACTTGAGGAATATTTAAACAGTTAATTACAAATAAAAATTGTAGTGTGTGGCCAGCTTAAAGAAAGGGAAAAAATAACAATGAAACAAAAATACCTACAATGACTACTTTATATATTCAATCTGATTGTGTTTTTATATATTTATTTTTTTCATTTTTATCTTATTATAAGACCTTGACTATAGAAGCGCTGCCGCTAACTATTGACTTTGATTCTGTTCAGTAAAGCTTCAGTACAGCTTAAATTCCACTATGTGCTAATCTGCTTGTTCTAAACCTGATTCAGATACAAATGCAGACATAATCTCGAAAACAAATGATTATGTGACATTTAAAGCTGCATTTTGCACCTCTACTTCTGCACCGATGGAAAATGAGCAGTAAATTAGTCAAGGAAACTCAAGTGTAACCGTCTCTCACAAGAGAACCAACTTGGACAACACATCTGAATCAGGAACGCACGATACTGGCGGCATATCAGGGTCAGCAGATGTTGGCTTAAAAAGTTAAATATCTGTATTGACAAATATCAACCTCTTTCTGCCTTTGATGGCTGTAAACATTGGTTGTACAAACAGATAAGTTAGGGGAGTTTTAGGCCCTGTTTACATGACAACATTTTTAGGTGAAAACACAAATTTTTGTAGGGTTTTGGCTGTACGTTCACACAATAACATTGTTTTGGGTGTCTAAAAACAGAACTATTTGTAAATAGGCTCCAGTGTAAAAGGTTTTCAAAGCATCTCCATCCCACAGACAGCTGGATTTAGAATGCTACAAACAGATAAATGTGAAAAGGGGAAATATTATTCTTGTGTGAAGGGCTGTCAATGCCAGTTTTGTTACATAAAGTCACGCTATTAATTTTGGAAAAGACTGCATCTACCTTTTTTAATAACCATCATGATAATCACTGTCAACACCAGCGTGGCGGGGCAGAGAAATTTCATGGCTCATATAAACACAAAATAGCTCTGCAAGATCAGTCTTGTTATAACGGAGATATCCGCTGAGAATAATTCATTTTCCATGGACAAATTCAGCTCCTGCAGCCTTCAATTTCACATGGATTTCCTCATAAAGTGCAGCGCTGCATGCTCATTAGCGCATCTGGAAAAAGACGAGCCTTTTCAAAACGGCATTTCTATCTCCCCATTTCCAAATATATCTGCTTCTTGGAAATGATTTACGCCTTTATCTTTCTTCTTAAAGTTCGGAAACATCAGTCCGTAGACTCTCCTGTCTCCTCCATCAGCTGAGCATCAATGCTCAGCTGATGGAGCAGACAGGATTGAAGCTTCCGTGTTAAAGCTGAAAAAAATAGCTGTAATCACTTAGAACAAGCAGATAAAACTGAAAAAGGTTCTCCTTTTTCCTGCTGCGCTTTAGGCAGGAAGTGCTGTACTCTATGAGAAAATCAGTGAGAAATTTAGGTCTGTAGGAGATAAATTTATCAGTGGAAAATTAAATAGTCTTAAAGGGAACTAATTTTACCCTTTTAAGCCACATTTGTATTGTTCTCACAGGTCCCCAAAACATGCCTGTGTAGTTTGTTGTTGAAAAAACACCAGGATTTTTGATGTCTAAAACCCCCTCTGTTTCAGCCTTTCTCAGAACGAGCTGTTTCTGAGTCTGTGGCTTTAAATGTAAACGAGCTATCTGACTCCACCCCTGACCACACCTCTCTCAGGAAATGGATGTGGCACTCCTGATGTTACAATGTTACAGACACTTTTATCCAGAGTTAAGGACCTGACTGGAATCTGAACCATCAATCTCCCAGACCAAAGTCAGCAGGGTAACCCACTGAGCTATCCAGCATCTCAGCTGGCATCTGAGAGGAAGATCAGGAGAGAAGCATGGAACTTTCTTCCAAGCAGGGAGGGCGAACCAAACCTGGGGGTGGGGCTAACTCCCAACATGACATCATGAGGTGACAATCTGAGAACATCTTGTTTGAGCACACATTTTCTGAAAGTTGGGGGGGGGGGGGGTTCTGGTTCTTGAGGGGATTGCGGACAGGCCAGAGGCACATATTTTGTTAGAAAAACCTGAGAAAGTGATTTTTGCACAATATGTCCCCTTTAAAAGATATCTTCATTATAACAAGACTGGTCTAGCAAAGCATTTTTATGTTAATATGTGCCGTGAAATTTTGCTGCTACGATGGTGATGCGGAGGATTTACTGATAATTACACTCGTGCACCTCTGTATGACAAATGTTACATGTTATGAAAAACATGAAAAACAGTGAATGTGCAGCACTGTCCTTGTTGTAGAGAGATTTGTTGTGCAGTAAATTTACTACGGTGTTTTTGCATTTCCTGTGGTCTCGTGTAGACGTGCATTACCATCTAAATGTGGAACT
The DNA here is from genome assembly GCF_018320785.1 of Cheilinus undulatus. Classification (NCBI taxonomy): domain Eukaryota; kingdom Metazoa; phylum Chordata; class Actinopteri; order Labriformes; family Labridae; genus Cheilinus; species Cheilinus undulatus. Next base: position 4,588,361 of record NC_054869.1, on the reverse strand, counting down.
ATCTGACAACGAAAACTAAATAGAACATTGTCGTGTAAACAAGGCCTTAGGCTGGACCTACGTCAGCTGTCTTTCTTTATTCATCATTCCTCACACTGACAACATCTGTTTTAGGGACTGAAATTGGTTATTTTTTTTCATCTTCAAACTTTAAATTGCATGTTTCAAAGGTGCAGTGCGTAATATTCAGCCTAATAGGATTTAGCTGAACAAATAAAGCATTAATGGAAAATAACACGTAGGAGTAGGCCTGTCTAAATCAGTGTTTAATCAACTGAATATAAAAAGCTGTTTATTATTTGGTCACTTCTATGGCACAATAGAGCCACACCGGATGCAAAAATCCAAGATGGCGGCCTCCATGGAGGGGGCCATACCCATGTATGAATAAAAGGCTTATTCTAAGTTAATAAAAACAAAACAATTCAGCTGATTAAGCACTGATTTAGAGAGGCCTACTGATAAATGATATTCCATTTTTACCAAGTCTGCTTTCCTAAATGTGGCAGGTTTAAATATCAAACAATGACACCTTTAAGGACAGAAGTTTTAGGTCTGAACTACATTTAAATATCAGTATCCTTATCAGCTAAAACTTTTGTACTCATTGGCATCTTGGATATCATCAAAATCTAATAATGTGCATCTCTAATCTGAATGAATATTTAGGTCATAAATGGGCTAAATTAACTAGTAAATGCATTAACACATCAAAAAGGATTTAAACTAAAACTTTATTTGGACAGTAGGTGATTTACATTTTTGGCTTGTGATCCAGTAAGACCTGCAAAAATTCTCTCTCTTCAGCAGAAATGCATTCATTCTGAATATTCAAAGGACTATTTCAAGCAAGGAACATAATGAAAGATTACACAAATGGTAAGGAAAACTTATTCCTTCCTTATTGCAATCTCATATTTTCTTACTTATGAAAGACTGTGGGGATCCTGTTGCTACTTGGATGCCTCTGTGACAAATGGACAAATAGATGATACAGAAAAAAAAACATGTTTGTCGTCTTCTAAGAAAACCTACAGGATCAATCAGCCATTTCTTCTCATATATGACACTTTTTAGTTTTCGATTAAGTCTCCCAATCAAACAACCTTTCTGTCATCATAACAAGACCACAACCGCCCAACAGAGAAGCCAGATGCTACAAAGACGAATGCCACAGCTGAGAGCCAACATGTCAGAGCCCAAGCCAAACAACGAAAGCTGTAAACGTGTCAAACCACAGCCGCAGGACTTCACCGTCACATCAAAGATGCTGCACATTCACAGGCAGCCAACAAAACTGATTTCCCAACTGAGACAGAAACACAGCTGACAGTTCTCCCAAAGCACAATGAGACAAATTCAAATGAGCCATTACTGCCCTGGAGATTAAAATCATCTCAAATAAGATGATTAGCAGATGCATTTTATTAAGTTTTAGATGTGCAAACTTTTGTTATGAGATAGCTGATTGTTTTGAAACAGAATCTCACTCATGCCAAGGTTTCTGAACTTTTGTCTGATTTGATGATTACTGTGTCAAATAAGGCGATCACAGAGCCATAATTTGTGCTTGACTTAGCGAACTGACATGACTGAAAGTGATATCTAAGAAAACATAAAAAAAGGTAAAAATGTTAAGAGAAATTATAAATAAAAGCATCTGGATCAAATAATGTTACCAAATAGCTGGTTGACAGACCTCTAGGGTCAGTCTTTCTGAGAAGAATCAACTTAATTCACATAATTTTTTTTCTAGATTAATGCAGAAGAAGAGCTGATCTTGTTATTCTTACATCTTGTGGCTGTTCCTTTGCTACCAGATATAAAAAAAAATTAAATCCAACACACCTAAGAGGCCAAATGTATCTCAGCAAAGGGAATCCAATCAACCTCTTAGTGGACAAAACGATAAAATCAAGGATTTGTGGATGCCTAAAGTCAATAAAAGCAGAGTTTCACATTGTGGTTTTAGGTTTAGGATGTAAAAGCTTCAAGAAACTGTTTACAAGGAAGTTAATATAAAAGTTAAATGAGAAGATGTCTAATAAAGAGGGAGATATTAGTTGTATAAAGAAGGTTCTAGGGAATTATGGAAAGATAAAGCTCATATTTCCATAAAATCAAATGTTTTAGGACTATTAAGAATGTAGAAGAATGCTCTAAGAATATTAAAGGGAAGTTTCAGGTTCAGTTGAGAGTTTCTGAAACACCCACAGCAATTAAGAAGGCCCAGAAACGTTAATTGTACAGGAAGTTTCTCCCACGTACAACAAGGTTTCAGTTCAAGACCAGTTACAGAAACATTCCCAAGCTTTGACAAACTTCCCCCGACTATCGATAACTTTCTGAAGCAGCCGGACTGCAAGGCAGGCCGGGAGGAGACGGGGGAATAGAGGGGGGTACAAAAACCTTGTGGTTGTTCTTTAAGGGTTTAACTCCTCACCCAGCTTGTCGGAGGAGGTGATAATGTCAGTGGGGACACACGAGTCCAAGTCAGCGTCCATGATGCCGAGGGGGTCCAACTGGGCCACATGGTGCCCACGGATCTACAGGGAGTGACAACAGCACAGAGCCCACCCGGGACAGGAGGAGGATGGAGGTGAAGAAGTGGGGAGGAAGAGGAGGAAGATGGAGTAGGGAGGAGGAGGGAATGAAATGAAGGACGAGGAGTGACGACGGAGAAACAAGACGCAACAGAACGGCCCAAAAGGGAGGCGGGAGGATGTGGAGAGGCAAGCAGATGAGAAGCAGGATGGAGTGAAAAATTTAAGAGGTTTAAGAAGGAGAGACAGAGAGAAGAGCGAAGGGAGTCATCGAAACAGGACGGAAAAACAAAGACAGAGGAAAGAAGAGGTCCAACGACAGCAGGGTAAAAGTATAGAAAGACCAAAGAAGAAGAAGAAAGAGAGATAGAGAAAGAAGAGAGAGAGGAGAGAGAGGGAGGGTGGGAGGGAAAAGCAACATTAACACCACAGACTGAAAGCAGTTTGTTTTTTTTAGCTCTGTTGTCTCACCGACATCCTGGAAGCCGGTATTGACCGGAGCATCATCAAAATTCACACAGCTGATTCCCAGAGGATCCAACTGAGCATTGTGATGCCCCATCACCTAAACACACACACATATACCTGGTTATATCACAACACAACCTGCAATGAAGAGCACGCCTGGTTACTGGAGGTCCTCTCAGATTCATGGCATCAACATATGACCGGGACCAGAGGAGTCCTTTCAGTCACTTCACTACTACACTGGTACCACCACTTATTTTGAGTGCATATCATGTCTAGTATAAATGATCTGATTTGTAAGTATGATCACATTTTCTGATGGCTCACTTAGCTGTAACTTACTTAGATTTTGCCCGGAATCAGAATTGACTGGTCAAGTTGAGGCTTTGGGGTTTTTGTTCCTTTGTTCAGAAGCAAATATAAAGTCTGACTTAGGCCAAGATGCTGTATGCAAATGTGTGGTAGAGGCAGAAGGGATGTGAACGTGAAAAGAACAGCAGGAACAACATATTAGAGAAAGACTTATAAAGTCCACAGTTCTCCACATTTTTACAACGTGTCACAGAGACAAACATGTCTGTTAAACTAGCTAGATCAGATAAGGTCTGAGCTCTCAGGTATTTGCATACAGGTAAGTATTTTTACAAGAATGCTTATGATGAAGTTGAACACATGGATGCAACCTAAGGTGAAAAAGTGAGTATATCTCCAGCCTAACACATCTGCACTGAGCCCTATGCCGAGGCCTAAGCCTGTAGCTGACGTAGGCCACCTCACAAAGGTGTGACAAATCGAAGCAGACCGCAAGTGATGACGGTCACTGGGCTTGCCGTCTGTCTGAGGACTTGTTCAGGTTCACACAGGTGGGTCTCTGAGTTGTTCAGAACATTTAAACATGTAGGCATCAAATTCTCTTATCTGTTTCAAATGTTTTGGACGTATGAGACCTCCAGTAACCTGATACCCAAATAAATGTGCTAAAATACTTAAAGTGGGTTTTTCATGATGTGTCACCTTAACTTACAATAACAGGAAATAATGTTAAATGCTAATAAAAATAAAAGGATGTACTGTGAGTAAACTGCCAAAGCAAATAATTACACAACTTCAAATAAAAGTATAAAAATAGAATTATCATGTTTAGACCCTACATTAACAACTCAGTAATGATGTTGCATTAATGATGTTCTGTCTCTACTGAGCTCCATGTTGTGTTTTGAGTTCCTGGAGGAAAGAAAAGACATGTTAAATATCACAATACAGTTAAAAGCAGCCAGGGTTGACAGAGGAAAAAATAAAACACATTAGGCATGACAGCGAACGCTTCTTCAGGAAATAAATCTAGATAACGCCACACTGCACTACACTTGAGCTGTGTTTTAGCTACTTAAACATCAAGATAATTTGGACTATATTTAAGTTTTCTGTAGTGGCCTTAAACCAAAGACATTCATCATGTTTCTATCCTTAACTGTTAGCATCTGACTTAAATAAACACTGATACATTCTTTGTTCATTTTAAAGTCTGAAGAGGAAACTTTAACCAGTGAATCAAAATAGAAAGAAGCAAATATTCAGGGGAAGTCTAAACATTAACAGAAGTCTCTTCTTACTGGTTGCTCTTCTTTGTATCCTCTTCTGATACGTTTTTAGACCTAACTTGGGCCCCATCCACACGGAGATGAATTCAGGAGTATACGCAAAAGTTTTTTGTCGTATCGGCGTTTCATATACACGGAAACAGCGTTTGGGGAAGCCGTCAACGCTACTTTTTGAAAAATAGGTCCCAGAATGAACCAAACTGTAAATGACTACCGTTTCGTCTCTGTGTGGATGGCCAACCGCATCTCTCTGGAAACGATTACGTCAGACATAGCGTAGCTCTCTTAAGACGCCTGCGCGGGTCCGGCCGAAACAACAATGGTGGACTACAGGGTTGTGTGCGTGCTGCAGAAGCTACTGAGCTTGTTGTGGCCTTTAGAGCAAATCTGATGCTCCTTTACCACCACCATGAAATGCATACAACAGATGTTCTTACATCCACCGTGGAGAACAACCAGAAGGGAAACTAGAAGAAAGTTTGTGGCAGTTTTCTGTAATCTTCTCTCTTTTGGGGCATTTCCGTGGCAGCAATACAGCGCCACGTACAGGCTTGGCATACGCACTACAGCGTTTTCAGTGGATCCGTGCTTATTTTCAGGATATTTCCTAAAATGATCCCGTCTTTACGCAAAACATTTTCAAAACGAGACAGCAATGTATCGTTTTCATCTCCGTGTGGACAGGGCCTTAAAAAAAAACGCTGATGGGCCAGCATGACCCAAGGTCTGTGTCCACAGCCACTGTCTTCTTTTTCTTGCACTGAGAGTGCTCATTTTAATACAAAACCAACATAGTTCAGCTTTTTCTGAACTCCTTTTGCCTCAGCTGTTTTGTGTCACTGACCAATCAAAAGGTCAAGAAGGGGCAGGGCTTATGATATCTGCTTTGTCAACGTTGATGCAGAGGAGAAACCAGTTCTGGTTTCCTATAGGGGCACTATTATAACAATATATTAAAATATAGTCATGCATAAAAATAAAAGTTGTTTGTCATTATTTATACAATCAAGACTGTGATAATCCCCTTCAAGAAAACCCAATTAGCATGTAGTTAATAAAAATATCTAATTTTTTTAGTTTTTTTACACTAAAAAAATGTTCAAGATTTGATATTTATAGTCAAGTCTGACCTTGATTATGAAAATAATTTTTAAAAAGTGGGAAAATATGTGATTTTTTTTGTTTGTTTGTTTTATTGCTTTTTATGAATCGGCAACCAAATGCAGCCACGAGCACCATGAGTATAACAATTAATTAAAATCTTTAAATAAAGAAACAAAAATAATGCATAAAAATTACAGTTATTACTCATTGGGAGTGCAGATAGTCGAGTGGTTTAAGGCGCTACTCATGTATGTGGGCGGCCAAGCCTGTGGCACTTTGCCCCATGTCTCTCCCCACTCTCTTCCCTGTTTCCAAGTCTATCCATTGTCCTTCCTCTATCAAATAAAGGCATGAAAAGCCCCAAAAATAAATCTTAAAAAAAAAAAAAAGTGTTAAATTCTTAATAACATGTATCAATATTTGATTCATGATATTTGAGAAAACAGAATCAGTGTTTCGTAGCCTTGCAACAATAAATGATGTTGAAAGGCGCTCTGAAGCTGATGTTGCGGTATTGCCAGATCAAGAAGTCTTGGCTGTGGACACAGACCGTAAATGTGATTTTCTTCGAGCTTGTTTCCTGACATTCTGCAGCTTCTAATCAGGGGTTACACTATTCTAATCTGTTAGTAAAGATAGATTACATCCGTGTACCTGGTAGGCCCTGATGAGAGACTGTACAGCCAGGTGATCCTCCACCAGCTTCTCCACGTTGGGCTGAGCTCCGACCAGAGAGGAGAGCTGAGGAGCTGCAGACAAACCCAGGGGAGACTGGTACGCTGCACCGGGAGGAGCACCGGCGTTAGCATTCCTGAAAAATACATCCCACGACTGGACCGGAGGAGAGAGGGAAAGAAAGAGGAAGAGAAGGGACAATGAGAAGATAGGGATGAGTAAGAGAGACAAGAGGGGAGACAGGGGAAATAAAATTAGATCTCTGATAAAATGTAGAAAAAAAAGCAGCCTTAAAATCACATGTACACTCACTAAAAAGTATGAAGGAGAGGTTGAGGTCTGTATGAAACCATGCCCTTTAGGGTAATTTCAATGTCAACCCCAGTGTGATTAAGGCATGAGTACATGGGTGACGGTTGTTTCATTTAAATGGACCTGGGGTGCTGGTGGCCTAGTGGTTATGTCTGTACCCCCCAATGCACCGAGGCTTTTGTCCTTGAAGCAAGGGTTAAATCTGGCCTGTGGCTCTCCTTTCCTGTTTGTCATTCCCCACTCTCTTTCTTTCTCTATCCACCATCATGTCAACAATCAAGGCATAAAAACCCATAAATATCTCAAAAAGAAGAACGCCTCCCCAGAAACAAACTGTATGTATGCTTTAGTTAGAGTCATGCAGGGAGATTTACACAGCCTTTTTTCTGCAGCAGCATCAGGTTTCCACTCAGTGACTCATGAGTTCAGAATGAGCCGAAAACCTCAGACTCACAAACATCTCATTCCCGGGATGAGCTCAGCACTCTCACCACAACACAAAGACATTTCTAAGTAAACATACTTCAGAGTTTACTCTCTGTGAAGCTCTACAGTGTTGTTTTAGCCTTTATGGACCCAGTACAGAGCAGCCTTTGCTCTTCTTGAAGATCAGCCAATGTCTACAGGAGGACTGTGAATACGGTCATGTCTACAAATTACATAACATGAGTACATACAGCTGGTTAATATTTTTTTTGAAGGAGAGGAGGGTGTGGTTACAACTGTGTAGTTCAAATATGTGCTCTACAACGCATCAGGGAGAAAATAATGTCTTCTGATGCTGTTAGGTTATTTAGGGTCTGGGTTTTTATCCGACCAGGTGTCAGTATTATTTGATTTTTACAGGTATGATATAAAAGTTTTGTGACAACCCTATTACCCTCTAAACTCAGATGTTTTTTTGCATAGAGTGCCGATTCCCTCTTGGCTTGACCCACTGCAGCACCTTTTATCAATCAGAATAAATCTTTACATCAAAAATGGACACAACTGAACAAAAGTCGATGGGATAATCAGCGAACAATGTGTAACAGTGGCACAATGTGTGGAATTATTTCAGGAGCAAAAAGGCTGACAGGATCAGACTGCTGGTAACTTTAAAAGCAGCTGCTTCACTCCGCATCCAGAACTCAGCTGCTGCTCTAACATCTGAGTCAGCAGAAAACATGAGTGGAGCAATGTCTGTGGTAAAATCTCTTATGACTGTCCACTTTTCACTACACTCCTCTTTAGAAGCCTTGAGGGAAGAAGTGCACAAGTAGTTAGAGACTAACTTCAGTCAGGATACTTCTGTATCAGCGTTCTGAAAAACTCCTGCATTTTCAGTCTGGTGGCTGCATTTCAGAACACAGATGGCAGGATAAGACTGAACCATGTGCAGTCTGGTTGCCAAGATTATACAAAATACTTTTGATATCTCATTCTTCTAAATGATACAGTTGTTTTGACCATGATAGTATTGACAAGTAGAAGATTAGATCTTCTGACATATTTTAGAAAGCACACTGTTATAATTCTGTCCAGAATCATTGCTGGTACATTTAGACAGTGTGCAGAAAATTGCTTGTTTATTTTAGTGATTTATTTTGCATTAATGATGAAATTGAGATTAACTGTGAAGCTTTAACTCTAACCTCATAGTGCCGCCACACTGAAAAAACACACTGATGATTTAAAAACGTGGACAGACTGAGAGTCCAGCGTGTCATGGTATAAAATTTATGCCATAATAAAACTAACCTGCAGCCTTGAAGCAAATCATTTAATCTGAATCAGCCTGGCTGGGACATCGCAGCCTGAATTACTTCACCTCAGAGTACATCACACCCCTAGAAGAACCCTGACCTCAGAGCTGCTCTAATGTGAGCCCAGTTTGATAACAGTACCAAATCCTCCATCCACACACCTGAGAGGATTCTTTCAAGGATGAAGTTTATTTCAGAATATGGCAGCTACATCTCTGAAGTAAACACTTTAAATACCTTTTTTAGCACCATCTATCACACAGCTTTAGTTACCTTTTAAACCAACAGTTATAAATCTCTTAATGACTTAGAAGAATGATTGTTATACAGGGGTTTAATGATGGTTTATTGATGATTTCTCCTTTACCTTGTCTTACTATCTAAATGCAGGATATTGAGTTACTAACATGACTTTAGACATTTGATCATTTTTAATATGACCAACAGAATAAATGACTCTTTAAGTGTGATACTGAGTTTAGCATAAGCCATTAAAGGCTTTAACATGAAGCGACTTCTTCTCGATTTATTTTAATTCATTACAAAATAACAGGTGAGCATGCCTTCCACGTGTATTACTTGTTTGTTCCGGAGCAATTTAAGAACAAAAACTTCAGGACAGGTCAGACTGGTTGAGGAAGAAGACTTTCAAACAAAAGCAGTTTGTAAAACATGCCACAAACCTAAAGGTCAAACCTTTCTCTGACTGAGAGATTTAACCCTGAGATTTGACTGTTTCAGGGAGACGGTGCAGAATTAGCCAATAATAATAATAATAATATCTTGAATTTATATAGCGCCTTTCAAGAAACCCAAGGACGCTTAAAGCCAACAAATACAGAGTCAAACATACATCATACATCATTAAAACTTTTCATACTGTCTGGTTTGAAGCTGCATGTTATGATTTAACCTCAGTATTTTTACTGGTAAAGTCAGTCCTTTCACTCCGCTGAATTCAGTCTCTCATCCTCTCACATGTAAGATAGTCTATTTTTTTTTAATCACATTTTGACAAAAACTGTGTGTGTTATAAGGTCACTTACTGCAAGAATACATCTTGATCCTTGTTCTGATTATTCCACATCTGCTCCTGGTTCTAATTTACTAACAGAAAAATGTCAATTGAAGCAGATTTTGTCCTCAGCTGTGTGGAGTGGTCCCTGTTGTCTGCAGTAAGTGTTGCTCTGATGTTAGCTGAGTTAGCTTGAAAACCTTCCAAGAGACCTTATTTCTCCTGACAAACTTTCACCGGAGCCAAATGCTGCTGTATTAAGACAGTGTCCTAAAAAACACACCAGCACCCAACTACTGCATCATTTTAACACTCTGTGTGCAGCAGAGTTAGGATGCAGGAGAGAGGGAGAGCGAGAGGGAGAGCGAGAGGGAGAGAGAGAGAGAGAGAGAGAGAGAGAGAAAAACGACTGGCTGAGAAAAATGTGAAATACATTTTTCAGTGGGCCAAAACTTTGTATTTGTTCTTGGTGTCAGTGAGCACAAGTGTTCTTTTTGACAGCTATCCTTCCCTAATTTTAGTCTCAGTCTTAGTCTTTAGATTATTTGCCTTGCAGTTTTAGTCACATTTAAATCACTTCTACCCTTTATTGTTTTTGTCTAGTTTAGTCATCTTGTCCAAAAACTAAACTTACTTTGTCAGCTGTAATCCTTTAAAGATCTTTTTTGGGCTAGTCTAAGTCCAGTCTTTCTCGCTGAAAAAAGGCTGTTGAGGAACATTTCTAGTCATTGTGTTAGTTAGGGCTGGGCAATTAATTGCAAAATAGATTAATTCGCAATATGGCCTGCTGCAATTTTCAAATTGTATGAGTTGCAATATTTCTTTAACCTGAAATGTGACTCGAAATACTAGGGCTGAAATATCTAAGAAAATAATATAATTGCGATTATTTTTTTCCAATATTGCGATTGCGATTTAATGTGCAATTATTTTTAAGTTTCTCATCAAATGCTTTTCCTCCAACACAAGCAATAAATCATTCCATATTTCAACCAGAACAATATAAAATTGATTAAACTGGGGCAGAAAAATTTTGAAAAAATGTTCAATTTGCAATTATCTCGACTGATTTTGAAAATTCTGTTTTAAATGCTGCATTAGAGGGAATGATCATTTTTATGTCACTCTTATTTTGAGTAAGAAAAAACTTTAAAAATAAGGAAAGTAGGATTTTTGCAAACTATTCTAAAAATGACACTTAAAGGTTTGCATGATGGGTGGAACAGATCTCTGCTGCACAGATATTGAATCAAACTCGTATTTTACCACATACTTTAGGTCAAAGTAATATTGAACCTTCTGTAATGTGAAAATTGCAGTAGGACATATTGCGATTTAATCTTAAGCTCGATAAATTGCCCAGCCCTACAAAATAGTAGTTTGAGACTTCTTTGCAGCAGAAATGTTATAAGTTAGATAATCATGCACTTATTCTAGGAGCCTTTTTTAGAATAGTGCAAAAAATTAATGTTATTTTCCTTATTTTTGTATGTTTTTCTTGGTAAATATGAGAATTATATAAAAATGATCATTCCCTTTAATTCAAGACTTAATATCCAATTTGTAAAATGAAACAAAATCATCACAATTAGATATTTTTTCACAATTCTCTATATCTAATATGCATCTAATATCTAATCTAATACAGTGTTGGCTATGGTATAGAATGATTATTTCTTTTTTTGTTGGAATAAACATAAGAGAAGGAACTTAAGAAATAATCCCATATTTAATCGCAATCACAATATTGGGTTTAAAAAAAAAGAAAAAAAAAAGAAAAAAAAGCAATAAGATCATTTTCCCCAAATCATTCAGCCCTATCTTTAGTCAATGAAATTAACACTGGTTTGCACACAAATGTAAGTACTTGTACTTAGTCTGAAAAAGTGTCATCAGCAGACTGAGAGATTATAAATCTCCAGATTATAAATCACTGATCTGATTGACATATCCAGCAGAGAAAACAGACCTAAGGAGGCTTGAACGACTGTTAAAACAACCTGAAACCAGAAGGTCAGAAGTTTATGATAAAAGTTTTATGATCTGACTCTGTTAGTGGACAGCCATAAGCAGCAGTGGAATAGCTGGAAAAATGTGTAAATCTGGCACTGATTAAATCTGACTGATTCAAATGAAACCGTACATATCAAGCTTTAATCTCATGTAGTGACCATCCACCTGAATCCTCTCTGAAGAGCATAGGAATAAGAAGTAAGATCATTAGCATGGGCCCAGAATCCATGAGCACAATCTGGAGAACACAGGTTTCATTGGAAGCACATCGATTATTCTGCAGAAGTCACATACAAAACAAAAAACCGACTGTGAATACATGCCGCTTTTTCATATGTACGCTGGTGAAGGAGTGACTCATTCAGGGAACTCCAGTAAATTTAGCTCCCGCCTCCATGTGGTTCCTGTGGGGATCACTGTAATCCACAGTGTCACGTCTCATGATGTTAACATGGAAACAGCAGTGGAGGAGGTAGAGGTTCCTGAATGTTTTATCGCCATGAGTACTGATAAAGGAGGAACAGCTGATGTAAACTATTTAACCCCCTTTTTATTGAATCACTAGATTAAATGTTGGTTTTTGTTTTTTGTTTTTGTTTTTATTTAAGATTTATTTTTGGCCTTTATTTGATAGGACAGTGGATAGTTGGAAACAGGGGAGAGAGCGGGGAGAGACATGCAGGAAATAGTGCCACGGGTCGGATTCGAACCTGGGTCGCCTGCGCATATGGCATGCGCCTTAACCACTCGACAACCGGCACGCCATGTTGGTTTTTATTAACTGGTACATTTCCACTCTATCATTTCTATTCAAAACGTAACAATGGGCCGGATGTATCCATGAGGATGTGTTTGTGTGTGAGGCTTCCAGCGAGTTTGCAAAGCTGAAAGCAGCAAGGTCACTCTGTCCAACTTTACATAACAACTGTGACATGTAACATGACACACACACACAAGCACTAAAATACACACACACACACCAATGTAGGATTTACTGTGTGTGTTATTCTGCATGTTCAAACCTCAGTTAAAGATACAGATGATAGGAAATATTCAGCACTGGGTGGAAAAAACTAAAAATTATACTGATGAAAAATTAAAAATGAGCAAACACTGAATATATATATGTTACACCATGTAGTCCTCAATATAGAATATACAAAACATACTGGTGTTCTTTAGAGTAAGCAGCTACATTCCTAAGATTTTGGATTTAACAGCACAGTGGAGCTATGGTTTTGTAAAATTCTATTAAGTTTCATCGACTTGACTGAGCTGAAATGATTATAACATGCTTTTTTTTGCAGTTTTTAATAAAGCTTGGGGACTATAATTATCATTGCATCAATCATACACACAAAAATGGGGTTCCATCTCAACACTGCTCTGGTGGAGAATTTGATTTGAATTACTTTTAACAGTTCTAAATGGCCTCCTGTTCCTTTGTAAACTGTTGTTTTTTTCCTACACTGAGCACAGAACATTTCTGACTTATACTTCTTCCCAACGAGCGTTCAATAATGTACACGGGCCAAAACCCCTGACATTCAGCCCCCACATTCACCTGGTTTAAAGGCTAAGATTTGACTCTTGCCTGCCACAGTGTGACCTCTTACTTTAGACGCTAAAACTGCTTCATCATGTGACAGAGAGCTTCAGGAAGCTAAATTTAGCCTGGCCGTCCTGTACCACACAGTTAAAATGTGCCTGTGTCCCTGAAGAGAGATGAATGAAACACCACCAACCTGCCGTGCATTTTATATTTTTCTTCAAGGCCGTTTTTCCATTAAATCCAATAACTGTACCTGATTCAATGTCATGTAAGACAATCATTGGTTTTCAGGAAAATCACCAGTGCTGAACACAGTTTTGGATGTCATATGAATGCCAAATAAAGGTGTTAAAGGCCGGCCACACACCAGACAATTTTCAATCTTAAGTGATTTTTTTTTAAAAATGGGAGACCACTGACATGAAGATAGTTTTAGCAGGTTTTTAGCATTATAATCCTCCAAACATATGCATACACTAGAACAGTGGTTCTAAACTGGTAAAGTACAAGGACCCACCGCCACTTCATTAAAAAAATTGTGACCCATATTTTTACTAGGGATGCACGATATTACCGGTCTGGTATCAGTATTGGAAGAAATTATCTGCCAATATTTACATCTGATAATTCCAGAGTTTTAGGCTGAACTGACAGACCTGTGTAAGCTGAGGTCTTTTTCTTTATTCAGCCTCATTCTTTAAACTTCAAAGTGTTCTTAAAGGACTAAAGTTTGTTTTCTTGGTCATCCTCTAACTTTAAAGTGTGTCCAAAAGGAATTTCTTGTCCAGAAAGCATCTTTAAATATTGGTATATCAGATACTGGCTAAAAAAAAAAAATGTGCATCCCTAATTTTTACCTCTGCCAAGGAGGTTATGTGATCGGCAGGGTTTGTTTGTTAGTTTGTTACCAACATAACTCAAAAAGTTATGGACGGATTTGATGAAATTTTCTGGAAATGTCAGAAATGGCATAAGGAAGAACAGATTAGATTTTGGGAGTGATCCGGATCACCATCTGGATCCAGAAATTTTTTACAGGATACTTTACTATTGGGAGATAGGGCTAATGGTGGAGGTCTGCACTCTCAGAGCGCTTTTCTAGTTACATTTTTCAGTCATGACCAAATGTTTTCAATGAAAAACTGGGCAGTTTGACACTGAAATGGAATAAAGGATGTGGTGGAATTAAGAACTAGACATATCCTTTGAAATAAAAGTATATCATAGACTTTTTGCCACATATTTTTCTAGACACACTTCCAGTCAGACTGTGAATCTGCAGTTTGAAGATTTAACTCTAAACAGATCTCACAGAAAACTGTATGATTAAATGCGGCTTTAGAAAAAAAATCAAACATGGAGGGCAATTATCATTCTCAGCTGGCTGTCCCAGCTGAGAATTACAGTCTAACATTATAATGCAGCAAAAACATAACAAGGAAAAGAATCAAGGTGAAATCCCAAAGATAAAGCTGTGTTCAGGTTTGTCAGCTTTTAAATACAGAACATTTGGTGCTTCCCAGTCAACTCACTCTCACTGGTTTTTGGGGCTATTCCATCAAAGCAGTCTGATATTTAAGATTCAAGAATGGAGCTTGATGGGGCTCCGACTTGATTGAGAGCAATAAAATGATCTTATTTCCACCACACACTTGAGTTTACAACAAGCCTTGAATGGGTAAGAGCAACCCATCCAGGTACGATGCTGGCCCCGCCCCTTTCTGGAGGAAAACGTTCCATAAAAATGAACGTCAGTCAATGGAAAAGATTAGGTCTTTAAGGATTTAATAGCTTAAAATATGAAAACCGTACGGTTAAATGGTTATTGAGAGCCAAAATCCAATGGCAAATGATATAAACATATAACAGAGGCCATCTTTTTTTACTTGCATCATAACAATATGAAACAAAATAACAGATGTTTATGAGGGTGTGTTCAGGCTCCCTCCATCAAACTGGACAACCAGTCCCATCATGTGACTGGAGAAGTCATAAACCAACAACACATACCTGATGTGTGTAGGATCTTAACGCTTGAATGTGGTTGCTAAGTTAGTGAATGTGTGAAAAAGCTGTTAACAGGCAGACTCCTGCTGTCACAGAGCGATTGCTAGCTTAAAGTCATTAAGAACATTAGCCCGCTTTAGTCCTCGATGGCTTTGTAATTGTTTAAGGTACAAAACACCACAAAATATCTTTTTTATCACGATGTCACAGCTGTTTTCTAACCTACCTACCTAACCTCTTCTATCTGAGGGCTTGTTTTCCCCCAAATGGTGGTGTGGTCACACTGGAGAGCAGGGAGTGACGTTGCACTGTTCTTATCCTTTGGGGCATACTCGGAATTATGTGGGGGTGGTTCTGGCCTAAAATTCAGCTTAATATGTCCAAATCTTTGTCAAAAGGGTGACTTGACTTGATTGAGGTTGTTGAAGATGCTTAGCGGCTCCTCAGTTCAGAACCAGAGAAGCCTTTTGGAGGAGAGGCTAAACGTCTTCAGAAACATCAATCCTGTCCTGCTGCCTTTTGACAAAGATCTGGATAACCATGACCCGGATGAACGAGAACCTACACAGACATCTGGGTTTGATATGGTTTAGCTTGTGGCCAGATGGTTGTTACACCTTACTAATACATAAAAATAGAAATACATTAAGGATGCTCCATTTGAAGCCCAAGTTCCCGTTTTAAAATGTACAGCCCACAGGTTTCACTATAAAGTACAAACTGTGTTTCAAAACAACCATAAATAGGCATATAGTTCTATTTCTGCTACGCTGTGTGAATCCTCACACACCCAATATGTGTTTGTGGTTTCAGCTATTTGCATCAAACCTCACAGTTATCTGTTTGTACCTCCAGGAAATGTTACAGCTGTGATAAAAACTCCTTTATCTTTGTGGCTTCAAGGCAAAATGATCCAGTACTCGTTTATTACAGTTCTGTGCCTGCAGCTATGTCTGCAGTATGGTACTTTATCATTTTGAAATTAGAAATAAAACAGGGACAGAGTGTTGAAATTCGGAGCTCAAGCAGACTATTTTGTTTGTATTAAAGAAGACTGGGACGTATTCAAACGGCTGACTGCATTTGAGTCCAATTAGCCGACACAAGATTATCAAACTTTATTCCTTTTATTTCATGTTCATCTAAAAGACTGTACATAAGAAGTGAACATAGCTTCCATGACATTAAACATTAGTTTTTGGAACATCTGATTTGAAGCCATGGTTTGTTAAATGCTGGCATTGCCAGTGTTTGTTGTTTTCCTGCAGCCATTAGTGACCATATTTGAATGAGAGGATACAGCTGGAGAGGGCTGATGGTTAGAGAAGGCTGAGTTGTACACTAATGCAGGTGCTAGCTTGATTTACAATAGGAGGCCAAAATTGACAAAAACTGAATTTATTTTTTATTTTATTAAACACAGACCAAGGTTATTTGATTACTATTGGAGCAACTTGTCATTAATGAGGCAGCCAGCCTGTAAAGACTATTTCACTCTGTTTTATTGTCCATTTTCTTTATATGACTATAAATGCATACCATAAAATGGAATACACGTTTGTTGAAGACTTGAAAATGCTATTTGAGACCATAAACACATTAAATGTTTACTGAGGCGATAAATTGAGTCAGAGGATGGCTCTTTTTTACAGACAAACGTATCTCTGCTACAAATAGAGTTACTCTTCAGTGGCTCATGGAAAGTATGCAGGCATAAGACATTTCATTGATTTCCCCTTTTAAAGACTCATAAACTACATCCACCTCTTTTATTCAGTCTAAGCTTCGACTGCACCTCACCATAATTAACCCTTCATGTTCTCCAGACCCTGCTCCTTACCTTGTGAACACTCTTGGGGTCCTCCAGCCAGGCATAGTACATCTCCTCCACATAGTTGGAGCTTGTCCCATTCAGGAACGGCTCCGAGGCCACAGGTGCCGTGTAGCACCTGATAGGCTGAAACGTCCTTGTGCCACCTGTGGAGGCGACTGTGATTGGCCTTTGCTGGCCGACAGTCTGAGCCGCCTGCGAGGCGGTTAGCGGGCGCAATCGCGCCGCACAAGTCCTTAAACGATGCATAAGCAGTCCTTAAAGTGTCTCACACACACACGGTGGTGGTGGTCAGTCCGATGGGCCGGACGTCCTCAACCTCAGAGAGAAGAACGGGTCAAAACTCAGTCCAGCAGGGTCGGTCCCAGAACAGAGAGGGGGGAATCAAACATCCACTGTCCACTGGTTTGTTTGTCCACTGAGAGAGACGGGAGGGAGAGACGGTGTTAGAGAGAGAATGTGCTCACGTTTCAAACACCAGGAACCTTGAACCTTAGCAAGCTCATTATAAACATGAACTTTTCACTAGAGTCACTTAATTCATGTGCAGAGACAAAGCACGGATGCATGCTGGTGTAAAAACTAAAGGGCTTGATGATAAATAAAAGGTCTCACAGAATTAAAGTTTCAAGGCAAGAAGAACAAGTATAAACAAATGTGGTGCAGCTTATAAAGCTATACCCTCATACTAAAGAAAAAAAAAGAAAACTGGGTCACATGTTTCAGCATGCTGCCATTTCTGTGTAGGTCTGTAGGTGAAACATAAGCTTTCAAAATTGCAATTCAAACAAGTCAAGAAAACCATCACCAAGATCTTGGTTTATAACATGAGCATGGAAGCAAACACCACAAGGTTTCACTGATCTGTGTCGGGATTAACTTTACTGGCACTTTCAGCTTCTTGAGGCTTACCAGTGCCCCATTTAATAACCTGTTTGATAGGATCAGCAGCTCCACGTTTTCTCTGATAAACACCAACTCTGAGCTTCTGCTAACTGCACATATTGGCTGCAGTCTGGTTTACTGCAGCTGTATGAACCCATGATAGAAATGCAATAATTGCACTGCAATAAACAGGTTCTAAGAATGAATAGTTATGTCATGATGTGGATTTGTAGAGGGGGAAAAGGAAAAAACATACAAGGTTCTTGTGCAAGACAAGACAAGGAAACTTTGTTAAGGAACTTTTTTACATGGAGTTTGAAAGAAATAATTGTGGCGTAAAATAAAGAGGTTGGGGAAAATCCCAATTCCTCCAGGCTTATGCACAGAGAGGCTTAAGTTTTTAATTAAATATTCCAGTTCGGCAAATGACTTTGCTTGACAACTGAGCATGGAAACTTATCTTCCCTCTTCTTCAGATAATATCAAAAAGCTTTTAATGTTTATTTGTGCAGTTTGAATACAACAAAATGAAGCAGAGAAAGGGGAACACACACAGTCTTTATAAGTTAATTTGTCAGCAGGACACCAAATTACGTGTTGTTTCCACTATGACCAATGCATCCACATCCCTGCCTTCATGTGCGAAGAGCAACTTGTGTGCATGTTGTGCTAATTTTTAAAACATGTACAGTAGTGCTATGCAATTTCATAATAATGTGCAATTGCAATTATATTGAGCAACATTAGGATCTGTATCAATATAATACAGAAATGGTATCATGAGTCTACTTCCATGGTTTTTAAGGAAAATGCAGAACAATATTAAAGTAGCACTGAAAATACAAAACAGTACTGCTTTCAGAATTACTTCATATTCTCCCAGAGAAGTTTTTCCTTTTATGGAAACAGAGGTACTTCTACAAAGTGTAATAGTGATGCTATTGTAAACTTAAAGGCCTTTCTGCAGGCATTTTGGTAAACCTTTTAAGCACAACTCAAAACTAAAATAACTGCAGCCTATTATGTGATCACGTTTTTGCACAGCCTGACATTGTGGTTGCAATTAGATTAATTATGCAGCCAACAGATACCAACATCGAGATAGCAGTGGGTGCATTTCTGACCTCAGAGGTCAGACTGTTCGCCATTATTCTCATACTAAACAACTGCCTTTATTTTAATGAGTGATATTATAAAAGGTATGAAAGGATGAACTGGAGTAAAAATTCAGACACATAAATCTTTTTTCCTTTGCAATGTTTTTGACTGTGTTCAGCAACAGCAACATGTAGTTTCAGAGCAGCTTTGTGGCTCTTCTAGAACCATTTTTTTAGACAACAGAGACACTGCACTCCTGCTAGCTATAATACGGTATACCAGTAATATAATCCAGTAAGTTGAGCTCTCTGTCTGCAGTATAGTTGTGAAATAGCCTATGAGTTGCACTGCCTACTTTCTCTGGTCTGTTGTTGTTGTCTTCAACCAAGGAGGATTTTATGTGTTGTGTAGTTTTTTTATCTAAACCTTGAGTCCATAATAAAGTTTGAGGTGAATTCAATTAATCAATGCAGCACTCAACAAGGCTTATTTACCCAACAGTATACTGTTTTCTTTTGAAGGACTAGACAGAGAAAAGATGTTTTCAAGTGGCGCCAACCCACCTCTGCCAATCTGCTCCGCTTTACCACGTATTCTGGCATGTTTTGAGTCATGACGCAGCCATTAGCAGTACACAATGAATCAGAGAGAAACTTTAATAGACCTAGGTGTTGTAAAATGTGTAATGGCTGCAACTGCAGCCAAGACAGTGCCTGTCTAAGCACTTTATACGGGTATCGGTAACACGTGTACAGGACACAGTCAACTTTTAGTGAAAACATAAGCATTAAATGTATGTATTCTACACTGGATTTTACAGCACATATATCAGTGCTGGTCAATAAAGGGAGTTTCAATTTAGATCACAATTTTGGCTTCCTGCAATCAAGGGAAAAAGATCATTACGACTTAATAACTGTACCACATGCCTCATTGCTCCATAGGTTTGGTCATGTGGTGAATGTTTCAGGGTTTGCTGTGATATTTTGGCTTTGTAACTATTTTTATCTCTTTAAAGCTAATATTTAAGGAGAACTTTATATAGTTCAGAATTTTTCACCCATTTATATGTATTTATTGCACATTTTCAACATGTTAAGAGTTTTTAGGCTGAATAAATGTTGTTGATTCAAATGTTTTAAAATCAATATGTGTACTAATTGTGATTGCAACACCAATAATAATAATTGTTTGTGACTGTTTTGTGAGTAGCTCTGACACCTATTTCATAAGACAGGTGCATGTGAGAGGAATAAGTCCAACAAAATTGCAAGAAAACTCAAGCATACTATGCCAAAACCTTACAGCAGGTTTGGTGTGATGTAGACAGGTTGCAGAAGTTTACCTGAAGGTTAGAAAAAGCAAATACCCAATACTTTCTGTTAATGACTTCCTTATTGTTGCTGTGGTATTACACAGGTATTCATAGTTTTATTTTTACCAGAATCGTATCCAAGCTTAAAATTAAGGTCATCTGAAACCCCTAGGACTCTGAGAACCTTCCAAATGTCTCTGTTGAAAGTGAACTGTCAGATTGACGCTCCTGGTCTGAGCCCCAAACAGACTTCACTGCAGAAACACAGTTAGGATGTGTTAAAGCTCAGAAAACTTTCATATGACTTTGAACCAAAGGACACAGAAATACAGGAGGTTATTTTCGGTCTGCTTTGACTTCTGCTTCTGCCTTAGCTGGAGCTTCTGCGGCTGTGTTTTGACCTTGTTGGGTCCCCGCTCCCTGCCTGCCATACTCCTTCCCTCACCCTGGCCCGGGGACGCCCACCTTGCTAAAACTGCCTCCGGATTGGCTGTGTGGGAGAAATCCCGCCCGGAAATAGAACTCCAAGGCTCTATCATTGGTTACCCTAAATGTCCGTCACTTTGTCCTTTCACAAGTCATGAGTTCCCGAAATGTACTTGCTGCTTTATCAAAACATAGTAAAATTATCTCTTCTTGATGCCTAAAAATATATATAACGAGCTCACAGATTCACAGGGAGCTGGTCTTTACCCTGCACCAACCAGAGACGTAGTTAGCTGAAGAGCTAACAGTTAACGTTATGTAATTAGCCGGTTAGCATCGCTCAGACGCTTCTACATTCGACTCTATTAATTGCCATTAGCGCGTTTTGCTAGCGGCTAAACGGGTGCTCATTGAGTTCTCTACGACAAGGAATTAAGAGCCAATGTAAACTTTAAAACTGCGATTTTCTCTCATTCACTGGACATTAATTTCCACACAGTATGACAGTTTGAGCATTTACTTTGACTCATGACCGTTGGTCTCCCTGGCTCTTAGTCAGTTAGCACGCGGCTAGCACGCTAACAGGTTTTGTCTCTCACAAATTCCTCAAGACGGATTTTACTTTTCTGTAATCTGAAGATTTGATTAATGTATGAGTGAAACAGTAGCTCAAATATGTTCTCAGTTTACGCTCACATGGTGTACAGTTCTAAAGTCCCGGTTACTGACCTCGAGAAACGAGTTTCAGCGGCTCCCCTCTCGGCCGGTATCCAGGATGCCCTTCGCCTCTCCCGGTAAAATGATGACAGCTCGGGGCGCGGGGTATGGAAGCAAGGCCTGGGTGGAAGTGACGCAGAAGTGACGTCACGACGCAAAATGTTGTCTGCGTTTCATTTTATTTTCCCCAAATCAATTCCTATAAAATAACGTGTTAATTTTGCCAGATAGTTTAAATGTAGTCTTTATGTTTAGATTAAAATGCCCTTTAGTTTTAGACACATGTTAGTCATGCTCAGTCATGTCTGGTCCAGGAGTCATCAAGTACATCTGCACAGGGGCCAGATTTAGTCTCGACAGAACCTCTGGGGGCCGGACTTTCAGATACACAAAAATTAAATAAATATTTTTGTCTGATTGAAATATTATTGTAGTAGTATTTGTATTTTCTTTTAAAACACAGGACATTTTTAGTCATTACCAGTGAGATCTATCCCTGTTGTCTATAATGCACACAAGGAGACAGGCCTGACAACAGAACTGGCTGGGCCTCTGAAAATCCCAGAGAATGGGCCCTCCCCGATTGTCATTTAGTATTAACTCATTTTTGACACTTTTAACCCCTTTTTGCCTCTTTAACCCAATTTTAGCAAGATATTAACCCCTTTTGAACCACTTTTCCTGCATGTTTTGTCCTCTTTGTACCCCTTTTATCCATTTTTGCCACTTTACAACCCATTTTCATTACTTTTTTTTGCATTTTTTTTTTACATTTGTAACCAATTTTTGAGACTTTTTGCCTCTTTTACCAGTTTTTGCCACATTTAACCTCTTTTCACAACTTTTTCTTTTTCTTTTTGTTCCTTTTTGCCACTTTACAACCCATTTTGCCTCTTGTCACCCATTTTTGTCACTCTCTGCCCCTTTTTACCACTTCATCTGGTCATTTTGCCGCATTTCTGCCAACCTTAACCCTTTTTTAAAATATCTACTAATTATGACAGTAAATTTCTGTAAAAACAGTTCAAATGTTAAGTCATTCTAAAACTATTTTAATATTAATTGTTTGTGGGATGGATTTAAGAGCTGCAGACATTTAAAGCCAAAGGATACACTTAAAACCTCAACATTTTCTATTCCTCCTTTAAATCTAATGATCTTTTAGGGGCCGGACAGGAAGCTTTGGGGGGCCTGATATGGCCCCCAGGCCACCAGTTGATGATCAGCGGTCTAGTCTTAATCGCTCAAAACTCAAGAACAATTTAATTCACTTTAGACATACAAAGGTCATTTCAGTTTTGTCCTTACTTTTAATGACATGATTTATTTTGTCTAAAATACTTTAATAAGCCACATTGTAAAAATCATATAGATGTAAAACACTCATGTTTATGCACTATTAATCCTTCACTCACTCTAAAATACACTGAAGAAGATACTGACATACCTCGTATGCTCTCCACCCACTCTCTGCTTGTGTTTTTACTAATTAAATGCACAGTATACAGTGGCTATCACAAGTATTCACCCCTATGGTAAAAATCTCTTTAATGTCAAAGTGAAAACAGATTTCCACTAAATAATGACAAATAAACAAACATATGTAAAATAAAACAAGTGACTGCATAAATATTGACCCCTTTCAAGTCAGAATTTAGTCGAGTGACCTCTGGCTTTAATGACAGCACTGAGTCTGTGTGGATAGGACTCAATCAGGTTTGCACATCTGTGCTCTGCAGTTTTACTCAGTTCATCTCTGCTAAACTATTCAAGCTCTGTCAGATTACACAGAGATCTGGGGTGAAAAGTCCCTTTCAAGTCCAGCCACAAATTCTCTCATGGATTGAGGACTGGGCTTTGACTCGGCCACTCCAGAACATTCCCCTTGTTGCCTTTAAACCATTTCTGTGTAGCTTTCACTTTATGATTCGGGTCATTGTCTCCCAAGCCGTAGTTCTCTTGCAGACTGAATAAGATTGTCCTCCAGGATTTATTTTGCCACATTCATTACCCTCTACCTCAGGGCTGTCAAACTCAATCACAGCAGGGGCCGGATTCTGGATTTAGGTCTAAACTGAGGGCCTAACAGGGTCACCTTTTTAACAATAAACTGTCAAACTCATTTTCACCAATAATAAAATATGGAAAAACTGCACTGATGATAAATCATTTGGAAATTCAAAAAAGGAAAAATGATAAGTTTAAAGGCTCAAATCTGAGACAAAAATTCAAATTTATTAGTCCTAAAGGTCAGAACAGGATATTAAAAATAGAAAAATAATGTTTTTAAAGAGCAAATATATGAGGAGAAAGTTGAAATCATAAGTCTGAAAGGTCAAAATATGAAATCAACTTTTAAATCATGAGTTCAAAAGTCAAAATATTACTTAAAATTTTAAGTTGTTAGTCTGCTTGGTCCAAATATTTGAGTAAAAAGCCAAAAAATAGGAGTTTAAATGTCAACATATGAGTTAGAATTCAAAATGATTACTAAAAAGTAACAATTATTTATTTAAAATGTTAAAATAAGAGAAAAAAATGAAATCATGTTTTCAAAAGTCAAAATATGTAATTAAAAAGCCAGAGTAAGGAGTTGAAACGGTCAAAATGTGACCTCTAATTTAAAATTGTGAATTTAAAAGATAAAAATGTGACATATAAAGTCCAAATTCTGAGCTGAAAAGGTCAAAGTATGAAATGAAAAGTCAAATCATAAGTTTGAGTTGTAATCTTGAGATGCAAAATTGAAAATATGAAATAAAACACAAATTATTCTGATTTTTTATGGCTTAACAAGAACATTTTAAATATTCAAAGTTAATTTTACATTGTTATACTGGAGGAAATCTGCAGACCTCATAATGGTGGACCAGTTACAATACAAATATGATATGATCTTGCGGGCTGGATATAATCGTTCCCTGGGCAGGATTTGGTCCCTGGGCCTTGAGTTTGACACCCGTGCTCTACCTTTACAAGCTTTCCAGGGCCAGCTGCCAAGAAGCACCCCCACAGCATGATGCTGCCACCGCCGTACTTCCCAGTGGGGATGGTGAGTTTGTGGTGAAGTGTTTGGCATATTGTCTGATGACCTAAAAGGTCCATGTTGGTCTCATCAGACTGGAACATAAAACAGCAGGAGTCTGGTCAGCAAATGTTTTGCAAAAAGTAAAAATCAATCAGTCATAGTTTCACATGACACAGCAATATTTAATAATTCAATTCAGTTGAAAGTTTTTGCGTTACCACAGATAACATGTTTACATTTGGAAAAAAAAATCCTATATAAAATCATTTATTCAAATAGAAAAAGGTGACGAGATTCTCTGTGTTAGCGTGGTGACAGCTGCTGTGATAAACTCATACAGTATACACAGGTTCAACATGGCATTAACCACATCAGACTTTTCTACCCTGAGTTTGACCTCTCAGGCAGGAAACACGCCAGACATGGATGTTTTTTCACATCTTCATTAAAGAGCTAAATATGGCTCCTAATCAGCCCAGTCACCCTGGACCAAATAAAAGAAGCTCTGCTGTTTGGCCAATAGATTTAGAACATGATCAGAACATTTTTTACTGCACTTTTCTGTCCTTTAGGAATGTTTTAACAGATAAAAAACCTCCTTAGATAAAAATGCCAGACAAAAGAGTCCTATTAGACCTTATGCTGTTTGATATTACTTTTACTTTAATAGTAGTTCAATAAGTATCAGGCTGCAGGGGATTTTTATGCAGTAGTACCACAATGGGTTACTGGACAAAATTTCAAAAGCAAATCTCAGCTGCAGTTTCTTATCAAGGTCAAGAAAATACATCCATGCTGCACATCTCTAACCACCCAGGGACCATTCTCCATGCTGAAAGGTCAATCTCAGGATTTCTGCTCTAGGTTCTGCTGTCGCTAAAATTATAATCCATGTATAAACTATTAGCTGGATACAAATGAGACACTTGATCCAAGTCTGCAGAGTAAAGGAGCAGTCTGGTGTATTTTCTTCAGAACAAATCTCATGTGCAGACCCAACCAAAGATCCTGATAACAGGATTTAAAATTATGATTTGATAGAGAAAATGAGTTTATATGATAGCAACGGAAACAAAAGTCTCAGTAATGCGTCGTTTCTAGATTTTAAGTTTCAAAATTTGCAAGCAGACTTTTGCAGACAGCCTTCTTTAAAGCGTGGCGACGTTTCAGTACCAAATTGTTGTTGCTGTTTTTGTTTGACATGGCGAGGACTGGGGAGTAAGGTGAACTTTTTGAACCTTGGTGTTGTCTTAACATCCTGAATACTCTCCTTGTTCTAAGGGTCAAAGTTACCCATCATACTCAAAAGAAAGCAAATTTATTGAACTTTAAATATTTGTGTTTTTATCCTCACAGTGTAGAAAGACTACTTATGATCACCAAAAGCTACTCATCTTTATTACTATTGTGTTTGACTGAATAAGACTCATGTCATCACTTTGGCTAAAGTTATGATTATGACTTAAGTTGATGCATTTTTGTGGACACAATTTTTGCAAAAGACTCATATGGGCTGAAAAAGTGACAAAAATGTGCACAAAGTTGAACTTAAGATTCTTCACATATATTATTTGCAATTCAGCCATAAAATACAGCATTCATCAAAATAACTTTGCTTTTTCATGTTGAAGCCACTTTAAGAAAGTCACCAAATTTGAAGATAATGGAGAACAATCTAAAAAAGTTTTACTGTTGTTAAAGATTTGTTCTGGTTATTTTTGACCCAAAGACAACACAAGGGTTCTTATTCATTTTGAGGCTTTTCTGCCTTTATTCATAGAGGAGGACAGTGAAGAGTTGGAAACAGGGATGAGAGGATGGGGAATGACATGTGAGAAAGGGGCCACAGGACGGCCGCCCATGTACATGGGGTGTGACTAAACCACTGGGCAATCTGTGCCCAGGTATTTCATTTCTCATTCATCTCCTGTGCACCTAATGTCCTGGGACCCTGCATGCACACATGAGGCCATTACATTTCAGCTTTCCTACCAGATAGAAATAAATCCTGCTATTAAACATTTTACACTAAATGTCCAGAATTTCCACAGGGGTTTGTGTAATTTCCTTGGAATTGTTTTAAAGTTTCAGAGGGATTTGCTCTGATTTTTTTCTGTATTTTCATGGGAATTTATTTGTAAATCGTTGGGAATTTGATTTCAAATATTTGTGGGATGTCCTTTGATTTTTTTTTCTAAAATGTCCTAAAAAAATTTAAGGAGTTTGTTTATATGTTTGGGGGATTTTTTTTAAACTTTACATGGAATTTTGAGAGAATTTATTTTCTAAATTCTTTGAAAACAGGACATTCTGGTTGGAATTTGCCAAAAAATACTGAGAAATTTTCATAGAATTGTTAGGGGATTTTTAACACTTCAAATATTTAGGCTTTTTCAGAAATCTGACAGAAACATTTGGGAAATATTTTAGGTAATCTATCTTTTTATGGGGTTTATCATGTGTTGGAAATCTCTGATCATTTGAGAAGAAATTTTCCACTTTCTATACAAATAAAGACATTTTTGTTTTGTGCTGCACAGTAATAAAACCCTGCTGTTTTCATCTACATGCATCATTCTTGGTGAAAACTACTTCCTGTTCAAAGACTAGGCCTTGGTTTTTACTTATCAGGTCCTACTGATCCTGAACAGGCGGGAGGCACTAAAAATGCACCCAAAAGAAAATCTCAGGTCTTAGAGGAATGTTAAAACAGATGCAGGTTGTTTAGAGTTTATCTATCAATAGAGATAACACACGGAAATGTGTGTGCAATTAAGACAGAGTGCTGGAGTTTTTATCAAGTTTTGGTGGCTAATTCATTTCTTAAGCACAAGCCTGAAGAAAAAATGTTTAGTATATTTCAAACTATATGGGTCATTGAAATGACTAAGATTGTATTGTTTTTAAACACCCAGTATGAAAAAGTATTGGATTCTTTAACATAACTATTGTATAGCAAAAAAAAAAACTCAGTATATTAACAAATAATCATTTATAATGTTCAGGTTTCAAACTGTTGATAAAGTTATTCTGCAGAGAGAGCTGAAGTTTGTATGAAGGATTCAGACATCTCCTACCAACGTCTTATTAAACAGGAGTCTTCTTCTGTGGTACTTTTTGACTTTGTCAATCATTACAAGAAAAGAGCTTTTATCACTTTAAAACTCATGGAATGGAAAACTATTTAAGTATCAACTATTGTGATAATCCTATTAGTGAATAAAGACTAACCAGCCAACTTAAAGGATAATTTTCAACAGAATCTTTGCTATTTTTTTGTTTTTTTGTGATTTCAGCAGCACACAGGAGTTTACCTGCAATCTTTAATGGATTAATTTCTTACCTATACATTTGTCTTATTAAGAAGAGCTAGTTTTTTAAAAGCTTGTGGACTTTTCAGCATCACAGATTTTTGAACAGCCAGTATCTGGGTGCAGGTTTAGCTCAGTCCATAAAGCAGGTGCTCCTGGCTGCAGGATCAAATCCTGATCCTGGGACTCATCTGGTCTATGTCCTGTCCTGCTCCTTCTCCCCATATTTCCTTTCTCTCTTCAGCTGTCCTATCTAATAAAGGAAAAAGCCCAGAAAAACCTTTAAAACCACCTAACACTGAGAAGAATCAAACATTCTGATGTGTTAGTCAGTCTTATAACGCTGTCCTCGTCTCTCAGCACTGAGTGTTAGTTTGATCTGCACATGAGATCTGATGGCTGTAAGAAAATGTGGATTTCCCTGGACTTATTGAGCTTCTAAAGAGCAGCAGCAGTAATATTGGACTTGAGTGTAATCTGACGCCCCTGTGAGCGTTGGCCCCAGCTGCTCTCAGTCTCTAAATAACCTCAGCCTGAACAGTCTGTTCTAAAGAGGCTTTTCTTTCCAAAGAATAACAATCCTGGGGATACACTGATTTATTCTTTTTGGCATGAAAATGATCAAATGGCACAGAGTTAGCCCTATAAGATACTTATTGAATCCTCATATTCACAATGATTTATGTGCAAAAACTCTCAGGACCTCAAATTTAAAATATACTAAAAGAGAAAAAACAAAAACATGATGTTCTCCTCTCACACACAGTGCATCCAGGTTTAATAATGCAGGGTGCAGTTAACTGGCTAAAAATGCCAACAATGCTAACAGTCTGTTAACAGCAGGAGAAGCCAGTCCGACAGGAGCACAAACATTTGGTTTACTCGTGGTGTAAAAATCCCTGGATCACTCACGCTGCTGAGTGACTGTGATGCTGGTCGCCAAGCAGAGGGGGAGGTTTGGACGTCCTGAATGTTTGTAAAAGTTCACATCAGTCTCATTCTGTTCAACATTCAGGTCACGTTAGTGGAAAAGAGAAAGACGTCCAGGTGATTTCAGGACTTTGGAGCAGATGTTCCATGGAGCTGTGAGATTATTTCCACCTTTAGTTACTTCAACACTGAAACAAAGGTTCAATCTTTAACGTGCAGCTGTTTTAACCTCATCTTAAAATTGTGGCTTTACATTTCTGTTGCACCAATCTCCACAAAAAACCTTGGAAATTTCCATTTAGTCTGGTGGGAAAGAGGCTGACTAAGCTTGCAACATCATAATACTTTTACTTATGGCCTACATTTCCCACAAGGCTTTGTACCAAACTTTCACATAGGGCTGGGCAATGTATTAGGTTTTTAAGATATGGTAATGTATTTCAAACAAGATAAAGGTTAACACAGGATCACAGGTATCACTAAAAATAGACATCTAATGTCCAGTAAAAAGATTGTTTACAGTAAGAATCACCAACAGCAGTAAGCGTATTGACCACAAGATGAACCATTTAACATGTTTAGTTTAGATGAGGATTTATCGTTCATGTGATATATATTTTTGACTAATTTTATCATTTGCAAAAATCACTTGATATTGATGTCTGTTTGATACCACAGCGACAAAAACAGAAGTCATCGACATCCAATATTAGTCAGTTTAAGTCTATTAATTGCCAAAAGCTGGGCACATGCCTGTAGATCCCTAATTTACCTGCGTCAAGTTTAAATACATTTTTGCACAGGAACATTAATGATACATAATTATTGAAAGCTTTTATCCTCCAGTCAATTCAGTTTCATCATCTTCAGGCTAGAGCATCCAGCCCCCCGTTCTTTAGATTAGTGGTTTTATACCTTTTTTTTGCTCATGACGCACTGAAGATCACGCCAATCTGGAGGCAAACCATAATCACATCCCTTCAAAACAGATGTGTATTAGCTGTTGTTTAGTTGTAGTGATAATTTGTGGTTGTGGAAATCCTTACAGCACACCTGGACTTGCCTTATGGTACACTATTTGGAAACAACTGGAGTAGAAAGCTTATAAATAACCAGCCATGATGTCTAAGGTGCTTTTATTGTGAAATGCTGCTTAACCTACACTGAAGTAAACACTTCCAGGACTCCGCTAGAGTTGATCAAACAGTTTCTATTTTTTGTAGCTCTGAAGCAATGCATAGATTCTCATATAAGTACTGTATATGAATCAAAGGTCACATATTTTACCCCTTTAAGACAAGTTTATATTGGTCTCAGAGGTCCTCAAAATATGCCTGTAAAGTTTCTGGCTGAAAACACACTCTAGTACAAATGTTACTGAGCTGTCTGACTCCGCCCCCCTGACTCCGCCCCTCTCAGGAAATGGATGTGGATCCTCCTCTCAGCTGCCAGCTGAAGGGAAGTGGTCACAGGAGTTCAGCCGGTGCCTCTGATGATCAGTTAGCATCCAGGGCTCACAGGGTTATTAGTGAGACTGGAAGCACCGAGGACCCAAAGACTGTGACTTGCCCACATCATTTGCCCAGCAAAACCGTCAACATTGATCATTTAAAATAGAGAAAAGAGATTTGATTATTTTTGAACATGTGGGCTTTAAGAGTAAGGAAAATTTTAAAAACCTCAATGAGTGGAAATGTTGTGTTTTTGTACAAATTAGACAGCAGATAGGAGTTTGTCTGCAATTTGAATGAATAAAAACGAAAAACCACCAAACATTGGCTGTGTAGGCTTCTTTTGATGCTGTGGTATCAAACAGGAATCATATCAGTGTTTATAATTCTGGTACTGTGACAACCATTTGTTATTTCTGGTATTCATCTAAAAAAATAGAGCTGTGATTTTTGGTCCATATTGCCCAGCCCTACTTTAAAGACACCGAAATTTCTCCGTCTGTTCATTCAGCTCGATGTGGTGCTGAACATCACCGATATTTCAGGTTTAACAGTGTTGAAGTCCTTCAGTGGAGAGTTTCTTCATGATGAAGTAAAAGGTGAGTGTGTACATTCCCTGCAGAGACGTCAGCCAGCAGAGCCACAAACATCAGAGTACCACAGGTCCATGTCCAGGTCCTGGTCCAGAGGAGACGAACGTGAACCCAGAGTAGTTCTGCACTCACACGTTGGTTGTTGCATACTTGGTTTTAAGGATTCTGCAGAGACGGTGCCGGGCAGGCGGGGAGGTGGAGACCAAGCGTACCCACACAGCAGCCAGGGTGCGTTACATTCCTATGACAGTGCTGAGCAGAAGAAAGTGCAATCAGACGGCACCAGTGCTTTCATTCAGAGACGGAGAGAACAACAGAGGGAAACAGGTGTGCAAGCTCCGCCTCCAGAGACCTCTGCCTTCAAACCAGCCAATCAGAGTGAAGCACCTCCCAGCAAATGTATTTGTAAATGACAGCCCTACGTTAGCTTATATTCAGCAATCATGTTTAACCCTTTCTTCTGTAGCATGAAAGGAACTTTCAGAGATGTATTTCAAGTAATTCTTATTTTACAGATTAAAAAAAAAAAGAATTGCACTGTGGACATTTAGCAGGCAGTGGTATACATGAAGTGAAAACTCTTCTTTGTTCAGTTGTAATAGCTCTAAAGGAGCAAGAGACCTTGATCTTATCTTGAATCAATACAGATAAATGTCAGTTTTAGGCATCCGGATACTAAGTGGAAATTCTCAGTACTTTGTGTGGATACACCTCAGTATGTACCAGAAATATCTGATAGCTCAGACTGCATACAGAGATGCCTTTATCTGGACTGGACTGGTTGTGAAATCGCAGCACATACTGGAATTTTGTCAACTGATGTGACCTGCAGAAATCTGCCAGTAAGCAAAACTCTTGGCTTATTTGTGTCTATCCAGCCTCGTTTTAATGAGTTTTGGCTCTTCTAGAAATCCAGAGCATGTCTCTCAGCTCATCTGGCTTCCAAACAGCGCTTCATTGAAAACCATTTTGCCTTTTATGTGTTGATTAAACTACATCAAAAAGGGACAAAAGTAAATTGCTTTTAACCCCTTAAAGCCTGTTGTATCATATTTGATACATACATTTATGATACCTCTATCTAATCAACGTGATCATAAATTACCCAAAAAAAACCTTCTAAATATGATCTGATAAATGATAAAAATGCCCTCAAGTGGATTATGAGTTACTAAAAACTTGTAATGTATCAAATGAGATACAAAAAATATATATATGTTAATTTTAATGGAAATATAGATTTTTTTGGATTTCAGTAGAAAGTGAAATAAACATTTCAGTTTCAAAAAAATAAGAACTTTCTGGCTATAATTTGTGTTCTCAGGCTTTCATGGGTTAAACAGGGGCCTGCTTACATCATTCACAAAAAGATCCAGCTTCTAACTGCCTGAATTACATTCCCATTTCAATCCAACCAGTGCCAAACTGGATTTATTTGCGAAGCAGTATGTCACTGTGCCCTTTAAAAGCATTGCAACATGGGGGAGAAAAGCTGTTAAAGAGGCACCCCTAACCTCTTATATTGTTAAACGTCTCCCATTCCTTCTTCAGCTTCAATGCACACAACATTTTGAGATATAAATCCACAGTAAGAGAGCCACAGAAAAGATGGATGGGCTTTTGTTTGCATGAAAGACGGGATGTCACTGTAAAGGCATTGTTAATGCATAGTATGAAAACAAGAACTGAAGTGCAGCCAACTTGTGTCCAAATGCACCAAAAGATTGTTAACGCAGGAACTGGAATAAAACGTAGGACGATAAAATGTGCAGGATGTAGTCAATGGATGTCATTTGACTGAAATGAAGATTGTGCAAGGTGTTTTTGTCTAATTTGTCTACTGCAAGTTATTAAAAATGACATGCAAGCTCTGGTTAGCTTTAACGAGTAAAAATATGCCAATTCAACAGCAAAATTTAATCCAATCTCTTAAACACAGAGTCAATAAAATTCAACCACAGGGGGCTCTCAACCAAAACCACAATGCAGTTTCACTTCTTGATTTGAACTGAGGACTCTGTTCAATAAAAATGGAAGCTCATAAGGCAAACTTGCTAAGCAGAAAAGCAATGTTTAGTTTTCATTCAGAAATTGATAATGAGGGAGAAAAATACAGAAAAGGGTATTTAGTGGTTGCTTAGAAGAGCTGGACACATTCTGGGATCACTTCCATGTGAAAAGGAATTGTTTTTCAGTGCATTTCACCCTCATTAATATATAAATTTCAGTGCAGACATTTTACTTGTTGGATCTTTAAATTATGGAAAAGATCTGATTTCAAGAAATTTAAATCTGACAGATTAATTTGCAGTTCAAGCAATTTGGGTATTATTTTCTTGTTTGTAAAATCTTAAAATAGATTGTTTTTCTGGAATTGTCATGTAATATGGCTTACATTAGTGTAATGAGATCATATTTGATTAGAAATAAGATCAATACACTTGGTTAGATTTGATTTTTCACAGTGGAGCCTTTATATAAAGGGTGAAGCTAGCTGGTGATTGGATGTGCCTGTGTCTGAATTTAAGGACCTCATGTTTCCATAAAGACTTTAAACTTTGATGGCACTGGACAGATTAAAGGCATTTTGCTGTATCTTTATACATGCAAATTAAAAACTAAACATGCTAAATAATCAAAGAAAATATCTTAGAAATAACGCTGATTTCTCTAAATTATATATTAAAATAGCTGTTAAAACAGTCAAAGATAACAGTGTTAGCATGGATGAAGAAATCTGAGACCCTGAAGGTGAATTAACTCTACTCTGAACGTAGACACCTGATCTAGCAGGATAAATAACTGTAGGAAAATGTTAGTCCAGTAGCATTGGTCGGTGCTTTTCTTGTCGGTGGAACAGATGTTTTCTTTTTGAAATATGATTGGCTGGTTTGGTGAACTGTGCCCCTAAATGAGCGGAGATTTGCACTTCAAATAAAGACAGAAAAGGACAGACTGTAGAGAATAACTCCTGCTGCATCAGTTCAGTGCCGCTGTGTTCCCGTTTCCGGTAAATTCCCAGTCAAATGGCGTGATCCGCCTCTAACCCGCCTTTGACAAACTTCTGGGCCGGCTGCAGTCTCAGCTCCAGAAATCTTTTCCTGGCTGTTTCTAGTTAACCAGCACTGAGTGAGTGAGTTCTGAGGTTGAAGAGGAAGAGGAGGAGGAGGAGGAGAAGAAGAGGAGGGGTCATCCAGGTGTGGCGGGCAGGGCCCCCTCATTGGTTAAACAGGTGGAGCAGGGGCAGGTCTTTGAGGCACCAGAGGCTGGGATGCAGCAGAAGGTTTCGGTTTTCTGGAATAAAAACAGAAAAGAAAAATTGTCATCTTATTCTGTTACGTTTTCGTCGACTAACAAAATCATAATTAAACTTCCCCTCACTGCATGTAAATGCACTACTGAGTGTCTCCATGTGTTAATAGTTTTCTTAATTTCTACTTCTTTAATAAAGAAATTCTGTCCACTTCTGGCAAAACTGCCTTCAGCCAAGCTAATCTCTTCACCAGAGGCAGTGATTGTTTACCACGCCCTCACTACCGCCTCATTTCCCCCAAACAACGATTAGTTCAGCCATTTTTCAGATCATCACATCACAGAGACAGACTGGGATGATGAAGATGAAATCTCTGGTAACAGATGAGGAGACCTAAAATATCACAGTTTGCGTGGAGAGCAGAATCAGAGCAGTGAGCTGTGTCGATGTTTAGTTCTTACAGAGGAGGAGGAGGAGGCCTCACAGCGTAGGATGGAGCTGTCCTGCTCGTCTCCACCACCTGATCACACAAAGAGAAAAACATTCTTTGAATTAGGCTTTCATATTTAACAAATTTTCCCATTAAAGCATGTTTTATCCCCCTCCTTGATAGATTGAATCAAGATCATTGTTTAGTTTTGTGGAACTTGAAAAGTCTTCTTGTTCTAACCACTTTTTCTCATCATTGTGGTCAGGAGTTTACTGCTACTACTAGAGCATATCTAGTACTTTTTGTTTGGCTGAGTATGTGACGGCTTCTAAAGGCTTAACAATAAAACAATATTTATTAAAAGATGAACAAAAGATGTAGAAGAGTTCAGAGCATGAAAACAGAAGTTTTGAGGGTTTTGTTAGGACAGAGGGTTTCAAGTGTGGGAGACTGAGCCTCTCCTGGAATAACATCATATATTCAGTACCTCACCTACATTAGCAGAACTAAAAAACTGAAACAACTACATTTTTAAACAGATAAATCTCATCTTTGTTGATGTGATTCTTGACATTTTGTCTGCATAATTAGAAATCTGTCTAGCCAAGGTTTTTAGTTTATTGGTTTTGGAAATAAACTGGCTGCCAGTATTGTCTTTATCGTGCTCAGCTCTAACACAGTGGGAACAACACGTCTGTGTCTATGCGGTTGATGTGGGGTTTTACTGTTTAACGGACTAACTGCAGATCATTCATTCCCTTAAGCCTTGACGAGTACCTGTTTTCAGGCCCTGAAAGGTTCAATAGTAAGCCCTCATTTTAATGATATCAATGCATGCACAAGACCTGCAACATTAGCATCAGCCTCCTGGTTAACATTTGCCTCTTGGACCCAAGAATCAACTTTGCAGCCAATGAAAAAACTGTTGCAGGTCCTACAGTAGTGTGGCTATAAATACTGACAGTACTGCTGGGGTAAAATGGGCCTGCCAACAATATCAAAATATCAAAAATAAAGGCTCTAACCATTCTGGAACAAAGGGGTTTACTTTTTGAAACAGTTAACAGTAGATAAATGTGTTTTTGTTGTTTATCTAAGTAATAATGAGTATTTAGTAGAGTTGTTCGATATATGTGTGATACTGTTTAAAATGCAGGTATTGGTATCAGCGAGTACATGAGTTTATGCACTGATCTGATACTGTTTGTTTTAACTCTATAATTTGCTTTTATTAGCCATGCTAAATGTTTGCGCTATAAACCGGAAATCATTTCTTCTTCACTACTGGAAAACACTGCATGCATGAGCTACCGTTTTTAAAGCAGCGAAGAAGAACCAAAGGACCCACTGCAGCAGCAAAGACTGGAGGCTGTGTGACAGTTTTTTCCTCTGAATGTGATCGATCAAATGCCTTCCAGACTGGCACTGTCATACACGACAAGACAGTTTATCAAAAGTTAAATAACTTTTGAACCATAAATTCTTACTTGTTTTTCCTCTTGAAGCTAGTCGTCATGCTTTCCTATTGATGCTATTGATTCCTCTGAATCCCTTGGAGCAGCATTTTCAGCGAGCCTGGAACTCGTGTTACGATTCTGGACTTTAATAATTAAATCCACACCAGTAAACCTGATAATTAATGTCTTTTTATCCATTTTTATCTAATTCTGATCATTTATTGCCGCTAACTTGAATGCTAACTGTCATATTGTTTACCCTTTGTGAGGGTCTGTCACCAAATGACAGGATGTTCTGTCAATCTGCTTGAACAGAGCATTATGGAGAGAAAGAGAGAGCCTGTGATTGTAATTTTAATACTTAGCAGTAAAACTCAATAATCAGCAAAAACAACAACTTCAGGGTCACAGAGATGCTGCACATTATGATTCTACTTGTTGATCCATGTTCTGAGTCAAATATAGGTCTAAAACAATTTACTAGTCTGAACAGTCAGTCCAGAAAGTTTACACTGGTATTGGATCAGTACTCGATATCGGCCGATATTCAACACCTTGGTATTGTAATCGTATCGGGAGGGATTTTGGATGCTCCATATCTTTGCTAACCTCCATAATCCTGGGCCCCAGAACTGGCTACCTTGTTTCCCCACTTAGGGTCAGCTTCTCCTGCTTTTGATTACTGTCAGTGCTGAAAACTCTCACACAGCTTGCCTTGACATTTGCAGTGCTAAATGTCTTGGTTGCTTTTTCTGTGGCTCCTGTGGCCCGACCACCAAACTTGGGTACTTGGTCTCAGGGACAGCAGGAGGTCATGTAAGCTAAGGAAGGCCTGAGTTTACATGACCTCCCGCTGTCATTAGACTGTACCCCTCTGTGAAAGACACACAGTGGCTATAGAGCAGCATCACAACCTATCTAATCTAAACTGATCATACTTCCTTCTGCCCACTTCAGAATCTGTCTCCTCTTTCTCCTTAGTCACAAAAAAAATTGTTTTTTCTGGTCTCCCCTGAAGCCCTCTGGCCACCCTAAGGAGAGGCCTGCCTCACACTCTGATACCTCTGTATTAGCAGACCTGCAGTAGTAGTAAAGATGTTAGTCGTGTTACAGTGTGAGCAGTGATGTGGCCTTTACCTCCTGAGGTGGCAGGAGCTGAGCGTGGTTCTTCAAGGAGAAAGAGAGAACACTCAGGATTAATTTTATTAGTTCTGTCAAACACACTCACACACATTCGCTCATTCACTAACACATTTATCATTTACTAATCAAATAAATCAGCCAGTAAAGTAAACGATCAGTTAGCCATGAAGTAAATACACCTTGGTGAGTTAATAGATGACTGATGTCTGTGTATTTATTTCAGGTCATAACTATTCCTGAGCTGAATACTAGCATAAACTGTCTAGTAAACTCTGTGACACACAAACTTACATACTTGAACAAACCTCTGATTAACTAATCAGTCAATATTATACATGAACAGCCAATAAAAATGATGCTACATAAATTAAATGTTGATATAATGGAGCATACTAGAGATTAAATGCAATCTAGTCTAGGGATGTCACAAAACCAGCTCTTTAGATCTACAGAACTAGTCACAAGTTTAGATGCATCTTCTCACTAAATGTTTTTTTCTACCCAGAAGATTTATACTGAAGACATCGAAACAATGAAGGAATCATGTAATAAACAAAAGCATCAAACAAACCAGAATACATCCGTTTTTTAGTTTCTTAAAAGTACCAACCCTTTTTTTATTTCCCATTGAATGTCAGGGTGTGTCCAAACCTTTGCACATATGACACTAGTGCTGCATATTTTGGTAATAATGTGCAATGGACTGGACAATACTGAGATATGCAACTGTAATTCTGGTTGAATGCATCATGAGTCTACTTGCTTGTTTATCAAGGAAAATGCAGAGTATTCTAATAGTTTGAAAGTGTTTATTTCTCAGCTTAATACATTAAAATATTAGAGGCAAAAAATACTAAAACCTGATGTTTTTACAGTACTGCATTCAAAATAACTTCGTGTTTTCCAAAACATAAAAGTTTTTCTGCAAGATATTCTTCTGCAGAGTGCAACAGTGACACTACTGTAAACTGAAATGCCTTTCTGCAAGCATTCTTGTAAACATTTTATACAAAATAATTGCAGCCTTTTTTGTGGTTTTGCAATTGCACAGCATGACATTGCAATTGCAATTAAATTAATTATGCAGCATGATGTATAATTGGTAAATCTAATAATGTTGGTAAACATCATCAAAAAAAACTTCTATGCACACAAAATCTTGCATAATTTATTGATAAAAAAATTAAGCAACTTCATATACACTGTCTAAAATGTACAAATACAAACAGAAATGTTGCAAATGTGGTTTTTTTCTTGCAGCAGTTTTTGGTTAAAATCATGACTGTTGATCTGTAGTTTTTATTAAAGCTTTGTTACTTTTCAAAGCGTTTAATCCTTAAAACCATAAAGGTAGGATAGTTCAAAACAAGGGCATTAAACAGTAGCAAGGTAACAGAAAAATTAACAATCTTCTTCTCACTATTTCAGTTATTTTTCTGAGAATTTTGTTCTGAGAGAAGGGATGGTTCTACAGACTCTGGCTCTAAAAGCAGACTATGTTCTGAAACATGATCCATGCAGTTATGACAAAGCAAACACTTTTAGCTGCACACGCTAAATTTCATGCATTACGGCAGAGAAAGACATTTTCATACTAGAGGTGAAGTCCCAGTATTTATTATTTGTCTTGCAGGAGTACAAACAAAAGCCAAGCAAAGATTTGAAATGCTACACACCTGCACAGAGCGACAAAAACAGACTCATTAGTTGATTTTTTTTAACTGAAATTAGTATGACATTATCCAGTGATGACTTTCAGATAACATTGTACTCACAATAAGCCCAGTCACTCTGTACTAGCTCAAAAGCAGATGAAAGTGTTACTGAGTCAGCACAGTGGAGAAATGCTCAGACATGACAACCACCTTACTCACTTTGTGGCTGTGTTGCATTGTTTTGGTCAGAAACAGCCCTCTAACACTCTGACATTTTTCAAAATGACTGAAAGGTCATAGTAAATATATGTCACGTCCACTCTGCACATCTGAGCTTGTGCACATGCATTAAAAAAAATCATACCACGCAAGAGTTCACCTTTCCCCTTCGTACAGGGCCAAGGAATGCACCATGCTTGAGGTACTGGTTTGGAAAACAACTGGGTTCAAGCAAGTGTGGGCATGGTATGGATTGTCTGATGTAAGTGTGCTCTAAGGAGGTTTATCTAGTCTACGTTAGATAAATATTTAGCATAAAAAGGAAATGAGTTTGTTCATTTAGACATCTGACTAAGAATGAACTCAGGCTTCTTTATATCTGCATCATGATAGCATAGAATAGGATAGCTTTTTGACATCGTACAATGAAATTTACTGTGCTTCTTTTAAAAAACAATGGAGAGCAAAGAAAAGAAAATATAACAACTCAGCTAAAAAATTTGAAACGTTAAAGCTAAGATAAAAGATTTGAGGAAGCATAAAGTTTAAAAAGAGTGTAGTTTAATCAGCAGGGATGGAAAGCTTATATTTTGTTATTTTGTATCCATTACAACCTTTTTAGTGTAATTTTGTTCTTGCATGGATCATGTTTCTGACTCACACACTAATCTAAACCTGAGCCTTACTGGAAGCACAGTGACATCTTCAGACTCAGCCTCCTGATCAGCAGCATCAAATTCAAGTTCATCCATGTTACTATATATTTATCATACCAATGTAATCTTTGTCTACATGACGAATGTTAGCTCATACACCCACAAATGTTCTCTTTTTAATACATTTAAAAAATGTTTAATAAATTATGTTTTCACTTTGTCATGATGAACCAAGTGTAGATCAATGATGTTGAATGGGAAGTAGTGAACTCACCCCGTCTCTGGCATAGTTGTTGGCGTTGCCCCGGACGACAGCCGGAGGCTGCGCTCTGGGGGGCGGTCCTCTGCTGGGATTGGCTGAAGCTGCTCCATCAGCCCTGAAAGTAAAGGTAGCAAAATGAGTTCACTGCATTAATATGGAAGTGCAGGTCAGACATGAGTGCCCTTAAAAGCAGCACAGAGGACAGCTTGGAGCAGCTGTCAGAACGTACTCAAACACAGCACAGCGGAAACTGTTAGAGCTTCTGTCCAAGTGTTAACAGAACTGCCAGAGTGTACGTGAACATAGCACAGAGGACATCTTTAAGAGCTTCAATGAACGAGTCCTTGAATGCAGCACAGAGGACAAAAGTAGGAGCTGCTGTCTGTCAGTCAGTCTGGTCTGATTATTAATAGAAAACAAAAACAGCTGACTCAGCCTCGGCATGTCTGAACTCAGGAAATAGAGGAATGAATAGTGTCTTCAAATGCAGAGGAAAGAGTATGGAAACATGAAGGCCAGATGATTGCTTGTGTTCTCTATATAAAAAAACGCCAACACTACATTTTTCTTCGTGTTTAAAAAACATGCAGAGGGAAAACACAACAAAGGTGAGAACTTAGATAATAACTTTCAGTTGTTCCTTCTGGTCCTGTACGTGGCCAAAACTGAAGCCTATGGGCCCTTTGGAGGTGATAAAGTGAGGTTAGAACATTTTGTTAAGGTTGGCAGTAAAATTGCTGGTATTTAATAAACTGATCTGTCTCGAACTTTTTACAAGAGGGTAAAATCTACGACTCAGTGCCCCGATTAGTCTCTTCATGCTGAATTTGAGCTCCTACTCTCTGGAAGGATATTCAGATTTCCAAAAGCCAAATCCTAAGGAATGAAAATTTTTTTCATCACTTAAGCTAACCTAGCTAAGAGTGAAAAATAAACACTTTAATCTCACAACAGATGTCTTTTCATGATAGTTTTACCATCAGTTGTCCTTTAATGTATTTTTGTAGTTATGCATTCAAGCGTTTAGTCTTTCTTTGCCTGGCTGCAAGGCAAATTTCTATAATACAATAAAGTTGAAGTTAACATTTTTGAAAATATTGTGAACTTGAAAATGCAAAAAAGTTTAACTTATGATTGTGTGTATACCATAGAAAGAGGTTCAGTGATATGGTCTCTTCTCATTAAAACAGTAAACACGACCTCATTTGAAGGCTCCATAAGACAGCGTTTGAAAATGCACTTTTGACTGTACTTTAGATTTTATTTTCTTTGAAAGTCACTGACTGTAATCAACTGAAGACGCTTGCACACAGATTTTCCTCTTTGGTCTACATTAAGAAGTGTTTAAAAGCAATACTTGTGGTTTTTAACTCTCACCAAGCTTTGATAACATAGCAACCTTCCTGCAGTGATCTGTCTTTTATTTGTACAATCACAAATCTGTTTGCTCAGATTCAGACTCACTGGTATCCCTGCGATCTTTTCCTCCGGCTCAGCCCGAGTCGTCGCAGCAGCTCGTTCCTACGCAGGAAAACAAATGCTCCGAGAGCGAGCAGAGGGAGGATGAGGAAGAAGAAGACCAGCAGACCATCCCTGAGGGACGTGTCTTTATCTGAGGACAGAGACAGTTTACATCAGAACTAGCAGGTTATCAAAAACAGACACCTAATACCATGACAAGTACGAGGAAGTCCGAACAAAAAGATAGTAATGATGAGTAAGCCTTAAAAATGCAAAGTTAAAATTTTTGCATTTTTAAAATATGTTTTTATAAGTCAGTATTAACCAGACAGCTTTCATAATGGATCATAAATAAGTGAATTACAGTGTCAGCTAATAACTAACGAATCAGCAACTCAATTTAAGTATATTAGTTTAAAAAATATTCTTTATGGGTTAATACTGATGAGGAAATGTTGAATGTACCATTCCAGGTTGGTCCACTGTCCACGCTGCCTCCGTAACCTTTGAGCTCACAGAACGGGGCCGCCCAGCCGTCATCACAGTGACAGTTTTTGTTGCTGTTACACACCTGAGAGACGGAGAAAGGTTAAAGATGACTTTATATATCTGACAGTTAAGCATATAGGTGGACAGGTAAACAAGACTCACCCCGTGTCCGTTACATTTCTTCTCCACGTCACAGTCGTAGTTCAAGATGTCGGCGCTGCGACACTCGAAGTTCATACAAACCTAAACACCACAGAAGAAGAAACAAACATCACTAAATCTGCTTTACATCTCATATTTCTCTCTGACAATGGTGTATTAGGGCCATTCTGAAAAAAAAAAACAAAAATGAGGAGGATCTGTAAATTTTACAGAAATGGAATTTTTGAGAAAAAATTGAAATTTTGGGATTATAAGTGAAGTTGAAATTATTAATATAGCACGTTTAAAACAACCACAGTTGACCAAAAAGCTGCACAGGCTTAAAATAAAAGGCAATAAATCACAATACAAAATAATTTTAAAAGGCAATGTCGTATTTTTCTGTAATCTCCTTTTATTCTATTTTCTTCCAGCCTTCTCTCCCTCTCCTTACTTATTTTCCTCCTTTTTCTGTTTTCTTCCCTCTCCTCTCTTTTCTAATCCAATTTTTCTGTCCTCTTCCTCACCTTGTTGTCTCCACATTTGGTCCCCTCGTTCACCATCCCCGGGTCAGGGACGTCTGACCCCAGCATGAAGTCGACTCCGTAACATTTGGCTCCAGCAATGGGCGTGCTGATGATCGATGGCTCAATGCCGAAAACCGTCGCCGCCTGAACGTTGGAGCACTGCAGCTTCCCACACAGAGCGTTTCTATGGAGACAGATGAATCATTTCATCAAGCTTTGACCACGTATTTACCATCTAACAGGCACAATTCCACTGCCTTTTTAGTGACCTTATTACTACACGACTGTCGGTGTTACCTGCTCTCACACTTCTTGTAGCCGTAGTTGTGGTAGCCACAGTTTCCAAAGCGATCTCCTTTACTGTTGACGTCTCTGAAGCAGATTTCAGGAGCTGCCTTCGCCTCTGAGGAAGACGAGGAGGAAAGGACAAATGAGGGAAAGTCTTAAACAGTGAATATATTACATTTTTGTGGTTTTAAGGATGAAGTGGACTGAAAAATGGCACTTTAAACCAGTAAGGGATATTTATGGTAATATCAGCCAATGTCTTTTAGGTGCCCTCACCCATTTTAATGAGCACTGATGGTTACAGAGAAACCAGAAGCACCCCTGCTGTTTCTCTTTATCCTACATGCTCCTAATGACTCCTGCAGCATACTTCACTTTGCATTGACCAGGATGGATATTTAGTTTATCAATCACAAAGAGGCAACAGAGGAAGTAAAACCCTTTCTTCGTGTGATTTTAGACCACAATCTGCTGAACCAAACAAAGAATATACGCTAAAAAAACTGCAGGAGTGATGCCTGAAGTCATGAGATATGACTTAGATAAAGTATGCAATAAAACATGGGTTGTTAATTTGACCAGACAAGGAATAAAAAAGCAGCGAGCAGGTTTTTTGTTAACAGTAAACATCAGTTGAAACCAAAGCTCCATTTAACACTCAGTCAGACGGTGGAGTTTAGAGTACAAACATGCAGGAGGACGTAACGTACTGGATCCAAATATGGCCTGACACTGTCCATCGTAGTGCTGACACTTCCCGTTGTAACAGTACGCCTGCTTGCTCCTGCACGGCTGCCCATTCTAAACAAAACAAACAGACCAAAGATCAGAAAGTTACTTTATTAGGCAGGCAGAGAGTCAGTGACACTGAGCCACATGTAGAGCTGAGACGACAGCGCCCCCGTGTGGCTGCTGAGTGTACCTGTATGAAGACGTCGCTCTGACAGAGGGACGAGGAGCCGTTGCAGTACTCTGGGAGATCACACTCGTCTGTACTCCCACGACACACAGTTCCACCAGGCAGGTACTAAAACAGACAGGAAATACACAAAACGAGTCAAAATGTGTTTTTAAAGCTGCTGGATTACCAGAAAACAAAGAACAAGATTTAATAGTTGTTATTTTCAGAAGCTTTTAACATCTAAATCCCCTCTCTTTTTAAGCTACCAGACTCCACTAACTAAAACAGTGATTTTACCAGGCAGGGGATGGAAGCTGCTCGTCTGCTTGTGACTCTTTGGCTTGTCTTTAGTCTTGTTTTGTGCTGCAAAAATGTTGCAGACCAGCTACCCCTTTAACTG
Organism: Cheilinus undulatus; assembly: GCF_018320785.1. Classification (NCBI taxonomy): domain Eukaryota; kingdom Metazoa; phylum Chordata; class Actinopteri; order Labriformes; family Labridae; genus Cheilinus; species Cheilinus undulatus. The sequence continues at coordinate 4,544,459 of NC_054869.1, read as the reverse complement.
ACTACTCTGTCTGTGAAGTCTGGCTGCATTCGTAAAGAGTGTTGTACCAGCTGTGGTCAGGTAAAAATAGGATCTTACTCTTCAACAATAAGCTCTGTCCTTGTAAGAAACCATCCCTTAAAGTCGTCAGACACTTAAAAGAACAGTCTGAAGTAAGTCAAGGTGATAGAGCCTAGATATCATTTCACTGTATTTTTCTTGTCCTTTACGTTAACGTATTAAATCATGGTGTCACAAAATTAAGAGACAACACATTCAAATACATATTAATGTATTACAACCCCCTTCTCCTCCTAAAACAAACCTGTGATGGCATATTTAACACGTCTGAGCATAAGATCACAGAAAAATTATTTTTAAGTCCCTCTTTGTTCAATTCTTTCACACAGCACTGCACCCAATGTTTTAAATGTCGTCTCTCTCCTGACGTGTGTTAAGCTGCTGCTATCTGGAGCACATTTCCTGATGTGGGCGTTCACAATGAAAGCATTTGAGAACAATGACAACTTCTATTGTGAAGAACTTGACAGAAGTGACGTGTTTATCACGTTAGCCTTGATAAACATGTTTAATACTTAGCTTTGCTTTGGCTGCTTTACTGCTGAGTTACAGAGCTATAGAGTTTACAGCTGCTTCACTGACCTTGTTTAAAGCCTGGATCTTTGACTCAATGTGGACTTAAAACAAGATTGGTGACTTTAAACACACCTTTAACAGTTGTGTAAGCTGTTACAACAGAATTGCCGCAGTGCTGGGCTCAAGAGACAAATTGAAACAAAGAAATGCAGCACACAGCTTGTGTTAAAGCCCCCGACAGAGCAACAGAGATGCTACACAAAGCAAGGACACTCGCTGTATGTTGCGCTTATTACAGTCAGCAAACATGGAGACAAACGAGCATGCTTTACCTGTTTACTGAACTTAATTACAACAGCACGAATGGGTGAAGTTTGGTTAGCTACTCAGCACACTTAAACTTAAATCAAAGCACACAGGTGTGCCCTAAGAATTTGTGCAACCATGCATGATTACTATGACTATAAAAAATTGGAAGAACCTCTGACAAAACTAACATTTCTGTAGTATTTCTAGTATTTTCACGCTGGTTATTTGTTTCACATGCAAGTTTTTTGGTTAATTTGGTGTAAAATGGCCTATAACAGGTGCAAAAAGTTTTGGATTTGCTAAAACAGATTGCATAACCAACAGCTGTGAGTAAGGATGATTTGGCTGAAATGTAGCTGCAGAGGTATACATTTTAGCATGTATTTGTGTAATTCAGTTGTTCCAAAATGGTGTAGGGTTGTGAATTTGAACAACCATGTATTTTTACTACAACTATACATAAAATTTTAAAACTACAATTTTACATTGATAGGGGGATGATGTAACCTGACACGCCAGATGGATTTGTTTCACACATCCATCTGGGAAAGCTTCAATAGGAAACGTTTGAGAAAAGGCAGAGGCTTTGAAAAAAAACTCAGAGTGCAATTGGATGAACATTCTGTCTGTCACATCTCTACGGGCCAATAAGAGCAACAAAACAGCTATCAGGCTGCACGTGCTATGGGGAATAACGTGAAACATGGCGACTGTAGACATGCAAGTACTCGACTTTAGCCATATTTGAAAAGAAAACAACTCACTCCTATTCTTTGTTCTTCTCTTGCTGCTGCTGTTTGTTAACATCATGACTCTGCCGCGCCTGAAAGTACTGCCCCTTGTCGCTGATTGGTCCTGTCACTTTCTGACTGGGCCCAAACGGTTCAGATGGGAGCTTTGCAAGGTGGATTCGCCAGTGAGAAACAAGGAAATGGGCATATCCATCTGCTATGGATAGGGTTAGGGATGATGTGCTTGAGGTTCTGGCTTAATCTCAGGTGTGCCATGGGCGAAAACTTCTGAAAATCACTGAGCTAGAGCAAAACATCCTGATGGCTGCATTCAGACAGTTATGTCGCTGCTACGCCAACTTTGACACCGATTTTACCTCACGTGTGCACAAGAACAAAAAATGTGCATTTTAACTGGTGATGACAGTGTTGCAAAAAATTTATCTCGTGGTACAAGTTTTACTGGTGACTGTATTGATACTGGTTTACCCCCATTACTAGTCTGAAGCTGGCAAAACTTGCATATGCTGAATCCTGAAGCTCCTGCATTATCCCACTGCTCAAGCAATCTGAAAACTTTCTGTATCTTTTGGTCATTTTCATCCCTTAAAAGTGAGCTAGCTCTTCAGTCTAAAAATAGTTTAGCTCAGTGAGTCAGTAAACTTGTTCACAGCAACGTAGTATTTATACCACTGTGATGTTTTGCTTCCTCTATGAATGTTGCAGAGGCATAAAGAGCGGATGAAGTGGTCCTCGAACTGTTCTGGCTTTAAAAGTAGTATCAGAAGCAAGACAGCAGTGCTGTGCCACATGTGTGCATGTCTGTTCACAGTGTTCATTTTGGGAGATAATCTTTATTTTTTATTTTTAAAGATTTATTTCAGGCCTTTTCATGCCTTTATTAGATAGAGGAAGGACAGTGGATAGCAGTGTTAATTTTGGCAGGTTTTTAAAATTTTAGTCTTAGTTTTAGTCTTTAAATGAAATTTTAGTTTAGAAGTTTTAGTCACATTTTAGTAATTTCTATACTTTTTTAGTTTTAGTCAAGTTTTAGTCCATAAAAAGTCCTCACATTTCAGTCTGAACTTTTAGTCTAAGCATTTATTTTCTTGCCTAAATCTGGTACCAAATCATGGTAGTGTGTTCTATGCACCCTGCCAAACCTGGGGTCCCTGCTTCCTACAGCTGAGAGGCAGAATATCAACAGCTGCATTGTTTTTTGACAGATTTACTAACAGTGAACAAATATCACAGATTTTGAATGTCAGATGAAAAATAAATTACATTTTAGTCTAGTTTGAGTCATCTTGACAAAAACTAAACTTAGTTGTTGTCAGTTTTAGTCATCACAGATCTATTTTTGTTAGTTTTGGTCTAGTTTTTGTCATGGAAAAAAAGGCTGTTGACGAATAGTTTAAGTCGACGAAATTAATACTGGTGGATAGACTCGTATACGGGGATGAGACTGGGGAGAGACATGTGGTAAAGGGCCACGGGCCGGATTCAACCGCGTACATGGGTAGAGCCTCAAACCACTCAGCCACCTGCGCACCCTTTAACAGACTTTCTTAATTTTAGTCTTAGTCTTTAGATTAAATGCCTTTTAGTTTTAGTCACATTTTAGTCTATTCTACCCTTTTTTAGTTTTAGTCAATAAAAAGTCCTCACGTTTTAGTCTCAACTTTTAGTCCAAGCATTTATTCTCTTGCCAAAATCTGGTACCAAACCATCGTACTGTATAATGCACCCTGCCATACCTGGGGCTTCTGCTTTCTATAGTTGAGAGGCAGAATAGATACAGATGAATTGTATTTTGACAGATTTGACAGATTTTGAGTGTCCAACAAAAACTAAATTAGGTACGTGCAGGTACACGTTTTAGTCATCAAGTATCTATTTTTGGCTAGTCTTAGTCTAGTCTTTCTCATGGAAAAAGGCAGTCGACATACAGTTTTAGTCATAGTTTTAGTTGACGAAATTAACACTGGTATAAAAGGAGCATTTTAGAGAGGCAGAGTCTCTCAGAGGGAAAGATGGGCAGAGGTTCACCAATCTGTGGAAAACCGTGTCTGTTGTCCCTACTTTTCTGAGATGTATTGCTGCCATCAAATTCAAAATGAGCTAATATTTTCATGAAATGGTAAAATGTCTGAGATTGAACATCTGATCTGTTGTTTATGTTCTAATGTTGATAAAATATGGGTTTATCATTGCATTCTGTTTTCATTTAAATTTCACATGGTGCCCCAACTTTTTTGGAATTGGGGTTGTACAAACCAGATACCGTGATCAGTCATAAGTGAGAATTTTCATCTTCATGTGTATTTGGTTATTATCTGTGTTTATGCCATAGGAAATCTGTCCTTCTGCAGAAAGTTTGGGATAAAAGTTAAAATGAGGCTGACCCCAAATGTCTTTGGGCCAGACGCTTCGCCACAAATTACTTCCTCTGCTGTGAACGGGATGAGTGAATACTGATAGCTCCTTTGCATATCAGCCTCTTCCTTCAGTATGTGAATGTAAAATTAGTTTGGAAAGGTCAGACAGGAAGACTGGTCCATTTATTCAGAATGGTAATTATTGTTTCTTTAAGCTGGCCGGGATATCGTGGGTAAGGTGCGGCAGGAAGAAGAGAGAGAAGACAAAAGGTCACGTCAGCTCATTGTGTTTACCTGACATCTGGAGCAGCACTCTCCAAAGGCACACTGAGCTCCAGGCTTCAGCTTACAGGTCTGATACTCACAACAGGGGTCTTCCTCACACTCCTGAAACACAAAAACAAACACACACAGACAGGTAATATCACTGACTCTACGTCCACGTTTAATTCAGATGTTTGTTTAGTTCGGCTGCTGATTTACTGATGAACACAAACAGCAGCCAAACATGGAAACAGAACTTTAATGACCTACTACTGACCTTCTCTGATCCACAGTCGCACTCCTCCCCCATGTCCACCAGTCTGTTCCCACAGTAGGGGGCGCTGTAGGCCTCATCAGGCCGAGGGACATTTAGGAGGCACGTACCTCCTGTCAATAAGATCATCTTCTCAAAGTCGTCAGCGCTACAGCTGCTAAAGTTCCTGGATCCTCTGCAGACAAGAAGAGAGAGAGAGTAAACACATTCATAGACTTTATTTGTAAAATACAATGTTTTTATGTATTGGGATAAATTTGCAGGCGCGTTACACTTAGACAAACACCTTTTTTGAATCTAAAGCCAAAGCTGTTATTGTGGTTTTCACATTTTCAAGTAAATTGGGCTTTAATCGAATCAGTTTTTTGAATTGTCGCTGCTCATAAGAATTATTGAATTTAGTGCTAACAAATAAGAAAGGAGGGATGGAGAAGGAGAGGAAAAAAAGGAGGGTGAAAAAAGAAGAGAAGGGAAAGAAAGTAAAGAAAAGTGGAGATCTGTGGACCGACGATAAAGAGAGAAGGAAAAGAGAAGAAGGTTTGCTTCAGCAGTCTTACGTAGCTCCAGAGTTCATGATGCAGGCAGAGACTGGGCATGTGCAGGAGCGTCCGTCATCGTGGTTCATCCCGAGGTTGTGACCGAGCTCATGGGCCACAATGGAGGCGAATGAGGGGATGTTGTTGTTGGTGAACTGAAGGATTTAGACATGTTTGCAAAAGAAAAAACACAAATTTGAACTGCGAGAACTAAAGTTAAGATAAATATCTGAAAATCATTCAAAATCAACCGCATAAGTCTTAAACTTTTGATTTAAAAGAAAAATGAGTAAAATTCCAAAACTTAATCACCATTTAAAAAATGTTTTTATTAATTATTCGGTTATTAATCAAAATGTTAATAAATTAAGATAAACACTTGAACAAAACTTCCAAACAACTGAAAATCTTTTCATAATGGGACGAACACATGACTCAGCCAATAAGAGGAGAGAGGAGCAGCATACCGCGTTGATCCCGCCCCCGTGGCTCCTGGAGCAGACTGTGGAGACGAAGGCCATCCCTGCTGTTCCTCCGAAACCTTTCTTCCTGTAACATCATCATTGTTTTCATCAGAATCATCTCTGACATTACTGACAACACTTCAGCTGCAGTGTGTATTTCAGTGTAAATATACTGACAGGATGAGCTGTGCTGAGTCGTGGCGGCGCCGGGTCACCAGTTCTTTCTCCCTCCACTGAGTGAAGCGACTCAGCACCTCTCCGGCTCCTCCTTCGGTGCTGATCAGGTTCTGCTGAGTCCAGATCTCCAGACCAACCAGGACGACTCGTACGTTCAGCTGAATGTAGATCTGAACACAAACACAGAGAATTATTTCTGCTGTATGATGATTAAAGACAAAAACATTTCTGAGAAACTGAAGCATGAAACCCTGACATCTTCATGCTGATGCCATGAACTCGCTGTAGTCTGTCTACATATTCTGAATTATCATTTTAAACCTGTCTATAACTCCCTCCAGTTTGTTGCACGATAATGTGCAAATATTTCTGCTCAACAAACACAAACATCTTCCAAACTCCCCTCTCTGGCTCATACCTCTCATCTTTTTATTATGTTTGCCTTAATATCTACCTTTTTGAAGGTATATCTTTAATCAAATTACAGTCCTAAAGTTTTCCTTTTCTTCTGTTTTAATGAGATTTTGTCGACTATAGTATAGCGAAATACAAAAATGGAAAAACTGAAAATCTTGACCAATTTCCATACGTTTGTTTCTTCCATGCACAGATCCTTCCAAATGTCCCAGGAATAATAGAAGACATGATTGAGAAGTTTGATAACACATCAGTTCAAAAGCCATCCAAGGAAGTATTTTTAAAGGTAGATTGAAAGCATTAAAGGAAGATGCATCATGCTGTAGATGTTTCAACTGATGACTCCTCTCTGTGACTAAGGATTTAGTTTTTCTGTAATTGAGGTTTTCCTGGTTAAATAAACAAATAATTGAAAGACTTTATCATCTATAAAATGTATGTGCTTCAGTTCTGTTGTGTGCACAGTCTCCAGCTTAGGCTGTGTTTTTTTTACTCACGCTGTCGATGAAGTTTGCCAGATGAACCATCTCCTCCCTCACCGCTGTCTCGTTCCTGTTCATGTAATTATACTGACGAAAGACAGAAAAACAAACGTCAGTCAAATGGCAGTCTAAATAAAAGAATCAAAAAACAAATCTGAAATTATTTGTAATTTAAAGTCTTCATCTCTGGGTCTCATGCAGAGGCCTTTCTTAGCACAAACACTAATGCTGAGCATATCACCACCCTTTTAGAAACTCTGCATTGGCTTCCTGTTTCTTTTAGAATTAATTTATTTTTAAAATTGTACATGGCCTTGCTCCTCCATACATCGCAGACCTCCTTTCATTTTATGTCCTTACTAGATCCCTTAGGTCAGTGTTTCCCAACCATTTCTGTACCAAAGAAAATCGGAGCCCCCCAGGACCCAAGAGAGAAGAAAAAGTGACACACTGCCACCAAAAATCAACACAGAATTTTATTTGTATCACTGATAAAAGTCTTAAAGAAGGCCTTTACATGCATTTCTTATTTAAAGACCTTTGTATAAAGTACTTAATAACTGCTTTTTCATGGTTTTGGTCAATATTTGCAAATATAATTTTTACAGCCTCAGAGCAGGCAGACAAAGCCTGGCGCAAAGAATTTATGTTGCATATATCCTCACATGCTGGAGAAAATTCAACACCAAAAAATCCTCCCAATACAATAACAATAATCAAGCAATATTCATAGAAGAGAAGAGCTTAGATCAGCTGAACCCTAGTCAAGCCCGGCCCATATTTATGGGACATAGAAAGATTTAAACCTGATATTTTGAATAATTTGGCTGTTATGAAGAATAAATTACATTTTTTTTGTTGTTTTAATGTCATAATTCTGCAAAGATGAGATCTTAATGAAGCATGTGTTACAGTCTAATTTTTCCCTGATGATGATCAGAGCAGTGACGATGAAGGGCAGACGCACAAACATCGCTGTGCTCTGAACATACAGAGCTTTTCAGAGATCATCAGTCTGTTAATAGAGACGACAGTCTGCCCTGCTCTTTACTAACCTCACTGCTAAACTGAGTTACATTAGAACAGATGATTAATTCAAGTATTTGCCTCTCTTCCCTCCATCTGTGTGTAACTGTGCTGCGCTCCCTGATCCTCACTGAACTATTTCACTGTGTGCTCAGAGTGGAGCAGGCTGGCAGTGCCACTGTTTACAGCCACAGAACCGTTTTTCTACCTCATTATCTAACAAAATGCATTAAAAACTGATAAAATGTTTGGTAAATAAACCTCTTAGAATGTAGTTTCTGAAAGATTATTCAGGAAATGTGACCAGTAATAAGCCATCAAGCTTTGGAGGAGACAGAAATCTTCACCTATCATAAATGATTGTACATGTACGTATTGGTGTGTTACCCTGTCGTTGTCGACCACCAGCAGCAGCTCCACATAATGAGTCTTGTGAAGAATTGCTCGCTTCATCTGCAAAACAAAACCAAGTCACTTCACTATTATAAGCATAAATGAATCCCCCATAACAGAATCTATGTCTTTATGTTCACCCTGCTGTGCTGTCTGTGGTGGATTTCCTCTGGTCTGGACTGAGCATGCTCTGTAGCATTGTTGTGATAGTGCTCCTCATGTGGCGTTCCGCATCCACGCGGTTGTGATGTCACATCCTGTAGACGATACACCAGGTGTTGCTCGGGGGCGGAGTCTAATGGCTCGATACCGTAGCTGTCATCAGCGAGATGCATTACTCCTCTGACAAAAAGAGAGGTGAAAGACTATTAGATGTTGAATGTATTTCAGGCAGAGTGAGACGTCTCATGTTTATTATCACACAGTATTGTGGATAGCAGTCATGTGACCCTGATTACTACTGAATGACAGTTGAGGGGGCAGGAAGTGAAGAACACAATCAATTTTATCATCAGAAACGTTCTGCATACTTTGAGTGAGATCCCTAAACTTTACAAAAATATATTTTCCCACAGGTTAACCAATTTTCCTGGCCTGGAGGCAACTTATATCACAAATGACTCAGTCCTACTATACGTCTAGCCAGATGTAGGGAGCCAAGGTTCTTGAGGACTCTTGTACTGCTAGCTGCACCTCTTTAACAGGTTTTCTCCCTGTTTTGACATTAGCATGCTTTTAATGGAAACGCTGTTACACTATTAACCAGATTCACCTTTTGAGTAACAGACCGAATGATGTGTTGATCATCAGCAAGACTGTTCTATGAGCCGACTCTTTTATATGAACAGCAGGAGGTAGCTTCCACTTAACCCTTTATCTACTGAGCTGGCACTGGGGTTTATATGTCCGGAGTATTATTACTAGGACTGTCGCGGTGGTATCAAAAAATAAAATTTCAATATCGTGTTAAAAATGTGCATATGATAATATCGTGTAAATGATCCAGTGCCACTCCAGCGCCATCACAAGCCCTGAACATTTTTAATAAGCCCATCAATGTAACAGATCTTCAACTCCTGCTATCCTCTAACCTCTGCGCCCCTCCTTCTGAAACCGTCCAGCCTCACTTCTGCGATCTCTCTCTCTCTCTCTCTCTGTTTCTGTCTCTGTCTCTCTCTCTCTCTCTATGCACACCCCCGGCATACGCACACTGTGAGCCCAGCAAGACGTTTAGAGAACACACGTTTTCTTTTTCCTTGTTCACACAGCTCTTAACGGACAGGATGTAGAGATAGAGACCTACGTCGGACAGCTAACACCCTACCTGCCCATTTCCCCTGATTTCCTGATCATTAACACCTGCTGGTGCGGTGTGTGCCATCCCACTCTCTCACCTTAACGCACATGCGTGTCCAATTCCTCCTAAAATCTGACCATCCATGTAATGCACAGAATGACAGAAGCTGTATTCAGGTTAAGAAATTATAATACTGCGTTCACTTAAGCACTGCCCTTAACAAGTAAGGTTTTTTCACTGCTCTAAACCAAGTTTTCTCACTGAATGAAGCACGGAAAAAGTCTCACATATTCGTCAGCTACAACGCTCCAAAAACATCGGCAGCTGACAGCCTGGACTAATTAACTGGACAATATTGATAAGAGTAACATCAGGGTGATATTTACAGACTACATCCTTTGTTTTTTAAGCCGTAGGTAGGATTATTTTCCTGATCATTGTTCGCGAGTGCCAAAGAGCGCAGGGCTCCATCAGCTCTCTCTGAGAGTTCGTTTTTACTCTGTTTGCCCCTTTCTGTCCCTGTCCTTGTCTGTAAATTAAACACTTTATGAAAAGAGGTCAATTTTTATGGATAGATGGAATTTTCCCTCAAATAACAGAATGTTGGCTCAGTATCTCTGTGCCAGTGTCTCTTCCTGTGTGTCATGACGCGCATCAGAGCAATTGAGACGCTTATACTGTCTGCAGCGCTATGAGGAGCGTTAAAGCTTCTGTGCGCATTTAAAGAAATTAGACTGTGCCTTGTTGACTAACTTAAACAGTTTTAGTGCAAAAATTAAATTCAGACCTGATCCCAATGCAGCCATCTAACTCAGTTCTTTCAGCAGAGCTAACAGGATAATTCTGGTTAAAAACTGCTGCAGATGCTCTTGAAATATGTCTGTAATTAATTATTTCCTAAAGTGTTTATAACCCTACATTTCTGACATTGTTTTTGGCATTATGATATGTAAATCCTGTGTGGTGGATAAGTTTATCAGTCAGAGGTGGAGCCATTGGGGGGGCTTGTGGGGTCTATGCCCCTAATGTTAACTCAAAAGCCCTGAATCTTTAAAAAAAGAAAGTGCATTATCTCTGATAACTGATGAATGTAAAAAGAAATATCTTGGATTCTGATAACAGATTGACCCTGCTGATCAAAACATGGAAATTTCATTCTTGTTGCCACACTGAAAAAAAACAAATCAAATGTTTTTTTTTACTCTGAAAAGCTTAAAAGCACATGCTACAGAATAAATAAAAACCTTACATTAATATTTCTGCATTTTTTAAGAAATATGACCCTCCGCAATGACACAACAGCTGCAGTACCTCCTTAGACAGGTATTTTGAGGGAACACAACATAAATAAAGTTAAAGACAAATTTGATTAATTGTCCCATTATTATTTATATTTTTATCAATATCGTGATAATATCGTTATCATGACATTTTTTGCCCACGATAATCGTGGAGTGAAAATCTGATATCGTGACAGCCCTAATTATTACCATAACTCTGTCAAAGTTTGTCCAGTCAGAAAAATTCCAATGGTGTTGGAAAGCTGAGAATTGTGGGCATGCGCACATATATGGTTCATTATGGTACTCACAACTATATGACGTGGGCTTTCATAGCAAAACAACATAGCAAAACACCAGAAGTATCGCGAGACCGCTACATGGATTCTCAACACTGTAACTCCTAGAAAGTTTGCTCAATCTAAAAAATTCTAACGCTGACCGAGAGCTGAGAATCTGTGCTTTCCAGCAATATATCATGTGTGGTATATATATTACCGTAATGTCAAATAGCACCACGAAAACAGCATCTTTGGCAGAAGACAAGTGAGAAAAGGGGAGTGAAGAAAGAGAGTAAAAGGAGAGCGAGCGAGAGTGGTGTTTTGTTTTCAAAAAATAGTGTTAGATAGTGGCATTTGTGCGTGTCTGTCATCTGCAACAACAATATGTTACTCAAGAACGTTGAGAATGCATTTTTCCACCTTTATTTGCACTAATTGTCGCCTATGTATATAGTTATCTTTTGCACTGTGTTTTGCACACCCAGAGTCCTAGACTCAAAAAATGACTGGTGATTGTTCTAAACATGTACAGGTTCACATTTCAAATGTCAAATCAAAACTTCATGGGCAATAACAAAATTTCTTCTCAAAAAGCCATGAAAAACAATCCGTTTTTGTGTTTTTCTTCTTTTAAACTGCTGACAATTCCATATAATGTGCAATAATCATTAACCAGCTGTTGAAAAGTCAAGTTAGAGTACTCCTGGGAAAAGGGACCAAAGCTCTCAGACTTGGGGCATTTCCTGACTATTTTACAGCCATAATAACAAAATATGTCCAAATCGCCATTTTTAGACTCAGTAGGTAAAGGGTTAAGAGCCAGTTTCCTTTCATCCATTCTGGTCATTATTCGATCTAATTTACATCAAACTGATACCGAATGAGTATTGCTTCGGAGTCAAAGGATCAGCTCTTATTACTGAGCTGAGCCAAATTAGCACTATACAGGTCTCTAAAAAGAGACAGATTTCCTTTCACAATGTGCAAAGCTGGATGGACATCGGCTGTGGAAACACAGGCAAAATCAGGATTTACTTTGACAAACTGTAATGAAACAAACTGAACCACTTGGTGGAAATGGACCATATTTAAGTGCTGTTTGAATCTACTCTTCAAGACTTTAGATGGAACTCATGTCTGCCTCCACTTCTCTGTGAGCTTTTTTCTGTGACTACTGTCTGGGACCCCAAAGTAGCTCAAGATTGTTTGATTTCAATGTAAACATTTGGTACAGCTGTAAATAATATAAAACTCTGGCATTTTAAAATTCTTCAATATGCAGAAACTACTTTCACTCCATAGTTGGGGTTCTCTGCTTTGAAATCTACAACCAACCTTTCATATTTTCTAATGTGGCATTAGTGATGGATTATTTGAGAATTTATTTGAGAATTATCACCTAATTTGTAAATGTATGCCATGCAAAAACAGGCCTAGAACTTAAGATTAAACTCATTGTTTATTCTGATGCCGGCACATTTTTTCTTGAACAAACATCAGTAATGCAGAGATGGCAGAAGTACTTCTTCCACCAGTGCTGCTAAATACTGGGAACATGCATGTATGCGTTTACCTGAGGCCGTTACAGATGCTCATAGCGACAGCAGAGCCCTCCATGTCCTGGACGAAGCCCTGATAGTGACAGTGATTCTACGACAAAACAACACAGACACATTATAGTTCACTGACGTTTCTAATTGAACAAATACACCAGCAGAGGGCAGACTTCAGCTTCACATCAGCAGGTAATAATGTATTCTTTATACATACTTAGATCTATCAGCTTTTAAGACTGTAACCATTAGGAAATAATCAAAGAAAAACTGGTGAAGGAGGGGAAAGTCAAAGTGTCAAAAAGGTTTCAGTCTCTCTGTAAAGCCCTAATTATACAGACAATATTTAAGGTTAGAGGTCAAGATAAAGTCATAGGAGACTAAAACACACTGTATCTATTGAATGTCGTTTTGAAATGCATCCCTTCATACAAACATTCTTTAGAACACAGGAGAAAAATCAAAAAACAAGAAAAACACTCATAAACACTATGAGTTCACTCGACTGAAGAGTAAAACCACAGATATGAGTTAAAATTGAAAGCAGAGGAGAGGAGGACTTAATAGCCAGCTCTAAACTGTTTTCAATCATTAACGTTTGATCAAACATCAAACTCTGCAGACGGACTGAGAGGAAAAAGAAAACCCTCGGGGTAAAGAGTGCAGTGGGTCAGCAGACAGGAAATATCAACCATTCAACACAGAGAAAACTCCCATCATGCTTTTCTCCTTAAATAAACACCACAGCTTCATAAAAGCTGCTCTGAACAGTTAATAACGATCATTTAATCTAAAAAATACGCCTCATTTCATTTAATTGTTCTTTTGCCTTATTTTCCCCGTCTCCCTTCTCCTTTTTTCATGGCCTATTTTTCTATTTCAAGAAGAACTTTCAATACGCTTCCAAACTTCTTTTAAATCAATTCATTGCTGCATATTTTGTGGCAATACTTTGGATCTGAAGAGCTGCCATTGCTTTGTTTTTGAAATTAGACAGTGTGCAAGAGTTTGCCTGAAATTTCTGACTAATTAAAACAAGAAGTATGCACCACTGGGTGCTTCTATTTTTGTTTCTATGTCCTTAAAACAGGCATCAGCGTTACTTGATGCTATGACATTAGCTGCTATAATGTTGCAATAAAACCGCCCAAGAAGCTGCCATTTATATTTTGGCACTGAAGACTGTTGTATATAACTTGATTCTATTTATATTGGTTGTTTCTGTTAATATAGGTTGAATCTGTTGTATGTATATAGGTTGTTGTAAATTTCCTGTTTGTTACATAGAACAATTCTATTTTTCTTTATTTTTATTCATCTCTTTTTTGCATAAAATACTATCCATTTCTATTTTGTTACTTCTATATGTTATATGCTCTTGGATGCTTTCACTCTTTTCTTGGCCTACTTTGGCATGAGTTTGTGATAGTTACGGCCAATGTAGTTGTATTGTAAGCCAGTGTAAACAGTGGCTGCTGCTGGTGTAGCGATTAGCTTGGATGTAGCTTAAGTACAGCTGCAGTTTTATCAGAACTGGACCACAATAAGAGCAAAGAGCCACACTGAAAACTTGCCTTGGGAGAAGATGTTTTTGCACTTCTCCCATCCGGTCTCAGCATGAGCTTTATCCACCAACAAGCTCCACTGTTCATAAACTGCAGCAGTGCCTGTCTGTTGAGCTCTGGTTACCACCAGAGATGTACATGCCTACTACCTCAATGTTGCTCTGAGTGGTCCATAATGAATGGGATGGGGAATTTCCCTGATTAATATGAAATATATTTGATGTAGTGGCAATGGAAATATGAAACAGTCTATCTGGAGTCAGGTTAACAACCCCACAACTTTTAACTGTTTTACACCAGTGTTTAAGAAATCCTTTATGTCCCACCCCTACACTGTAAAATAGCAGATCTTCATTTAAGTACATGTTATCAGGGAAAAGGCTCTGTTTAATGTCTAATGTCTTTCAGTTTGTTAGTTAAAAAATGGAAGATAAGGTAAATTTCATCACATTTTGTGCTGCTGAAACTCATTTTAACTACTGCATGTTCTCTGTTATCAAAGTAGGGATTTTGTGACAAAGTGATGTAGTGATTTCTTCATTTATTTGGTTTTGTTCTTTGGTCACATCATGCATATTCCAGGTTTTACTCTCTCTGGACCCAAATAATGAGAGTTTTTTCCTATTTTCCTCCTCTGGTGTCTCGGTTGTTTCCTCTTTGGTCTGTTTCATTTCACTCGTCCTTCTCTCACGGTCTCAGCTTCCTGTCTGACTTCATTATCCGACCGTCACATGAAAGGGTTCTGCCACTTCCTGGTTAATCAGATCGGCTCAGTGATTGGCTCTCTGGAAGAAAAGCAGGGCTCACATCTTTGTTAAAGTGATTTGTTACCTGTACAGGTGGTCTGGATGTTATCAATGATCCATTCTGGCTGTAGGTGTAGACAGGGAAGTCGGCAGGAAGCAGCAGGCTAAAAATAAACAGAAACAACAAATTTTTATGTTTTTTAATCAAATTCAAGAAATTTAAGAAATTTAAAGCATTCAAAATGTGGGTACAAAGATTTTTTAAAAAGTTAAATTAATTTTCTGTACTTCAAGGACAGTTGTGTTTTCATGTTTTTTCTATTGCTTTAGTCTATTTTTATTACTTTTCACTATAATTAATGAATGATCAGAACAAATTAGATTAATTCTTCAGCGTTGAACCTCAATAAAAAAAAAAACTTTGACTGCAAACAGTTAAAAAGCAGACAAGCAGCATATAATTATCAGTAGAAATCAGTTTGATTCCAACTCAAATAAACAAATTTTCTAATTTTTTGAGGGAAGAAAAATAAAGTTTTATTTATTCAAACAAGAGCTGTTCAATATCATCATAAACAGAGAGATCTGATTGGATAATTGTGTCAGATATGATGTCATCAGAACAGCTGATAATGTTCTAGTTCAGTACACAGAGACCAAAACAAAGCACGCCTCTGATAGGAAGTATTTTGTAACACCCACACTCCCATGTTTTCTTCTCTACTTCTTCTTCTTCTTCTTCGCTTTAAGTCCTCGTCGATTCACTTTAAAGAGCAACTAAACCCTCAGGCTGCTTCTTTTCACATGAAAACACATGTGTAGAGATCGGAGTTTTGTTGATGGGTAAGGGTTAAAATCTTGACATTTTGGCAAAAAAAGTATATAAGTGTGGTTGAATTTAGGTCAAAACTTACTCATTTCTCTCCAGATGAACGACGTGATCGTTTCCATCCACGCTGATGACATAAGACACCTGAGGAGAAACAAATGAGACTCATGAAAATATACAGTTTACAGCAGTTGTCTGTTTCCTCTTTACATGTTTTATCTCATCAGTTCATTCTGGAGTCAATGGACATTTGTGGAAAGCTTAAAGAAAAAACCTCAAAGTGTTCACAACTGAGCCAGGACGGACGGACAACTTGAAAACATGATGCCTGTGGCCCTGGCTACTGCTGGAGCAGAGGTTAAAAAAAAAAAAAGATCGATGTGATTAACAACGAGTCCATAAGCCCACTGACCAACATTTATACTGTGTGACTCTGAGTCATAAAGAGGATTTCAACTATACGGTCAAATTAATTTGTAATCTTTAATATCTAATCTTTTATTTTTATACTGTTGTGGCGGACAGCTGCTCTTCACATAACTTTATTGTTTGTTGTTGTCTTTGTGTGATTATTGCCACAGACAATCAAACAACAATCTGCTGTAACAATCTGAGGCTTAATGACCGTCAGTAAATCACAGAACAACAGTCGAGTCCAGCAGAGATCAACGTTGTCTTTGGTTGTGAAATAACCACACACTAGCTCAAAATACAGAAACACAAAGATGTGTACATAGGGGGTTAAAACACAGAGGTTTATGTCTTGATGTATGATTTCCTGTTAGAGACTGCCTCCTCAAAGAATTCCAAAAAAGATGGCACGATAGAGGTGATTCCCAAAGACTGCTTTTGAAGTCTGTTTAACTTTGCATTTTTCAGACCTTCTATGTGTGTGCCAGTTATCACATGTGTTTGAACATATTCAGTGTCCTAAAAATGAGCGAACATGGGAAAATTAAGAACCCAACCAATTTCAATATTGCCCTTGAACCACTCAGTGCTCAGGCTTTTATTACTCTTAAAAGTTTGTGTAACTTGTTTGCATCTGATCCCAAAGATGGGTGCCAATTCAAGTCAAACTCTAATAAAAATAAATAAATAAATAAATAATTAAAAAAAAAAACCTAACAAAGTGCTTCCCAAACTGTGGCCTGGGGGCACGTTTGAGGGCCCTGGAGGTACTTGGTGGGCCACAAGAGGTCATTTACTGGAACTAAAAACCATAAGAAACATTGAAAACCAGAAATCCTGTCTTAAATGTTCGTAAAATACTTATCTACTCCAGTATTGATCTGCATTCAGACAGATCTGAAACTACTGAGCTAGGGACATTTGTAGTTTCAGTATTGCTTGATTTTACTAGACTCATACCAGGTATTATAATTCATACACCTAAGAACAAAGTTTCAAAAAAATTTTGAGAGATGAAGTACTGCGCAGCACTTTTAGGCATGTTTGGGCTAAAAACTGAGGCTAAAGTTTGGTGTAGATGTGGCAAGTACGCACATGAGGGCACCGTCAGGCAGGAAGGATGACTGTCGTGCTCTGGATGTCCTTGCATAATACCATATTGGGAGTATGGGGTGAAAATGGGGAGTAAGCACAGCCTAAGGTACCATCTGGACAGGCAAAAAGGTTCCCTGATTGAGTTGTGGATGTCTCAAAGGCCTGAAAACCGCCGGTGGTCTCAGGGCAGGTCACCAGGGATGTAAAGGCCCAGACAAAAGAAACACCATCGAGCTTGACCATGACTGCTGAGCTGTTGAGCAACAGGGGTGTCGACAGGTGCTAAGTCTTAGCCCTATATGCCAAAAACTTTGACACATAACTGTACATCATGTATCTCAATTCAGTTAAAAAGATGAAGCTACAGTTGGTGGTCTAAACCACCCGGTCCTTAAACAGACAGCAATGTTGTTTAACTTTTACTAGAATCATTTCAAAGCTTAAAATTCTAGGACTGTGAGCTGTGTACATGTACACTGGCAGCTCAGGTTCTCTCACTGCTGTTTCTGACTCTATCCACTGTCCTCTCTCTAAAATAATAAAGACATAAAGCCCCAAAATAAATCACCCAAAAAATCTGGTGTCCTGAAAATCTCTGTTATAAGTAAGAAAAAGAAACACAGGATAGGAAAAGTCTAGAAAACTTTAACAAACTAAACTCCAAGGTCACCTGAGCCTCTGACTCACCTGGCAGATAATTACCCATCAGTGTGTGTGAGAGAGAGAGAGCTGCATCTATCAGCAGGTGTGTGATTACTGCGTAGGTGAAACACATGGGCAGGTGGTGTGTGAGCGAGTTTGAGGTGAATGAGGACAGGAAGTCAGCGGTGGACTACATCAACCAGCTGCCAACAGCAGCTCATCCTTCCTCCAACAGAGAGCTGGAGAGGCTGAATCCAACACTCACGGCCAAAAACTAGATCTGACCAAAGTTTGGGTTTAAATGAGAAACTTCTGAATGGTTCTGAACTTCTGAATGAAATGTTATTTTTTATTACTTATTATTGTTTTCACTGATAATGGATCACCTCTGAAACAAGTCATGATGAGCTGAAATATGAAATACTTAAACTGTCCTAAATTACACAAAATAACAAATTTCTTAAGTTTGCATTGTTTTAAGTAGATCTTAATGATTTTGGAAATTAATCTAATTGCAATTTTTCCCCCCAATACTGCAATTACAGTTTGATACCTGATTATTCCTTAAGTTCCTCTTCTTTTGTATTATCAAACAAACACACAATATTAGATTTAACAAGGGCTGAACAATTTTTGAAGAAGTATCTGAGCTGATTTCGACTCATATTGCAGATTGGATACGGATTGTTGTATTAAAGGGAATTATCTTCTTGATGTCATTCTCATATTGAATAGGAAATAAATACAAAAATGAAAAGGTAGGATTTTTTTAGGCTATTCTAGAAAAAGGGCACTTGAATGCTTGCATAATAAAATGAATAAAATCTCTGCTGCAAAAAAAGGTTTTAAACTGGAATTGTGACACAAACTTCAGGTTAAAAAGATATTGCAGCAGGCCACATCACAATATAATCTGATTTTCAATAACTGCCCAGCCCAGTTTAAGACTCTTTAGATGAGAACCAAACAATAGCAGGGCTAAACAGCTAAAAGATCTGTCCTTACAGCTACTTCCTTCATTAATTTACCTGTTTCCTGTTATGCAGCAGTTTTCAAAGTGTGGCTGGAGACTGCAGAACTTTTTCTACTGAAGTTTGACTGTTTATTTCTTCTTTTAGGGGAGTACCAAAGTCGTTTGCTCTCATCATGGCTCACTACATCTTCTTGACGGCATTAAACAAACACACCTGGACCCACAGAGAGACCTGGCTCCACATCCATCACCAGTCAGTGAGGGAGCCAAATGAGCCTTTAAAAAAACGAGGAGTTTATAATGAAAGGTAGAGAGGACACAGACAGACGCTGCAGAGAGAGAAACAGACACCAAAGTGACTCCAATAACTTTTCTTTCCCACGTCAATTTAAACTTTATCCTCTGCTGAAAAGTAGAAATCCATGGGTGATATTTCCACGTGTTGTTTTTAACATCTACAGCAGTTTGAGTTCGTGTTTAACTTCAGGATCAACAGAAAACTCAGCGTGCACAATAGAAAGGATCAAACATGCAGGACAGATTTCTGAGCTAGTTTGAAACCTGCCCTTTTGTTTCCCCTCCAAACAGCTCTAATCTCGTAACATGCTAATAAATGTTAATAATCAGGGTTTAATCACAACAGCCTGTCACACAGTCTCTCATTCTGCAGGCAGATCAGTGGGAGGTGACGTGTTACAGATACCAAAGCACTGACATCATAGCATGACAGAGCTCAGTTACTGTACCGTATCAACACAGCTGGAAGGATATCATGTAAATCAAAATGTATAAAATTTCATATCAGCGGCGTGAGGTCAGGAGGAAACAACACAAACTGTACTGCACTGACAACGGCACAAAAGAGACAAGATTACACCAGAACCACTGCCTGGTGGTTTTACACCTCTGTGTGCTAAACATCTGTCAGACAGTGGAAGTACAAGGCGGGTGGAGAGGGTTTCTGTGGTACTGTGTGGTTTGCAAAAAAAGGGATTCCTTTGATTATGCATGTTTTGCAACTGGATTAAAGGGCAAGTTACATGCGTTGGGTCAAACTGATGCATAAAATAAATATCAATTAAAAGAGGTGTAGGACATATGGAAATCTGAAATTGACTGTACTTAATAACTTAGCATGCTCAAAAAGCGGTCTAATACCCCTTTCCCACTGGCTGAAAAACCCGTTTAAACACGCTAACAATCTGCTCCTGTTGGCAGTGGGAAAGGCTCTAATCGGCATTAAGACCCGCGTTGACTGACCCTGCAATGGACACGGGTTTTTATCAGCTCCAGTGGGAACGTCACATCCGCGTGAACGCGGGATGACTTTGGCATAACGTGCCTACGTCATAATATCGCGCCCATGACTTGGGGCAACAAAAGGACGCCAGCAGCTGAGGGAGGAGCACTGTTGTTTTTTGGACTTTGAAATTCCATCCGCCTTCGTATCATCAGCGCTCGAATGTCGTTCAGTCTGCGCTGAGTTTGTATATTTTGAAAGAGGGACAAAAGGACAAAGTACGGAAAACAGTTGACCACTGTGTCCATGGCTTCCATCTTCCTTTCCATTGTTTACCTAGCTGTGTTTCGGCACGCTGATGATGATGTCATCAACGTGATGACATCAGCTTGACGCACCAGAGGAAAAAAAAAAACACAGCCACGCAGCTCGTCTGCTGGCGATCAGACCTGGGTCTGCTGGCAATGGGAAAGGAGTCCCTTACTGATTGTTAGCGGGTTTACCCGCGTTTAAAAAACCTGCTTCAACACGCTAATTTTTGTGGGAAAGCGGTAAAAGGCAAATGCATAGGCACTTCAAAAGACAATGCTTTAAGTAGCTACAGCTCCTAAGAAGCTGCAATATGGTATAACCTCACAACATGTAAACTCAAAGTGACCTTTGACCTCCAAAATCTAAAGTCTGATCTGTTCAACCTTAAGTCCAAGTGAAAATTTGTGCATTTTTGTGCTGAGTGCATTCCTGAAATACTGTGCTCATGTGCATAGATGCAATAGCTCTAGTGAGCAACATTAGGAGACTCTGTGAGGGGAAAGTTACTCTGCAGATTCTTTCTTTAAAAAGTTTTTTTTTTTTATAGAAAATGTACTGAACAGCAGTGTTAATTTTGGCATTTATTTTTAATTTTAGTTTTAGTTTTAGTCTTTAAATGAAATGCATTTTTGTTTTTGTCACATTTTAGTCATTTCTATCCTTTTAGTTTTAGTCAACGAAAACTCAAAAACATTTTAGTCATCACAAATCTATTTTTGTTAGTCTCAGTCTAGTTTTGTCATGGGAAAAAAGGCTGTCAACGAAAATTTTTAGTCAGTCGTAGTTGGCGAAATTAACACTGCTGAGCAGTAATAAACCGATGATACAGAATAAACAAGAAGGCTGAAGTGATGCCTTAGAGATAAAACCTGATGTGTTTGTAAAGATCGGTTTCCTCAGATGTTGGCTGCAGAGATTAAAACACATCAGACAGAGAAGGAGAGGAAAACACGGCTGCAGGCTGGCACACACAGACACAGAGACACACAAACTCATAGAAAATGTACACACCCTAATATCATTCTTTCACACACTGTCACTCCCTCTGAGCATGCTCACATTTCCACGGAAAGAGGGAGAGGGAGTGGGAAAGCTGAGCGTGCTCCAGCATGCAGGGTGGAAAAGAAGATGACAGCAGAGGAAACACACTCGCACTCAGCAGATTAAACCCTCCTCTAACAGCACGTCTCTGCTCAGTGTGAGTGTTGCTGTGTTTAAGGTGGTCCTGTGACATTAACAGAGTCCCTATTAGACTGTACAGTAGATGAGTTTAAGGTCCACCTTATTCTCTGACTACTTTCACTGTGACAAAGTGTGATTTCAGTCAACTCCTCGTCATGTGTGACACACCAGCCAAACTCATTAAATTGTGTTTTTCTTTAATCCACTGTTCATGTTCAGCTGGGGTTAATTTTAGCTGTGCACAATCCCACAGTGTGTTTTCCCATGTTTCAAATCACATGGTTTTTATTACAGAACATGCAGCAGCTTCATGCACAGTTAGGATTAGGCATACGTGTACCATCTAGACAATGTCATAAGATTGCATGTTAAATTTTAGCCTTCCACTGACATGAGAGATGGATTGATTGATCAGATAATTAAATATGACATCAGTATACAGGACTTTATGTTTCTCATCACCCATGACCCAAAATGATCAGCTTGGTTAAGACTCTGCTGTCAATGGCAGAGAGAAGCATATTTATCTCTAAACAGCCTGCCAATAACCACTACTCTCAAATTCCACATACTCCGTCTGTGCAGCAATCTGTAGTGAAGCACACTGTGGTGCAAATCCCTCCCTTTGAAGATAATCTTTGCGCTCTGGCACACCCCAGAAGCCAGAAAAATGTGCACAGCATCCAGTCAACTTCAAAATACAACAAAATGCATGGACTCCTCCTGAGAGCAATAATCACCATGTCAACCTTACGTCTCATCCTGTGGTACAAGCTACAGGCCAACAGGCGGTCGGTGGGTCACAGAGCTACAGAGCCGCTGAGACATAAAACTACAGGATTTGACATGAAAGCACACACCGTTTGTAGCAAACACCTTTTAACTGCCTAATGCACTCATCCATGGTGAAAGAAAAAAGATCATGGAATAATGGCGACATGAACGGTAAATCAACCCCAGAACAGCTAAATAAACGGTTGTTTACAGTCTTTCCACATGAACTCATAATGATCTTGAGATCTGGAGTCTTCAGCTGCTCAGGGCTGCGGACTCAAAAAGGGTTGAGTAAGGAAACACACGGGAAGTGGATCAGCTGAGTGTGTTTCCTGGAGGTCAAAGTTCACTCAAAGAATAACAAATCTCTAAAAACAATATGGTGCAAGGAATCCTCTCTACCTGATTAGGCGGTTGTCCGTCTACGTCCCGCCTCAGCCTGTCTCCGATTGGTCGAGGGACGGTCAGCTGATAGGAGGAGAGGTGTTCGGTCTGCTTGGAGTCTGCAGAAGGAAAACAGAGTAACAGTCATTAAAACCAAAGGAAACTGAGGAAGCTGAGCACTGACAGAGCACAAAACAGATCATTCCTTTAAGCAGATTTCACTGTCTTATTAATGAAGACCATGATCTATAACCACCTTACAGCAGTGTGTGATATTCTTTTTTATTTTTATGAGACTCATCTTTACTTGGGTTTGTTTAAACCATGTTTAGTTCACGTCTTTGTAAATGAGAGAAACTTTAGAGATTTTTTTAGACTAAAATGAAAGTCTATTGGGTGCCGGTTTGCCTCAGTGGGTCAGGCACCCAAATACAGAGGCTGTGGTCCTTGACACACTGGTTGCCGGATCAGTGTCCCAGTCTTGGCACTTTTAGGTCCCCCCACCCCCCATGTTTCCTGTCTCTCTTCAGCTGTCCCATCCCAATAAAGACAAAAAGCCCTTAAGATTATCGGTAAAAAATAAATAAAGGTTTAACAACGAAGGTTTGCAGTAAAAGTAGAGAGTGTCAGACAAACGAAAGCATGCAGGGAGAGTAAATTCCCCCTCAGGCTTTACTTCACTAACTCATAAACAGATAAATGTTTGACCTCTAACATGGATCTGCAGAAAAACAGATGATTTTAAATGGAAACATTTGGAGGAATTTTCTCTCCTCTGTTTGGTGTTTTCTTAAGGTCGCACACCTCTGCACCAATCAGAGGCTCACACAAAGGTAACCATGACAACTACTCTTCAGGCTGTACTGAACTAAGTGATGCTGAACTCAAGGACACAGACTCACCGTAGCTGACCAGCAGTCTGTGTTCTGGTTCAGATTCTGCAGGAAACTGAATCATTTATGAGTCAGGGAGGGAGGTATTTATCAGACGTCCATTATCAACAGCAGATAACACACAATAAAACAAACACACACGCCCATCATCACCTCTGAGATAAAACTGTCAGAACTGCAGCTTCACATCATCAGACTGGATTAGTATTAGAACAGTGATGTGAAGATTTTACCCTCAGAAAACACTGTTTAAAGACTGCAGTGAGGGGTGGACAGATGCTCATGGAAATGATGTCAAGAATAACTGAAGCTGTTGTGCATCTTCTCTGTCTGCTAGCTGAGCTTCAGTTTTGGCTCCATTCGACCATTTAAGGTTATAGAAGCAGTGATGGACAATGACTTTATTGACAGAAGTATGTCCACCTTTACTACAGGAGGCTTTAAAGGTAGTTATTGGACCTGTCTCCTTTGACAAAGTTCACCACATACCTCAAAATTAAACAAGTTAGGCAATGGGTGCACTGGTTGTATCCATATCAATAAGTTTGTCTTGTTTTTCTGTCTTTGACATCTTAATATCATAAGCCTTCCAGGTCAAAGTCCACAGTGGCAAAACCAACTAGTGGCTTGTCTGTCAGATGGATCCATCTTGCAAAGCAGCTCGCTGATTCACTTGTTCTTGTTTAGGAATGACCGGACCAATCAGCATCCTTTGAGAGGAGAGAGGGGGTAGCAAGGGTGGTGGTTTAGTTGAAGTGGCTGCAATCCTGTAAACAATGGCTGCTGGTGAAGAGATGCAGCTATAATGGTAGTTTGATCAGAACTGGACAACATTTCTTTAAACAAAGAAGAGCAAAAAAAAAAACACAATGAGAGGTGGAAAAGATTCAGTTGTTCTCATCATTAGACCAGCTTTAGCAAGATCTTGATTTACAAAGTGGCTCCACTGATAGCGAAGAATTTTATATTGCCACAAGAGCTCCCTGTCAAGCTCATGTTATGTGGTTTACCCCTTGATGGTGACTAATACATTATGTTTTGTTGGTCTGATTGGCTCATCATGAACTTGACAGGCAGAGGATTTGTCCAATCATCGTCCCATTCCATAGACATGGGATAGGGCTGGGAATTTAATCAAAAATTAGATTAAATCGCAATATGGAATGCTGCATTTTTCAAATCACAGAAGGTGCCATTTTTCTTTGACCTGACATTTGAGTCAAAATACCCGTTTTGAACGTTTTGCAGCAGCAGAGATGTTCTGCATGACATATCTGCAATCATTCAGGTGCCATTTTTTAGAATAGTCTACAAAAATCCTATCTTCTTCCTTTTTGTAATTTTCAAAATTAAATATAAGAAAGACAAAAAACCTTCAATACAACAATTCATATCCAATTTGAAATACAGGTCAAAATCATCAGAATTAGATTTTTTTTAAAGAATTGTTCAGCCCTAGTTTAGAAATTTAAAAAAGTTAAGGAATAATCACATATCAAATCGAAATTTCAATACTGGGGGGAAAAAAATCGCAGTTAGATTATTTTCCAAAATTGTTCAGCCCTGATATGGGACACAGTCCATCTGGCGTGGCATATTACAGAATGTTTAAGTCTCAACCAGGACGAAAATTCAATTTTCAGTTGTATATCATCTTTGTGAGAAATCTAGATTTTCTCCTGAACTTCGACCACCTCTCCTCTTAGTTTTCACCCAGTTTAGTTCAGGACACACTGGTCAGAAATGTCACGTCACAATGAGCTAAGATTGGATGCTTCTTTTTTCTCTCCCTGTCATAAACACACAAAAGCATCTCTGGAGACCAACCCAGCACTTATTTTTCTCCAGCTACATAAGATTGCACTGTGCAAGTTACTGACTAGTGCAGTGGTTTCCAACCTGGGGTCTGAGGCTTGAGGCCAGGGCTTGAGGCTCCATCTGCTCTAAGAAAATAAAAATTAGATGTCTAAAATCATGCTAAGACTTTAATGAATAGTTTATACAAAGGTTTTTTGGAAGCAACACTTGTGTGTGGGCCTCTTCTGTAATCACTGTAATCAAATAATATTAATGTTCATTTTTACATGAGTGTATAAGCTCTTTCTGTGGGTCCTGAAGGGGCTCAACTTTTCTTGGATGCAGGCAGAAAGATGGGAACTACTGGACTAGTACTTGTTTTTGTCTATACTTCAGGTATTTTAGAGGAACGTCTAAGACATACACTCTGCATCCTGGATGGTTCAGATACACTCTTTATGTCATTAGTAAGGCTCCCCCTCCCCTGAAACGACATGGTACACTATTTAAGATGCATTTAAACCATATGCTTTATTACCAAAAGGGAAATTATGTTGACCCAAATTTAATTGTTAAAATAAACCCAAACTTGTTTTGAGTTATTCACTGTAAGTAGCAGTTTAAAAAATCCTAAATCAGGTTTGACTTGAAACCCCCTCAGTTTTTTTATTCTGAGACTGCATTGCCCAGCTCTACCTAGGCCAGTTTGAAACATCTAAGACCTCTAACTATGATTACGAGATCCCAGGACTCTTATTAAACTAAGTAAAAGTGTATAAATAAACCCAGAAACAAGTGAATCATTGTTATCTGTGTGAGGCATGTGGCTTAGTGAACACACACCACAAATATGTAACACAACATCCTGACACATCCCACACAAATCCATGTAAACAAACCAGAACATCACACCTGAATCACGTCCAGACTTCACCTTCCCATCCAACAATCCAACAAGGAAACACAACACAGGATTACCACAGAGTCCTAGAGACTGTTTAACTCTAACAAGAGGAAATAAAATACTTTTCTTCAAAAAGCTGCCCTGTAGTGTCTGACTGACTCTTTGGTCCACTGACCCACCAATCAGAGAGCTCCATCTCTCATAGCAATCATCACTGTGGGGCTATCTCTGACAAGACAAACTTCTCCCTGGGCCACGTTTCCTCAGTGCATGGTGAGGAAAAAGTGACCTTAACTTCTTTGCTTCATCATTATTTAAACGCGTGCTCCGGGTGTCTGCAAGAGGAACTGAAGATTTTCACATCATATTCTGGGAGTTTTTTTCTTCATCCCGTTTCCTTAACCGGCGGTTAATTATCTAATCCAGTTTCTTTAGATGCAACACTGTAGATGGCAATTTAAACCATCAGTATAACAAAGGAATGTAGATACGTTCAAAGGTAACAGGAGACATTTTAAAACTGACAACATGTGATCTTAATAATATCAAATAGCAAACTTACGAATGAAGTATTGCTAGTAATGTGAGCTTAAGCCAATTTTTTCATTGCTTCTGTTTGTTGACTGTTTACATCAGTTTACAGATTAAAGTTGACATCCTTAGACCCTGCATTTACACATGAGGACATTATATTCTGGATGTCCTACAACATGTTAATAAGTTAGTTCTGCTATTAGAATTTTGGAAATTATTGTCCAAAATGTCAATTAAAATTTATGTTATTTGCTTGAAACGTTGGGAGAATTTGCGTTGAAAATTTGGGAGATTTTAGTAGAAATTTTAGGGAATTTCTTTGAATATTTTCAAAGTATTTTTGTCATGGACATTTTGAGGATATGCTTGTATTAGTTTTGAGGGTTTGAGGGAAATTTGCTTTGGAATTTTTTGGCAATTTAATTGAAATTTAGAAATTTGTTTTGGGGAATTTGTTAGGAAATTTTCGGGAAATGTTCTGTATTCGTAATTTTGGACAATTTCTTTTTCTTTTTTTGCTTTCTTGCTTTTTTGTGCTTTGTAATTTTTAGGTATCTTCATAGCAATTTCAAAAATTTTCAGGTATTTTTTGAGAAAATTTCAGGAATTGATATGGAATTTCAGGGATTTTCTTTGGATGTTTGGGGAATTGTCTGCCATTTTCACAGATTTTTTGGAGAAACTTTTACTGCAATGCTTCGGTTCTATGATAACATTTCACTGAATCATATCTGAAGAAATGTTTGGGTACTTTTTATAAGATACTTTACACAAATATTAGAGAATTTTTAAAGAAAATGTAGGAAAAATTCAGAACTTTTAGTGGAAATTTTGTTCTTGCTTGGCCTCAGTAAGTCATTGTGGTCTGTCATCAGAATGACTCCCCCATCGCTCTTTTAGTGACTGACACCATTTCTGATTGACTGAAGACCCCCAACAACTGACCAACTGCCAAACAGCAAAACCATCTGCTCTGAAACCGATCCAGGACCTTCAGGAGATTTGCAGTCATCATCTGTGGAAAAACGAATTCCTGGTTAAAGAAAAGGCTGAGTGTTTTTCATGTCCTACTGATCCCAAATAAGTGGTAGAAACTAAAAATGCATTCAAATAAAAGCTCAGGTCTCAGGAGGTTAATGCTCGTCCACTGAGGCTGATAACGTAACTCATCTCTCTTTACAGAAACACACTCATTGTTGACGTTCTGTAGGAGGATGGCTAATGTTAGCAAACATGACTGCCATCAGACATCTGTAATATTTGATATTCATCCTCAAACACATGACTGTATCTTTGTCTTTATTCTTTCACTGGAGTCAAGTTTATTAGAGAGGTAAATCAATAAAATATCAATAAAAGTCAGTCAAATGTTGGGGGATTTTCAGGTGTTTTAAACAGGACAGAGCTCGGCATCAAGAGATTTGTCTGACCTTGTAACAGCAGGAGGAGGACTTGACAAAGCATCAACTCTCTGTCCAGAAAGGTGAGATTACGCCACAAAGCTACATTCACAAACATGTATGACTATTCCAAGATCAGGTTTCACTTTCTCTTCTTCACCTGCAGCAACACACCCAGACCAGCAAAGACCACTGACATGTATACTATACCATGATGTCATGTTCAAAGACAAGGCCTGAACAGGGATTAGTTCACTGCAGGTGAGTCTGAAACCCCCGGTCACATGACCTGTGCCTCTGAAAATCTCCTGACATTCCCTGTAGGGGAGTTGACTGTCTGTAGACTTTTTCCTGCCACACTGACAAAAGACGCTTAAAACACCACCTGTCTGTCTGGTGGGTCTTCTAGTCCTCTCTTAGAACACCTGGAAAACCCTTGAGGAAAGCTGGCAGGAAAAAAGCTGGGTGATGAATTTGTTAGTGTAACCAGAAAAGTTGTGTACATTTTTAGAATTATTGTACATGTGTGAACAAGGTCCATGTTTATCTGAGGCAAAAATATAGGCTGCTGGGTGCCGGTTTGGCTCAGTTAATAGAGAATGCGCTCATATAAAGCGGCTGTAATCCTCGATGCACTAGTTGCAGGATCGATTCCGGTTTCTGTGCTGTTGGGTTCATGTCCTACCCTAACTCTCTCTCCCCATATTTCCTGTCTCTCTTCAGCTGTCCTATCATAACAAAGGCAGAAGGCCCAAAAGATAATCTAAAAAAAGAAGCAAACATAGGCTGTATTGTGCAGGGTCTATCTCCTCTGATGAGTAGTATATTCATGTGCATGCACCAGGGCTGCACAGTCAGCTGCTGTTTTATTGTTACTGAAATATGAGTGTTTGCCAGAAACACTCTGCAGGGGTCTGAATTGACTGTTACATAAAATAAAATAATCTTAGGCAAACAAACAGAGAATACCCACTCATTTTTTGGTGTTCATAGGGTATACCCACTTCTAAATACTGAACAAATATTGTGCATGATCTTAAAGTGTGACCCTAAAATAAAAACAGATATGGAAGTTTGAGAAAATGTACAGGTGAGGAAAAAATTATTAGCCCCTGTTCAGGTATAAAAATTTTACTATTTAATAATGATTTCCCAACACAGCTTTTCCAAACATCCTAGTTTATTTTAGATACATTATTTTACTTTTACACAGAAACATAATTATGTCCCCCAAAACTACCAGCAGTCAAATTATTAGCTCCCTTTAGACCTGACCTTTTTGTTGAGCTACAGTGCAAAGCACATGCTCTAACTTTGTGATGCTCAAAGCATGAGGGTTATCTTCACACTTACACACTCTCTAAAAACTTTAGTTAGAGTTTAAGCTATCACTGGACAGAGCATCATGAGAAGGATCATGAAGAAATTCAGTTAGAGCCACACAGTCCAGAACAAGCCTGACAGAGAAAGGAAGAGAAAGATTTCAGAGACTCAGGAAAACTAGCAAGAGATGTGTCTAAAGACCAAAGAACAACTGACAAGACTCTAGTGAAGGACTTAGCCAAATCAAAGAAGACCATCACTAGAGTCCTGCACAGGAACAGACAAAGAAAAAGTCCACTTCTAAAGAAGAGTCACCTTAAAGCCAGACAAAAGTCTGCTAAGGACAACCTGGAGAAAGATTCTGATCCTGGAAACGTGTCCTCTGGTCAGATGAGACCAAACTAGAGCTCTTTGGCCATGGAGATGTTGGAGATGTCTGGAAAAAGAAGGAGAACCAAGAAAACACTGTCCCCACAGAGAAACACAGTGATAGGAGGATTATGCTGTGGGGATGCTTCAGTGAGTCTGAGACTGGGAATCTGGTAAAGGTGGAAGGACTCATAAAGAACGGTCAGCAGCTTAACTGGGTCTGGGTCTTCGCTTTGTCTTCCAACACAACAATGACCCAAAACATCCGTGTCTCCTGGTGAAGAACTACCCTCAGAAGACCAAAGTGAACCTTACTGACTGGCCTGACCAAAACCCTGACTTTAATCCCACTGAGAATCTGGGAAGGTCCATGCCAGAAGACCATCAAATCTGGAGGAGCTGGAGAGATTTGCCAAAGAAGAATGGGCTGAACTTCAGCATCCAAAATAAAACTAGGATGTTTGGAAGAGCTGTGGTAAAACTGCTCGCTCTGTTTAACAGCACTACTGTGTGTAGGCATTTTTATATTTCACAATTTATATTGCAAAGAAATTGTACTGTGAGTTTTCCTAGTATTGTTCAGCTCTAATGTGCACACATGCTGGGGTTCATCGCTACTTGTGGTTTTAATTTCTAGTTTGTTTTGGTCTCAGTCTGAGCTGAGCTGATGATGAGTCTAGAAAAGGACTGGGCCTGTAGAGAGACTCTGAGTCCAGCTGCAGATTGGTGAGCGTCCCTGCTGCTAACAGTGGGAGTCAGCGAGTGGATCAGAGGACGAGGCTGTGGGGGGGTGAAGGCCGGGTCAGCTCACACACTGTGGCACAGATTTACTCTGCTCTCTCATTAGTTCAGCCTCTCTCTCTCTCATTAACTGTCTCTGTGTGTTTTCATCACCCAAAAATTAAACTAAAAACTTTTTCAGTGCTCCTGAAAACTGGATCAGAGGACAGAAAGGGTCAAAATAAAGGACAAAGAATGAAAAAAACAAAAAAACAAAGTTAGCTTGTAAAGCACTGACCACTGACCTATTAACTCCACATTCATACTGATGGAGACGAGAGGTTACCACAATGCAGGGATGACCAATGACAAACTGGATTTTAGGATTATGGCGACCACGATTGGCACTACAATATAAATACTGATTAGGAATAAATACAACTGAATAAATATAATTAATAGAAAAGATTATAGTTGCAGTAGTTTGCATTCACATGTTCCCTATTATTAATCTAAGCCCTTTGATGACCTTTTAATAGAGCCTGGTAACAAACATCACTGTGCAGTGCATTATGGGTTTTGTTTAAGGTGAAATAGCCACATTGGTAGACCATCAGTTGTACTGGACTATCTATATAACAGGCACTGCAAGCTTTATTCCAGCATTTCCAAAAATGCTAAGAAAAGTTTAAAGTAAAGTGGTACAGAGACAAAGTCCCACCTGACGCAAAGACACTACATTGAAAAGATCTAAATTTTT
The DNA here is from genome assembly GCF_018320785.1 of Cheilinus undulatus. Lineage (NCBI taxonomy): Eukaryota > Metazoa > Chordata > Actinopteri > Labriformes > Labridae > Cheilinus > Cheilinus undulatus. The sequence goes on along the minus strand of NC_054869.1, from coordinate 4,513,168 downwards.
GCAAACCTGTATGAATTGACAGAAGCAGACATGGACGCCTTGCCTTGTCTTTCTTTGGGCTTAATGAGCGATCTGGCAAATTGGCTTCATTTCCAAATATTCTTAGCTTCCTTGTATGTCTGAGTGATTCTACTCCTGCCTAGTTTCTACATTTTAAATCTCTGGAACCCCGTTTATAGTTTACTAATGGCTGGGGACATGACCCGCTGTGTAACTTCAACATTCAGGTAGTATCTTGGTTTGCATTTCTTAAAACAGCTCATCACCTGAGCCTTTGTGGGTAAAATACCTGAGCATGTAAATAGCTGTCATGAATTTACAGTCCACTCTGATTGTAGATTGCTGGGAAATGAAACACTAAGCTAGATGTATCTGTGGTATAGCAGCAGTTTAATCAGAGCTGGACCATATTTCTCTGTTAAAGGTCACATATTATGCAAAATACACTTTCAGGCTTTTTCTTAAAAAAAAAAAAAGTGCTCCTAGCCTGTCCACAATCACCTCAAGAACCAGAAAAATCCATTCCCTCTTCCCTTCTTTTTCTCCATCTTTCAGAAAATGTGTGCTGAAAATAGCCGTTCTAAGATTTTCCCCTCATGATGTCATGTGGGGAGTAAGCCCCACCCCTGGGTTCTGTTGCCCCCCCCCCCCGGTTGGAATAAAGTTCCTCCTCCTCTCAGCTGGATCAGGAGAGCTACTTCCATTAAGCAACATCCATTTTCTGAGAGGGGCGGGGTCAGGGGCGGAGTCAGATAGCTCATTAACATTTAAACCCACAGACACATAAACAGCTCATTATGAACAGGGCTGAAACAGAGGGGGTTTTAGACATGCAAAAATCCAACACTGGAGTGTTTCTCAGCAACAAACCTCACAGGCTTGTTTAGGGACCTCTGAGACCAACGTAAACTTGTCTTAAAGGAGTAAAATATGTGAACCTTTAAAACAAGACCAAAGAGTGAAAGTGAAATACATTTCTTTTATTTATACATTTATTTCATCCAATAAACCAAACCATTTATATTCAAAGTAAAATCTTCAACTTAGGGTGAAAAGTTGAAGATGCATACATATGCAACAGTCTATTTGGCATGTCAGCTCCACTGCAAAAAGAATTGGTCAAAGCCTGTGTGTGACGTCAGCTGTTTGATTACAATAGTTGGACTCAAACTGCTTTAGAAGCCAACCGATGGCGGCCTCCATATTGAAATCGTCATCTCAGCCAAACTTTAGATCAACCTAACAGCAGACAAAGAGCCCGCCCACTGAGCTCAACATCCTGTCAGCTAAGCTAGCACTAACACCGGCCTTCTGGAGGTAGCGTCTGCCTGTTAAGCTATCAAATGAGATGCACCGATCAGTGAGGGTTTTCCTAATTATATCGAAACCACTGCCCAATAGCGCTTCGGCCTGAGACAGTATGAAAGGTATAACAAAACAATGAAACAGGACAAAACATGCATGTTTTATGGAGTCTCATAGACAATTTGACGCAAATTTTTCCCAGGCACACATCCGCAACCCACTGAAAAGGGCTTCGTGAACCACTTTTGGGCCCCAACCCATCAGTTGAGAACCACTGGTCTATGTCACTTCCTGTGTTTCTGCAGCCGGGCTCAAGTGGACACTTGCCATAGTGCAATTTTTTTGCACTTCTGCATCAGCTTCATTTTCCAGGACAGGAGGTTGCCGCTTGGTCAGGTCACAAGTAAGCAGTATAAACATAAATGAGATACAGCAACAGAACAGCAGCTTCCAGCAGCAGTTCCTGTTTCTTTGTGTTGTCTTTTACATAACATCCAGCGCTTACCATGGCAATGATAAACCTATCTTGTCTTTAGCAGAAAATCACAATAGGACACCCACATCCTTTGGTTGGTGCTGGATCCAAACCAAACATTTACAAGGAAGGTCCACACACCAGGAGGCTTCCACTAAAGGGATTTATTTGGCAACGATAAGTGAGGTTTTAAGCCAACATCATCGACAAGTCTAAGGACGAGCATGTTGGCTCAAAACGCCGCTTGTTGTTGCTAAATAAATCTTTTGGCATGAGCTTCCTTTCTTCCTTTTACATAGCTTCTCTTTCATAACAGCTGCTGTGACAAGAAACATACAGCTGTCATGAAAGAGAAATTTCTCTGGCTCAGAAAACTGTTGTAAACATTTGGGGTTCTGTGAAAACTTAAGAAATAAATGGAAGAAAAAACAGAAGGACTTTCTAATGTAAGCATTTCAGAGCAAAATCAACATATTATGCCTTTAAAGAAACAAAGTAGAAAAGAAGGCGCGAAATTTAACTATCCAAATTAGAAAGCCTTAAAATGGCTTCATTTTTTAAAGCATGTAAAGCAACAGAAGGAAAAAAAGGACTGAAAAACTCTCTTTGTAGACTTCTTCCAGTCAATATAACTGCTTAGAATAGCAATGCTATTAGATTAGGGCAGCAGCAGTCTGTATGGTTAATTTTATCACATGTAGCTGGTAACCATGGTAACCGAGATGGTTGTACTGCTGCTGAGTCAAAACACAAATAACAATCCCCTAGTTTAGGATGCACAAATCCCACTACTTCAGAAAGATACTCACTAAAGCTTTAAAAAGCATCTGATACTCATCTACTGTCTTTTACTTTCATTAACTCAAATCAAAAAAGCTCCTTATGAAGATGAGGGAAGAGAGCGGGGCTGAGTCAACGATCGGAAATCTTTGTGGCTTCTGGGATATAATTAGACATCAGTTTATTTTTAATTTACTTCAGTAATGTTGTAATAATCCAAAAATAAAATACGAGGACTCATAATATCACAGAGGATTTCAGGGAGCTCTCTCTCTCCTGTCCCTCCCCTCCATCATTTTCCTTCCTCTCCCCCCGTTACATAAAGTCTTTGTGTTCACATTACTGTCGGCTTAGCTGCTGTTTGTTTGTCTCATTTCACCCGATGAATGCAGCATTTATGAGTGTGTTTCTATGCGTGTGTATCTGTGTGGTCCTTTATTTGAAAGGATTGCTGTTTGTGTGATGATGCTGCAGCTCTCAGCAGCATCAGCCCCTCTGTTCGTCCGTCTTAAAGATTTAACGGTATGAGAAAGAAAACGTGGAGAAACCCCGGAGAGGAAGTCGTCTGAAGTGAAGAGATTTTACAGCAAAGATAAACTAAATCTAAACAAAATGAAGTTAAATCACAGAAAATGTTACACTAGGTAGGCTCATTCTCACCTTATGTTAAATGAATCGGTCTAAGGCAGGGGTGTCCAACTCAAGGCCCGGGGGCCAAATCCGGCCCATGGCACAGTTACATCCGGCCCACCAGATCATATCATATTTTCATTATAACTGGCCCACCAGTATGAGGTGGGCAGATTTCCTCCAGTATAAAAATGTAAACTTAACCTTGATTATTGACAATATCCTTGTCAAGTCATGAGAATTAATTAATTTTCAAGTCATATTTTGACATTTTTAAATAATGAGTTTGAATTTTAATCCCAAATATTCATTTTTCAATTTAAAATCTTAAATTTGTATCTCATCTTTGGACATTTATAATTCAGTATTTTTAATGTTGTCTCATAGTTTGACATAAACACTCATGAGTTAGAATTTTATCTTATATTTTGACCAATAAAACTCTTGATTTTAAATTTTATGTCATATTTTCAACTTTCTAATCTCTTGATTTAGAATTTTCTCATATCTTGACCTTTTCAACTCCTTAATTTAACTTTTAATACAAAATATTGACCTTTTTGATTCAAATTTCTTTTTTTTTTGTCTCATCTTTGGACCTTTTAAACTTATGGTTTTGAATTTTCTCTGAATTCTATCTCATATTTTAACATTTCAAACTCATAATTTTGAATTTTATTTAATAACTGTTAAAAATCATGATTTCAACTTTTGACCTTTTTTAATCTCAAAATCATTTATCGTCAATGTTATGTTTTTAACCCTGTAATTTGTTACCAGTTAAGAAGAGGCTGACAGTCTACATCGCTTTCCACATTATTATGCGAATGACATTTTTCTCTTATTTTCTAAAATATTAATGCAAATGACAGGATATTTTTCAAGTCATCAGCCATTAGAGCATAATTCAAATGTTTTTGAACAAACTTCATAATGATAACCATTACTTTTTAAAAATAAAAATCTCAAAATGCACTGTTCCACATTATTAAGCAGGCCACAGCTTTCAGCAATATGGGAAAGAAAAGGATCTCTCTGCTGCTGTATAGTGTCAAATAGTGTAATGCTTAGGACAAGGAATGAAAACATTAGATATTTCACGCACCTGCACAGCCTGCAGGTGTGACCAGGCAATGGGAGAATGTTTAGAGCAGTGTTACTCAACCAAAGAGCCAAATTGTTGAAAATACATTTGCAAGAGCCACAATCTAAGAGGTGAAAAGTGGCAATTAAAATAAGTTAAAGGTGACAAAGTGGTCATAAAGCGCCAAACACTGGGAGAAAAGTGACCAAAAAGGGAAGAAAGTGGCAAACATGGGAGGGCAGTGGCCAAAAAGTAAATGAAAAGTGGCAAAAAAAATTGTTAGAAAGTGGCAAAAATCAGTATAAAGGTGGGAAAATAGCAAATACCAGAAAAAAAAACCTGGTGGGAAACGGTAAAAAGTGGCATTAAATTGCAAAAGGCAGCACAAACGGGTGAGAAGTGGAAAATTAGGCAGAAAGGGGCAAACACTGGGAGAAAAGTTGCAAAAATGTGAAGAAAAAAGTGGCAAAGTAGGGCAGAAAGTGGCAAAAAAGGGTGATAATTGGCAGAAACAGAGTTACAAAAATCAGAAGAAGGTGGGAAACCAGGAATTAAGTGGCATTTTCATGCAGTTTAAATGGGCAAGAAGTGGCAAAATGAAAATTGACAAAAAGTGGTAAAAAAGGGTATAAAGTGGCAAAAATGGGTGAGAAGTGGGGAAAAGTGAGTAACAGGTAAAAAATGGTCCATTTGTGGCAAAACCGAGGCAAAAAAAATGAGTGAAAAGTGACTAATGTGGGAAAAAATCAGCAAAAAGATGGGAAAATAGGCAAAAGGCATCAAAGAGTGGTAAAACAGGAAATAGGTGGCATTTAATAGCAAAATGCAGCTCAAATGGGTGAAAAGTTGCAAAAAAAAGGGGCAAAAAAACTGCAATAGAAGGATAAAAGTGTCAAAAAGAAGTGGCAAAAATTAGCTAAAAGCAGCAAAAATTGAATAAAAGTAGCAAAAAATTGCAAATAAGGGCAATGGAAGTATACAGACAAGAACTAGAGGTTGACAATTAAGCTTTACAGTTAAAGCTTACTATGTGAGTGTGGGAAAAAACTGATTAAAATTACTTGCAATGAATAATTTCTGAGGTAAAATTTTCCTTTTTAAGGTTTTCTTGAGGAATAATGTTTCAAATTAAGACATTAAAGAGCCAGAAATCATCACAAAAGAGCCACTTGTGGCTCCAGATCCACACGTTGAGTATCACTGGTTTAGTGTACAGCTGTTTTACAATTACAGCCACATCCAAGATGCTGCCCTAACTGCAAATGCATTGCAGAAAGAAAATTGGAGGGAGTGCACCATGCAGCCAAAACTGGTCAGACTGCTGTCTGTCATCACTTAAGCATTATTTTTACATCATCTCTCACAATAGCATGGCGCTTCAGATTTGTCTATTCTTCACGTTTGACATACATAAGCCACTGACATCGGTGCATGTCACATTATTTACAGACCGTTAACAGTGGCCGATGCAAATGCTGGACCCATGCATTGGTGCATCATTAAAACAAATGGGTGGATGGATGCATGTCCTCTGAATTTGGGTCTAACCTGAGGGCCTAACTGGGTCAAAATTTCCCAGTTCTGTAGTTTATGTTAAGGTTAAAGTAAGTAGTGATGTATTTCAGGCTAAAGAGACTATGCTGCAGTTATTTTCAAAAATAGGATCTTTGATTGTGAAATGAGCCTAAATAATTGTTGTTTTCTATGGTTGAATTTGTCCCCTCTAAAGTAATAAAGAACAGAATTATACTGTTGAACAATAAAAATTCATTTTGGTAGCCGCCTCAATGAGGAAAATAACAATCACAAAAATTAAGCAACTAACAGCAGTAAATAAGAAAACACTGGTGATCAGCGTTGGGTCTGTTTTTCACAATTGCTGCATTACTAATTATTTTGTTGCATTATGTTTTGCCGTTATAACTGGATAGTGTCAGCAGTTTTCTCAAGGACTTGCCTATTAAAGTATCCAGACATCCGGTAGGTGAGTAAGAAAAGGAAGATGACAAGGCACCAGTCATCATGCCTGCTAGATGTCAAATGATTTCCCTGTACAGACACCACATACGTCATCTTTACTGTAATGGTTCTAATGTTTGTTTTTAAAGTCTTGAATAAAGTGATGACCAGGAAAAGCTTTCAGCACTTCTAAACCATGATCTATGTATGCTTACATCAGATTTCCTGTCAGTTAGAGTGTTGCTGACAGACTCTTCCTCTGCTGCTCGCTGTCCACTCGTCAACCTCCAGCCACTGAATCACATCCTCCATCACACTGTTATTTCCTGCTTTTCCTCTCCACTCTGCTCTCACTTCTTTATGCTGGGGTCACCTCAGGTCATTCTGAGGCTTCACAACATCATCACAAAAAATGACCAGAGAATCTGTCAAGATTAAAGATTCTTTTAAGAACTCGCATGGTACACAGCCGTACGTCTTTAGAGTGAAGCCCTGCATGGGAGAGCTGTCCTCATCCCGCTCCTGTTGGTTTTCTGACCCACCCTTCTAAAGCGCATTGTTGAGAGAATCAACTTTCTAGTGTTATGAAATCATTTTCATTGAAAAAAACAATTAGTCTTAATCCCAGTTTAATTATCAGTTGTTCTTTTAAACTTTGGAATATTGAACCAAAGTCAGGTTTAACAAGACAAATGTTTCATTTTATTTCTCATGCAGTAACCAAGCTTCTCTACACCGCTTTCCACATTATTATGCAAATGACATTTTTCTCTCATTTTCCCAAATATTAATGCAAATGACAGAATATTTTTCAAGTCATCAGCCGTTAGAGCATAATTCAAATGTTGTTGAACAAACTTCATAATGATAACCATTATTTTTCTAAAAATAAAAACCTCAGAATGCACTGTTCCACATCATTATGCACAACAGAGTTTCAAAACATTTTATAGGGTGTAAAAAAGTGAAAATTGTCATTTCTTGAATTTATAGCAGTAGGAGGTCATATTTACTGAAATCAAAGCTATTTCAATCAAAAACATCTTAACAGGCCAAGTTCCATGTTAACATAGGAGCCCTTCTTTGATATCACCTTCACTATTCTTGCATCCATTGAACTTGTGAGTTTTTGGAGAGTTTCTGCCAATGACACAGAGGGATTCTTTGCAGCATGAGATGGTGCATTGTCATGCATGAAGAAGGCACTGCTCTTCTTTTTTACCATCGCAGAAAGTGGTCAGTCAGAAACTCTAGATACTTTGCCAAATCCAGCCCAGAACATGACCCCGCCCCCTCCTTGCTGACGTCTGAGCCTTGTTGGGACATGGTGGCCATCCACCAACCATCCACTACTCCTCCATCTGGACCATCCAGGGTTGCACAGCTTTCATCAGTAAACAAGACTGTTTGAAAATGAGTCTTCATGTATTTCTGGGCCCACTGCAACTGTTTCTGCTTGTGAGCATTGGTTAGGGGGGCTGAATAGTAGGTTTATACATGACTGCAAGCCTCTGGAGGATCCTACAACTTGAGGTTGGTGGGACTCCAGAGGCACCAGCTGCTTCAAATACCTGTTTGCTGCTTTGTAATGGCATTTTAGCATCTGCTCTCTTAATCTGATGAATTTGTCTGTCAGAAACCTTCCTCATTATGCCTTTATCTGCATGAACCCGTCTGTGCTCTGAACCAGCCACAAATTTCTTCACAGTACGTTGATCATGGTTAAATTTTCGTGAAATGTCTAATGTTTTCATTCCTTGTCCAAGGCATTACACTATTTGACACTTTTCAGCAGCAGAGATCCTTTTTCTTTCCTATATTGCTGAAACCTGTGGCCTGCTTAATGATGTGGAAAAGTGCATTTTGAGGTTTTTATTTTCAAAAAATAACGGTTATCATTATGAAGTTTGTTCAAAAACATTTGAATTATGCTCTAACGGCTGATGACTTGAAAAATATTCTGTCATTTGCGTAAATATTTTGGAAAATAAGAGAAAAATGTCATTTGCTTAATAATGTGGAAAACGGTGTAGTTTTGTGTGTGCACACATCTATAGACAGACAATGGTTGCCGCTGCACCTGCAGAATCCAAACCTTGCTGACAGAGGAAGTGGGAAGACCAAAAGGCACAGTGCAGCTTCTTCTGCAGTTAGAAAGACAGTTAACAAAACCACCATGCACTTTCTGAGGGGAAATTTTGAACTCTCCATTTCTGAGAACTTGGTGAACTTTCAGTTTCTGTGATCCTCAAAACTATGTCTAAAGTAGGGCTGGGCAATTAATCAAAAATTAGATTAAATCGCAATATGGCCTGCTGCAATTTTGGAAGGAAATAATATTTTTACAAGAATATTTCTTTAGATGAAAATTTTGATTCTATTTCAGTTTATTTAATATCTGGCCCCCACAGCATCAGTCAAGAACAGGCTGGCCCTTGTGAAAATGAGTTGATGACCCCTGGTCTATGGTGTGTTGATCAGATGTAAAACATACCCCATGCCATGGATATGTTAAACCTGTGTTACTCAACCCTGCTCAACCAAAGAGCCAAATTGTTGAAAAATACCTTTGCAAGAGCCAAAATCTAAGTGGTGAAGCAAAGCAGCTTGAAGTAGCAATAACAACAATAGCAATAATAAGTTAGAGGTGGCAAAAATGGTCAAAGAGCAACAAAAATGTGTGAAAAGGGGTGAGAGTGGGGACGAAAAAGTGGAAAAAGGGTCAGAAAGTAGCAAAAAATGGGTGAGAAGTGACAAAAATTGGCAAAAAGCAGTCAAGAGTGGCAAAAATGGGAAAAAAATGGGAAACAAGTGGTATTTAGTAGCAAACGGTAGCTGAAATGGGTGAAAAGTGGTGAAAAGGGGCAAAAATTGGATATAGTGGCAAACAGAAGTGGCAAAAAAGACGAAGCAAGTTGTATTTAATGGCAACAGGTCCCTTAAATGGGTGAAAAATGGCGACAAAAATGTTTATAAAAAAGTGCAAAAATGGGATAAAAGTGGCAACAAGAAGTGGCTTGAATGGGCAAAAACTAGGAAAAAGTGGTATTTAATGACAAAAGGTAGCTTAAATGGGGGAAAATTGTTAGAAAAGTGGTGAAAAATGTCAAAATGGGTTAAAAAGTGGGAAAAAATGTGGTATTTAATGGCCAGAGGTAGCTTAAATGGGTGAAAAGTGGCAAAAAATGGTGAAAAAAGGGCAGAAAGTTTTCCTTTTTTAAGGTTTTCTGGGGGAATAGCTAATATTTCAAATTAAGAAATAAAAGATCCATAAATAATCACAAAATAGCCACACGTAGAGTATCACTGTGTTAAACAGTCTATGGCATGTCAGGTAAATCTATGTTTGATCTGAGTTGATATAGTTGTGTAAACACAAGGATTTGGCACACATTAATGATCGCCTTGTTGTCTGTTGGTCTGACATTAAGCAGTAAGATGGCTTTACTTAGCTGCTGAGTTGTCATTCAATCTAATCATACACTATACGGTTTATTTAATAAAGAAGTATATCAACTTTTCCTTTTAAAGCATCTTTATGACAAAATAAAGGAGAAACTCTCTTACAGAGGTGCTTAGCTCATGGCTATTTCTCTTCCATTCATTTATACTGCATCAGCTTTACTGCTCATGGCATGAAGGGATACCCAGAGTTAGGCATCACCTGTTTGTCCTGAGGAACACTGTTTGTCCTCCGGATGTGTCCTGATCCTGATCTCTGCTAGTTTGACACCCAACTTAACCCCCGCTGATCACTGAGGATTTGTCTAATCTAATCTTATTTACTGAAGCTTCATCTGCTGACTTTCTCTTCACCGACAACGCAGATAACCTCCAAAAGAAACCCAAAGGATCCTTAAGTTGGTCCAGAAATATCCTAAAGAATGTTTGCTGGAGTGTCAAAGAAGAGCTCAGGCATTCTGAAAGGTAAGAAGGGAGAAACAGAAATCTTCAGAAATCTCTCAGAAAATATCTTGAAATAGAAAAAGAAACCCAAGAGAGAAGATGCCTGGGAAAAAGCTAGAGTTTAATCTTCATGCTTCCTCTTTCCATTCTAAAACTTAAACAGCTCTCACAGTGCGTTCAGTATGAGCTCTGGATGTGGATCAACCATGTGGGTTAATAAATTCTGAACTGTTAAAACCTGACCTGACTTTCACACTCACTAATTGAATTACGGCCGTCCTCTTTCACAGGCCCGACCTGAAAACCAGCAGCAAGACAATCAAGACATCCGAAAAACCATCTAGGACTTTTTTGAGCATAAAGTTCTAAAAAACAGTCAGTTCTATCGTTCTGAGTCTCTTCCACTGACTGCTGTTAGAGAAAAAATACACATCTCCACCTCTTCCTGTGGTTAAAAAATGTAAAATACCCCTGTGATTGGCTCTGACACCTTTTACATTAGATGAGAAATTTAATTTACCAATAAAACCCTACACAGCTAAACAGAGAAGGCTGTCAGTAATGCCACAATCAGGCCTGTGTCCACAGCTACTGGTTTTTGTGTTGGCAGTGCTGAACCTTCATACACAGCCAGGGTGGCCCAGCACCCCTAGAACAACCATACACACAATAATGCCACTGTCACATTCTCATTAGCCAATCAAAATCAAGAAGAAGTGGGACTTATGATACCAGCTCTGTCAACAACAAAAGTGGGGGAGATACTGACCTGACTTGTCTTTTTGAAGGTAAAATTTTCAAGTCTAGTCTTCACATAGCTTTTTAATGTTTTCTTGGTTTATTTCCTTAAAGAGGGAAATTTCAAACTCTAACATAGCCATTCACCATGTGCTAAAACTTCTGCTACTTCTCTCCTACTGGACTGTGAACAAGCACAGAAGGATCAAATGACTTGGAGCTGCATGGTTTAGTTCAATTTTGATGTAGAACCAGTCCTAAACTCTGCCATGCTAAGGCCCAGCCTTCAACATTACCCTCTTGTGTAGGATCCTGACTTTAAAAAAACACTGATCTAGACTATAAAGATAGCATACAAGCAACAAAAACAGCACAGGCATGTAGGTCTTAACCTGCAGGGACAACTGAAGGCTGGTGGTGCTAGCAGTGATAACGTACAAAGCTAAAAAAAAACCTCAAAATGGACAGCCCTGATTCAAGTCCAGCCAGCTGCTCCTTTCCTCCATGTCATTCTCCGCTCTCTCTACACAAGACAATCATGAGGCCCAGTTACCTTGACATCCAAAATCTAAACAATTCATCCTTCAGTCAGGGTTAACTTAACATTTAAGTGAAGTTTGAAGAAAATCCCTCAAAGTGATCTTGAGATAAAGCGTCCACAAGAATGGTCAGGACGGATGGATTCTCAACTTCCTTTTAAAAGATATAAGACATGGAAGACTATTCCCACCCCCTTCTATGATTAATTGGAGGAACTAACACAGTTTTGTGTCACTGTCTTGGATCATTCTGTCACTGCAGATATCTGCTCACCGATCACTCCAGTTCCTGTTTAAAGGAAGACTTTGTTTGCCAATGCTGTCACCTGGATTTATTCTGGCTGTCTGTAAATTATTTACCAAAGAGTGAAGTTTCATCCTGCTCTGATAAGGCCCTGAGAAAACTCTCTTTCATGATCTGGAGCTGTGGAGATAAAAAATAATGGTTTGATTTCTGATTCTACGTCCAAGCTCAAGTATTTTCAGAGGCTGGTGCCTCTTTTAGAACTTGGGCTCATCTGAGACTCGGACATCTGGACTCATGCAGTAGTGGTATTATGTTTGAGTGCACACTAGGGCTGAAAGATTTGCAACAATAATGTAATTGCGATTTTTTCTTAAATAGTGTGATTTATTATGCCATTATTCTTAGGTTGATCTTAAGAATTTTTCAACAAATTTAAGCAATAAATAATTCCATAAATAAGACCATGTGTATTGCAAACAATGAAATTATTTCCATAGCAATAAATCCATCGCAGGAATCTGAATATGGGGGTGGAACAAGCTTGAAGCTATAAAGGAGGTGGCTGGGGTGGGGGAGGTGAGGCTGGCTACCAGCTGATCACAGCTGGGGTATAGCTTTCCTGGAGTAACGCTAGGCTTCATCAGTTTTAGAGAGCTAAACTATTTTTGCTCGTATTGCAAATGTGATGTCATTTGCTTTGTTTAAGGGCATTATCATTTTTATGTCACTCATTTTGATTAAGAACATGCATAAAACACAAAAAGGAGGAATTTTGTAAACTATCATAAAAAATGGACACTTGAATGACTGCATAATGTGCACAAAATCTCTGCCACTGCAAAAAATGTATTTATTAAAGTAGTATTTTGACACATTTCAAGTTAAAGAAATATTGCAACTTCTGCGATTTGAAAATTGCAGCAGGCCATATTGCAATTTAATCTAATTTGCGATTAATTGCCCAGCTGTAGTGCACACACAAGTGTATAACATGTAAATGTCTTATAACATATCTCCTGCAACTTTAACCTCTAGCATGAAGGTAAATATGGGTGACAACCTACTGAAACGAGCTTGGGGAGTGTAAAATGACCTGATTTGATTGGTCAACACTTCCACTAATGGCAGTTTCAAGTCTTCAGCAGTGCTGCACCATTACTCTAATCGCAACTGAAATCGCAATTAATGTCAGGCTGTGTTTAATCATATAAAAGGCTGCAATTATTTTTGTATACAGTAATATTTTAAAGATTTACAAAAACGCCTATAGAAAGGCCTTTAAGTTCACAGTAGCGCCACTATTGCACTTTCTATGAGTACCTTTACTTTCAAAAAGGACAAACTGTTATTTTAAAAAAACAAAAAGTTATTTTGAAAGCAACACTGAAAAAACCCTGGTTTTGTACTTTCCTGTGCTACTTAATATTTGTTGGTTTTAAAGGGCTGACATCGCTTACTCGGTTGGTTGGTTGATACTTTCTCATCTGACAAAGATGCTTGCTCATTGGTTGGTTGCATGGAGAAGGGTGAAATGAGAAACCTGTCACAAATTAAACTGACTTAGAGATAAAGGGAAGGTTTTCTCACCCTTTTCTATATTTGTTTTTTAATCTTTTGATTTGGTCGACCAAGGTTTTCTCTGGTTGACTATAGCCCTAATGTTTTAAGTTGAGAAATGCACACTTCAAAACTATCATTATTCTCTGCATTTCCTTTGACAACCAAGCAGGAAGACTCATGACACACTTTGTTAGATCGCAGTAACAAATCGCAGTATTGTCAGCAATCGCACATTGTTACCAAATCCTGCAGCATTAGTTCTGAATTGTATTTAAATACCAAATTTAAAACGTTAAAGTGTAAAATGAAGAGTAGCCTATCTAAACATTTCTTCAAAATAATATGATGTTGGCATCTGGCTTCAGTCTGAACATTTATCTGTGGAAAACTTAAAACTAACACTTAAAGTAATAAAAACTAAACTAAAACAAAGAATTTTTGCTAAGTAAAATCTAAACTAAACGAACAAACCAGCAGGTAAAACTAATTAAATCTAAACTGAAACAGAAAACTAAAGGTAAAAACAAAACAATTAAAAATACTGAAAAAAAGAAAATCATTAAAACCTTGGATGGCAACCCATAACAGCAGAGAGCATTCTGGGATTTGATGTTGATGATTACAGGAAAAACTACAGATTGGCTGAACGGTCAGAGCGTCAGAATTGTTCGTGTTCAGCACGGACACAAAAACAGAGTGAGTCATCATCATTCAGGGAAACAGCCAGTGAGTAACTGCTGCTTCCCGTTAATGCAACCACTCAGATTCATTCAGGCTCCCTGGAAGTTTGAGTGTTTCTGTCTCAGCTCGCCGCTCACAGCCCACACACACCAACGCACACCAACGCACACACCAACGCACACACGCTGTCAGACTGGAGCGCTGAGCGGGGTTTACTTCCAGTCAGAGTGGAAGGATTCGGCTGTGTGCCTGGTGGACGACGATGCTAAGCTGCTTAACGTTCAACCTGCCTGAACGAGATGCAGAAACACACCATCAACCAGAAAACACACACAAATACCCCCCCCCACACACACACACACACACACAAACTGAGAGTTGGTGGCTCAGCAGTCCATGCAGACACAAATAAATCAATGTTTACTGACACATCCACTGATTTTCTTGGATGTTTCTCCTCCTGTTTCTATCAAACGGTTTCTGCAGAAGGTTGAAGATGAGTAAAATTATTCTATAAACACTTCTAAAAAAAATACATAAATGTAAAGTTTTACAATTATGCCTACTTCTCAATTGTAAAAGATTAGGATATTTCAACATAGACAAAGTAGAATCTCTATGAATATAATTGCCTAGTCATTGGATCAACACCTTATTTTCATTGAAATGAACATTTATAATCAGGCTGTGACCTATAGAGGTTTAAGTGGGTATAACCTGAGGAAATAATAGGATAAAAAGTAGCAGTAAAGAGTACCAAAGCCCATTTAAAGCAATGAGACCAAGGCTCAATCCAACCGCACTCCCTGAACCGACCACTTGACCCCACCCCTAGGTAGTCAATGTTCACGTCTAGGATGCTGGGATAGAGGGGTAGGACGGGCCCTTCAAACTGATATCATCATCTAATGCTATTTCAGTGCATAATGGTCCTTTTGCTTTCAAACAAGTGTTTTAAAAAATCACTCATAGTAGAAATGTCTGGGATTGTTGTTGGGTCTGTTTACTTAATTCCTGCCAATAAGTTCTGATGTCGTATCAGAAGCTTGAGGGTCGTCCCATTTCATGAAAGATTTCACCACTACACCCTGTAACCCTGCTTCAAGGGTCAAATAAGGGAGTTAGGGGTAAAAGGAAGAAATGGGACTGAGTGTGAGACTGCCTGAAAGATGGGTCTCTGCTTTTTTGCAGAGTCTGATGAGGTTTAAGAACATGAATCAACCGCGATCTTATCAAACTGTAGGAGGCATTAAGCTTTTTTGGATTAAATCAGTTACTGTAGCCAGTAGGGCTGGGCATTGCTAAGAACCTCACGGTTCAATTCGATTTCGATTCTTTAGGTTGCGATTCAATTCGATATCGATTCGATATTGATTTAAATGCTTTGATGTTGATTCAGTAAGAAGTAGAAATACACAAATGACCTGTTGACAATTTTTAATAATTATTTCATGCCTATGTGAACATATGTGGTAGGTCACCTCAAATTTTTTAGCAATAAAACATCTGAAAATAAAATTTTGCACAATAATAACTTATTTGTGCATATGGAGTACAAAAGTAAAAAACATGCCAGTTTTGTATAAACAATGAAAAAGTAAAGTACATGTAAACTTTAATTATATTTCTTTCCTCTTGGAAATTGTGATAAACCTCACATAACATGGTTATGGTTGGTTGTTGTTTGGTCGAGTGCGGCCTCCGTCCATACAATGCAAATCACACGCACAGTGACCCCCACTGGCCAGGAGGTGAATCGATTAAGAGGATTTGCTGAATCGATATTGAATTGAGGGGGGAAATATTGCGGTGCATCGATTAATCGATATTTTCACCCACCCCTAGTAGCCAGTTATGCAGTTGCATCATGGGTATAATTGTTAACTTTTCTCTACCATAACAGAGGGAATACTCTGTTGGCGGACACACACACTTGGCATTCCATACTATGCCGAAGCACCCCGACCCTGAACTCCAACTTGTTTGTCCTGTCTGGGCGCTCTAACCTTGCAGATTCTCTCCATCTTCCAAAGCTCCATGCAGAAATGCCTGTTCTAAAGAAAGACTGGACCAAACAGCGTCAGAGGAGAAAGAGGCAGTAGCTACAGGTATGGATTAGCTGAAATTAATGTAAGCCTGTAAACACTGGTAAAGAGATGCAGCTATAGTTGCAGTTTTATCAGAACAGGACACTATTTCTTTATTAGGAGCAGGTAAAGAACCACACTAAAAAGCTTTCCTTAGTGGAAAAGTTGTTTTTGCTCTTCTCCCCACCAGATTCAACCTGAGTTTAATTTACTTACTGGCTCCACTGATAAGTGAACTCATGTGCTAAGTTGCTCTAACTGGCCCACAGTTAATGTCTGAAACAACGTTCCTTCAGTTACACTTCCCTCCCAAACACCGTTTATGGGGTGTTGACCAGATGGATGTAAAATTTATCTCATGCCATGGAGATGTGAAACAGTCGGTCTACCATGTCAGGTTAAGGCTGAATCCCAATTATCCCTTAACCCTCAGTCTGAAAATGTGCGTTCCCACGAAGTGCGAGGGGTGTCCCAATTCTCCCAAGAGTTGAGTTGAGGGGCGAGTTTGAGGGCTTTATCTCTTTCAATTTTGAGATCCTGGAGCCTTGGTACTGAGGGTTATCACTCAAAGATAGATGGCAACGAATGTGGGGAAGAAATCGAGCTACAAATGTAAGTATTTGTTAATGGAGACCTAAAAATTACAAAAGCCACTCCATTATCTTAGTTTAATGTTATTTTATGGATTATTTGCTTTTTTGTAGAGTAACATTTACTTTATTTTTACGATCGTAAGTCGGTATCTATGCCGTCTCCTTCTTCTTCTTCCTCTGAATCAACAGACTACGCAGTTTTGGCGCATTACTACCCACTACAGTCTGAAATCATAACTGCTATTAAGGGGTGTCCCATTTCTAAGTCACGAGATGGCCCTTACACTTGGTTTTTAAGGGCCGGTTGAGCTTGAGGGTAAGATTGAGGGTAAAGGGGAGAAATGGGATTCAGCCCAAGTGTGCTAAGAACTGTGCCCAAGCACTGCTCACTTCCTTAATCCTAGCATGATAGAAGAGATGGGCGTCTGCACAGTACGATTCTCTTGCATGCACACAAGCATGGGACAAAAACGTAGATACAAAGTACAATCAAAGCAAATCAAAGCACCGCCTTGCTTAATCTTAAAACCCCAGTAGTTGTAGAGGGCTGTACCTGACATAAGTGACTCAAAATAAGCCACAAAGTCAGTAAAGTTGCCATTGTGCTGACTCTGAGGCCAGGCTTCTTGTAACCATGCTCAGGCCTGGTTACACTTGGAGCAAAGAGAGTGCAGGCCAGCGGGGGCCTAGGGAGGAGGGACAGTCATGTTTTCTGTGGAACAGGTCAACTGGGCCTTGTGCAGTGGCTCCCTTTTTCTGCCAGCCACCATTGGCAGATTAAAATATTTTCAAGCCCCCCAACCCCTCACTATACACATCAGCACATAAATGTTCACAAGTATACACAGAAAAAGCCATCTCCTACAGGTAGGTTGTAGCAAAAGAGGGAGTGTAGCTCTCCCTCTCTCATAACTATCTTACAGGTAAAACCAAAGATGAGACATGACTCCTCATATTTCCTCATCTTTGCTTTGGTAGTTGTGAAGTCCGCTGTAAATTCATCGGTGGCACTACATGAACCTGGAAGTCATCTCACATTTGCCATGCTTTGCGCTTGTCATCACTTTTGAGCCCTCCCTTGGAGCTATGGGAGTCACTGACAAAGTGTGAGTGCACCCGTAACGATCAGGCAGACCTGAAGGATCTTCAGCAATTCTGGGTGACTGAGCAGGTCACTGTCCAGGAGGGTTAGTGTTCACCCTCGCCTGAACTATCTTAATTAGCACCTTCAGTGATTCCTGTGCATCAGTATACAATGAGCCACCGTTCCAACTGTACTGTTTGCCTGCAGATATAAATGCAAAACTCTATAAAGACCAATGAGCAAAGCAACCACTAGTCCTGTTTTTCTGTCCATGTTGAAATTAGAATATCTCTCTGGAGAAGCCACAGCTAGGCAAGATTTTTACCTGCAAAACACTGTGACCAATAAGAGAGCTTTTTCCTGCACATTACACGTTTTAGTCTGCTCGTTCAAATCCCAATACCAGCAGACTAAACTTGAGGTAATTATGCAATACAAACCAGAACAAACAAACCGTGGGAAAATGCACCAAAACACCAAATTCCATATTAGTCCTGTAGCTATTTTGATAACAGCTTCTTTCACACATTTGGGACACCTGATTGTCCCTAAATTCTCCAGAAAATATCAGTATTTTATGTGAAAACGAGGCTCTGAAGTCAGCACACCTCAATGAGATCCTGCTGTGTCTTTAAGTCTTTACCTGTTGCACAAGCCTGCACTCAGCTGTACATTATGTCTGTGTGTTAAGAGGTTTAACCTCCATCCGTCTGTGTGAATGAAAAGTTTACAGAGAACTTTACTGAGGACGGATTATTGCTGTGATATCAGAACTATGTGTTAAAAAATCTCTGGTGGAATTTGACCCAGAAAGTTCCTGTCCTCAGTGAATGGATGTAAACTTTCATTGATACACACAGGCTGAGGTTAAACCTCTTAAAGCACAGACATAATGTGCTGCTGGCTGCAGGATGGTGCAACATGTGCAGATTTAAAGGCGCTGCAAGGACTGAATGAAAGTATCTACCTTTGTGCATTATGGGAATTAGAGGATCTCTTCATGTTGTACACCATGTTTACTGTTTCATGAAGCACTGATGCACAACACTGTAGTGCAATTATTTGCAGCTGAGTGCAATTCAGCAAGCACAATTAAGCAGCACTGTAAAAGGCTATCATTTACTCACAAGTACAGTCCTGTGTGCAGTCCTGTGTAACTGGGTTTTTCAGCGTCAGAGTTTTAAACTTCAATAATTCAGTAATAAAATCACTTGATATCGATACTGGTTTGGACATCAAGACAGAATATCGTCCAGAGACGCCAATGATTAGGCCACACCCCATGTGGAAGCTGGACTTCCAACCACACACCCCCAGTATGATCCCAACCTGTACCTCTTATCCACATATAGAGGCATAGAGGCATTTTAAAGGTGCTGTAGAAATTGTTTTCTTGCTCTTATTGCAATGAGAGCTCTTCCTATTTCAGACAAACCAATAAAAACTCCTGTTATTCTTGACATCTTGTGTAGAGCAGTTTTAATTGCCTTGTTATTCAAATGAACAACAGAAATAACCCTTTCAGTATGATAAGGCTGAAGAGTGACATTAGTACTATGGAGAACAAAGTGAATGAGTGACTGCTGAGGCAGTGAGAAGGAACACCGTGTCAGCACACAAACAAGCATAAATACTGTCCATCAACCGCACATTCAGTATATCACCCTGCATCTCACTCTTCACCCCACTCTACCCTCATTCTTAACAGTACTTCCTTGCCCTCACTGTACCCTTCCTCGCACCTATAGTGAACTCGTCTTGGGCATATTTGTACCCTCATATTACTCTCCCACTAATAGTACTTTCTCAACCGCACTCTACCCCTCCTACCCCCCCTACCCCCCACTGTACCCTTCCTCACCCTATTAGTCCCTTCACTGCCCTTCTACTATTGATTCCTCATTTTACCCTGCCTATGCCTACTGTACCCTTCCTACCCCAACCCATCCTATAGCATCCTTCGTCACTCGTAATCGTACCTCCATGTTCCCTGCTGCCCCCCAACATAACCCTCATTGTACCCTTCCTCATGTAACCTGTACCCTCACTGTACCCTTCCTCACTGTACCCTTCCTCCCTGTCATTGTAACTACAGTGTATCCTTGCCTACCCAATATGAACCCTCATAGTACCCTTCCTAAACCCAATTTGAAGGCCAATAGTACACTTTCTCACCCAGTTTGTACCCTTTCTTTTCCTAATTCAGCCCGCATAGTACTCTTCCTCATCATCATTTTACCCAATATGTACTCTTTCACACTCTAATTATACCTTCTTACCCTTCTTCACCCTAGTTCTACCCTCATAGTACCCTTCCTCACCCTAATTCTACCCTCATGGTACCCTTCCTCACCCTAATTCTACCCTCATAGTACCCTTCATAACCCTAATAGTACCCCTCCACACTCTAATTACACCTTCATAGTACCCTTCCTCACCCTAATTCTACCCTCATAGTACCCTTCCTCACCCTAATTCTACCCTCATAGTACCCTTCATAATCCTAATTCTACCCTCATAGTACCCTTCATAATCCTAATTCTACCCTCATAGTGCCCTTCCTCACCCTAATTCTACCCTCATAGTACCCTTCCTCACCCTAATTCTACCCTCATAGTACCCTTCATAACCCTAATTCTACCCTCATAGTACCCTTCATAATCCTAATTCTACCCTCATAGTACCCTTCATAACCCTAATTCTACCCTCATAGTACCCTTCATAATCCTAATTCTACCCTCATAGTACCCTTCCTCACCCTAATTCTACCCTCATAGTACCCTTCATAACCCTAATTCTACCCTCATAGTACCCTTCATAACCCTAATAGTGCCCTTCCACACTCTAATTACACCTTCATAGTACCCTTCATAACCCTAATTCTACCCTCATAGTACCCTTCATAATCCTAATTCTACCCTCATAGTACCCTTCCTCACCCTAATTCTACCCTCATAGTACCCTTCATAACCCTAATAGTGCCCTTCCACACTCTAATTACACCTTCATAGTACCCTTCCTCACCCTAATTCTACCCTCATAGTACCCTTCATAACCCTAATAGTGCCCTTCCACACTCTAATTACACCTTCATAGTACCCTTCCTCACCCCAATTCTACCCTCATAGTACCCTTCCTCACCTCCGCAGTATGAGTTCCCACTCAGCAGCAGCAGCAGGCAGCATATCTCCAGCAGCAGCTCCACTCTTCCTCCCATCGTTTCCCTCTTTTTCTTCTTCTTCTGCTGGAGTAGAATAAATGTCACCGGGCGGCTCTCACGCAGACGACCGTGCGCCTCCTCCCGCTTCTCTGTTTCTTCTTCTTTTTATTCTTATCAATGTAGTTTTCAGTGTTGTCTTCCAGCCGTTTCCCTCCGCAGAGCCTCATGCTAAACACCCAGGAGAGGTTTTCTTCCTCGGCCGAGCCATTCCCGTCCCAGCTGATGATCCACAGTCACAGCGGCGGGATCGGACTCAGCCGTTAGCCGTTAGGTCGGCTCCAAAATGTCTGCCGGCGGTGTTAACAGTTGTTAAATCTATTAATTAGGATACAAATTGTGACTCTGAGTGTTTCCAATGTTTGACCCAGCAGTCCTGTGTCAGTAAAGTGTGTCCTCAGATATTCCTCTCCTTGTAAACTCGACTGGAATCTAAACCAGACCAAAGTTAGCATGGTTTTTCACTGCTTCCGGTGACGTACTTCAAAATAAGAGCAGAGAGGGGCCCTCCGAGGATACATGTCTTATCCAGTAACTTTCATTACTTAATAAATAACTGACACATGATTGAAAAATAACAAGATTTAAACAGTGAAGAGGATTTAAAAAAGAACTGCCTTTCACAGACGGACCCCCAATAGATTAATAATTCAAAATAAAATATATATTTTACATTTTCTCCAAAAATGTTTCCCTTCAGCCCCCAGTTATGCTTTCCATGTGAGGTTTTGTGAGTAAATGCATGTAAACAGCAAAAAAATAGCATTATTCATTTATATATTAATCCCTGTGGAGTCCCTGAAATGTCAAAAATAAAAAAAATATTACCACTCAAGATATAACTTCACCTTTATGCACATTGTAAGAACTTTGTCTTACAATAACTTGAAGTTGAAGACAATAACTTGTGTACATTAGAAAAAGATTAGGTTTATGTGTAGTTCTTAGTGTCTTTGGGAACCAAAAACAAACAAGAGGACTCCTCATTATTAAAACTAGTATTTGTTGTTGTATCTTGATAAATTAGGGATTTCTTCAGCTAATATGTCACACTGAAAATTAAATATGATCAGGATAAAATGACCAACGACAGCAAGATGAGGTATACGCAGACTTGCTGCTGTATTGAAATACTGAATACTAATGCTTAAATTACTGTTTACAGACACAAAGAAATGTTTTAATGTTCACATATCCCCCAACATCCATTTTAGTGTAAATTCACAACATACCTTTAAAAAATTAAAAGTACTTGTGAAGATTACAATGAAATACATAGTAGTTACATTAGTAGTTTATTAGTATTTTAGTTTGTAGTTAATTTTCACGTCGTGAGCAGTAACCGCTCGAGCTTTTATTTTGAAGTCTAACTCGTTCCACCAGAAGTTGGTGACTGCTCGTTGCTGATGACGTCACCAAAATAATCTCCAGCTGGAGAATGAGAAAAAAACGCCCCAGCTGCGCACGCGCTACTCTTCGGACTGTATAGTGGAACAAATGGAGCGCCCCCTCGTCTATATCCCAACTTATGATTTAATCGGGACGGAGGTTAAAGTGTTCTTTTTAACCTTCACCACACCACCGGGAGATCCTGTTACATTGACCCAACGCTCCTTTTGTAGTTTCAAGCTTTCAGCCAATGACGGAGAAGAATTTTTGACAGTGATCGTTGATTGGCTAAATTTTAATCCCATTGAAGAGGATTGTGTTGAGTTTGGTTGTCTCAATTTAACTGCTTTTCTTTACAGTTAAAGGGATTTTACTATTTACTCTATTTTAGCAGTTTAAATCTATTTGCATTTTCACCATCAGTGATTTCTGTTGAATACCCAAATTCCTCTTTTAAATAAATTTTCTATTTAACGTCTTATTTTAACTAAATGGGGTAAATTTGATGAATGTCTATACTAAACTGTTCATTAACTTTGTAAGGCAGTGGTTCTTTACCTTTATTACTGTAGAGATTGAAAGACTTTAGTAAAAAGGTTAAAGGTGTTTGTCACCTAAACAGTGGGGAAAACAGTATCTTTAAAAATCCAGAAAATAGATCCTATCTTGGTGAGCTAGGTCAGCAGCCCCCTGCAATTTTCTGGTGACATTAAAGCTTGTATGTAGAAGACAACTCAGCCTCTACGTGCAGTATTTTTTTTATTTAGATGTATTTATCATTTTCCTCTTATCTCTTGTGATAGGGTTTATTTCTGTCATGTTTTTATGTTGTTTGTCTGATGACTTACTTGATATTTTTTTTGTGTTTTTTACATCAAGCTTGGTCCTTTATCATGTATTTTGTTGTCGTTGTTGATATTTGAAAAACTAATAAAAGTTTGGTCACACAAAAAAGAAAAAAAAAAGAAAAAAAAAAATCCAGAAAACGAAAACATTTATACATTTGGGCCCATCTGTGTGTGAAATTTCATTATGATGTTTAGAAATAATTTTATATATATATATATATATATATATATATATACATATATATATATATATATATATAGAGAGAGAGAGAGAGAGAGAGAGAGAGAGAGATTGAAAAACACTTTCTTTGTTATATGATGGAAATGATGCTTTCCTGTAACTGTAAGACTAAAATGACAAAAAGAAAAATATTATCTAAATAATTTAATCACAGCCACTATCAGAAAGTGTCTCTACACATGATGGAAAAGTAAAAAATATCGAAATATTTCTAAGAATACGTGTACCATTTTCTAGACCAAAATGGACCGTAGCTGCATCATGCATGTCCTCCCAGGGCTTCCGTAACAGAATGCTTTTCAAACATGTTTTGTCCCCTCTCCTTTTTTGTTATATACCGTATATTTATATGTTTTTTGCTTAATGTAAAAACTACTAAGAACTACATTTTACAGAGATGCAGTTTGGAACTTTTATTCAATTTTATTCATCTGTTTTATTATCTTCAACTTAAAAAGTGATCTTTTAGTATTCTACATTTATTCTATTCACTCGATTCTTTTCACCATCTTTTTTAAATGTTAACACTTTTATCCTTCCTTTTTTGATCACGTTTTCCTGATTTTATTTAGTCCTGCAAAGACATATTTTTTTAAACCTTGTTGATAAATTGGGTGGATGCCTTAGTTGTGCTCATTCATAGTTTTCGTAATAAAACACAGAGGGAGATGTGCAGCATTTCCATTCTACAGAGTCTGATTGAACTCTAATCAAAGTCGAAGGTGAAAAACAAACATAACCTGCTGATATCAACAATATCCCTGATACATTTTCTTTAAACCCTAAAAACTAGTGCATGTTCAGGCTACTGTAGATTTATTTTTAAATAACAGTTAAGAATAAATGAAGTTTGTGGCTCTCATAACAATTGTGAATAAACATGTAAATTTTATTTTTACAAAGACAAGCTGAATTTAGGTATCAAACAACTCTTCAAGAACTACCATATTCTGGTCACATTTAAACACACAACACAGAAATATTAAACAGGATTTTAGCAGCAATGTTACACAAATTGAAACACACTACCAAGATTTTAGAACTATCTCCATTATTTATGTCTCTGTATTGGATTTTGTGCAAAGAATCAGGTTATGAGACCTCTATAAACCCATGAAGCCATATAGTGGGTACTTAAACTTTTCAAATTCAAATAACAAGCAGCTGGTTTAGATATTAAACTGCCAATGGAAAAAAGTTAAATGAATCAGTAAATGAATTACATAGAGTTTAATGTGTGAGAGTAAAGGTATAACTCTTGACATGAGTTTTTTTTTGTGTCTTGTCCGTCAGATTAAAAGAGCCTTAACCTCCAAATAAGGTCTGCTCGTTTTAACAACCCTCTTCCAATGTGCCGCAGAGAAACACTGCTGGATGAAAACTTTTAAATACATATGATTATTCAGACTTTTTAGCCATACTAGCAGAGTGGTAAGAAAGATTCATCTAAAATTACATTGTAGTAAGAAATCAGTTGAATTGTTTCTGCCACTTCTTGTCAAGGCAGACTTATCACTTTGCAAAGCTAGAAGCGTCAGCCTTTAAAAGACATTTTGCATTTTATGCTAGCATCAAGCTAACAAATTAAGGTGTACATTTTGGACATTCAAACATTTGCCAGTGACTTTAAAAGAGTAATTTACCCTTGATATGATGCTTTACATATGCCTGTGTCTTGATACAGCTGTGCTTAGCATCTGATAAGAATCAGAGTCAAAGTTAAAACAATTTAAACTAGTGGTTCTCAGATGGTGGATCCGGACCAAAAAGTGGTAGCAGTCTTATAAAACGTGCTTGTTTTGTCCCGACTCCTGTATTTGTCACATTTTGTACTGTCTGAGGTGCAAATGGTACTACTTTACATTTAATAAATCTGATTGTTTCAGAAACACCAGAAGTTTGGGTTGAGGTGAAGGTGGATGCTGAGGGTCACCCAGTTGAGAACCACTGGTTTAACGGATCGTCACCAGGAGATTTGGAACAAAGGGCGACAAAAAGGAAGTATAATGGTATACTTTAATGGAAATCTAAATGGTTGGTTATCTTGTGCTCATGTGTATTTAACACACAGTTTGACCCTTACAGTCCATAGTATCAATATTTTTAACTACTGGGTGTAATTTCAGTTCACGGCAGAGGTTTGAATCAGGCTCAGGATTGTTCCGGATAGATGTTAACTCCTCTGACTCAGCTGGCGGTACAGCTGGATGGTCATGAGCTGAATTTCAGGATCTCCAGGCTTGATGTCAATTGCTCTCAGGAAGAAGCCCAGAGCGTCGTCCAGCTTCCCTTTGTTGTAGTTCTCCTTCCCTCTGCTTACCAGGGACTCGTAGCTCTCGTTCTCACACACAATGATGTCTTTAGCCTCGCCTGTCTTGCCTCCTGAATCCAGAGTGCACTGATCAATTCTCTCTGATGATGCCAGCTCTGGATCATCTGTTGATTCCTCCAGACTACTGCTCATTTCCTCTGTCGACTCAGAGTTCTCCTCCTCTTCTTCTTCTTGCATCTCTTCCTCTTCCATCAACTCCTCCTCTTCCTCTCCCTCTGTATTTAACGTCTCTCCAACTGTCTCCTCCAGCTGAAGCTCATCATGAGTCAAGCCAATGATGTCCTCTTCTACATCCTCCTCCTCCTCTTCTTCTTCCGTGTTTGTCTCCCCAACTGTCTCCTCGAGCTGAAGCTGATCATGAGTCGAACCGACAATTTCCTCCTCGTCTGCTTCGTCAGAACCACTCACTGAAACGTTGTCTTCCTCCATGTCTGCGTTTGGGTCATCCATGTCCTCGATTAGGGACTGGAGGAGGGACTTGCGTGAGGCCACAGATGTGTTGCCTCCAACGCTCTTTCTTGACCGGAGTGGGGTGAAACTGTTTGGCACTGATTTAGGTGTGGAGGCTTCCAGAACATGGAAAGAAGATTCAAAGTGACACTTTTCTTCCTGCCCATTGTCACCGCCTTCTTCTTCATCATCGCTGTCATAAATCATTGCTGCTCTTTTCTTCTTGGTAAAGACAACGGAATCATTCATTGACTCATCTACGACTGAGGCTCTGGTGTTGCTGAGGCTTTGCACCAGTGTTTCTTTATTTTGCTTTTCAGACAGAGATTTATCCACATCAAAACTGCCCTCCATCCTCAGCTGTGACAGGAGCTTCTTCTCCTCTTCTTCAGTCTCTGGAGGATCAAGGACTTCCTGATCTGAGATCACATCACTGTCCTCAAGCTGTAAGTTGAAGTTGCCTTCGAAGGATTCCAGCCCTGCACTGACTCTGGATGATGTGTCTGCTTTGAAACTTGTTTTGGATGCTTGCAAGATGGAAAGTCTTTTGTTCTGAAGGGGTGTGACTCGTGAAAGCCCCAAGTCCATCTCGGAGTTGTCTCTGGAGTTTGAGGTTTTGTTTAGTTGTTCGTCTTCATCAACTGCTGTAACGTAATGCAGACTTGCATCACCAGCAGCCTCAGTTATCATTGACTGATCCATTTGCTCCTCGACAGGTGATGTTTGAGCTTCAGTGGGCTCTGACATGACCAAAGACTCCTCAGTGACCATCAGAGGAACATCATCTGCCATGTCCACATGACTCCTCTCCTGTTTGACAGGCTGGTGGTTTGAAGAATCCAAGTCGCGGTGGGGAACATCATCTTTGCCAAATTCTTCAGCAGGTTGTTCTGACATACTCTCATCTGCAGTCAGATCAATAACTCGGTCAAGTGGACTCTTTGGGGTGTCCTCCTTGCCAGAGCTTGACTGATCCAGCTCCACAACAACCGGTGAGCTGTTACAGTTTCTGTGATTCTGTGGAAAGGGAGGACTTGGTCTTGGATGTCTCGTTTTTTTCTCCTGAGACCGCTCTCTGTTGCTGTCCACTGGTTGTCTGAGCCAGACTGGCTCTGTGCTCGATGCCATGTTTTCTGCCAGCTGCATCTGAAGCTCTGACTCGGCCTTCATCAGCTCCTGAGCTTTCTGCACCCTCCCTTCGATGTAGTGTGCCTCTTCGCCTTCTGGTGCTTCATCATTATTAATATCTAGGGAGAACATGAGGTCGTGATCAGAGATACCAAACATCTCCATTGAGTGGAGGTGGGCAATGTGCTCGTCCAGTTCGGGGTCGGTGCGTCGGTGTCTGGCGTGCATGGTCTGAAGCTGGAGCTGTGTGGTAGAGGAGTGGGTGTTCTCCAGAGTGAAGAGCTCCTTCAGCTCCTGCTTGCTAAAGTACCGGAAAGGGTTCTTTTTGTCTCCGGTATTTTGCCTGATAAGAGAGTCTTTGAAAACCTGCCTCCTGTAGATCTTTTCCTCCACTGTTCCACATGTGATCAGCCTGTAGATGACAACGTTCTCAGTCTGGCCAATGCGGTATGCCCTGTCAACAGCCTGTGCATCTGTTGCAGGGTTCCAGCTGGGATCGTATATCACAACTCTGTTTGCTGCTGTCAAAGTGATACCGACTCCACCAACCTGGGTGGTGAGGAGGAAGACGGAGTAACGTTTGTCGGTCTGGAACAGCGTGATGAGTCTTTGTCTTTCTGCAATTTGCGTTATTGTTCCATCCAGCCTCAAAACTTTGAATCCTCTATTTCCCAGGACACGCTCGATGATGTCAAGAACTTTCCTGTAATGAGCAAAGACGAGTGTGCGGTGGCCCTCTTTTCTGAGCTGTTCAAGGAGTGCAAATAGAAAGACAAGTTTTCCAGACTCGGATATTAAAGTATCATCAGGAATGTTTGCAATGCTGTTAGTGTCTGTGTCGTCAATCTGCTGGCTTTCAGGCGTGTTTTCCTCCAAGCCTAACTTAGATATGGCTGCAGCAGAGAGCAGTCTTGGGTGGTCACAGAGCTTTTTCAGAATGGTTAGCTCAGCTAGAGGAGATCTGGTGGTCATGAGGAGCTCCTTAATGTGGTCCAGCGAAATAAACTGCCTGTATATGTCCTCCTGAGCAGAACTCAGATACGTCCAGACAATCAGGTCATTCTTTCTTGTCAGCGAGGGCATAACTGCTCCAGAATCATTTGATGAGTGAAGGTCTTGACTGTCCTTGTCATCAGAAATTTCCTCTTTGTTTGGATGCGTTTTGTTTTTCTGCACTTCTGCTTTTGTTCTGCGGAGGAAGTAGGGTTTTATTATGGCCATCAAAGCCTCAGACATGCGAGACCCCAGGACTTTTTCCCCTGGAGTGGCGTCTTTCTCTCGGGCACGAGTGATCGGGTTCTCATATTCTGACTTGAATGTCTTGGCTGTGCCAAGGAGAGTTCCTTGACAAGCAAAGTCAAAGAGCGCCCACATTTCTTTCAGGTTGTTCTGGACTGGTGTTCCAGTGAGGAGAACTCTGTTTTTTGAGGGGATGGCAGATGCGCTTTTGGCTGTTTTGGTGCTTGATGATTTTATCTTGTGTGCCTCGTCCAGGATCATGTAGTCCCATGTGAACTCTCTTCCATTGTAGGAGGAAAGTTGCTGCCAGTTGTTTAAGAGCATTGTGTATGTGGTGATGATGACACCACCTCTCCTCTGAACTTTCTCCAAGTTCCTGGTCCTCTCTGCTTTACTGGTTCCATGAAACTCCTTCACCCTCATCCCAGGAGTCCATTTGGCAAACTCCTTGGTCCAATTGGTTATGAGTGAAGTGGGCATGATTAACAGCGTGTGTTTGGCAAGTTCATTGTCGTACATACCAGAGAGGAACGATATCACCTGAATAGTTTTTCCAAGGCCCATGTCATCAGCCAGGATCCCTCCTTTCCGTCCGTCTCTGTATAGACTGTATAGGAAGGCCACGCCGTTTCTCTGGTAGTCGTAAAGCTTGTTGTGTAAATCTTTGAACAGCATCAACCCGCTGTTGTTAACATCAACAAACTCTTCATCTTCCTCCTCAGAATCATTTTGGGAAATAAGCTCTTCAATTTTCTTTATCCTGTTTTCAAGTTTTTCGCTCTGGTGAATTTTGTACGCCTTCTTGAAGAGCCCAAGCGCTTTGTACATGTCCCCTTGTCTGGCAACATTTTTACCGTCCTGAATGAACCTGAAAGTGGAGAAAGGAACGGGGCATTAGAGTAGATTTGGGTCTGATTTAAGACGACATCGTCTAAAAAAATACCTGCAACTTGTGATCGATGGTATTACCAATTTGTCTGAAAGATTTTCCATTGGGGATGCACAGTATTATCAGCATTTTAGCTTTAATATTTACATATCGCTATAGAAGAGGATTGATAAGATTCTGTTGGTATCAGTTAGGGCCGAACAGTTTTGGGAAATAATCTAATTGCGATTTTTTCCCACCAATATTGCAATTGCGATTTGATATGCAATTATTCCTCAACTTTATTTATTCCTAAACAAGGGCTGAACAATTCTTTTAAAGTGTCCAATTCTGATTATTTTGACTCATATTGCAAATGAATTATTGAAGAGTTTTTGTCTCTTATATTTATTAAGAAAAAAGTTTTTGAAAATGAAGACAGTAGGATTTTTTGTAGACTATTAAAAAAATGGCACCTGAATGACTGCATGTCATGCATAATATCTGTTGCAAAAAAAAGTTTTAAACTGGTGTTTTGACACAAATTTAAGGTCAAAGAAATACTGCACATTTTGTGATTTGAAAATTGCAGCAGGCTATATTGCGACTTAATCTAATTTTCAATTAATTTCCCAGCCCTATTATCAATGCCATTATCGATTCTTCTTATCAATTCCTTCCTGTGAACTTTCTTTTTGGAAGTAGACTATAGGTTTTCACAGCTAATGACTCAAATTTTATTGAGACTCGCTCTCTCTGAACGCTGAATAAGATAAATGCCACCTTCAGTGAGAATCAATGACAATCACACTTCAGTTACTGGTTATAACAAACAGTTTTGATAACTAAAAATGTAAAACTTCAAGCGTTTTGGAGGAGAATGTGCTAAAATATACAGAAATTCTCATTTTTGTTGGAAATGTCTCAGTAAAAACAAACTGCTCTTTGAATCTTCAGTCTCTGGACTTGAATTAGAATACAATATTACTGCTGATTTAAGATAAAAGCTTAGAATAAATAAAAAACTGAAATCGTTGTTCAACAGACTAGCCCGTCGCCCTATTCCAATCATTTTTTGAGAAATGATGCTAGGAGTTGGTGGTAATATGGTATTACTGTATACCAGGGTTTTAAAAATGACCAATGTATTGCTTTAATTATCGTTGTGTAGACAGTGCTGCGTAAAAAGCGCATGTTAAGAATAAATGCCTAGAGAGTATGTCCATTCCCACCAGCAGCACCACTGTCTGTGTGAAGACGCTTTAAAAGTGGTCCTGTTAAAGACGTCGGGACAGTCGGTCCACCACGTTTACTTCCTCGACTTCTGTGTTCTCGTTTGCTTTACTGAATGCCTCTCACAAGATCGTGTTCTCCAAGGCATGAAGCAGTAAGGCATTGATAAGGAACTGTTGACATTAAAAGTAAATGATGGTGATGGACTGAACCAATTCAAACTGGTTCTCAACTGGAGATTTACAATTTGACTTAGGGATTTCATTCCCTATATATCGCTATCAGCAGATATGAAAATTTACCAGAGGTGGAAAAATTATCTATTTTTTGACTACTGTAATCAGGTAAAGTAAATGAACTTGGTTAAAATGTACTTCAGTAGAAGAAATGTATCACTGAAAACAATTAAAGGTGACACTAATCTCTGACAGCAATGCATCATTTTTTCCATGCTGGTTCTGTGACACTCAAATTTGGGGGGCTTCAAGAAAATAAGGTTGGGAACCACTGCCTTATGATGTGCCTTTTTTACCGAACAAAGTCCTCAATTTAACACAAGAAGCAAACATTGGAGCTGAGCAGCTCGGCTCTGTACTAATCATAATGTTGTTGTTTTTAGCTGATGGAAAAAAAATTTACATACTGCGCTTTTAAGTTCACAAACAATAATGATTTTGTTTTTGGTAGTCATTTTTACTTAATTTAACACTCTTCTGTAGGTAAAAATTAAGTGTGTTGTGTTTATATCTGATGTGAAGCCAATGATATTCCTGTATTTCTATTGCCTTTTCTAAACTACTCCTTTACAGTTACATAGTCTAACTTCCACAAATACTTAAATGTTGCCAGCAGCTACTGTAGTTTGTTTAAAATATGTTGTGTGGGAAAGTACTGAATTGTTCAAATTAAAAAGACCTTAGGGTTCAGTCATCTTGTTAGTCCCCGCATTTGTGGGTGAAAGCTGGTTTCAGTCTTCAAAAAGTAGAGTATGCTGTGTTCAAATTAGTAATACAGCAGCAAACAGGTGCTGTCCCAAAGCTTTTACTGAAAAAAGAATGCCACATGTATGGTGGCATCTCTGCTGCTTTGCAAAAAAAAAAAAAAAAAAAAGAAAGAAAAACCTTTACTACAGAGACAGTTCAGATAGTCGGACTCACATCAGTAGCATGGGAAGATGGAAATATGACTATGAAGTATAGGGACGTGTCTCATCTACTTTTGTAATCATTTTTTTTTAGATTATTTCATGCCCAATGTATATCATCCGATATCTAATAAAGCTGTGACATAAATGTCAACCACAAAGTTTAGAAACAGGAGCCACAGGTATTATTTGAATAACAGTGACACTTCTTAAGCTTTTACTGCTCATATATCAGACCACTATAGCTCAGTGCTTCACATAGTTTCAAGCCCTAAAGCTACATAATATACTTTCAGCACACATGGAAAGAAAGCTTAATCCTTCTGGGTCAATAAAGGACCTTCTATCTGATGAGGTTCTATCTCTTATCACTTCTATTATGATAAAATATATATCTTCATTTGAATGCATCACATTAGAAGTTGAAAGTTTTTACTAAGCATGCTACAGTGACTTTAGATGTTTGTTTGTTTTGGTGGTTGAAAATGGAAATATTCCCATGATACATTTTTCTTAAGACTTTGGATAATCAGTTTATTTCTATGCCTTTCTGAGGAATAGACCACCTTAAGCACGGCCCTGCTATCATTGGAGAGTACATACAGTCAAGCCCAAAATTATTCATACCCCTGGCAAATTTTGACTTAAAGTTACTTTTATTCAACAAGCAAGTTTTTTCTTGATTAGAAATGACACAGGCATCTACTAAAAAATAATAAGACAATGTACAAGAGGCATCATTGTGGAAAAAAAATGTTTCTCAGCTTTAATTTACATCTGAACAAAAAGTGGCATGTCCAAAATTATTCATACCTTTCTTAATAATCAATAGAAAAGCCTTTATTGGCTATTACAGCTATCAAACGCTTCTTATAATTGCTGACCAGCTTTATGCATGTCCCCACTGGTGTTTTTGCCCATTCATCTTTTGCGATGAGCTCCAACTCTTTCAGGTTGGAGGGTCTCCTTGCCATCACTCTGATCTTTAGCTCCCTCCACAGATTCTCAATTGGATTCAAGTCAGGACTCTGGCTGGGCCACTGCAAAACGTTAATGTTTTTGTCCATTAACCATTTCTTCACCACTTTTGCTGTGTGTTTTGGGTCGTTATCGTGCTGAAATGTCCACTGGTGCCCAAGGCCAAGTTTCTCTGCAGACTGCCTGATGTTGTCTTTGAAAATCTTGATGTATTCCTCTTTTTTCATGGTGCCGTTTACTGTGATTAGGCTCCTTGGCCCATTGGCTGAAAAACACCCCCAAAGCATTAGGTTCCCACCACCATGTTTGACAGTAGGGATGGTGTTCTTAGGGTTGAAGGCTTCTCCTTTTTTACGCCAATTATTTGGCCACATCATTGTGGTGGTGGTGATCCTTGGATTCTCTCTCACTATCCTCCTGGCCAGCACAGGTGTCATTTTTGGCTTCTGACCACGTCCTCTGAGATTTTCCACAGTGCGGAAAGTCTTGTATTTTTTAATAATACTTTGCACTGTAGCCACTGGAACTTGATAACATTTAGATATGGCCTTATAGCCCTTTCCTGACTTGTGAGCAGCCACAATGCGCAGCCGCACGTCCTCAGTGAGCTCTTTTGTCTTAGCCATGACTGTCCACAAACCAACTGCAGAGAGCTGCTGTTTTTCACCTGTTGAATTGATTAAAACAGCTGTTCCTAACGAATCAGGGTAATTAGGATGCTTGAGAACAGCTTGGACTACTTGGAATGGTAGAGAACTTTGGATTTTTCCATAGACTGTCACAGTTTGCAAAGGGTATGAATAATTTTGGACATGCCACTTTTTGTTCAAATGTAAGTAGAAGTTGAGAAATATTTTTTTCCACGATGATGCCTCTTGTACATTGTCTTATTATCTTTTGGGAGAAGCCTGTGTCATTTCCGGTCAAAAAAAAAAAAAATTGCTGGTTGATAAAAGTAACTTTAAGTCAAAATTTGCCAGGGGTATGAATAATTTTGGGCTTGACTGTATGTATGTTTGTATGTATGTATGTATGTATGGATTTAAGAAATCAGAAGAGTGTCCCTCTCTGGATTGGTGTGATCATTTATGTATTATGATCTATTAAATGTTCTGTTGTTTAGTGGCCACTAGATGGGAGTGCTGGGATGCAGGTCCATTATAATTTGACGTCACACAATTTGAGCGCCTCCTTGTAAGCAGCAGGGTTTTGGTTTCTAAGCTCTACTTAAGCTTGGTACTCGATATTTGAAAACAAACTGCAAGCAGGTTTTGAAGTTTTCAACCGTTCTTAAATATTCTTATATATTCTATACTTTTTTATACAATTCAAAAGAAAATGTCATTTAAAATATTTTTTCTCAGAGTTGTGCCTAGGGTGTTTTTATGTGTATATATGTATTCAAAAATCATGTCTGTATGCTTGTGTATTAGGGCCGGGCAATTAATCACAAATTAGATTAAATCGCGATATAGTCTGCTGTAATTTTCAAATTGCAGACAGTGCAATATTTCTTTTACCTGAAATTTGTGACAAAATATCAGTTTAAAACTTTTTTTTTGCAGCAGAGGCATTATGCATTGCATTGCATACAATCATTCTGGTGGCATATTTTTAGAATAGTGTACAAAAAAAAATCCCATTTTCTTCATTTTTGGATGTTTTCTTGTAAAATATAACAATTACATTGAAATTATCATTACCTTTAATACAACAGTTCGTATCCAATTTGCAAAATGAGTCAAAATCATCACAATTAGACATTTTTTCAAAATTGTCCAGACCTAGTTTAATCTAGTATTGTGTTGGTTATAGCATAGAATGAATTATTGCTTGTTTTTATTGCAAAATACATGAGATGAAGAACTTAAGAAATAATCGCATACTGAATCGCAATCACAATATTGGATAAAAAAATGCAATTAGATTATTTTTCCCAAATTGTTCAGCCCTATTGTGTATGCATAGATATATTCTAGATATTTTTCAAGTGGTGAAACGTTTATTGGGAAATGATAAAAGTGTTAATGTGGAAGTTTTATCTGCACTGTGTAAGAAGCTTTCTGTATATTAGGTTTTTCCACTCTTTGTTTCACAATGCTGCAGAAGACTGCTTGACAAAATGCGTTCATTGTGTCTTCTGTACCACCTTACCCAGAACTAAAAGAACCTGAAAGAACATTTCTGAGTGCTAACTCTTCAGTTATCTTGTTTTGGTGGGGTGTAATACCACAATAAAAACTTCTGGTCTTTGGTTTTCAAACCCAAACAGAATAGAATCATTAGAAAGTAATCTGTTTTAGTAATCACAGAGACTGCAGACCCTCTCACAACAGGACAGAAACCTCATCCTTTAATCTCTGGGGTTACCTTTGGTAAGCTTCCATCTTGTCATCTGTATCCATGGTTAGAGACCTGCAGAGACAAGTCAAAGATTAGAATAAAGTAAATATTAACACTTTAAAAACAAGCAACACACACACATATAGCATGCTGTAATGCTGGGCAATTAGTCGACTTAAGAACATAAAAACAACATAACCATGATTACACAATTTCTGTGCCATGCTACCCTCATTTTTTATGTACAAAGGTTTGTAATGTGGTAATTTTTTCAGTGACTGTTGTTATGCTTTGGCCATATAACTAATTCTTTCTGTTACAGCATTGCTATAATATACAATTCATTATAAATTTAATTGTTCTCCTTATTTTTCATCCTTTGTTTGTTTGTGATGCAGACACAGTAAAAACAAAAAGTCATCATGTTTAATAATCAAAACTCAAAAAGTCAAACTTCCATATGTTTTAGGTTCATCATTACAAAGTGAAATATTTCAAGACACTTTTGTTTCAATGCTGATAATTATGGCCTACAGCTCACACAAATCAAAAATCCACTAAATCAAAATATTAGAGTGTCACAACAGTCTGAGTATTACTGACTGGCAACTGAAAACACTGGACTTCAAGCACCTGGATCCTCTCTGATCCTTCTCCAGACTCTGGGACCTTTATTTACAAAGGAAAGTCAAACTTATTTCATCTGAAAACAGGATTTTGGACCACTAAGCAACGGTCCAGAAAGAGTGAAAGAAGACTCTGAAAACCTTTGCAAATTGGGCTTTTTCTTGTCTTACAATATTCTAATATTTTGAGATAGTGGGTTATAGATTTTCGTGAGCTGAAAGCTGCTGAAAGTTGTCATCATTGGGATAAAACTAACAAAACATGGAATATTTCACCTAATCATGATGAATCTACAGTTTATACAAAGTTTACTTTTTTTAAAGTAAATCAAAAAGATAAAAAAATAACTTTTACATGATGTTTGATTTTTTTAGATGCACATGTAAGCTGTGATTATGAACTGCAACAACAAAGCAGTTTTAAAAAAGTATGAGCACCACACAATACTGAAGTACAGGAAAGCACATAGACATAATATATGTACAGTATGTCTAAAGGAAAGTACTCTGGTAACTGAAATAGGTGTCCAGAAACAAAGTCTGGGTGAGTTTAACTACTTTAAATTAATATCAGGGTCCAGTTTAACACCAACGTCACACATAAAGGCATGTATTCAGAGGATTCAGAGCTAAATTTACAGTAAACAGCAGTAACAGTCCGATCCTGTCACTCCAATAAAACCAGTTCAACGTTAGCTCTTTGGCTAACTGTCAGCAGCCCGTGACATGAGTTAGCTTTACTTACTTCTCCAGTTTCTTAGAAATCTCCGAAACTTCGCCGTTATGCTGAGAAACATCCATCTTGACGCCGGTAACCTCTGACGGGTGACAATGACGGTAAACGCGGTTGAATATCTTTAATGGTGGCCTCAAACGAAGAAAAACTTCGCTAGAAACGACGAAGGACTGACTAATGAGGAAGTTTTGTGTTGATGTGTTTGAACCGCCGGCCTTTCCCCCCGCCATTTTTACCCAGCGAATCAGAGAGGACAATGTAGTGACGCCACAATCGGGCTGTCCAATAGGAGCAGAATATGCATGAATAGGCGGGACATGTAGCACAGCCAATGGTCATTCTCGTTGCTGAAAGAGTGCGCTCTTCTAATCAACTGGCTGCTAACATTAAACGGCGGAGTCGTTTACATTATGGGTTTAAAAGGAATTTTTCCAAACGGTGGCTTAAATAGATAAAATTAAAACCTAAGCACATGAAACTGGTTATATTTGAAAGATAACCTGAGGTTTTAAACTACATGGGTCATTCTAATGAAACGTGAACTTTTAGGGTTTCTTTTTCTAAAACTTTTAAGTTAATCCAAATCATTAAATATCGTATTTACTTCATGAATTTGCATAAATGAAAGCTTAAGGATTATTCATCTTTTTAGATTATAATAAGCTCTGTCACTTTCTGCACATCTTGCAACCACACTATCAATGTACATGGACTTGAGTACTAGAAAAAAATCGAATAAGAGTTTGTGCATATTTTAATCTTTATTTCCTTCTCCATTAAACACTACTTACATAGCTATATATAAAGTATATGTTTAGTTTTTTGAAGTGAACTATTTAGGTCAAGCCTAGGGACAAAAATGCACCTTACACTTTGTTTTACAACATTTTCCTGTTATAATATTTCTTCATCTCATTGACAGGAGAAAAAAAAGACATGTTTTCCCATGAATATTTTTAAAATCTTCCTTTGACATGTCATTCATAAAAATGGAAATTCTCACCACAATGATGGAAATACCAGCCAGCATAGTGTTTTTGAAAATGCAATTTAATCACAGGAAATGAAACTAACACCCACGTTTCTCTGGAACATGTCCTGACATGCCAGACCTGCAGTTATCATCACTATGATCTAGGATAGTCCATAAAGGGTTATATTGGACACACATCAGTAGATATATCAACAAGAACGACCTCTTTATCTGTTTGTTTGAAATCAACTGTAGACTGCATTTGTTTTATTGTTAATACTTCAGTTCACTGATTAATATATCCATCACATATTTCTGTATTTAGGAGTATCTGGGTTCTTAAGAGCTAAGATTCTGATATTTACTTGTCTATCAAAATTATCTGGGGTTCAGAGTTTGAGAACTCTAAAATGAGTAATTTTGTAGAGGACTTGTCTTATTTTATTTGGTTTAATCTAAACGGTGAGCAGACTTAATCTTTTTTTCTGTATTCATCATCCATTGCATTTCACTCTCTCTCATCATAATTCTTTATTTTATTTTTTATTTTTTTACAATGTAGTAAAGTGTTGGTTGTGAATAAGCCGCTGGCTCCACGTACTTCTGGACTTTCTTATACAGGTGCATCTAAAAAAAATAGGATATCAATTAAAAGTTGATTTTTTCCCTGTGATTTACTTCAGAAACTTAAGCTTACATATATTCTAGATTCATCTCAAAGGTAAACATTTCAGGATTTTTTTTTTGTTTAAATGTTGATGGTTGCAGCTCACAGCACAAACAAATCTATAATCCA
The DNA here is from genome assembly GCF_018320785.1 of Cheilinus undulatus. Lineage (NCBI taxonomy): Eukaryota > Metazoa > Chordata > Actinopteri > Labriformes > Labridae > Cheilinus > Cheilinus undulatus. The sequence continues at coordinate 4,474,959 of NC_054869.1, read as the reverse complement.
CTATCTCAAAATATTAGAACGACAGTGACACCCTTCTCAAGGAGGGTGAGCCACAGAAGGTCATTGTTGGAAGGGCAGGCTGTTCTGTATCAAAGCAGATTCATGGAAAATAGACTGGAAGGGAAAATGTGATAAAAAAAGGAGCAGAACCAACAGGGATGAGCCCAGCCTTCAGAGGATTGTCAAACAAAGCAGATTCAAGAATTTTGGAGAGCTTCATGAGGACTGGACTGAGACTGGAGTCAGTGGATCAAGAGTCACCAAACAGACTGGTCCAGGAAACGGACTACAGGTATCGTAGTGTCAAGGAAATCCTGAACCACAGACAGCGTTATAAATGTCCCACCAGGGCTCAGGAGAAAAAGAACTACTGTTACCCAGTGGTCCAAAGTCCTGTTTTCAGCTGAAACTAAATTTGACATTTCATTTGTAAATCCAGGTCCCAGAGTCTGGAGGAGGATCAGAGAGACCCAGAATCCAAGGTGCTTGAAGTCCAGTGTTTCCAGTTTCCACAGTCAGTGATGATTTGGGGTCCACTGGTCTTTATCAAGCCCAGAGCCAAAGCTATCAGCGATCTACTAGGAGATTTCAGAGCCCTTCATGCTTCCATCTGCCGAGAAGCTTTATGGCGATACTGATCTCCTTTTCACCTGCCCAGAGTGAATCCAGAACTACCAGAAACTGGTTTACTGACCATGGTGTTACTGTGTTTGATAGACCAGCCAATTAGTCTGACCTGAACCCCGTAATCTCTGGAGGAAGATGAGACACCAGACTCAACAATCCAGATGAGCTGAAGGCTGCTATCAGAGCGACCTGGGCTTCATAACACCCCAGCAGTGCCACGGACTGATCGGCTCCATGACAAAAGCAGAGATGCAATAATTTGTGCAAAATGGGCTCTGACCAGTTACTGAGAGCATAAATGAGTGGAATTTTCCAGAACCACAACATTTCTGTATTTTAAAACCTTTTTTGGACTGATGCTTTGTGATGTTCTAATTTTTTCTTTTGCTTTTTGTAAATGTTAAGCCGTAATCATCAAGATGAAGATCTAGAATGTATGAAAGTTTCACTTCTTGAATTAAATCACAGGAAAAACTTAACTTTTTCATGAATTTATATATTTTTTAGATCCACCTGTGTAAGAAAGTCCAGGAGTCACTCTTATGTGAGAGGGGTGCTTTTCTATTCTATAAATACACAACAGAATAAAGGGATGATCTTTACTTCACTACTACAGAGTTATTGTGGGAATTAGAGTTGAATTATAATAAACTATTTCTGTAAAATGTATACACACATATCAATAATAGGTCAAAACATTGATAAATTTGGTTTTCTTATAAGCCAACATGATACCAAATAAAGAGACAGTGGGAACAGAGAGGGGCTCTGTTTTTTCTTACTGGACTGAGCTAAATGATCCAGATCACTTAAAGAGTCTGGATTCATATCACTATGAAAACACTGATTAAAGTGGGAAAAAGGCAAATGGAAAAAGACCTCCATGGACTGAATGAAAGCAGGAGGAAAGAAAGTCCATGTTTTCACATTTAGTCAGAACATCTCTGATTCAAGAACAGCACCGTAAAACTGAAAGTATATAGGGATTTTTATTTAAAGAGCCATAGAGGTACAGATTGGTCATTGAGTGTGATGTGGGTTGTTAACGTGAGCATTCCTATCCTAAATGTGTGTAACATGTTAAAAAAAAAGGGTGAAAACTGAATTTCCCCTCAAGGATTAACAAAGAATATGCTTCTCCTCTTCATTAACACAAAATTTAAGGCATTAACACAGGAAAACAGCTGATGTCACAGATTCCTCTGCCTCACAGCAGCAAATTCCAGCACTATTCCAACTCTTACAACATAAATTTCACTACAATTAAAGGACTGAGCTGTTTTTTTTTTATTTCACATCTAAGTCTAAGCCTCAGTGGTCCCTCATGCTTTTATTTCTCTGAATATGGTATAGACTTCTGAATAAAGCAGTTCATTAAGTGATAATTATAAAAAGGAAAATAATTACACAAATACATCAATATATAAAAAAGTGGAATCATAAAGTTTCCTTTATAAAGATAAGCTGTTCTGAAATCATCTGGTATACATATTTAAATCTGTCCTTCAGAGGAGCGGGCCGACTCCAGAGCTTTGACTCGGCGGCGAAAACCAAAACTCTTTTCTCCACCTCGGCGTTGATCTGACTCTGCGAGGCTCGAGGGTTCTCTTTGATGAACTGTGAGATGCCCAGGATGCATTCTCTCTGCAGAAACAAAACATCAGTCTGAATGGTTACCAGCTCATAAGATAATGAGAGAGGAGCTAACTTGTTTAGATAGTATTCTAAGTTTTTGAAAGTCAAACCCCACTGTGCTCTGTTGTTAAACTATTAAAGGTAAACATCCTGCATGTAATGATAATAGAGTGATAAAAGGTTTAACTTATAAAGTGTTCCCTTCTGATGGCTACTGTAGATGAAGTAGAAATTTTAAATTGGGCTTATTTGCCATGTTTGAGTTTATGATCTTTCTTGGTAACCGAATGGTTAAACTTTCTAACTCTAATATTATAAGCATAGAAAAAGCTCCAAAATTTAAAATGTCTGTCACTGTGAAACACTAAAAAGGTATTATAATTCATTGGTACTATTAATGTTGTCTTCATTTTACAAAACTCCTGACTAATTTCATAACTCACACTTGAGTTTCTCTGTCTAGCGCTGGTCTCTCTTCATTGGCTTCCTGTTCAGGCAAAAGTAGACTTTATGTGCTGCTGACTTGTACAACTGTGAATGCCACTTCACCACCATACCTGTCTGATTTGATGAACCCTTACATTTGTGTGATTGCTTTGTGCTCCTAGGAGGCTGGGCTCTTATGTGCCCATAAAAAGACAGTTTGGATAGCACACTTTCTCTTTTTATGCACCAAAACAGTCTACCTGCAGAGGCAGGCATCTTCAGGTGATTTATTTTCTGTGTAAGTTTTTGTTTAATTTCTATTAATTAATCACAGGGCTGAAACATACGATTAAAAAATATATGCCAAATAATCATGCTCTGTTGCCATCACACAACCGGCTAAAGTAGCTTTCTGTGCTCTTAATTTTTATAATTTTATGGATAAAGTCCATATTTTACAGATCAACACCATCCTACACTAACTATCAAGGGGACAGTCTGCCCTCTGTCTTCACTTCTCCTGTTTAAAAAGCTAATAAAAAGTTTCTAAAGCCATTCAAAAGCATGTCTTTCTGATTGTTTTGTTACTGTTACTAAATCTACCAATAATGCAATCTTTCTAAATAATCGTCATTTGAGATTAACTGGTATAAATTAAATACAAAGTCTAAAATTGAGTAGTCCCCTGAAGATCCAGGTTTACTGCTGCATGTGAGTCTTAGATTGTTTCTGTTTTCTGGTGTCCTTTCATAGTTCAGAATGTTTTTAAATGTTTTCAGATTTTTAAATGTTCTTACTGTTATTTTGTTTTTACTTCTGTTTTTTTTTTAATCTTTGGATGGCACTTTGACTGAAAGCACTTTATAAATAAATGTATTATTATTATTATCATAAAATAAATGTATTATTATTATTATTATTATTATTATTCTCTTCTGCCAATTTCATGTTGGTTGTTTTAAAATATCTCATTTATTTGGTTCACGTACTTTGGTGTAAACTATTCCTTCACATTTGGCACTCACTCTCTAATCCCAGGAAGCACAGTTACCTTGTAAGCGTCCACTTGGTCCTGACCTGTGAGCCGGTTAAAAAGCTCTTTGGCCACCTGAATGCCTGTCACTGCTGCCAGAGATCTGCGGTCCTCTTCACTCTGTGAGTTCAGCCAGCGCAGCAGCGATATCTGCAAGAGGGAGGACAGAATCTCTATTAATTCAGTGGCATTGATTTATGTATATAGACACGCCTACAGTGTTAAACTTGACTCTTTGAGTCTAATCAACTTTTTAAATTTTGTTGTCTATTTTGCTTTATTATGGAGGTGTGACACTCCCTGAACAGAGATCTATTTATTTGTTATTGCCAATAAGGAAAGATCGTATTTTACTGTACAACCCTTCAGTAATGACTCAGTACTCTAAGTAGTAATAGTAAATATTTTTAAAAAATAAGTAAACTTTAGGTTTAATACTTTCACTTGAGTAAATTTATAGACCATTTCTTCTACTTGTGAAGGAAATTCTAACCAGAGCAACTGTACTTTTGCTTGAGTCCAGTAATTGTGTTTTTTACATCTCTGTTAAAAACCTTGAAATCAGTTTCTACATAAAACTCACAATGTGATTTATCTAAAACATTAAAGTTGACAGAGATACTGAGGATTTTAAAAATCACAAAGTGTGATTTTATCTAAAATATTAAAGTCGACAGAGATACTGAGGATTTTAGATAAAATCACAGAGTGTGATTTATCTAAAACATTAAAGTCGACAGAGATACTGAAGATTTTAGACAAAATCACAATGTGTGATTTTATCTAAAACATTAAAGTCGACAGAGATACTGAGGATTTTAGATAAAATCACAAAGTGTGATTTTATCTAAAACATTAAAGTCGACAGAGATACTGAAGAGTCCGGGGTTTAGTTTTTACAGGCTGGCTCCATTCACCATTATCCTGATTCAAAATAAAGGTTTTTTGGCCTGATCTCCGTATAAAACTGTTAAAACTGAAAACATAAATAATATCCCAAGTATTAGGGAGGGTATTTGGATGTTTTACCTGCTGAAATAACTGGTCGTTGCTCATTCCTTCCCCTGAGGTCATCGAACCCGACATAACGGAAGAACAAATAAAATGACGAATAATCGACGAAAAAGGAATAGAGGGGACAATTTTCACTTAAATAACCCTTCAAAAACTCATGGGCTAATACAAGCCACAGCTACACTGTCTATTTTCACAGAAATATAACGAAAACTGAGACGAATCTACTAACTAGAGGATGTCGATTATGTTACTTCCTGTTTACATGCCTTCTTCTTCGTTGGTGCCTACTCACAGACTCTAAGTATTAGTGAAATCGCTGCTGCCTCCCAGCGGTCATTCAGCGTAAACCTTTAATAAGGTCGAACATAAGTGGAAGATATTGTGTCTTTACATGAGTTAAAAGTTAAAATAAGGAAAATAAATGACTCTGTTACAAGCAAAACTATTGCTATAAAGATTACATTTTAGAAATGTAACAAAATTAATGAACAAATCATGTATTGTTTATTTACTAGTTTTATACCTAAGCTTATTCCAGTACCATATTATATCCCCATGTTATATATCCACCTTTTGTTGGAAAGACATTTTTGAGTTTTCTTTCTTATTTTGGAAATGCAGAGCCTGTTAAGTTTGAAATTTTAACAAATCTGAATTGTAAAAAATATTTTCCACAAATTTTCCAAAATTTATCTGAAAATTCTTAATATTTTAGCGTAGTCCATAAAAAGCACACCAAAATTTCTAAAATATTCCCTAAATGTTTCAGTAAAACTTTGTCATCATAATGCCAAAAAATCCTAATAAAAATGTTCCCCATGAATCAAATGTAAATTAGAAAAAAATCTAAGCAAATTCCCTAAAATTTACAAATCCATCACCCCAAATTCCAGACAAATTACCTGAAATTTCCATGAGATTCTTGAGAATTTAAAAAGCAAAATCTCCCCCCACAAAAAGTCCAATCAAATTCCCTCGAATTACAATTATGTTGTCGAACCTTTTATGAAAATACCTGAAATTTAATTTTTTAAAGTTATCCCAAATTCCCATGACAATGCTCCCCAAAAATTAATTTATCCCCAATTTTCAAATGATCCCCCCCAAAATATACAAAAATGACCCTTAAATTTTAATGAAATGCTTGAAAATGTCTAAGCAAATCCCCCAATACAAAAAAATACTGAAATTTCTCTCCTGACAATAACTTCAAAACTATAACAGCAAAAAGTATTTCTATGATGTAGGGATTCCAAAATGTAATGTCCTTGTATGCACACGTGTGAAATGAAAGCCCACTTTGAGTTTGCAAAATACTCCCCATGAAGCCAAGCAGACTTTCATGTGTTTTACTCTGAGGAGAGTCTTCTGTCTCCACTCCTCCATAAAGCTCAGATCAGTGGAGGTCTGCAGCGATGGTTGTCCTACTAGAACTCTGTCCCATCTCCACACAGGATCTCTGGAGCTCAGTCAGTGACCATCAGGTTCTTGGTCTCCTCTCATCTCTTTGGGTTACTGAGTGTAGATTAATGAGAATAATTTTTTTTTTCTACTGTACCAACAGGCTGAAAGATAAAATTGAAAAAGTGAAGGAGGTCTTGATACCTTCTGAATGCACTGTGGATGCTAACATGCTAATTAAAAGTGGATTTCCCACAATGATTTCTCCTTTAAACAGAATTAATTTCATTTAGGTAAGATGAGCAGGTGAACCTGACTGTTGAGGTGAGACTCTGTGGTCTGAAGTCCCTGACCAGAGTCTTAGGGAACTTCTGACCATCAAAACTTTGTAAGGTTGACAGAGCAGATTATGCAGAAGAAACACACATGCTCTACAGCTCCTTTCTCTACCTAATCCTTGGTTTTATGGCTTCAATTTCATTATAATCCTCTCATTTCAGAGCTTAGAGTACCCTTTCATTGTTATATCTCCTATTGTTGACATCTCTATTAAATAATGGTACTCTCTGACATCTTTGGTTCTCTGTGGTCTCAGTTAGCAGGGCTGGGTCCCTGTGTTGCTTTAGTCCTTAAAATGTTCAGGTTATGTATGTTAGCCGGCCTTTTGTTCTGGTTTTTATGTTCTGTTCTGAAGTTTTCTTCAAATGTCAAATCACTCAGTGAACCGCTGTTTTTAAAGTGTTTTACAAAGCTGCCATCTATTTACATCACAGATTTTATTGTCTTCTGTCAACATGAAGTTTATTTATTTTACACATCTAAACAGTCAAAGAAAACGTTTTCACTTGCTGTATTACAGCTGTTGTAACATGCTTTTTTATGTTAATGACTTCAGTTACTCCACATTGAGCGTTTATTTTCTTCTGAACATGAACGCAGCATCTCAGTCACAGTATCCAAGTCTTTGAGAGGTATTCGTTGGCATCGTTCAGGGTCCCATGATGGCGTCATCTATGTGAGAGGTCAGCTCTTGTCCCCGGGTTTAGAGAACGACCCCAGCTGTTTGGTGTTGGCGTCCTTCAGCTGCTCCAGCTGCCTCTGTCCTCGTCGGTACAGATACTCGATGTGCATCACGTCCGTCTTCTTGATGCGGCGTTCTCTCTGAACTCGTCCGGATTCGAGGGATGAAGCCCGGTTTGTCCTGACCGGCACGCAGGAACTGTCGGTACAGAGCGAGGACCTGCTTCTGAAGTTTACTGTGCCGAACCATCGCAGAGTCAACCTCAGCAGACCAAAAAGACTTCTTCTCAAATAGAAAAACCCCAGACACAAGGTCAATGGGATGATGTGTCTGTAGCAGCACAGAGATCTGCTTTATCTCCTGTGTTGTTCTTTCTGATTTCTTCTTACAAACAGCTGAAAAGATTCATGCCTGTCCAGGTTGAGGAGCTCTGATTGGCTGATGAGGTTTCCAGGTGTTGTGCTGATGCAGAGTAGACTGAGGAAGGATCTGACATTTGACTGTGGGAGAACAAGAAACACTGGGTTTAGACAGAGACATCTTCAGTCTCACTGTAAAAGTCTAGCCTCAGACTAGTCTAGCCTCAGACTAGTCTAGCCTCAGACTAGTCTAGCCTCAGACTAGTCTAGCCTCAGACTAGTCTAGACTCAGACTAGTCTAGCCTCAGACTAGTCTAGCCTCAGACTAGTCTTGACTCAGACTAGTCTAGCCTCAGACTAGTCTAGACTCAGACTAGTCTAGACTCAGACTAGTCTAGACTCAGACTAGTCTAGACTCAGACTAGTCTAGACTCAGACTAGTCTAGACTCAGACTAGTCTTGACTCAGACTAGTCTAGACTCAGACTAGTCTAGACTCAGACTAGTCTAGACTCAGACTAGTCTAGACTCAGACTAGTCTTGACTCAGACTAGTCTAGACTCAGACTAGTCTAGACTCAGACTAGTCTAGACTCAGACTAGTCTTGACTCAGACTAGTCTAGACTCAGACTAGTCTAGACTCAGACTAGTCTTGACTCAGACTAGTCTTGACTCAGACTAGTCTAGACTCAGACTAGTCTAGACTCAGACTAGTCTAGACTCAGACTAGTCTTGACTCAGACTAGTCTAGACTCAGACTAGTCTTGACTCAGACTAGTCTAGACTCAGACTAGTCTAGACTCAGACTAGTCTAGACTCAGACTAGTCTTGACTCAGACTAGTCTAGACTCAGACTAGTCTAGACTCAGACTAGTCTAGACTCAGACTAGTCTTGACTCAGACTAGTCTTGACTCAGACTAGTCTAGACTCAGACTAGTCTAGACTCAGACTAGTCTTTCTCACACAAAAATAGTGTCAACAAACATTTTTGGTCATTTTTGGAAATTTACACTGGATTTCTGCTGCTGATAATGACTGTGAAATCTTAGCTGCATATTAACTAATGTCTGTGCTCTAACGGTGTCCTGTGATGTCTAAGTTAACATGAAGTCTTATGAAGCTGTACGTCCTGCTAATGTTGTTGGTGTCTTTGTGCTGTCTTCATTTTTTGTTGGGTTTTGTTGCTTTGTTCCTCTGTTTGCTTTACAAATAAATTTTTTTTATTATTACTATATAATTTTGTCAACTAAAACTGTGAATAAAAATCTAAGTCAACTAATTTTCTTTTTCCTGCGTTTTTGCAGTTAAAAGTTACCAAATCTTTTTTTTTTTTAACTTCTTCAGCCCTAGCGGGACCAAATTTGGTCCTGCTCACCTTGATCCAAACAAACTTGCTCTGTGCACTCTATTTTTGCACAAAAATAATCATGTTACACATCAAATTAAACAGAAGAAGCTCAGCTACAAGCAAAAATAAACCATTTTTACCTACACCACATCCAACTCAAAAAGGACTCAGCTCAATAACCACATATCACAGTGGCCGTAGTGCTACGTAGACAGACACTTCCGCCCCCTATGGGATGGTGCCTGCTACTACAGACACAAACATAGTCTCATCTGAAAGCCCAGCCTCTACTGAAAATTCTAGTCATGTTTGTGCAGTTTTCAGTTGTTGTAACAGTTTCCTTTAGATTTCTGCACTTTATTTTGTGTTGTTTTTGTAACATTGAAAATAAATCTGCTCCTCTTGGTGTCAAACTTTAGTTCCTCTGTAAGACTTTCTTTGAAAGGGAACTATATGGAGCTCTGGGTGATTTCAGGGAGAAAAAAAAGAATTTCATAATGCAGGGACCACCTGTAATGGCATATGAGTAAAAAAAGTTTGATACCTCAGAATTTTCAAATGGCAGAGATTGGGCCAAATAGGGCCCAAATGGCACAAGAGGGGATTTCATCTGGACATTGCTTTCCTAAAATCTCTTTTATTATGTTCTGATAACCCTCTAGTGCAGTGATACTCAATGTGTGGCTCTAGAGCCACATGTGGCTCTTTTCTGATGATTTGTGGCTCTTTTGTCTGAATTTTTGTCACTTTTTGCCCATTTAAGCTGCCTTTTGCAATTAAATGTCACATATTTCCCATTTTGCCACTCTTTGATGCTTTTTGCCCATTTTCCAACTTTTTTTTCTGATTTTAGTCCATTTCACTGATTTTTTTGCCATGGTTTTGCCACTTATGGGCCAATTTTGCCACCTGTAAGTCATTTTTTTTTAACCGCCATTTTTCTCCTGGTATTTGCCGCTTTAAGCCCATTTTTGCCATTTCTTTTTGTCACTTTTCAACCTATTTTTGACACTTTTATCCTGCTTTGTGTAATTTTTTTGCCCCCTTTTGCCACTTCTCACCTATTTAACCTTTTGCAGTTAAATTCCAATTAATTCCCTACCTTCCACCTTTTTGCTGATTTTTTTAGTCACTTTTCACTCATTTTTTTTGTCATTTTTGTCACTTTTGGGCCATTTTTACTCATTTTTGCCATTTCTGCCCTTTTGCCCATTTAAGCTGCCTTTGCAATTGAATGCCACTTCTTGCCCACATTCCCAACTTTGCCAGATTTTGCCCATATTCCCACCTTTTGCTGATTTTGCCACTTCTTGACCTTTTTTTGCCACCTTTAACTTATCTTTTTGGTCACTTCCGACCCATTTCTTGACACATTCTGCCCTTTTTTGCCACTTTTCTCCCAGTATTTGCCACTTTTTGACCACTTTTGCCACCTTTAACTTATTCTATTTTCCACTTTTCACCACTTACATTGTTGCTCTTGTAAAAGTATTTTTCAGTAATTTGGCTCTTTGGTTGAGCAGGGTTGAGTTACACTGCTCAGTGGCATGAAAGTTGTGAAAATGTGGAGCTTTGGCTCACTGGAGATTGTTGGACTTCAACTGCATTATTTCTCTGGGATAAATGTGCTAAAATTGAAAAAAAAAACAATTGGGTGAAAATGACATTTTCCATTTGACAACTTGATTCTGTCTGATCCAGTCACATATATACACATATTTACACTTCTGAACAAACTTCACAAATGCCCTGGGCTGTAAATTTTGAGCAGTAGCCTAATAAAAGAAGCTAGGGCTTAACAGGTTAATCTTCTATGGCTCATATCTGGTGTTTTTCTAACAGTGTGAACTTCACAACAGTCACATTGGATCTGACATTTTCATACCAGATTTAGGCTGTTTTTTCTACACTGCAGACCTTAATGCTTAAAGCTGTTCCCATGACCCTCACTCTACTATAATTAACTCTCCCACAGGTACCAAGGCTTTGAAAATAATGGATCTTCAAGCAAGGGCGAGAGAAGGGATTGTAGAGAATTCAGTAAATTTGGCAATGTTATGAGAAGCAAAACTTTGGTCAGGACTCTTTCTCATCATCTGCTGTATCTACTCAAACCACACATGCACTCGGCTGAAAGTCAGCACTTAGCACGGTCACTTTTTAAACCGTAACACCACTATACTGACAGATACCGATATCGTTTCTTTCTTATTTCTAGAGTACGGGAAAACACAGAATATCAGCCAACAGAAAACCTTTGTAATGTTAGCTAAAGAGTTGACATAATAACACAGTAAGCTTACCTTCTGAACACTGGGTTTACAAACTGGTTTTAACCAGTCCGCTGTTTGTTTCCGTCAGTTAATAAACGTATTTATGGATATTTAACCAAACAGCAAGCTGTCTTACCTAAAAAGCTGTGTTAACTAATTTAAACCGCCTGTGTTTGACCTTAGCCCACGTTACAACACAAATGACCAAAAGGGACTACAAAATGGACTTCCGGTGTACAATTTCACAATAAAAGCAAGCTTCCTACACAATTACAAAACTCAAATTCAAGATTTCATAAGACCTGAACTACGAAAAATTAATACTCATATTTGCTCCATGAACAGTCAAAAATGAAAGGCATGAGATTTCATGCCAACCCAGAGGTGAATTTTCTGAATGAATGTAATGTTTGTGACATGCCAAATGGTTTTAGGAGGGCAGAACAATTTCTTGGGTTATAAACGCCCAAATTTCATGTTTTTTGGCTTTTGTTTCCTCTCTTCTGTTAATATGTCGTATGGTGATACTTATCATAACACATTTTTGCAGGTGTGTTGAGCTCATTAACAGTTGAACTATAAAAAAAGCAGAATAATGTTTGCTTTATGCAGAAAAGACCTGTCATAATATGGGTGGGCAGCTCTGATTTTTAAGTGGGCAACCTGGTGGTCTGGATGTCAGAGACCTAGACTAGTGTTTCATCATAGTACAGAGTTTATTAAATCACAGTGAGTCTGATTAAATCAGAAAAGGGTCAGGGTCTCTGCTGGGAAATTTAGAACATCCAACACTGAGTTCCCTGATTACAGATAATGCTAATGCAGCAATCTATGGGACAAGATGATTAAAATGGTGTAAGGTCGACTACAAAGCAGATTGGATAAGGATGTGTGTTAGTCAAAGTGACTTTTATGGCCTTAAATTTTAAATGACAAGCCACAGAACACATTAAAGTTAATCAAAAATATGGATCCAAAGTTACAAGGGTAATTTCCCCATTTAGTTTAAATTTTTTATTTCGTTTTCAATGTCAGTTTAATTTTAGTTGGATTTTACTGTTGAATTTAGCTTCTGATTTGTGAAAATGCTGTTTTATTTTAGTTTTTATTGTATTTGTAATAGTTCTTTCATTGATTCTTTGCATCCTAAAGAAACAAAATTACCAGAAAAAGCAAACATATAGGCTAATTAAAAAAATATTCAGAGACTTATCTTAACTGCCAAATTATTAGTCAGACTTGAAATCTGAATACAACACAAGACCTAAAATGATTATTGTGTAAAGCTTTTAACAGTAAAATCAGACTCTTCAAGACTCCTTTGGCTTGGGTAAGCCAACATATTTGTTTTATTGCTAAAGGTTAAAGTAGACAGAGTTACTGGAGACATGTTGTTGAACATGTAAATACATACAAATCACTCAAGTGTGCACACAAATTTAATGTCACATCATTATCTAAAAAAGGGACCCATTTCTGACAGAGCAAACTCACCCAAAATTGTAAATCACACTGACTGGGACAAACATACAGAGGTGTCAAGTAACTAACTAGAAATACTTCGTTACCTTACTTAAGTAAAAATTTTGGGTATCTATTCTTTACTGGAGTAATTATTTTTCAGCCTACTTTTTACACTCCTTACATTTCGCCTATCCAGATAAATCGCGCCATCCGGATAGAGTGAGTTTGATTATGGTTGGATGAGAAGTATAAACTTAATACCATTCCGACACCCTGTTGGTTTGCACGTGATCCATCGCACCTGCGCACGACACACATCAGTCACACTCCAGCAAGGAAATATCAGACGAATGTAGCCTAGTAAAAAACAGAAAAGAAAAAACTGATGTAGCCTAGTACGAAGATGTCCGTGGCAGAGACTCAAGAGAACTGGAGCGAAGTGTCCCAACCAAGCACCGAGGAGGTTGGTAGCCAGGAAGATCAACACTTATAGGTAACTAGTCATCACGTTTTCTGCTCAGTGAAACACTTAATGCTCAGTAGTACACATATATGGTTCTTGAATGTATTTGCATTGTACTAACATGCGTTCATTTTCAGTGGGCATAAATGTGGCTGAAACAGGTGCATCCCAAATTTTTCAACATTAACATTTTAATATAACATTATAGTCAGAAAGTCAATATAGTTAGGAAAATGGTTTTTGTGTGAGTGTGTGTGTGTGTGTGTGGGGTGATAGTGCACTATAGGCCCCTGTGGCACGGCCTAAGCTTTTGTCCTTAATGGAATTTTTCCCCCTTACATTACTTTTACTTTTATACTTTAAGTAGGTTTGAAACCAGTCCTTTTACGCTTTTACTTATTAAAAGCTTGAGTTGATACTTCAACTTCCACAAAAGTCTTTTAAAAATCCTAGTATCTATACTTCTACCTGAGTAATGAATGTGAATACTTTTGACACCTCACCTCTGCAAATATAAAGGACGTGTTGGTCATTTTGCTTATGTCAAAGACTAAACTTAGGATATATTGTCTATAATTCTATTATTTTAATGTCATTTTGATCAGAGAATTCAGTTTTATTCAGTTTTTTTTTTAGAAGCCTCGCTTATATCCCAGTTTCAGTTTGTAAAGTAATTTCTACGTTCAAGCTTTAAGTATTTTTGTAATTTTAGGTTACTAATAACCTCGGTGCGGTCAAGCTCAAAACCAGCATAAAAAGAAAGTAAGAAAAAAATAAAATAAAATACATTTTGTTATGAAAATCCCAAACCGGAAGAGGAGGTGGATTTCCGGTTCAGGCTGTCAGTGTCAAATGTCAAAACAGAGCGGAGAGCTTACAGCCTCTGAATGGAAATCTAACACGGCTTTTAATCACAGAGTGGTTTGTGAGGTTTTTTATTTACACATATATTTTATAATTTGTCATTTTTATTTCCTGTGGGGAAGTTTAAGAGATAAACGAAGAAATGTAAACGTTTTTAAATATTGTCATGAGCTAACGTTAGCATCAGTCAAAGCTCTTTGATTCTAATGACATGATGCTATTATACCCAGTATTATTATTAACTCCGGGATAGTCTTAACATTCACATTTAGATTAACTTTGTAATTATATATATATAAATCCCATCCCTTAAAAAATAAAACTGTCCTTACACTTCTGTTAATGCTACACAATATGAAAAACAAGAAAGATTTTCCCCCACTTTGTATTTAAATTACATTAAAGACTGTGGCAAATAACAGCTAAAAGAAGGGATGAGCTTTTAGAAAGCACGGGGACATGATCAGGGTGAAATAATAAACATTAAAGTTGAATTATGTGATGGTGGCTACCTGGGGCAGGTTGAGCCACAGGAGTACTTTTTCTGGAGGTCATATTTTCAGACAGCATTGTTATTGATTTATGCTGATCATTTCACCTGATAGCAGAGATCATGAAAAGGTTCATGATTTATTCTGTCTCTGTCTCTCTTTCCTGTGAAGTGGTAGTAAACAGACAGTACTGAATATTTCTGTTTGTTTCTTCTGTGCAGAAATGGAGGTGACGGAGGAGGAGCGGAGGCAGGTGGAGGAGCAGGTGGAGTGGATGATGAGCGGTCAGGGCTGTGATGTGACTCTGTGTGACGTTGGTCTGGAGCAGAGCAAGCCTGCGACTCTGAGGAAGAACGTCACCTACATCGTCGCTGCTGTCATCTTCAATGAGAAGGTCACCTGTCCTCACTCACTTGTCCTTTGCTCATGTTCTCAAAATGTATCAAGAGTTTATTGTAGCTTAGGAAATACAGGCCTCAGTCACCTGTCCTTTTCTTAAATTTGTTTTTAAGAAAGTTTCAAAGAGAACCCACATGGGATTCATGATGAATACCAGGTGCTTAAAAGCTGGAGGCATGTGCACATTTCTCCTCATTAGCATACAGAAACGCCCCTTTTATGCCCTTATAAGGTCATGAGACTGCATTTATATGTGCAAACACAGATGGCACACAGGAGTGAGAGAAGGAAGCTATTAGTAATGTCTAATTTATTATATAATATAAAATATGGCTGTCAAGATTAATCACATTAATCTGGATTAACTTAAAATCCACAATTAGTGCACTGTGTTTTTTATTGCATGCTTTAATGCCCCTCTCAGCACACTTTGGTTCAGCCTCATCAGCATCTCCCTGCAGTCACAGAGATATCAAATAAGTCCATGACATGTCCCATTTTACGTTAAAAAAAAACCCTCACAGCTTTGTGGACAAGTCAGAAGTCATCTGAACCTTTATTATCAGACATTTACCTTTTCACTGTTGATTTATTTCCTTTTCAATCCATAACAAGTTCCCTTTTCTGTGGTTCATATTAAAATCTTCAATCAATCAATAAAAGCAGGTCTGGTTCTAATACAGGAAGTCAATTACTCTTAATTTAAGATGGTAGAAAAATCCAAAATGACACAAGACAGTTGTAAATAGTGGCATTTTTAAATGTGATAAAAAATGAGTGCTATTAATTGCGATTAATCAGAGAAGTTCTGAGATTATTTGAGACTTAAAATTGGAATCCTTTGACAGCCCTACTATAAAAACAATCATAAAATGTTGAAATATGTTGATAGTTCTATAGTGGATGTAGTGCTGCTCCAAATGACACCAAAAGAAGAACATTTAATTATAGTTTTAGCAACAGTAGTCGTAGTATGCTACAAATGTATTAATTGGATGAAATCACTGGTTCAGACGACTTCCATTAAAAAGTGAGGCTGTAATAAGAAAAGGACAAATTTAGATGAGTGTAAAAAAATCATTCAACCAGGTGGGAGGTCTTTTTTCCCCAAAAAGGGTTATAATTTGAATAAAACGTACATTTATTCTAAAACCTGATGATCGGACATCATTTTAAACACATTTAGATACCTCTATGTGAAGAGAGGTTATTGTTGTTTAACAACACTTCTCCTGCTTAATTTATATTTAGAATTAAACATTTTGTAGTAAAGATCAAACACTGCACAGTTAAATTATGACTTGACAATATGTAAGTCATGTAT
This sequence comes from Cheilinus undulatus, assembly GCF_018320785.1. Taxonomy (NCBI): domain Eukaryota; kingdom Metazoa; phylum Chordata; class Actinopteri; order Labriformes; family Labridae; genus Cheilinus; species Cheilinus undulatus. The sequence continues at coordinate 4,458,814 of NC_054869.1, read as the reverse complement.
TTGTGCATGTCAGTTAATAGTATAAAAAATGTTAAATTGATAAAACAATGCAGTAAAAAATCACAATATTTAAATAGAAAAGCAGGCATTTCAAACATGAATAATATAAAAATGAGGAAGTAGGCTAAATACCTAAAAGCCTTTATTATAACAGCCAAATCATTATCAAAGCCAACATGTTTTGACCATGTATGTTTTCATACGTTTTTTAAAATGATTTAGCGGTCATAATAAAGGCTTTCTAATCATGCCTTCTTCATTTTTATATATTGTCATGTTTGCAGTGCCTGCTTTCTTTTTGTAATACTGAAATTATTTCCCACTGTTCCCCAAGCACACCTAACTTGTTTCGGGGTAATTCATAATCTATTATATTTCAGTGCTGGTAAGTACAGAATTAAACATTTACACTCTCATATCAGCACTCAGATGGTCCTAAGAGTGTTCTGGAGTGTTCTCAGATTTTATTCTTTGCTAAGAAAAAAATCACGGATCAGAAAAGTCTGGTGAATATCAGAATTTTCTTAAAAAGTGTGTTAAAGGGTTTAGGATCAACTTCTTCTTTAGGATTAGTGAATGAGGACGGTAGTTCCCAAGGGATTCCTTATGTGAAGGATCATATAAATAATGATGGATGGTAGTTTTAAGATTAGTCTGCATGCTATAAACATCTTTAATTCACATCATTATTTTAATAGATTTTTTTTTATAGAGCATTTGGCCAAAATTGCCCTGAAACTAAACACAAATACTGTGCAGGATGTGTTAAACAAGGAAAATCCTAAAAGAACAACAGTAAGATTTTAGAGAAAATTATACGTACAATTAGTTTGTAAATGCAGAAAACTTCACTGTAACTTTTTTTCAGCTAATAGATGAAGACCTGTGTGTCTGCACCTTTATTTGAATTGTTTTATTGATCCATCTCTAAAAGAGAGCAGGAACCCTGAAGTTGTAATAAGCCTCTATCAACTCTAGAGGGAGCTCTCTGATACCCACAAAAAAAGAGTATGTGATGCAGACTGAATAAAGGGATTGGACTGGGTTAGAGTTGAGATACTGGTTAAAAAGGACTTTGCATAAAGGTAAGAGGCTGGATTACTGTGATGATAATTAGAACATGATTGTAAAGCTCCTTCTATACTAGATGTGCAGTTTAAAGTTACAAGAGAATCTATCAAATTAACGTTGGTATTGGCCCATCAATAATAATGTGTCATGCACAGATGGCTGTAGCTGATGTGGGTCTTGTTGTGTCACATCTATTTAGCCCCGGTGGGCTAATAAATCTAACTACTGATATAGGGAAGAGGTTTTTATGAGGCAGAAGGTTTGCTCATGAAAAAGAAAATGTAGGCAGAGATTTTGTAACATGTTCTAGTGACATTTTAAGAGAAGGAACTACACACGACATCTTAAATACACAAAATCAATAGGATAGTAACAGACACACACTATTTTTAAAAAAAGTGAGAAAATGTATCAACTTGATTTCATAATCAATGCATCTGCAATGATAACACTGAGGATGAAGTAAAAAACATAGATAGATTGCACTACAATGAAAAGTGCTAAGGTTTGGGCACAGAAAAATTGAAATAAAGTGATTCATGTCTATGAAGGCTCGTACAGATACAGTGAAAGATGTTTGTTTCTTTACCAGGAGGAGGTGCTGATGGTGCAGGAGGCCAAACAGGACTGTTACAAGCAGTGGTACCTTCCTGCAGGGAGGATGGAGGTGGGGGAGAGCCTGGTGGAGGCACTGAGGAGAGAGGTGAGCTCTTTTCACACACACTTCTGAAAATCTGGTGAAAAAAATCTGTTGAAGTGGGTAACTCTGGCACAACTTCACCAACTTCCAAGGTGCATGGAGGATGAAGAGAGTCTTGAAGAGAAATCTCCAGCAACACTTGTATTTTAGAGCAGGGGTTCTCAATGTTGGGGTTGGGACCCTATTGGAGGCCGCGAGACACTGAGAGGGGGTCTCCAGATGCCTTAAAAAATTTTAAGAACATTTTTGAATTACACTTTTGCCACTTATTTTGCCACATGTTAACCCTTTTTCATCACTTTATTCCCACCAGTTTTGCCAATTTTTGCAACTTAAAACCCAGTTTTTGTCCATTTTAAACCCTTTCCACCACTATTTTTCTGCCTGTTTTTGCCACTTCTAAACCGAATCATGCAACTCTGCCTATTGTTGGCTCTGTTGTCACATTATTGCCACTATTAACCCCTTTTACCACTCTTTAAGCCACATTTCACAATTTGAAAAGCCCATTTTTGCCAGTTTCTGAATATTTCTACCTCGGTGAACCCTTTTTTCCAGTTTATATCATTTTTCATCCCATTTCACCAAATTTCCACCTATTTTTGCCACTTTAACGCCATTTCAGCCACTTTCCAATCCCTTTTTACCACCTATTATGCCCATTTTTGCCATTTTTGGTTATTTTTTTGCAAGTTCTAATTTTTGGCACTTCTAACCCATTTCTGCTACTTTTAAAATCTAATTTCACCACCTTCACCACCATTTTTGCCATTATAAACCCCTTTTAGCTATTTTTAACATATTTTAATTTTAACTAAAGGATTTACATTTTTAAGAGGGTTACTTACTACAAAAATGAATTCAAATCTGCTTCTTTGATAAGAGTGGTTATTATTCAGAAAAATATAAAATACCACAGCTTAACTTTACAATAGACCATGAATTTGCTGGCCCCCAGTTTGGCTGGGCCCCGGAAAGCTCTCCCCTTTGGCCCCCCTTGTGGGTGGCCTTGTCTGCACATGACTATTCTTGAATGTGCATGGCTGTGTTCAACCACCTTCAGGTACAGTGGGGGTCCCCTGTCTCTGGCACCTTTATTTTGGGGGTTGTAGGCTGAAAAGTTTGACCCTTGATGACCCTGATGAAGGCTACATGCCGAAACGCATCAGTCTAATAAAGTTGTTCTCTAAACTACAAGTGTTGGAGATTTCTGTCCTCTATGAAAAAAAATCTGTTCAAAGTCTGTTAGGCTCCATTGGCTCTGGTATAATGACAAATAATCTCACTGTAGCATTGCACACTGGACTCTGTCACTTTGTGTTCCCTTTTGCTGTCATTTTTATATTTTGCTTTCTGGTTCCAGGATGCTGTGATTACAGGATTTATCAATGATCTACCAGAACACAGAAATCCCCTCTATGCTCACTCACCCCTCCACCTCTGCTTCCTGACAGAGCAGAGATTCATGGCTGGGACATAAAAATTTAACTGAACATTTAGTCCTTAAAAATAACTCTCTGACTGGCTTGGTGGTTTTTCTGGAGCCTGTAACACACAGGTGCCGTCCAACGTCTAAATGATCAGCCCCGTTATTTTACATGAACAAACCATGAATTTGTCTTTTATCTGGTGTTTTGTTGTTTCTCTTGTCCCTCTCCTCTTCATGCTTTTATCCCAACCCCTACCCCTTCCTGTAGTCCTCTCCAACCTCAGTGCTGTTTTGGCAGAGAGCTGTTCAACATAAGTCTGGTCTGCTCAACAGTCCTACCCCATAGTTAGGAGAGGTTTATGTGCTGTGCTCATGGTGATTAATGCTGCTCTATTATAATAGTGTTCAGTCTTTATTATAATATTAATGGTTAATGCTGGTCTATTATAATAAACCATATCAGAGAGTACGGTCTAGACCTGCCTTCTTTCTAAAGTGTCTTGAAATAACTTTGGTTGTGAATTGGTGCTATACAGACAAACATTGATGGATTGAAACCCACTCTGATGGCACGTAACGCCACTGCTCTATTCCTGGAAGTGTTTTCCTAAGGGAACAGCAGTTTTGTTTCTCTCTGCTGTACATATTTCCGGAGTAAAGTGGAGTAAAAATATGGACTTTCTTTGGCTTACATTCGGCTCACCTTGAAAAAGTGTTGAGTACGTGTGAAAATACTGATCAGATAGACACTCCTGCCCAGACTCACAGTTCTGTTTATCTCCAGGTGAAGGAGGAGGCCGGCCTCGAGTGTGAGCCAATCACCTTGTTGCTGATCCAAGAGCAGGGACCACAGTGGATCCGCTTCATCTTCCTAGCCAGAGTCACAGGTCAGAGGTCACACATACTCTGAAACCAACCTGTTAAATCAAACTAAAAACTGTGTTCATTAAAAACATGACAACAGTGTAAAATAATCTTGTCCTGAGAAAAGCAGCAGCTTTAGAACTGGAGACTTCACCCTAGAAAAGATGAATTTGATCAGTTTCTCCTCCACAACTGCTATTAAAAAAGCTAGTATCATAAATCATATCATAAAATGTTCTGAAAGTTAAACTTTGTCATCTGAGAACGCTTGTGAGCACAGCAACCAGTATCAGCTAAACACGGAGGATGTCAAACACAAGAAATGCTGGACTACTATGATTTTTTGTTATAAATGAGTGCTGCCAGCACCTTAGAGATAAACTGGCAGCTATAGACACAGGCCCTAATGAAGTAAAGAGACACTAATGAAGTAAAGAGACACTAATGAAGTAAAAATTTTCTCTGTCTTTGTGGTAGGTGGGACGTTGAAGAGTCTGTCAGCAGCAGATCAGGAGTCTCTCCAGGCCTCATGGTGGGACAGACAGTCCGCTCTCACTCTGAGGGGACGGGACATCCTCCGACTCATTGAATGTGGACTCAAGTACGACATCTACAATAAATCTTTTTAGACAGTCTTAACATTTATTTACATGTTAGAAAAAGTTTGATTAATTAAAATTGGTGTTAGAATTGTTGTTCAGACAGATGGTCGAGTGGTTTAAGGGCGCCCCATGTACGCAGGAAGCCTGGGTTTGAATCTGGCCTGCATGTCTCCCCCAACTCTCTCATCCCTGTTTCTAAGTCTATCCACTGTCCTCCTCTACCTAAAAAAGGCCCAGAAATAGACCAAAAAAAAAAAAAAGAAAAAGAAAAAAGAATTATTGTTCAGACTAAAACTTGACCTTTAAAAAACTGCATGTGAACATTTCAGACTGAACTCGTACTAGATCAGTCAGACTAACACACCTGGATAACACAGGTTGATTTTCTCAAGCTTTCAGTCGCTACCAATCAAACTTGAAGAGCACAAATGCTAATCATATCAAATGTCAGGTTGTTGTCAGCTGGAGAGATAGCCTGTATTTGTACCAGGAGGAAAACCTAGAGTAAGTATAAATTGTACAGAAAGTTAAGTTTGTCCATGTTTTATTTCACTTGTTGGTAATGTCAACAAGGAGAAGGACCAATAGAAGCTGAAAGTGGGCACGTCACCACCTAGAGTTACAGAGCCAGACATCTGTCGATAGTTAGCTTCTTTCCTGGTGATTGTATGGATGGTTTGCTCTGACGTCACTTTCAGCACGACCCGACTCCTTCGCAAGGCTGTCAAGACACTCTGACACAATGCTGTGTATTCAACAGGGGAGAGAAACATTTGGGATGAAAAAGACTATTATCCACTTAGAATATAAATATTTGGACTTGAAAGAGCCCCCAACTGTTTGAACAAGACACTGATGGCTGTGGACACTGATGTCTGGTCATAAATGGAGAGGGGTCTGGCTGCAGACAACACTGTCAGATGCCACCTGTTTTTTTTTTTTCAACTTTATCCTTAAACAAAGTCTGGCAGTTAAATTAATGAAATAATGAAACTACAAACATTACAGACTCAGCAACATTTTATACATAAACAGTTAAAAGGCTGAATGTCTAATCTGGGATTAAATTATGTATAATCCCGTTTTAGAGGTGGTTACATGAACAGTGGCCTGTTTTAGCTGCTTTAACTTCAGCTGACAAAACCACATCGATCTACAATGTTACAATGTTACAATGTCATTTAGCAGACGCTTTTCTCCAAAGCGACGTACATTTGAGAGCAAGAACAACACAAGCAATGATCTAGACAAGAAGAAACAACATCAGTAAGTGCCATCAAGTGCTTCAGGTTCAATTGGACGCAAGTGCTGCCGTGTAGAGTTTAAGGCAGAGTACCTAAAATATACGTTGTTTATGTAGTTTTTTTTTGTTTTTTTTTTGTTTTTGTTTGTTTTTTTGTTTTTATGTTTTTTTTTTTTTTTTTTTTTTAGACAGCAACAATGAATCAAGGAAAATGTGGGATCACTAATTGCCATTCATTAGGCTTCACAACAACTATTTACCAAGTACCAAGTGCTGGATCATTCCCAAAGAGCTGGGCAAAGAAATCCCAGAAGTAGAGCAGGACAGTGCGAGCTAACTATAGTTGGGAAACTCATTCAACCACTGGGGACAGCAGTGGAGAATAGTCTGGCTGAGACTCAATCTACTACTGGGGACAACAGTAGAGAATTGCCTAGCTAAGTGCAAAGTGTTCTCTGAAGAGCTGGGTCTTTAGCCTTCTCTTGAAAGTAGAGAGGGAGTCTGTAGATCGAATGGAGTTGGGTAATTCATTCCACCATTTAGGGACAACAGAGGAGAAGATTGGAGTTAGTGATTTAGGAGCCTGATGTGCTGGAAGTACCAGGCACCTTTCGCTGGCTGAGCGTAGCGGGCAAGAAGGAGTGTAGACCTGGATGAGGGACTCCAGGTAAACAGGAGCAGTTTTGTTTACTGATTTGTAAGCAATGATTAGAGTTTTGAATTTAATGCGAGCTGCAACTGGAAGCCAGTGTAGAGATGAAAGAGGAATGACAAGCTGTCTTGGGTTGGTTGAAGCCCAGACGTGCTGCTGCGTTCTGGATCATCAGCAAAGGTTTAATGTGCATGCAGGGAGACCTGCCAGTAATGAGTTCCAGTAGTCAATGCCTGATATTACAAGAGCCTGTACCAGGAGCTGTGTTGCATGTTCTGTCAGGTAGGGTCTGATCCTCTTGATTTTATAGAGGGCAAATCAGCAGGACTGAGCAATCGAGGCCACATGAACCTTGAAGGTTAGCTGGTCATCAATCATGACACCCAGATTTCGGGCTGACTTAGTGGGCAAGAGATTATTTGATCCAAGCTGGATACTGATCTGCGGTTCCATAGTGGGACTGGCTGGGATGATAATGAGCTCAGTTTTGGGCAGGTTGAGCTGAAGGTGACGTTCCCTCATCCATTTAGAAATATCAGCAAGGCAGGATGAGATCCGAGCTGAGACAGTTGTGTCATCTGGTGGAAAGGACAGGAATAGCTGTGTGTCGTCTGCATAGCAGTGATAAGAAAAGCCATGGGAGCGGATGATTGCACCAAGTGAGGTGGTGTATATTGAGAAAAGTAGGGGACCAAGCACAGACCCTTGAGGCACCCCTGTTGATAAGCCATGCAGTTTAGACACTCCTCCCTTCCATGATACTCTAAAAGATCTCCTGTGAGGTAGGACTTAAACCACTGTAGGGCAGATCCTGAGATACCAAGTGAAGAGAGTGTGGAGAGGAGGATTTGGTGGTTTACTGTGTCAAAGGCAGCAGACAGATCCAGCAGTAAGAGAACTGAGGACTGACCAGCTGCTCTGGCCAAGCGAAGTGAATCCGTTACCGACAAAGTGCAGTTTCAGTAGAGTGGCCCGCCTAAAGCCAGACTGATTCTGATCAAGTAGATCATTGTTCTGCAAGTGTTCTGAGAGCTGGTTGAAGACTGTGCGCTCCAGTATTTTTGATAGGAATGGGAGAAGTGAGACCGGCCTGTAATTTTCAACCAGGGCTGGGTTGAGAGTGGGTTTTTTGAGCAGTGGTGTAACCCACGCTTGCTTGAAAGCAGCTGGGAAAACACCTGTGGACAGAGAGGAGTTAATGATACAACTCACAGCAGGGCTGATTGTGGGCTCAATCGCCTGCAAGAGATGTGATGGTATCGGATCGAGGGGACAGGTTGTGGGCTTAGAGTCAAGCAGAAGCCTGGTGACCTCGCTCTCACTTAGTGGAGAGAATGAGCTAAGTGATGCATCACTAGCTGGTGGCAGAAAACTGAGTTGGACAGGCTCAGAGAATTGGTTGCTGATGGTAGAAACCTTGTCAGTGAAGTAGGAGGCGAACATGTCTGGAGTCAACATACTGGAGGGTTGTGGGTTTGAAGGAGAGAGGAGCGAGTTAAAAGCAGAGAAGAGTTTGCATACATCAGTGGCAGCACAGATCTTTGATTGATAGAACGCCTTCTTAGCAGATTTTAGAGCAGAGGTAAAACAGGACAGTTTTTGCTGATAAGCACTCAAGTCAGTGGTTTGTTTGGATTTACGCCATTTTCTCTCTGCTGCTCTGAGCCCTGCCCTTTGGGTTCTGATCTATAAATACTTTTTTTTTTTTTAATCTGTGATAAATATTGATGGACTTGACATTTTTTCTTTATCTATAAACTACTTTCATTTATTAAAATACACTGATGAAAACACTGCCATACATTATACTCACAGGAGAAATATCATGGATTTTGAACATCCAACAGTCCAGTGATAGTCTTGTTGGAAACTAAATCTTTTTGCCAGAGTGTTGTTAGGGCACATTCACACCAGAGCTGTTTGGTCAAACTCTGCTCCATTATCCTGGATAGTTAGTTTGGAGTGGTGTGAAAGCTCACACAAACTCTGGTGTGGACCAAACAAGCGGACACTGGTCTGTTAAAAGCAGGGGCCTCAGTTCGCCTCCAAACAATCCCTGGTGCGGTTCGTTTGAGCTGCGAAAGCAAAGAGGCCCAACTTGTGAGCCAAAGGCAGGAAGTAGCATAAAGCGTAAGGAATTATGGATTTATGTATGTAATTTAATACACTCCAATACAAGTCGGTCCCTCGCTTGGTGTCTGCGTAACCACTGCAACATGTCGTAGTCTCTCACTGGCTCGCCTTTGTCTTTGGTGCTTACTTTCTCATGTAAAGAACGACATGCTGATTAGCTCACTGCCTCACTGGCTGCTTGTAATTCCCCAGTGCAAAAGCAGAAACCCTAAGAGTGCATAGATTTTCTTGAACAAGCCACAACGTATGGTCTGGTTTGTTTGACCAAGGGCAACATAAATGTGAACCAAACCATAGGAATGTGCAAAAGTGTTGCAATTTCCATTCCAAAACGGACCAAGTCCCTGGACTATCAGGTGTGAATACAACCTTAGTCTTAGTCCAGTCTTTCTCATGGAATAAAGGCGATCAAGCCCTAAACACACAAGCGCTGTCTGAAGTACGTCCAAACAGTCACTCACATTATTTTCTATGAAAAAACCTTCACTGGTGTGGCCAGACGTGGTGCTTTACACCACTGCTTTAGTCTTGGTGCGGCCGGCTGAGGCTGGAGTCTCTCCATCTCGGTTGCTGTGGCAGCAGATCTGTTTAAGAGCACAGAAAAATAAATTTAGTGCCATCTTTTGTCCAAGGTGTATAGTAAATGGGAGGTCTCAGCTGCTGGTGAAATACAACTGCTCCTATTCACTTAACCAATAAGGCGGGGAGGTGAGCCCCTGACAAGCTGTCAGCTTTAGTATCAAACACCTGGCCGAGCAGTGGTTGGTGGAGAGTTGGACCGTTGATGCGCTGCTGTTGGTGTTTGCTAGGGACATCAACTGAGGGGCATCTAAAGATGCAACACACTGGTCCATTGTGTGTTTGGGCTTAACATTTGTATTCATAGTTTTAGTCAATGAACTCAACACTGATGGAGATGAATGCTAAACCTGACCCTGGCTGCTGTGATGCTTTCAGGTACCATCAGACACCCTGGCATCCTGTCACATTACCTATGGATATGAGCTGCCGCCATGTGGTGCAGAGACTCGTCCTGGTTTTTACCCATAATGATGCGAAGATCTGGGTCCTGGTCATCAAAGGTAACTGACTGCAGATTAAAAAAAATATCTTCATGTTTCTGATGTGTTTTATCATCCTCACATGGCTGTCAGCTTTATGTCTTATTGTTTTAATGTTACGTAAAGATTTATGAACTCACCCATCTCCCTCCTTCCTCTGTAGCCCCCACGCCCCACCTCCCCACAGCAGCGGCGGTAAAAACCCACGCAGTGACCTGGGCGGCCAACATGGTGGTGCAGGAAGCCATGCCGAAAGCGTACTATGACCACGACGTCAACACACTGGGCGTCTTCAGTCTGCAGCACAACGGCCGGCAGCACGGGAAGACGGACGGCGTGTGTTTCAACACGCTGGTGGCTCTGGTGCCCGACTACGTCCAACGCGACGAGGATGGAGAGAAAATAGAGTGGAAGCTGACGGGAAAACCTCCACCTGTAGAAAACTCTCGATACGTGTGGTGTGAAGTCCGGAAAATACCACTGAAAGAGAAACTGCTGGAAATGACCAAAAACACATCGATCTTACCCATCCACAGCCTGTACTGACCAAATAATGTTTCTGCATCCCTCACAAAGAGGACTTTTATTGTGAAAAGAAGATAATAACTGTATACTTTATGAAAGCTTTTATTCTGAAATAATTTATTTATCAACAAGAGTGTTTGAAGAGTTTAAATGTAATCAAAAAGCAATAAATCTTAACATTTATGTCTGACTGTATAAGAAATGTCACTTTAGAATGCTTTGGATGGAAACTTAAAAACTAATTCTGTGAGACCGTCTGATCTGGAGCTGTAAACCTAGTTAGTTAGCCTAGCTTAGCCTAAAGGTGACATATGTTTAGACTTCAACTTAAGCCTCAAAGTTATATTTCAAACTCAGCAAACTGATCAGCTGGTAGCACTACTAGCATGCAGAAAAGCTTTATTTACATCTTAAGTAAAGAAGTCATGGAATTTTTAACAAACAGCAAAAACCTTTTCAGTGTTTTTCTGCCACAAACAGCCAACGGTGCAAGCTTAACAGTTAAACTATTTTGCATCCAAATTAGTATCAAAGTTAGCAGGATAAATATGTAAACTGCTAACTTTCCTAACCCTTCCCTTCTTTTTAGCTCATCCTGTCCCTCAAGTATGATCTTACAACCAGTGATGGCTGGTGTATTATTCACCAGAGAGGGCGCTGTTTCTCACTGATGGCCTGGGATAGGTTCCTTTGTTAGCTTGATGCCTACACATGATTGAACGCATAAACTAAAAAAGTATCAGATCGCTGTAATTTTGATGCAAATAATGCTGAAAATGAAAAAAAAATCAGTTTTCAGTGGATCGTTTACCAGTAAAGGTGTTCTTAGTTACTCCTTACTTGTCCAGTGGGGATCTTCTGAGATGCATCACATCTACACCATATCAAGAGGCAGACTTGGCTGAAAAATATGTTGATTTTCAAGACATTTCTTTGTCACAAACATCCGCCATGCATTTTTGATCCAGCATACAAGAATGTACTGTTAGACTGTTTGTTGTTATGAATGATGAGGTATGTGAATATGTAGTTTGGCTAGTCTGGGAGATGCAATGAAGGCTCGGTAGAGGGAGACTCAGGATGGGGTTTATTCTCAGACGTCATTCTGCCTGAGCGAGTCTAAACCCAGACTGTACCCAGAATTACATGAGACATTGGTTGGGCCACAGACGAAACATGTGGTTAATCAGTTATAGAAGGGGGGGGGGGGGGGGTTGAAAAATCTCAAACAGAGTGAAGTGGGATGGCTGCATTTCAGTAGGCTTGTCAGGTGATTGAAGGTGTGGTTTTGGTGTGAGCTCCTCCCAAACTTAAGTTAAAACATTAACTACAGATGTAGGTTTCATACCCAAAGCCTTTACCTAATATAAGGTTGTCTTTATAGAACATAGGACATCATCTATATTATAAAAGCCATTCTACTCTATAATCTGCAAATGTATGGAATGCATGGAAGTACGATGCATACACTGGAAAAAATAACAATATATTTTTTCAGATGGATAAAGAGAACTGTCCTTCACTCTTTCTTTCAACTTTAAAGACAGCACAATATTAAAAAGACTTAGAAAGATATTTATAATCTTATTCAATTTTGGAAATGTAAGCACCCACTCATGAGAAATAATGACAGATTAAATATTTTTTGTGGGCACAGCACAGCTAACAACATCAGCAGGTGACTGCAGCACTGCAGAAGAAGAGCAGTTTATTGATGTCACCTCAGATTTAACGTTTCAGTTGTAGTTCAAGTCAAAGACATTTTCTGCATTTTGGATTGGAGTGGAATAGAAGTCCCCGCTGCAGTGGGAGATGTTTTTTCTGCTGTTGCCTCAATCAAGACAAAATACAGAAAAGCTACATATTTAAAATAAACAGAGTACTATTCTCTCTACTTCACCCAGGACCAGAGGAGATCTGTAGTACAAAACAAGCCATCAGATGTCAGTGAAATAAAAGCAGGACAGGAAGTAGAACTCTTGAAAAATGTCTTTAGAGTCAGATATTTAAAAATCTTTAAATCAATGGTTGTTAATTTTACAAATTTTTAGGTTTTATGCTCCAGTAAATTCAAACATAATAGGAATTTGATAGCAGAAAATCGTGACAGACTGTTTTTTTGTTTACATATGTTTTTATGCGGATGTGTATGGTGAGGGGTATTTTAATCTGCTAAAGGGGGGCCCAGCAGAAAAGTATGGGAACCACTGCACTAACAGAATCATTCAACCACCAGTCTCCACTCTTAACACTTCAAATCTAACAGTCAAACACCTTCAGAGTAAACAAACCAAATGTGGCTAGCTGTTAGCGACCTGCTACACTCATTGTGGAAGTTTTAATGCTTCCTCCCCTTGTCTTTATAGAACAGTGTAAACACTTGTGGTGTTACCACAAATCAGAGTTGGTGAACACTGAACTCCAGTGTCACTGCCAGTGTGTTAGCTGTCAGTCAGGACTCAGGAGAAACGCTGTCCTTTCTAAACATTTATTTAGGAAAACTGAAAAATAAAAACAATGATTAAAAATACCAAATTGAGATTAAAACAATGATCAACATAAAATCACATACTGATACAATAATAACAGGGATGACAACCTTGTGGATGATGTTCACTCAAACTGATCTGAGATGGAGTGGTCACTTCTGGGCAGGAACAAGACAGTTCATATACAAAAAGCATCCTCTTGTGGCAACAAGCCCAATAGTATGTTTTGGTTTGATCACTGAATATTCAAACATGCAAACAGAAAATATTAAACTAATGATACTGATTTAAAAGTGTTTAGAAATACTTTGCTGCAAACAAACAAACAAAAAAACATTCAAATAGTTTGACAACCTCATAGCCAACAAGATCCTAAAATGGTTTTCAACCAACAATAACTATCAATGCCAGTTAATAAACATTATTTTTTTAATGATTATGAATTATTTGCTCTTCACTTCCCAAACTGCAGTATTGCAACCCAGCAACACTGAAAATACAAAAAGCAGTCTTTACTTTTGTAGGTTTTCATCCTGTTAACAGTGTTAGAGAAAGGATTCTCCACTAAATATTAGTAAAAACTTCACTGTTGTGAAGGTCTGGTGGGTGCATTACTGTTTATAGCAATAGCATTAATGTCCAGGGTGCTGTATGAGGGTCACAAGTGTCCAAAAATAGTTTATCTTAATATCTTCTTTTCTAATGTTGACATTAAGTGTAAACATGTTGTTTTGAAGAGATAGAATTTTTTAAAAAGCCCTTCAGCAGCTTCATGGAGAATTCAATGAAAGCTGCCACTTTCCTCAACTCTTTTTGCCCTCCAGGCTTCCACATCAGTCACATAACTGAAGATTAGCTTAATTGTTGTAACTTTGTTTCCCATGAATGTTTGGAGGAAAATGTATTTGCAAGGACAGAGACACTGTTTTTATCGATGTCAAAGTCATTTTGTGGCCTCATTCAACACTTTAAGCATCTTAACATCCTATATGACTATTATCATTAAATCATTAAGAAACATCTTCTTCTGTCTTTAAATGATCAAGAGTTGAAGAGATCAGAGGATGATACATTTTTTGGTATTTTTTCTAAGTTCATTTATTTCTTGCTCACGCTTTTTCTTCAGATCCTCTTTTTCTTTAAGTCCTTCATCATGCTTTTTCTTCAGCTTGTCTCTTACAAAACATTTCCTGTTATTCCATCGTAGTCTCCTGAAACTGAACAGTTAGGAGTCCAGATATTGTTTTGGCCCCACTTATCACACTAAACACTCATACTGGTCAGTAAACACTGCCCTCTTTGGACATCCACAACATCCTTTCTCAAAACCTAACAAAACCTAACTTGATCAGAGGTTACCCAAGGACAGCTCTGTAGTAGTATATATATAAATAAGTGAGTATATTAGTAATATACTTATATGCAAAACATGATACCTCCACAGCTTTTTCCTCAGGTCCTCCTTTTCTTTTATATCTTGCTCATGCTTTTGCTTCAGATCCTCCTTTCTTTCATTTCTTGCTCATGCTTTTTCCTCAGATCCTCTCTTTCTTCTTGTAACAGCCTGTACTGTTTCTTATGTCTCCTCTCTTCCTCATACAGTTGGCTCTCATGCTTTTTCTTCAATTTACGCTTGTCCTTCATGCGTTTGTGTTCTAGGTCATTGGAGGGTTTGTCGTAAGTTTTTCTGATCTCTTTGATTTCTTCAGGGTGTTTTCTGGCCTCGTCTTCATTGCGCTTCTTCATGTCCTCCATTTTTTTCTTATAGTTTTCCTCTAGTTCTCTTCTCTCCTTCTCCTCCTGTTCTCTTGTCTTTGATCGTCCTCTCTTCTCTTTTTCTCAACTTTTTCTCTTTCCTGATCATACTCCTCTTGAAGCTTTTTAATTTTTAACTGTTCTTCATGTCGTATTTTCTCATTTTCAAGCCTTCTCTGTCTCCACCATTCAGTTCTTTCCCTCTCCCAGTCCTCTTGCTGTTTTCTCAGCTCTTTTCTGCTCTGTTCCCACTTTTTATCAATGGTTTCTTTTTCCTCTGATTCTAACTTTATTTTTCTCTCCAGGTTTTCAAGTTTGTCCTCCCACTCTTTCTGTTTAAGTTCATCCTGCCTTTTTCTCTTCCTGTCCTCCTCTTCTCTCTTTTCCTGCTCTTTCTTCCTCTTTTCTCGCTCCTTGTTGATTTTTCCCTCCATTTCTCTGAGTTGTTTCTCTCTCTGCTGTTCACTTTCTTTCCTCTGTTGCTCCATTCTTTTCTTCATTTCTTCCATTTCTTCTTCATGTTTTCTCTGAAGCTCCTCTTTCTGTCTCTGCATTTCTTCTTCTTTTTCTTCCAGGATCCTCTCCACTTCTTCCTCTATCGCCGCCTCAGCCTCTTGGAACATATCAGATGTGTAGAAGCTGCCGCCATTGTCTTCAAGCATTTTGTTTGCTTTAGTCAGTAACTCTCTGACTTGTGTGCGGTCTGTCTGGTTCTTGTTATTGAAGACCTGGTATCTTCCTCCACAGTCGTGGATCAGTTTTTTCAATACGTCATCAGAGTCCTCTAAGTAACTCTCAGTTGACTGACGGAGATCATCACCTCTGGTGAATACAACAAGGATGAAATCTGCTGCATGCTTTCCAAAATATTTTTGGATCAGTTCCACTGAGTCTTTTTCCTCCTTAGTGAAGCGGCCGATCTGCAGCACTAGCAGGAACACATGAGGTCCAGGAGCCAGCATGCTGATGCATTTCCCAAGCTCCTGCTGAACATCCTCATCAGACAGAGCTGTGTCAAACAAATCGGGGGTGTCAACCACAACCACAGGCTGACCATCAATCTCTCCAGTTGCTTTTTCACAAGCCTTGGTCACAGACTTTGAGCTGGAATCAGAGTAAAAACAATCTTTTCCCAAAATGTTGTTTCCTGTCGCACTTTTTCCACTGCCAGTCCTTCCAATCAGAACTATCCTGAGACATTCTCTGCTCTGGGTGTCATTATCAGCCCTCCTCTGTTTCACATCCTGAAGTTTAAGTCTAGAAAGTTCTTCAATCAGAGCCTGAATGAACATTTCTTTGGTGAAGTATCTGGATTCTCTGATCCTCATCTTTTCCAAAGAATTCAACAGCTCTGGTATCTGCTGGTTGTCCTTGATGTTGAGAACAAAAGATCTCCCTCCACATCTCTGAATGATTTCTGTGATTTCCTTGCTTTTTTCTACAAAGTTAACTACAGCTGGATCTTTGGGATCTGATTCTGACGTGGACAGGATCATAGTGAAATCATTGACTTTAGACCCAAATGTGTTCTGGATGGCCTCTAGCTCTTCCTTGTCCTCATCAGTGAGTGGACCCACAGGTAGGACCAGGATGAAGGCGTGGACACCTTCAGGATCACAGAGTGAGACACATCTGAGTGATTCCATCATCGCGTCCTCCCGTGGTTTTTCACACAAGGCAGGAAGCTCCACCAGGGAAACCCAACGTCCACAAACCTCTCCCTGATATTTAACACACTCTGATGAGCTGGAGGCTGAATGAAGACCTGTCTGACCTAAAATGGCCTTTGCTGTTGAAGTCTTTCCTGATCCTCTTCTCCCACACAGAACCAGGTTTAGAGCTGGTTTGTTGAGTTCAGACTTTGGTCTTGTGGACTCTTCAGTGAAGGTGAGGAAGTTTCCATTATTCGCACACACATTATATCCAATCCTCTCCATTAACAGACTATCACTGTCTCTAAGCATATTGATGCATCTTCCTCCACAGTCTTCAATCAGATTCTTTACAGGGCTCTGTGTGTCCTCTCTGTGTGTCATGATGACCATTGAGTGTTTGAAAGCATCTTGACCAAACAAACTCAGGATGAACTTCAGAGTTTGTCTGTTCTCTTCAGTGAAATCAGAAGGTTTCACTAACAGCAGCAGAACATTTGGTCCAGGAGGACAAAGACTCACACAGCTCTTCACCTCTCTTCTCACAGCCTCCTCAGACAGACTGAACATGTTTGGAGTTTTCACTACTGTTACTGGGATTACTCTCCAGTCCCCACTGTGGGCCTCTGAGTGATTGGTCTGAAGTTTTTGTTGACAAAAAGGACGATCTCTGATGATGAAGTTACCAAGTTTTGCCTGTTGGTTCTCACTTTTTCCCAATAGCACAATCCTGATTGGTGATGCTGTAATCAAAAAAAATAAATAAATAAAAAAAAAAATAGAGCAATGTTTAGAGCAATGTTTAAAAATATTCATTCCCATATAGCAGTTTCATTGTAATTGTTCTGCATATCACAATGTTAAACGGTAATATGAATTACAGAGAGCAATCTTTGAAGATAATACACTGTGACAGCTGCATGATGCACAAGTTGTCATTCAATTGATAAAGCTGCCTCTGAAAAGATGAAAAATATATGTATGAAAAATGTGGAATATTTTTGAAAAGTTAAAGAATATAATCTATGAAACAAGTTGATTATTGTCAAAAGGCCTGCACAGAAAGACTAATGCAGGATTTAAAAAAAGTTGAATAATTTTAGTAATGATAATGGATGTTGAGTGCTCTTTGCCAAAAAAAGTTTAGTAAATTGTTATATATGTATGACAGACATCAGTATGTTGTGGAATAGATGGTGCTGAATTGTGAATGCAACATGTTGAATGTTATATAATATCAGTCTGAAAAGTCATTCCAGCTTTGTCCTCATTAGGACTAATGTTCTGATGTTTGAAGGGCTTGAGTTAGTTGAGTTTAGACTACAGGTGATATGAGGGAATGACTGTCAGCTCACAGTGATAATGTATGAAATACTTCACATTCCTCTGGAAAAGCTTTCATGGTACCTGATAGTGAATTTGTATGGCCAGCTGTCCTGCTACTTGTGGATAATCCAAGTTTTGGTGTTATTTGGGTAGATAAAAAAGAGACTAGTTTTAAACCTAGTATATGGCTGACTGCAATTACTTGGGATGCCTGTTGAAATATCAGACTGAATTGTATGTTCTGGCAGAGTGATTTGTTTTTGGGGGGTGTAACTGTGTTGCCCTTTGTGTCTGGGTTGAGAATTGAAAGAACCCAAAAGTTTAAAAGATAAAGCCCTGATGGCATGAAACAGCTAACCTGACACACCACATCAACTTATGTTTCCATTGCATGAATGTATTTGACATTCATCTGGGAAAGCTCCCATAGAAAGTGTTTGGGAAGGGCAGGACTTTTCAAAAAGTTGAAAAGGTAATTGGAGTAATGGTCTGTAATATTCATGATGGGCCAATCAGAGCAACAAATGACATTGTGCACATGTGCTACTCTTGTGCAGGTAACCCCTGCCTAATGGCGGCTTTACATCTAACGACTTTTCCTCTAATTTCAAAGTCGCAGACAAAATTCCACAGTCAGAGTAAAATCATGGGAGTCTTGCTGAAGTTGCAGGTCGCTCCTGTGGTCTCAGTTGTTAATAATAATAATAATAACTTTATTTGTATAGCACTTTTAAAAACATGGGTTTACAAAGTGCTTTGACAAGTGCAGAAGCAAGTACAAAACAAAGCAACAACCCAGACAAAATGGTCTGATAATAATTCATCTACATCGATAAAAGTGCAATATAGAAATGTAATACATAAATTGACCTGTGATGCCATGCAAACTAAGACATCACAGACGTCAATCAGAGTGCAGACATGAACTGCACAGCTAAGACATCATGAACATCAGGATGCAGGCAAGACACAGACATCAGTACCATAAAATGATAGGAACCCAGGCAAAGCATAAAATGATAGGAACCCAGGCAAAGCAGGAACCCAGCTACACAGGCTGAGACCCAGAGGACCAAAATTAAAGACATAAGAAATTAAAAGAGAAACAGTAAAATGTAAATAAGAGGGCAAAACAGATATTGAAACAGGGTGAAACAAGCTCTAAAACTGTAAAAGCAGTAAAATTGATAAGTATTATAACAGAGGTAAACATAAGGGGAAGCAGTAAAGGAGAGATTAAGAGGAAATTGAACTAGAATATGTAAGAATCTGTGAGAGGATAAAAATTATAAAAATTAAATAAGAAGATGAGACGAAGATGAGACGACATCACATAAAAGCCACTCTATAAAAATGAGTTTTAAGAAGTGATTTAAAAGATGTCAATGATCTCCTGTCCTCTGCTCTATACTGTATGGAGGAAATGTTTTCATACATGTGTCTAATACTAATTAAAATATCTCTTAAATAATAATTGACTTACATTTGGTGGTGAAGCTCGCATTTGGAGAACATTAAACAACTGATGTACAATATAAGAAGAAAAAATATCATTTAGTTGAATTCTGTTTGACTCCTAAGTGATCAGTTACAGATTTTTATCCTTCTGCCTCTGTTTCTCACTGCCTCAGTGAACTGATTTAAAGTTTCAGAGTTTCTCTCATCTTTCCAAATCTGTTTGGTGGAGAATTGGTTTTATTTTGGCAATTGTGCGTAAATGAAAAAAGCATGACTGTATAACTTTATTGATGTGTGTTGTGAAGGTGAGGTTGGAGTCAAATTCTACTCCTAGATTTCGAGCTGTTGATTTAATGTTTGTGGACAAAGGACCAAGGCTGTTTGTGATTGTATTGGGAGAGTTTGGAATATTGAAAAGAATGATTTCAGATTTGGAGTTATTGAGTTGTAGAAAGTTTTGTGCCATCCAGCAGTTAATATCATTTAGACAGTCAATGACAGCAGCTAGGCTTCTAGGATCCTCAGGTCTCAGGGGCAGGTATATCTGTGTCGTCTGCGTAGCAGTGAAAGGAGACTTTATAATTCTTAATGATTTGACCAAGGGGCAGCATATAAATAGAAAATAAAATGGGGCCTAAAACTGAACCTTGCGGTACACCACAGGTAAGGGTAGAGGTAGAGGAGGAGTGGTTACCTATGGTGACCGCATAGGTTCGCTCTAAAAGATAAGAATAAAACCAGCTAAGTGCAGTGTCCCTGACGCCCACCCAGTCTCTAAGACGTTCTATTAAAATAATGTGATCAATGGTATCAAAAGCTGCGCTGAGATCTAAAAGAATTAAAATGGCTCCCTCCCCTCTATCTGCTGCTAAAAACAAATCATTGGTGACCTTGAGGAGGGCCATCTCAGTGCTGTGACCTGCTCTAAAACCAGACAACTTCTAGTTGTTAGGTGTAAGAGACACTTTAGCAGTTTTAAGTGCGGACATACATAAATTCAAAAGTCTGTTACAGTGAGTAGTGTGACTGTATGGCAACAATCCAGATTTGAGCTAGTTGGCGGGTGTAAAATGTCAAGCCACTGTGTGAACTAGGCTGTAGCCAACATACAGAGTTGCGCTTGTCATGCTGGCAGTGATGGCTTTAGTTGTGCTGAAAGCCCTGTTGTGGCTGCCTCCACTGCTCTAAATACTCAGATATGAGCTTTAGCCTGTTTCACCAGAACTGAGCCACATTTCTGTATAACAAAGAATAAAACAAACAAAATAAGCTTTTCATGTAATAAAGCACTTCTGCTGCTTTGGCAGACTGATAGTTAAAAGGGTTACTTGTTGTATACAGCTAATGAGTTGTTTGTGTCTCAGCTAATGACTAGCAGGTCTGTCATTAGCTACTGAGCTTTAGCGGCACTTCTGTCTGAACCAGACGTGTCTAAATTCAAACAAGCGCAGAGAGCAACACTGAAAGCTTTCTGTGACAGAAAAATGTTCTCTCTCCACTCCCGGTCTGTTTGGCATGTTTTTCCGATCATGGTGGTGGGGATTGTCTCCTGTTGGCTGTTAGCTTGGATGTCGCAGTAGGACTGCTGCTGTTTACTCCGATCTAGGCACTGTTCTTGTTGAAATCAGGGCACAAAGCCACACCAACAGCTTGTCTTGTGCAGAGGAGTGCTTTTTGCTCTTTTCTTGTAGTTTTGTCTTCCATTCGCACAGATATAGCAAAGAATACAGAGAGCGTATTTTCCCCTCTGTTCTCTACCTGCAGCTCAGTCTATGTGTGTCTGTATTTAACCAATATATGGGTGTGTGTATATGTTTGTATGTCTGAATGTGTGGGTGTGTGTGTGTATGTTTGTATGTCTGAATGTATGGGTGTGTGTGTGTATATGTTTGTATGTCTGAATGTATGTGTGTGTGTGTGTATGTTTGTATGTCTGAATGTATGGGTGTGTGTGTATATGTTTGTATGTCTGAATGTATGGGTGTGTGTGTATATGTTTGTATGTCTGAATGTATGGGTGTGTGTGTATATGTTTGTATGTCTGAATGTATGGGTGTGTGTGTGTATATGTTTGTATGTCTGTATGTATAGGTGTGTGTGTATATGTTTGTATGTCTGAATGTATGGGTGTGTGTGTATATGTTTGTATGTCTGAATGTATGGGTGTGTGTGTGTATATGCTTGTATGTCTGTATGTATGTGTATATGTTTATATGCCTGTATGTATTGTGTATATGTTTGTACGTCTGAATGTATAGGTTTGTGTGTATATGTTTGTATGTCTGTATGTATGTGTATATGTTTATATGCCGTGTGTGTATATGTGTATTGTGTGTATATGTTTGTATGTCTGTATGTATGTGTATATGTTTATATGCCTGTATGTATGGGTGTGTGTATATGTTTATATGTCTGATTGTATAAAGTGTGTGTGTTATGGCTGCCTCCACTGCTCTAAATACTCAGATATAGCTTTATGCCTGTATGTCAAGAACTGGGCCACATTTCTGTATAACAAAGACTAAAACAACCAAATAAGCTTTTCATGTTAGGAAAGATGTTTTTACTCCTCTGCTGAGCTGTTTGGCATGACTGTGTGATAGCTGAGGGGAAAAGGAACTTGTAAATGCTTGTGGACTAGCTGAAGTTAGCCAGAACAATGTATACAGCTAATGAGTTGTTGTGTCTCAGCTAATGACTAGCAGGCCTGTCATTAGCTGGGACTGAGCCGAGCAGCACTTCTGTCTGAACCAGACGTGTCTAAATTCAAACAAGCACAGAGAGCAACACTGAAAGCTTTCTGTGACAGAAAAAAATGTTCTCTCTCCACTCCCGGTCTGTTTCGGCATGTTTTTCCGATCATGGTGGTAGGGATTGTCTCCCGTTGTCTTGTGCAGAGGAGTGCTTTTTGCTCTTTTCTTGTAGTTTTGTCTTCCATTCGCACAGATATAGCAAAGAATACAGAGAGCATATTTTCCCCTCTGTTCTCTACCTGCAGCTCAGTCTATGTGTGTCTGTATTTAACCAATATATGTGTGTGTGTATATGTTTGTATGTCTGAATGTATAGGTGTGTGTATATGTTTGTATGTCTGTATGTATGTGTGTGTATATGTTTGTATGTCTGTATGTATAGGTGTGTGTATATGTTTGTACATCTGAATGTATAGGTTTGTGTGTATATGTTTGTATGTCTGTATGTATGGGTGTGTGTGTATATGTTTGTATGTCTGAATGTATGGGTGTGTGTGTATATGTTTGTATGTCTGAATGTATGGGTGTGTGTGTATATGTTTGTATGTCTGAATGTATAGGTGTGTGTATATGTTTGTATGTCTGTATGTATGTGTGTGTATATGACTCCATTGTATGTGTGTATGTGTTGTATATGTGTTGTATATGTTTGTGTGTATTTGTATGTATTGTATTTATGTCATATGAATGTATGTTCCAAATTTGTGTGTCTATGTGTGTATGTCTGTTTTTCTGTGTATATGTTTGTATGTCTGAATGTATGGGTGTGTGTGTATATGTTTGTATGTCTGAATGTATGGGTGTGTGTATATGTTTGTACATCTGAATGTATAGGTTTGTGTGTATATGTTTGTATGTCTGTATATATGTGTATATGTTTATATGCCTGTATGTATGGGTGTGTGTATATATGTTTGTATGTCTGTATGTATGAATTGTGTGTATATGTTTGTATGTCTGATTGTATGGGTGTGTGTATATATTTCATTTCATTTCATTTTATTTTATTTGTTTATTCGAACAGGTTAAAAGAATAAGTAAAATATACAGAGTGTTTAGTCAGGAAAAAATAAATAAATAATTAAAGAGACAACTCTATAACAACATGGATAATCATACCTTGTTCGAAAGGGTGTAGGATGAAGTTAATAAAACTTATCTAGTCTTACCCCTTCATTGTTGTGTTTTTAATAATTTAATCTGTCGGAGCAATGTGTAGGAGAACAAAACAGAAGGAAATAAGGTGCATTGCTAAAAAGGCACGTTGCTTTTTGTTCTAAATCTATGTATCCATTTCTTTCTTGTATCCATTCAGGATGAGATTGATATAAATTTGTTTGAACTTACTAAGTGATCTGCAGGTTTTCATTTCTTCGCTGCAGTTGTTCGACAGATTAACTCCTTTAACTGATATACAGTGTGTTTTTGCGTTTGTACGTACCAGCTGTTTTTGAAAAAGCATATTCCTCTGACATTGTGGTTGTTTTTTCTTTTTTGAAACAACTTCTGGATGCCCTGTGGTAGCTGATTTTGATTTGCTTTGTGCATGATTAGAATTGTTTTTAGGTTGACCAAGTCCTTGAATTTTAGTGCTTTCAGTTTGATGAAGAGTGGGTTTGATGGTTCTCTGCTGGTGCTGTTATTTACTATTCTTATTGCTCTCTTTTGTAGTTTGAAAATTGTTTCTGTGTTTGTTTTGTATGTGTTCCCCCCACACAGTAGGTAATGTATGGAAGAATGAAGGAACAGTACAAGGTGTATAGTGATGACTGGTTTATAAGCTACTTGAATTTATGTAATATTGCAATTGACTTAGCTATTTTAGCTGAGATGTACTGTATATGTGACTTTTAGGATAGTTTGCTGTCAATTATGACTCCAAGGAATTTTATTTCATTCACCCTCTCTATTTCTATGTTATCAATCATGAGTTTCTTTTGTAAGTTAATTGTCGGATTTCACAATATAGTGAATTTGGTTTTGCCTAGATTTAATGTGAGTTTATTTGAGTCAAACCACCTCTTCAGTTTCTTTAAATCATGTGCCACTGTATCCAAAAGTTGTTCCAAATTATCTCCACAGCAAAGCAAGTTAGTGTCATCTGCAAATAAAATGATTTGTAGTGTTTTTAAGAACTCACATATATTATTAATGTAGAGAATGAACAACAGTGGACCCAGCACCGAGCCCTGAGGCACCCCACACTTCACTTTCTTCGGCTGTGATTTACTGTTATTGATTTGCACATATTGATTTCTGTCGTTTAAATAGCTGGATATCCAGGAAAGTGCTAGACCTCTAATTCCATATTTCTGTAGTTTTATTAATAAAAGGTCATGATCAATTGTGTCAAAAGCTTTTTTCAGATCTAAAAATATGCCTAATGCGTATTGTTTCTTTTCAATTGCAGATGTTAAGTTTCCCACAAAGTCCATAAGAGCGAGTGATGTTGTTCTTTTTGTTCTGAAACCATATTGTTGTTCACACAGTACATTGTTTTGTGATGAAATCATCTAACCCTGTATAGAATAGTTTTTCCAATGTCTTAGAGAATTGTGACAATAGGGAAACAGGCCTGTAATTTGAGAGTATGTGTCTATTTCTGGATTTGAATATAGGTATGACTTCAGCAGTTTTCTTTTTTTTTTTTTGGAAAAACACCAGTTTTTAGAGACTGATTACAAATATATGTGAGAGGTTTCACCACACATTCAATGATATTTTTAACCAACGACATATCAAAATCATTGCAGTCTGTTGACTTCTTGCTCTTGAGCTTGTTAACAATGTCAATAATTTCTTTTTCACTGGTTCCCTTCAAGAACATAGATTCACTTACATTCAAGGCTTTACTTTCAGCTTCATTCATATTGCTAGTGTTTGCAATCTCTCCAGCTAGACCAGGACCAACACCAACAAAGAAGTCATTAAACTCGATTACAATTTCAGTTGTGTCACAACTAGATATGTTGTCTTTAGTTATGAAGTAACTCCGGTATCCATCATTGTTTTTCCTTTTTTGATAATGTCATTCAGTACCTTCCATGTATTTTTTATGTTGTTTTTATTTTCCTCTAGTAAGTTACTGTAATACTTCTTTTTGCTGGTTCTCATAATTCCTGTTAGTTTATTTTTATAGGTCTTGTATTTTGCTTCTGCTTCTTTTCTTGAGAAAGTCTTTATACAATAAATTTTTCTTCTTGCATGCATTTAATATACCTTTGGTTAACCATGGCTTTTCTGCAAGTTTGTGTTTCACTAGTTTCTTTACCAGAGGACAATTTTTTTTCATAGAGAGCTGTTATTATTGATATGAATGTGTCATAGGCTTCATCTATGTCACTGACATAGACATTGTTCCAGTCTTGTTTCAGCAGATCATATTTAAGAGATTCAAAATTGAAGAACAATTATTATGACAATAGTCATGTGTCACAGACAATGTAATAGAGTGGATGTCGAAGCACAGCCAGGACACACTGGTGACACTGCTGCTGTGAAACTCAGCATAGGGTTCAGTGTCAGCTAAATACATTAGCCATTAACATCATTATTTTTGTAGTCAGTATCAATCTACTCCTTTTAGTGATAGTTTAGTGGTAGCGTAGTTTAGTTTCCTAAATGCTATAATGTTAGTCCCACATCTAGTTGATATTATGCATATTTAGATGTAGTTAGATAGCCGCACCTGAAGTGACAGATGTGCCAAAGCAGCCTTGGGGCTTTACATGACTTCATGTAGTTACTCGGATGGTGTACAGATCGCACAGGAATTAAATGGCATAGTCAATTTTTGTAAGAAGAGTTGTGTGAGGCAGTGCAAGTGCAAAAAGCTGAATTAAACTGTACATCCCTTTGTTTCTGTGAAGGAGAATGTTGAATAGACTGCTGTGACGGACAGAAGCTCTTTCCCTCTCTTTTCATTTTTTAACCTCATTTTATACATTGCTTAAAAAACACCTCACTCCCCTCACTCTCCTTTTCCCTCCCTCTCCCAGAAAAATAACAAAAAAAAGTTTTCATTGCTTCACTGAAGGTTATTTCAAGTTCAAGTTTATGTAAAACTTCATTGTAAATAGTTCTTTTACTCTTGTGATCAAAAATATTGATCCTAAACTCAGTCAATGGTTTCAAGTTTATATAAAACTTAGTGTAAAATGTAAAAGTTCTTTCAGTCTTGTAATAAAAACACTGATCTGAAGTCCTCTGAATTTAAGTTTCAAGTTCATATAAAACATAGTGTAAATTTGAAATGGTTCTCTTACTCTTGAGATCAAAAGAATTGATCTGAATCTCAATTCTGAGGTGTCTCTAATTTTCTAATAAACAAAATATAGCAGGTAACAACTTTTGTTCAAACTGTATCAATTTCAGGCTTAAAAACAACAAAATCAATTTCCATTCCTTCTTTTCAGTTTCTATGTGTCAAATGAAATTGCAAAAATAAAACAATCCCTATTTAAGCCACACCCATTTCTGATCTAAGCCCCGCCAATTTCTCACCTAACCTCCACCCTCTCCAATGGTATGGTAGACAAATGAAACTGATTAGGTCCTTAATATCAGTAAATATCTATTCTTAAAATGAAAATTGATGAGAAAATGGTTGTCATTGGTGGCCATTTTGAAAAGTGGCTGCCATGGGCGCCATGTTGAAAATTCTTGATGCCTCCATATCCAGGTTTCTTTTGGGAATGCCTTTGGCTATAACTGTGCCAAAGTTCATGCTCGTATCACAAAATGAACAATTGTTATGGAATTTCTAGTTAAGCTGCCCCACTAAGGTGGATTTTACCAGCAGTGAGGATTCATCTGAGAGTCAGGCCCGATTAGGGAGGGAATTCCCTCTTGACACAGAAGGACCCTGCACAGGCATGTTTGTCTCTATGTGTTTGTGTGTGACAATCGAAAAATCCTAGGTCAAATGGGCTATGTTAATGTTGTTTTTTTTTTTTTTTTTTTTACCATATTCACACCACTATTTTATATCAGTGCTAATAAATCAAAACCATTTTATGGTGTTCAGATTTATTATTGCTGTGCATTTTGCAAGGTAAGAAATCCAGGCCTTCACTAAAATTTCCCTAAAACTTTATGTGATGCCTCTGGTGGTAAAAGGGGATCATTACACTTTAAACATGTTTTCCCTATATTTTGAAGGGAGAGGCTTAGTTTTATTAGCTATTAATGGAAAAAGTATTATAATATGTCAGGATTATAGTATATGAAAAATATGTGGTTGTAATGGGAGTCAATGGGGCAAATTTGGTCACAAGGTGAAAGAGTGTCAGTGTGATGCAAATCTCCTTTTCTATACACTTCTAGCAGACAGGATTTTGGAATTAGGAAATAAAAATGGAAAAAAGTAGTGGCAAAATTTCATACAGTTAGCTTTTAAACTGACCAGTATATTGAGAGCCGAACAGATGGAAACAACCAAAATGTCACTTTTGGTCCTCAAGATGCTCTAAGGGTTAAGTTGGTCTTTCTTCAGTCTTGGTGTTACTATAATATTAAACGTATTTGATACTGTAAGTCTTAAGTCTGGTTGTATGCAAATTGTGTTTCTCAGTGACTTCCACATCCATACCAATGTGAGCTGGTGTTGCATAAGCACATTAATTCACTTCACTTTTCAAAACATGAATGTGAGCGTAGATCAATCTAGAGCTGCTGAATGTCAGCGCATAGCTCATTGTGTACCTTGTCTGTCAATTTATTCCAGACTGACATGACAGGTACCAGGATTTTCAAAGTAAAAGCCTGAGCAGTTTGTTTCTGTGGTGAGACAACTTGGGTTTTCATATGGTACTTCTTCTATTCTGAAGTGTTTCTGGGATAGTATCTCGGTTTTTGCAGTAACATAAAAAATTCTACTCGATGTAAATGATTTAAAAACATTGGATTATAAATTCAACCTCCATCTCCTTCTACATCTTGTTCTCTGCTCTAAAATTGTTGTTGTGAATTTCTACCAGATGCATCATGGGTAATTATCTCAAAAGGAATCGTATTCTAGTCTTGTAGTTAGAGACCCACAGTCTTTGCAAAATCTTAGACTAAATTCTCAGAGACTTGCTGACAAATTGTCTTTAGATGTGAGAGGGTCTCAGATGTCAGTATTTTTAGAGTCTTTTAAGAGTTTTAGCAAAGCCCTCGGGTGTAAGGCCAGCATTTGATTGTTAATGGTGGAGCTTCTCTGTGAATGAAATTGATGCCAAAGCCAGTCAGGGGACATGCAAAAATGTGTTCTATGCCAAGACAAGCTTTTGTTGTGGCATGCTGCTCTTGTTTTAAAAAGAAATGTGGCCCAGTAACAATTGCAAAACAGAAAAACAGAAAACAGAAGAAAAGCAGATCAGGAGAAGAGTGAAAACATGTCTTCTGTCACTGAAAGTTTTCAGTGTTGCTCTTTGCCCTGGCTTAAAAAAACACATCCCGTTGTGATAAAGCTGCCAGATAATGGTTAATAGCTGTAATTTTCACACGATGTCCAATTAACATGGCTGGTTTTAAAGGGAAAAGACCAACAAATTGTTAAGTCCTCTGATATTTATCACAGATTAAATAAAGCAGACATTGTAAACTAGTGTGATTTCGATTTGGTTAAATACTGACAATATTTCTGTGACCATTTCATGAAGTGAACATGTGACACTAGCAGTTAAATAACATGATCAGTTTTGGGTTTTCATTATCTGTAAGCCATAATCATCAACATTTCAAGAAATAAAGGCTTGAAATATTTCACTCTTATGTGTAATGAGTCTATATAATATATGGGTTTCACTTTCTGACATGAGAGACAAAAAATATTGAACTTTTTCATGATATTCTAATTTTTTTTAGATGTACCTTTATATATAACACTATATTGCCAAAAGTATATGCTCACCTGCCTTGACTCGCATATGAATTTAAGTGACATCCCATTCTTAATCCATAGGGTTTAATATGACGTAAGTCCACCCTTTGCAGCTATAACAGCTTCAACTCTTCTGGGAAGGCTTTTCACAAGGTTTAGGGGTGTGTTTATGGGAATTTTTGACCATTCTTCCAGGAGCACATTTGTGAGGTCACACACTGATGTTGGACGAGAAGGCCTGGCTCTCAGTCTCCACTCTAATTCATCCCAAAGGTGGTCTATCAGGTTGAGGTCAGGACTCTGTGCAGGCCAGTCAAGTTCATCCTCACCAAACTCTCTCATCCATGTCTTTATGGACCTTGCTTTGTGCACTGGTGCACAGTCATGTTGGAACAGGAAGGGGCCATCCCCAAACTGTTCCCACAAAGATGGGAGCATGAAATTGTCCAAAATCTCTTGGTATGCTGAAGCATTCAGAGTTCCTTTCACTGGAACTAAGGGGCCAAGCCCAGCTCCTGAAAAAACAAGCCCACACCATAATCCCCCCTCCACCAAACTTTACACTTGGCACAATGCAGTCAGACAAGTACCATTCTCCTGGCAACCACCAAACCCAGACTCGTCCATCAGATTGCCAGATGGAGAAGCGCAATTTGTTACGCCAGAGAACGCATCTCCACTGCTCTAGAGTCCAGTGGCGGCGTGCTTTACACCACTGCATCCAACACTTTGCATTGCACTTGGTGATGTATGGCTTGGATGCAGCTGCTCGGCCATGGAAACTCAAACCATGAAGCTCTCTACACACTGTTTTTGAGCTAATCTGAAGGCTACATGAAGTTTGGAGGTCTGTAGCCACTGACTCTGCAGAAAGTTGGTGACCTCTGCGCACTATGTGCCTCAACATCTGCTGACTCTGTCATTTTACGTGGCCTACCACTTGGTGGCTGAGATGCTGTCGTTCCCAATGGCTTCCACTTTGTTATAATACCACTGACAGTTGACTGTGGAATATTTAGGAGCCAGGAAATTTCACCACTGGACTTGTTGCACAGGTGGCATCCTATCACAGTACCACACTGGAATTCACTGAGCTCCTGAGAGCGAGCCATTCTTTCACAAATGTTTGTAGAAACAGTCTGCATGCCTAGGTGCTTGATTTTATACACCTGTGGCCATGGAAGTGATTGGAACACCTGATTTCTATTATTTGGGTGGGTGAGTGAATACTTTTGGCAATATAGAGTATATGTGATATATATTTATATTTAACAAAAATATTGTCTTTGGGTTCATGATGAAGAAAACATTTAAGCACAAATCCATTCACCAGCATATGACTAAGACTGTAATAGTTTTACTCACCCTGACCCTGGGATTTTCCTTGTGGGACCACATTTTGTGGATGAATTATTCCTGTGAAAAGAAGACCACAATAATTTTTAGCTTCACTCCATATGTAAAGAAAGATTTTTCTGTATAAGGTTTTCACTCATGTCATGATTATTTCTGTACTTACCAGCAGCCTCAATTTTATCTGTAAGAGAACTATGAGTTTCCTTTTGGTAGGAGCTCTGACCATGACCTGTTAATGCAGCAGTTCTTTCCTCAAAAGTCTCACATCTGACATGATCTTCATTGTTTTCCTTTACAAGTTGACCCAAACGTGTCAACAGCTCTGAAAGTTCAAGGTTTTCTCTCTCCAAGTATCTGTATTTACACTTTTTGATCATGTCTGCCAATGGATGAGGTGAGTTGTAAGGTTTCTTTAAACCCAGACTCTGCTCTCTCAGTGCTGATATCAGTAAGAATGAATGATCAAATGATCGATCACTGAAAGTGTCAAGGACTCTGCAGAGACGGTCTTTGCATTCCTCAGTGAAGTCTTCAGATTGTAAAACCAGCAGGAACACATGAGGTCCAGGATCACAGAGTCTCACACAGTTTTCTATATAACTTGTTAGCCTTGTTTGAGATAGGCTGTGTTTCATCAGATCTGGGGTGTTGATAAGAACTACTTCATTCCCCTTCACTGTCCTGCTGAATCTGAGACATCTATCTGGTTCTTCCTGAGTGTTGAACACAGTCTCTCCCAGGATGAAATTCCCCACTGAACTCTTCTCAGACCAGCTGTTCCCCAGTAGAACAACCCTCAGCTCTGACACTGTTGAAAAACAAAGATGTCAAAAGATTTACTCACATCTGCAATTACTGAAAGTTGCATTAAGATAAATATCAAGAGTGTGGCTGCCTTCATGCTAGAGATGTAGTAATATGAAATTTTCATATGGTGATTTTTGTAACTGAAGTCACCACAGTTATCAGTATGAAGTCACATTTGAATTAGTGGACCAAGTTTGATGTAACAACTAGAGTTGTTCCAATTCCGATAGCAGTATTGGAAATACGTTCGGTACTGCTTAAAGTGCAGGTATTGGTATCGGCAAGAACACAAGTTCATGTGCTGATCTGTTACTGTTTTGTTTGACTTTATGTTTTGCTTCGTTTAGCCACGCTTAGTGCCAATCCCATTTCTACCCCTTAACCCTTCGTCTACCCATTCCCTTTGGACATTGAAACAGGGTGGTAAGAGGTAGGGGTGAAAACCTTCCCTTACAGGTCACATATTTGACCCATTTAAGACAAGTTTATTTTGGTCTCAGAGGACCCCAAAACATGCCTGTAAAGTCTGTTGCTGAAAAAAAAAACATTCCAGTATTGGACTTTTGCATGTCTAAAAACCCCTCTGTTTCAGCCCTGCTCAGAATGAGCTGTTTCTGTGTCTGTGGCTTTAAATGTTACTGAGCTATCTGACTCCACCCCTGGCTACTCCCCTCTCAGGAAATGGATGTGGCTCTCCCGATCCTCCTCTCAACTGCCAGCTGAGAGGAGGATCAGGAGAGGAGGGCAGAACTTTCTCCCAAGTGAGGAGGGCCAACCAAACCTGGGGGCTGGGCTAACTCCCCACATGACATCATGAAGGGAATATCTGAGAACAGCTTGTTTCGGCATACGTTTTCTGAAAGGTGGAGAAAGAGAGGGTGGAAGGAATTGATGTTTTTTATTCTTAATGGGATTGTGGACAGGCCAGGGGCACATATTTTTGTTAGAAAAGCCTGGAAAAGTCAAATAATGTGACCTTTCAGAAATGAGACGTCACTTCATTGCTGATCATCATTGTTGATAAACAGCGCATCATCAGAAATGGTAATAAAGCTCCCACCATCTGGTTTATGTGTTGATCTTCTCCATGTATTCACACTGTTAATAGCCCTGGTTTACACGTGTACATACTGAAAAATACAACAAACTCCCATCCCTAGTAGCTAAAGACTGAATATCTGAGAAAACACAACTGTTGTATTTAATGTAATCATTTAGGAGGGATTCAAAAGAGAATTGGGATACCCCTTCAACTGACATGAACGCTTAATCTTATTCTTAGCGCAATAAAATGAATTCTTCTTCACTGCCAGAAAAAAAAAAACAATGCACAAGCTACCATTTTTATGCAGGACCAAAGGATCCACTGCAGCAGCAAAGAATGGAGACTGCCCGACAATTCTTTTTCTAAATGTGATTGTTAAAATGCCTTCCAGACCGGCGCTGTCATACATAACAAGAAGTGACACAGTTTATCAAAAGTTACATAACTTTTGAACCACAGATCATCGTCCCTTACTTGTTTTTCCTCTTGAAGCTAGCTGTTGTGCTGTCCCATTGATGCTATTGATGCCTTTGAATCCCTTGTGGCAGCATCTTTTTTAGCGAGCCTGGAACTCGTGTGACTTTTGGGGACTCTAATGATTAAATCCACACCAGTAAACCTGATAACCCATTTATTACCGGTAGCTTGAATGCTAACCGTCATATTGTTTTCCCTGTGTGAGGGTCTGTCAGCCAATGGCAGGCTGTTCAGTAATCATGCTACCTGAATGGAGCATAATGGAGAGAGAGAGCCTGAGATGCAGCCCCCTGTATTATTATTTTAATATTTAGCAGTAAAATTCAATAAACAGCAGAAAAAAAATTAGGGTCACAGAGATGCTGTACATTATGATTCTATTTGTTGATCCATGTTCTGAGTCAAATATAGGTCTAAAATAATTTGCTAGACTGCACAGTCAGACCAGAAAGTCTACACTGGTATCAGATCAGTACTGGGTATCGGCCGATACTCAACACCTTGTTATGAGAATCTGTATCAGGAAAAAACAGTTTTGGAACATCTCTAGTAACAACCCTACAAAATTAGCAGCACAGAGCGATACACACGTTTTGTTTATATAAACAGTAAAATATGTTCTGTAATTATAAACAGTTTAGCAAAATCACAATTTAATCTGTTTAACTAACCATAGAGACATTTTAATGCAGTTATTTTTAAAACTGGTTAACATTCATCTCCTCTAAGTACAGATATTACTGACAAAATACTGTTAACACAGATTGTCACATCACATGAAGAAAGTCTCACTCACTGGATGGTGGCAGCCAGTTAAGACTGCGACTGCGCCTCAGAGGAAACAGGCCACCTATGATTGGAAAACAGGTGAATGTAATTATGAGTGATTATGGTCTTTAATACCAATACAGTCAAACTTATGTTTATAAATTTGACATCTTGAAAAAGATAATATATGTAAATGTACATAAACAGGTGCATCTAAATAAAGGTTAAGGTTAGGAAAAATAAAATATCATGAAAAGTTCATTTTTCTTTGCTGTTATTTTTTTTTTTTGTTGCAACATCTCCCCATTCCAATTCATTCTGCCAGCAGAATTATTAGCAGTTCTAATTAAGAATTCAGACACTGAGAAATTGAACATTAGTGGAAACCAATTAGTTGTTAGCCATTTAGCTGATGGCACCATAATCTTTTTGAAAAATCTAGATTAGATTCCTAAAATCTTTGAGTCAATTGAAAAGTTCTCTAAAGCTTTAGGCTTAAAACTGAATCACAGTAAATGTGAACCAATGGCCATTCATGACTTTAACCTTACAGAAGCCTGTAACATTCCTATCAAATCTTCAGTGAATATCTTGGAGTTCATGTAACAAAAGATAAAGTAATGAGTGAAACCCTAAACATTACAGAAAAAACTGATGAATGCAAATCCAAACTGAACATTTGGTTACAAAGAGATCTGACAGTTTTTGGTAGGACATACTATACCTCACTGAAAGGGAATCCTTAGTAAGATGCATTTATCCTGCATATTCAATGGCTATTCTCAACAAATTTATAAAAGCCATTAACCAACTGCACTTTAATTTCATCTGGAAAAACAGAGTTCATTACATGAAGAAGTCAGAGCTAGCTAAAAGCTATGAAGATGGTGGCCTGCAAGCAATCGATTTTAAAATGCCTAAATGCTATGTTAAATTTAAATTGGTTAAAATCATTTTTGCTTAAGCAAAACTCCTTACCCCTGGATTCAAAAGAGAATTGGGATACCCCTTCAACTGACATGAACGCTTAATCTTATTCTTATCGCAATAAAATTAATTCTTCTTCACTGCCAGAAAAAAAAAACAATGCACAAGCTACCATTTTTAGAGCAGAACCAAAGGATCCACTGCAGCAGCAAAGAATGGAGGCTGCCTGACAGTTTTTCTCTAAATGTGATTGTTAAAATGCCTTCCAGACCGGCGCTGTCATACACAACAAGAAGTGACACAGTTTATCAAAAGTTACATAACTTTTGAACCATAGATCATCGTCCCTTACTTGTTTTTCCTCTTGAAGCTAGCTGTTGTGCTGTCCCATTGATGCTATTGATGCCTTTGAATCCCTTGTGGCAGCATCTTTTTTAGCGAGCCTGGAACTCGTGTGACTTTTGGGGACTCTAATGATTAAATCCACACCAGTAAACCTGATAACCCATTTATTACCGGTAGCTTGAATGCTAACCGTCATATTGTTTTCCCTGTGTGAGGGTCTGTCAGCCAATGGCAGGCTGTTCAGTAATCACATCATGCTACCTGAATGGAGAATGATGGAGAGAGAGAGCCTGAGATGCAGCCCCCTGTATTAATATTTTAATATTTAGCAGTAAAATTCAATAAACAGCAGAAAAAAAAATTAGGGTCACAGAGATGCTGTACATTATGATTCTATTTGTTGATCCATGTTCTGAGTCAAATATAGGTCTAAAATAATTTGCTAGACTGCACAGTCAGACCAGAAAGTCTACACTGGTATCAGATCAGTACTGGGTATCGGCCGATACTCAACACTTTGTTATAAGAATCTGTATCAGGAAAAAACAGTTTTGGAACATCTCTAGTAACAACCCTACAAAATTAGCAGCACAGAGCGACACGCACGTTTTGTTTATATAAACAGTAAAATATGTTCTGTAATTATAAACAGTTTAGCAAAATCACAATTTAATCTGTTTAACTAACCATGGAGACATTTTAATGCAGGTTTTCTTAAACTTGGTTAACATTCATCTCCTCTAAGTAC
This sequence comes from Cheilinus undulatus, assembly GCF_018320785.1. NCBI lineage: Eukaryota > Metazoa > Chordata > Actinopteri > Labriformes > Labridae > Cheilinus > Cheilinus undulatus. Next base: position 4,423,763 of record NC_054869.1, on the reverse strand, counting down.
AGATATTACTGACAAAATACTGTTAACACAGATTGTCACATCACACGAAGAAAGTCTCACTCACTGGATGGTGGCAGCCAGTTAAGACTGCGACTGCGCCTCAGAGGAAACAGGCCACCTATGATTGGAAACAGGTGAATGTAATTATGAGTGATTATGGTCTTTAATACCAATACAGTCAAACTTATGTTTATAAATTTGACATCTTGAAAAAGATAATATATGTAAATGTACATAGACAGGTGCATCTAAATAAAGGTTAAGGTTAGGAAAAATAAAATATCATGAAAAGCTCATTTTTCTTTGCTGTTATTTTTTTTTTTTTTGTTGCAACATCTCCCCATTCCAATTCATTCTGCCAGCAGAATTATTAGCAGTGCTAATTAAGAATTCAGACACTGAGAAATTGAACATTAGTGGAAACCAGTTAGTTGTTAGCTATTTAGCTGATGGCACCATAATCTTTTTGAAAAATCTAGATTAGATTCCTAAAATCTTTGAGTCAGTTGAAAAGTTCTCTAAAGCTTTAGGCTTAAAACTGAATCACAGTAAATGTGAACCGATGGCCATTCATGACTTTTTTTTTTTTTTTATAACTTTATTTTTCCTCATTTTCCAACAACATAAACAACACAATGCATTTCCAGAGAAAAATCAACATAAACACAAAAGTTTCCAGGGACACTGCAGGTAATCTTCTCAATCCTACATAGACAAATCAGACTTTGGCATCACTTTCAATGTACATAGTCCATTTCCTCCAGGTCTGTTCATGTTCATTTCCTTTGAATTTTAGTTGGTGTGTCAACTTTTCCATTGCATATATATCCTGTATAATTTCCAACCAGTGTTCTTTCTTTGGAGATTCAGCTTTGTACCAGTTTCTAGTTATAGCTTTTTTACAGGCCACCATTAGGACTTTGAACAAGTATCGATCATTTTTTCCCACAGTTTCTTCGATGTTTCCAAGGTACATGACAACACAACTATTTGGGATATCATAACCCATTATAGTACTCACAGTAGTATTTACAGAATTCCAGAAAGGTTTTAAAACAGAACAGCTCCAGAACACGTGTATGGTTGCTTTCTTGGTCTCCACATAACCTCCAGCATGGTTGGGAGGTCTTTAGCTGCCTGCTCTTAATCTGTGGCGTTATGAAAAACCTGGCGAGGTTCTTCCACGCAAACTCTCTCCAAATTTGTGAGCTTGTGGTTGTGCATTGTGTCATACACATTCTATACCAATCCTCATCTGATATCATTGTCTTTAATTCTAGTTCCCATTTGTTTTTAATGTACAGTGTCGTAACTGTTCTGTTTTCCCCAAATGCCTTATAAAAAGCAGAGATGATACAAGATTTCCCCTGATGATAGGCATCAACTATAATTTGGATTATGCCGTTCAATTCCTTTTTGGGATCAGCTTTGACTTCTTTCAAGACATAATGTCGAATCTGTAGATATCTAAAGAAATCTTCCTTTTCTAGTCCAAATTTCTTTTGTAATTCATGAAAACTCATACATTCCCCATGTTTTAAAATGGTACAGAGAGCCGTAATTCCTTTTGTTGTCCACTGTTTGAATCTTGAGTCGTATTTACCTGGTATGAAATTTGGATCATATGCAACCCAATTCAATATCTTTCTCTCTGTTTGTAGTTTGTATTTCTTTATGACCTTATCCCAAACGTCCAGTGTAAAGTGTGTCATTGGATCTATTCCATGTTTTGTAATTTCTGTCCGTTCTCCATTACCTATCAAGGCTGGAATCTGTAAATCCATGTCCATCATTTCTATATCCTTCCACCTGGCTTCATATTCAGATATGCACCAACAAGTCAGTGGCCTCAACTGTGCTGAGTAGAAATACTCTTGCAAATTAGACAGGGACATCCCCCCCCTACTCTTAGGGAGTTGAAGACTTGAATATTTCATTCTCGATTTTTTGCCATTCCATATGAATCTTGATATGTTTTTGTCCCAGGTGTAAAATTTGCTCTGTGGTATCATTATTGGTAAACATTGAAACAGGTACAGCAACCTTGGGATGACATTCATTTTAACTACCTTAATTCTAGAATTAAAATCTAGAGGGAAAGTCGACCACCTTTGTAAATCCCTTTGTATGTTTTGTTCAATCACATTGTAGTTTGCTTCATATAATTTGTCAAGTCTCTTAGTTATTGTGGCTCCAAGATATTTCATTGTTTTACAGTTCCAATTAAAGTTAAATGTGTCTTTAATTTCTTGAGATGGGGAATAGTTAAATGTCAATACCTGTGTTTTTGTTACATTAATCCTATATCCTGAGTAAAATCCATAAACCTTAAGAAAATTCATCAGCAAGGGGAATCCTTTTTCTGGATGGATTAAAAAAAATAATTACATCATCTGCGAAGAGGCCAATTATATGCTTTTCGTTCCCAATTCTCAATCCCTCTAAACTAACATTTTGTCGGATGGCTTGTGCTAATGGCTCTATTTAGAGGGCGAAGAGTATAGGACTCAGACAGCAGCCCTGTCTAGTGCCTCTTTCTAATTCTATCCTTTCCAATAGATGACCATTGACTTTTATTCTTGCAGTTGGTTCTTGATATATATTTTTAATGTTTTGTATTGACTTTTCATTGAAACCAAATTTTTCCAGTGTTAAATATAAAAATGCCCAACTAACACTATCGAATGCCTTTTCTGCATCAAGGCTGATTACCATGGCTTCAACACCCTTTTTTTGTATGTGATTTAAAATGTGGAGTGTCCTTCTGACGTTGTCTTGGGTCTGACGTCCTTTAATAAACCCAGTTTGATCCTCATCAATTAACTCAGGGATAAAGGTCTCTAATCTTTTACAAAGAAATGAAGTGTAGATTTTATAATCAACATTTAGGATTGAGATTGGACAAAAGTTGCTGCATTGTTCTCTATCCTTGCCTTCCTTTGGGATGAGTGAAATAATTGCCTCCTGCCATGATGGAGGTACCCCTCCCTCCTTCAGCGTCCAGTTGAAAGATGACAAAAGTAGAGGAGTTAATTCTTTTTTAAATATTTTATACAGCTCAGACGGGGACCCGTCACTACCCGGAGATTTATTGGCCTTTGTTCTATTGATCGCATCTAGTATTTCTTCTTTTCTTATTTCCGAAGTTACAATGTTGTTCTGCGTCTCACCAATAGATGGCAGATCCAGTGTGTTGAGAAAATTTCTAATAGTGTTCTCATCAGCTGATAAAGGCTTTGAATAAAGCTTTTTATAATAATCTTTAAATACATTCAATATTTCCTCAGGTTCATAGGTTAATTGGCAGCTTTTAGGGTCTCTTATTTTATTGATGGTATTAGCAGATTGTTGTTTGCGTAGTCTTCTTGCCAATAGTTTAGTACTTTTTGGACCGGATTCGTAATATGTTTGTTTTAGAAATCTAGCTTTCTTTTCCATCTCCTCTCTGAGAATGTCATCAATCTCCTGTCTTGCTTTCTTAATTTGTCTGTATATTTCAGGATCTTGATATTTTTTATGTTGCTTTTCTAATTCCTTCAGAATTCTCACTTGTTGATTATATTTGGTATATTTTGCCTTCTTCTGTGCAGAGGTTAAGGCAATCAATTTTCCACGTAATACTGCTTTTAAAGCATCCCAGAGTATGACCGGATCCACCTCCCCATTATCATTTTCCTCTATATAGCTTTTAATATCTGCCCTTATTTGTTCCACTATTGTCATGTTGTTCAGAATACCCACATTCAACCTCCACAAAGTGTTTCGTTTCCTTTCATTCAAATTAATTATCAGAGATACCGGACTATGGTCTGAGATACTCACTACCCCAATCTCGCATTTCTCCACCCTGTACCTGTCTACAGCATTTATAAAAAAATAGTCAATTCTGGAGTAGACCAAGTGAGACCCTGAATAATGCATGTAGTCTCTTTCCAGTGGGTGTAAATCCCTCCAAACATCCAACATTCCCATTTCCTGCAATGTTATATTGATAAACTTTGATAAATGTTTTTTGTCACAACGAGAACTTGTAGTGTCCAAACTATGCTGTAATGTCACATTAAAATCGCCTCCACATATCAAGATACCTTCAGATTCTAATGCTATAAGATTAAACAAGGATTTGAAAAAACTTTTTTTACTTTCTGGGGGGGCATATACATTGACCAGTGTTACTATCTCATTCTGTAGTTTGCCTTTAACTACAACATACCTCCCATTTTTATCATTAATTTGCTTATAATCTTCAAACTGTACAGAATTTGGTATAAGGATTGCAACCCCCCGCTTGTTATTAGGAATATTGAAGCTGTAAAAAGTTTTCTTGTAACCCAACTGTTTAAATTTTTCATGTTCTTGTTGATTCAGCTTTGTTTCTTGTAAAAACAAAATATGAGGCTTTCCTTTTTTAAGTTCAGAGAGTACCTTTTTCCTCTTAATAGCATTATTCAGACCATTCACATTGAGTGACACCACTTTCACTCTGTTAAGTGCCATTTTTCTTGTACAATGTCCGACAGTATAGTCCCTGAAAAAAACTAACCAAATAGGCCTGAACAACTGGCTCATAAACCCCAAACAAAAACACAAAAACGGATGACTTCCAAAAAAGGGTGCTTTGCTGCCAACCCATAACCCCGTTGGCGGGTAGAGGGGAAATCCTCATGATGGATGAGGGCCCTTCAGCAGTTGTGGGAAAAAAAACTTTCACACATAACTACTTGTCCAACGTTTTATATCTCTTAAACTTTCCCGATAGACTGATTGTAAAATTTGAAGAGGTCTTTCCAAATAGCCGCTTATTTTGTTTGTATACAGCCTCATTGAAAATAAAAATAGGTGAAGACGAGTGAAAGAATAATGTCTAAGAGGCTGGGATATAGTACATACGTGGGGGAGAGTGTTTATCAGGTGGAGATCCGTTCAAACTCCTGTAACTTTTGCTTCGCGTGCCGCGCTGCTCCGTCTCCTCCTCTCTCACCGACTCGTTGCCATGGCAGCCCCTGGTGCAGCCGCTCCAGCGTTGCATCATGATCCACAGAGGTGTGTTTGGGCAGCTCCACGGCATGTCCCCGTTTCCTCAGGTCACGTGCTGCCTCTTGTGCGGATTCGTACAACTTCGGTCCAGTGTCCCAGTGAATTCTCATCTTAGTAAGAGGAGTCTGAAATCGGATCCCCCTCTCCTTCAACACTTTCTTGATCCCGCTGTAAGCCTTTCGTTTCTGAACTACATCGGTTGCATAGTCATGGTCAAATATTAGTTCCTTCCCCTCTACATTAATTTTCTTTTGCCAGGCTTTTCTCAGGACCTTCTCCTTAACAGTATATTCCAGACAATTGACCACCATGGACCTCGGTGGTGAGTTGCTGCCCGGTTTTTGGGCCAGCGCTCTATGCGCTCGCTGTATCTGCAGGTTGATGTCAGGTGGCAAGGAAAGCTCCGTAATGAGTAACTGTTGGATATAGGCGGAAGCTGAGTCCCCTTCTTTACCCTCGGGTATTCCAAAGATGCGAATGTTATTCCTTCTGCTCCTCCCCTCGACATCGTTCAGTTTGTCTTGTAGTATTTTCTGTTCTTTAAGTGATTTACAGAGAGCCTCCTTTACCTCCACATTCCATGTCTCCATTTCAGTGATGCGGTCCTCTGCTTCGGCGATTTGAGTTCCATGTGCTTGTAAAGTTTTTGTGTTAGCCGAGAGCTGTTGGTATATTTCCTGTTTTAATTCACTGATTTCTCGTTTGACGTCCTTTGTGACTTGTTCTTTGAGGTCGGTCAAGTCCTTTTTCATTTCGGTTTGGAGGTCGCGTATCTCTTTGCTAATTGCCTCGAGCCCCGAGCGCATGGTCACATCTAGCTGGTTAGCATTAGCAAGTTGCTCCCGTTTGTCTTCGGACTGGTCCATTGTGTCAGAATAATGACCTTTCTCTTGCTCACGTTTCTTCTTACCTCTGGTTTCAACTTCCCCGCTCATTGAATCTGCTTAACAAGTTTTTAAATGGATTACTGGGAGTTTGTTTAAAGCTAGCTATCGGGAGAAAAATTTTATGCTGCCATCTTCTTCGCTGACCGGAAGTCCTCCCGGCCATTCATGACTTTAACCTTACAGAAGGCTGTAACATTCCTATCAAATCTTCAGTGAATATCTTGGAGTTCATGTAACAAAAGATAAAGTAATGAGTGAAACCCTAAACATAACAGAAAAAAACTGATGAATGCAAATCCAAACTGAACATGTGGTTACAAAGAGATCTGACAGTTTTTGGTAGGACATACTATACCTCACTGAAAGGGAATCCTTAGTAAGATGCATTTATCCTGCATATTCAATGGCTATTCTCAACAAATTTATAAAAGCCATTAACCAACTGCACTTTAATTTCATCTGGAAAAACAGAGTTCATTACGTGAAGAAGTCAGAACTAGCTAAAAGCTATGAAGATGGTGGCCTGCAAGCAATCGATTTTAAAATGCCTAAATGCTATGTTAAATTTAAATTGGTTAAAATCCTTTTTGCTTAACCAGAACTCCATCTGGTATTGCCTCCCTAAATGTCTTTTCAAAAAACTAGGTGGTATAGAGTTTGTCCTTAAATGTGACTTCCAAGTTGAAAAACTGCCGGTCAAGCTGTCTCATTTTCACAAACAGAACTATTATGCTGGAAACTCATGTACACACACAACTTTTCTCCACATCAGACCCCTATTTGGAACAACAGATACATACTGTGCAAAAGAAAATCCCTGTACTTACAACACTGGATGGATAAAAATATCTGGTCAGTAACTCATTTATCTGATGACCAGGGACTCTGGTTATCTTATGAAAGCTTTTAACTCGTTCTGAATTTGACAAAGTAATCAAAGCAATACCCAATTCAGTCAAACTTTTAATACAAAATATTGACAAACAGTCATGTATTATAAATCTACCTCCACTTAAAATAAATGATCATGACTTCCAGACTGGAGTGAAAATGAACAAAAAGGTATGAAACTATATAACTGATACACTGATCCCAGTGAAACCAAACAGAAACTCCATTAAACAGCTGTTTTCAGAATCAGATGTTAAAAAATGGAGAACAAACTATATCAAATATCTTTTAAGTCCTAAAACAAAAGAAGTGCATTTTAAAATTCTGAATAATATTTATCCATCCAATGAACTGTTAAGAATAAGATTTAATATTGATAATAAAAACAACATCTTCTGTAACAGGGACACTGAAACAACAGAACATCTGTTTTTCTACTGTGTGTAATCAAAAACATTTTGGGAGGATCTACAGGACTGGATATTGACCAAGATCTCATCACTGGATCCTCTCACAAGAGACAGTGTTGTCTTTGGTATACATTTAAAGGACAACCAAAGTGACTGAATGATGAACAATCTGATACTCCTGGAAAAATTTTTCATCCACACATGTAAATGGAAGAAAATGAAACCCTTCTTCACTGTCCTTAGAAGAAGTCTTCTGGACAATCACCTTGATGCCTTAAAACTGATGAAAGAAAAGCTTGCAATGTCTCCTCTCAGTGCTTATGATGAACTGAAAATATATGATGACCTCTAGTAAACTCTTGGACAAGAATATACTTGAATTTCATATTTTCTTATTCATTTTTTATTCATTTATTAATTTTGTTTTGTTCTTTCTTTGTTATTTTTTAATCATCCTAATTATTTGTTTCAGTTCTTATTCTTGTTGTTTTATCCTGTCATTACTGTACTTTTTCATGACTGTGCCTTGCTGCTGATGTTGTTTGTTGTTTTTCTGATGCCAAATGTTTGTAATTGAATATTAATTTTATAAAAAAAAGTCTTTGGGGCGGTCTTTAAGATGGTGGATCAGAAACTACTTTCAGTTTGAGCAAAGGCTGAGGACTGTTAATCAAATGACTTGGGATCCGCCTATAAATATGTCTATGGGAGATAAGAGGTCTGTAGGGCTGCAGCCAAACCCCTCCCCCACAGTTGGTCACTTACAGGAACATCTCAAAAAATTAGAATATCATGAAAAAGTTCAATATTTTTTGTCACTTGTTTCAGAAAGTGAAACCCATTTATTACATAGACTCATCACACATAGAGTGAAATATTTCAAGCGTTTACTTCTTGAAATGTTGATGATTATGGCTCACAGATATGAAAACCAAAATTCATTGCCTCAGAAAATTAGAATATTACATAAGATCAATAAAAAGGATATTTTAAACAGAAATGTCAGGCTTCTGAAAAGTATATTGATTTCTATGCCTTCAATACTTGGGTGGGCCTCCTTTTGCATGAATTACTGCATCAATGCGGCGTGGCATGGAGGCGATCAGCCTGTGGCACTGCTCAGGTGTAATGGAAGCCCAGGTTGCTTTGATAGTGGCCTTCAGGTCATCTGCATTGTTGGGTCTGGTGTCTCTCATCTTCCTCTTGACAATACCCCATAGATTCTCTATGGGGTTCAGGTCAGAATCAAGCACAGTAACACCATAGTCATTGAACCAGCTTTTGGTACCTTTGGCAGTGTGGGCAGGTGCCAAGTCCTGCTGGAAAATGAAATCAGCATCTCCATAAAGCTTGTCAGCAGAAGGAAGCATGAAGGTCTCTAAAATGTCCTGGTAGATGGCTGCGTTGACTGTGGACTTCAGAAAACCCAGTGGACCAACACCAGCAGATGCCATGGCAGCCCAAATCATCACTGACTGTGGAAACTTCACACTGGACTTCAAACAACGTGGATTCTGGTCCTCTCCACTCTTCCTCCAGACTCTGGGACCTTGATTTCCAAATGACATGCAAAATGTACTTTCATCTGAAAAGAGGACTTTGGACCACAGTCCAGTTCTTTTTCTCCACAGCCCAGGTAAGACGCTTCTGACGTTGTCTCTGGTTCAGGAGTGGATTGACACAAGGAATGCCACATTTGTATCCCCTGTCTAGGATTGGTCTGTGCGTAGAGGCTCTTGATGCGCTGACTCCAGCCTCAGTCCAGTCCTTGTGAAGCTCCCCCAAATTCTTAAATGGATTTTGCTTGACAATCCTCTCAGGGCTGTGGTTCTCCCTCATGCTGGTGCACCTTTTCCTACCACACTTTTTCCTTCCACTCTACTTTCTATGAATGTGCTTGGATACAGCACTCTGTGAACAACCAGCTTCTTTAGCAGTGACCCGTTGTGGCTTACCCTCCTTGTGGAGGGTGTCAGTGACTGTCTTCTGGACATCTGTCCAGTCTGCAGTCTTCCCCATGATTGTGTAGCCTACTGACCCAGACTGAGAGACCATTTAAAGACTCAGGAAACCTTTGCAGGTGTTTGGAGTTCATTAGCTGATTAGGGTGTGACACCATGACTTTACAATATTGACCTTTTTCACAATATTGTAATTTTCTGAGACTGAATTTTGGGTTTTCATTATCTATAAGCCATAATCATCAACATTTCAAGACATAAAGGCTTGAAATATTTCACTCTATGTTTAATGAGTCTACATAATATACGGGTTTCACTTTCAGAAATGAGAGACAAAAAGTATTGAACTTTTTTATAATATTCTCATTTTTTGAGATGTACAGGTCATCTGTCAAGAAGATGGTTCGTTTTGAGAAAAATCAAGAAAATTCTTGCTGTAGCTCCAGTCCAAGTGTAGTACTACTCACCCTCTGCTGTAGACGTCATGTTTTCTCTGGAAACATCAGAGCCTTAACTGGAAACGATCAACTGGGTTTGAAAAGGCAACAATCAACTCTCTGTAGAGACAAAAAAAAAGGTTGTTGATGCAGAAAAACTTAACATCAAACCTATAAAATTTGCTGTTGATGTTATTTTAGCATGTGTGTGTTTACGAGGTAGCAGCATCATGAAATAATGAAAACTATCTTTTTCAACCATAAAAGGAACCCTGCATCATCAGACAAGTTTATCTTATTGGATAGATATTTGTATCTCTGATATGTATAGATATCTGCATTTTGAGTAATTTGAGTTTATAAACTCACCAGGAGCTCTCAATGTTTCGGTCCGTACTGGTACTTTGTTATCACTTAGCCATATCATGCCAAGCCCATCGGCAGAGTTAGGGGGTGGCTACATGTGCTTTAGCCCCGGATGTTTTCATGGAAGCCCCGAACTTTTTTGGTCTCAGAGCAACTCGCTCCTCTGTTATGTCTGTGCCGTTTCAGTCAGACTCACCACTCTTTAAAACTAAAAACACAGACATGTCCATCACATGATTCAGTTAGATTTAGATTATTATAACTGAGAAAATAAATATGCATCCTCCATGTTTCAGGCAACACTCCTTTCGTAAAGTTTTCCTCTGAGTCCTGAGCATGTTTGATAAACAGTTATCTCATCCTGAAAGCTGTGTGTGCTCAGTGACACTGCTGACTCTGTGTCAGTCTGTCACACACTCACTGAGCATAGCAGAGATGTTAAATACAGTCTCACTCCTGTTTTTAGGGGAAAAATCTCTCACTCAGAAAACAAACAGGAAAAAATAAGTCTAATGTAATTTTGAACAAAAGTCTTCACCTTTCAACATTTGGTTTAATCTGTGATTAAAGAACTTTAGTCAGACATGAACCATATCCAGGTACATCTCAAAAAATGAGAATATCATGAAAAAGTTCAATATTTTTTGTCACTCATTTCAGAAAGTGAAACCCGTATATTATGTAGACTCATTACACATAGAGTGAAATATTTCAAGCCTTTATTTCTGGAAATGTTGATGATTATGGCTTATAGATAATGAAAACCCAAAATTCAGTGTCTCAGAAAATTAAAATGTTGTGAAAAAGGTCAATATTGTAAAGTCATGGTGTCACACCTTAATCAGCTAATGAACTCCAAACACCTGCAAAGGTTTCCTGAGCCTTTAAATGGTCTCTCAGTCTGGGTCAGTAGGCTACACAATCATGGGGAAGACTGCAGACTGGACAGATGTCCAGAAGACAGTCACTGACACCCTCCACAAGGAGGGTAAGCCCCAAAAGGTCAAAAGGTCATTGCTAAAGAAGCTGGTTGTTCACAGAGTGCTGTATCCAAGCACATTCATAGAAAGTTGAGTGGAAGGAAAAAGTGTGGTAGGAAAAGGTGCACCAGCATGAGGGAGAACCACAGCCCTGAGAGGATTGTCAAGCAAAATCCATTTAAGAATTTGGGGGAGCTTCACAAGGACTGGACTGAGGCTGGAGTCAGCGCATCAAGAGCCACTACGCACAGACCAATCCTAGACAGGGGATACAAATGTGGCATTCCTCGTGTCAATCCACTCCTGAACCAGAGACAACGTCAGAAGCGTCTTACCTGGGCTGTGGAGAAAAAGAACTGGACTGTTGCTCAGTGGTCCAAAGTCCTCTTTTCAGATGAAAGTACATTTTGCATGTTGTTTGGAAATCAAGGTCCCAGAGTCTGGAGGAAGAGTGGAGAGGACCAGAATCCACGTTGCTTGAAGTCCAGTGTGAAGTTTCCACAGTCAGTGATGATTTGGGCTGCCATGGCATCTGCTGGTGTTGGTCCACTGGGTTTTCTGAAGTCCACAGTCAACGCAGCCATCTACCAGGACATTTTAGAGACCTTCAAGACTTTCCTGGACTTGATGGTGGTTTTGAAGAGAGGTTAGACCCTGATCTGGTGATGCTGCTTCTCGCTGACTTTGAGTGGTCAGTGAGTCTGTGGGTCTGACAGCGGCACCTGCCCGGAGGTTAGCTAAACTTGCTGCCGCGTCTGGACCTGCGGGGTCTGAGCCATCAGGATTTCCTCCTACATTCACTGAAAATAAACCTCAAAACTTCTCTCTTTGCTTCAGAAGTCCTTCCTCCTTTGCAGGCGTTCCTTTAATGCTAGCTTCCGGATAATTCCAGTCGTTTGAACATACTGCTGTATCAGCTAATTTTGAACAAACTACCGCCGGTGTGTGTCAGCGAACCGGGCTGTGTTTGGCTCGTGAGAGTTAAGGCTGGAGGCGGGGGTTGGATGAGGCTGTAGGTGCTGATTGATTGACATGTCTGTCCGCTACTCAGTGCTTACAGGAGGAAGACTGTACGAAGCGGGGAGAGCTGTGATTGGTTACTCTGTAGAGTTCCAAAAAACACGGAGGATACTCCGCTTCCATACAACTCCTCTGACTGATCGTGGTGTCGTGCCTGTGTTGCATTCACTGAAGCCAGGAAATTACATAACTACCCTCTCCTTTAGTGTTATAGGGCGGCTCCGTTAATGTACACAACTGTTTCATTCCTTATAAGGTTAAAAAAATATCCGGGGCTAAACAAGAAATGTTCGGGGCCCAGGAAGCCACTATGGCTTACTAATGGAAACCCCAAACTGACATGCACCTGTATATTAGATAAAGAATTTCAGTATGAAATCCTGCATTTGTCATTGGATCGAGAACCCTTGACCTTAAATGCATGTCTGACAGTTGTGACAAATTAAACAGCTTGAAAAATGTTTGATGTTTCTGTGAGTTACAAACATTTTAATCATAGATAGACTTCCTGCCATTATAGACTTACATTCTTTATCAACAACTGCACCTCTTCAATATGGCGCCGGTGTGACGCATCTCTCCAGTAAACGGTGGCAGCCCAGGTGGTATTTATGTGTAGATATCTGATGATGTTACCTCCTGCTCTTTCTATCATAGTTCTCCACATGGGAATGCACACACATGCTCTTCTCTCTCTCACAACTCACCTCTGCTTGTATTTTGACTGTTTATACGCTCAGTGTAGAAACATCACAGATTTTGATTCTTTGATTGGCAAGAAATTATAGTCTCATCCCATAATAAATAATAAAATACATTTGACAGAGTGTTTATTATCAAAAACCCTTTTGCTTAAAAGAAGTCATCTCTAGGGATGCTGCTAAAAAATTAAAATCAGAATTCTCTGTAGCTGGCACCAGACTTACTAGTAAGTTAAACTAATTTTCAATATTTTCTATCAGTTCAGGTCTACAATCCAGGTCAAATGTTCTGTCTTGACTGTAATGCAGCCACTCACCACTAGATGTAGCTGTGTTTCATGGATACTGCTTTGCTGCCACAGAACTCTTGAACCTGATGCAAACAGCATCAAACTAATTTTACTGTAAGCATCTTGCAGGAACAGCACAGTTGGACACTAATTTGATTTACAAAATGGGATAAAATTGCTGCAGGCTTTGTCAGGTTGTACTCACATATGACCACAGCATCAAGTGACAATATCCAGCACAGGAATGTGGATGTTAACCACTGAGGAGGACTGAGGAGTGCCTGTGCTATCACTGTTAACTCCACACCATTTACCCACTGCCTCCATGATTCTACCGTAAATAAAGAGTGGCTATTTTGACTGTTTCCTGCGTGTTTTCCAAACTTAAGATGAGTCAAAAACATGCAATTATAATTTGCATTTGTGTGAAATGATTTGTGGGGGAACATCAGTGATTATTTCATCTTTGTTGTGAAAAAAATGATAATTTAGAAACATATTTTGTGTGCTTTTCTTTGCAGCAAACACTAAACATAATCTTCAATCACTCAAATAAAACTTGACAAGTCAGAAATAGCTTAGGTTGGATATGCCAATCCATTTATTGATAAAGACAACAAAACATCCAATACCTCAGTAAATCACACTAATACACAGTCCTCTCACATACTACATTGACAATCACGTCCTTCATCACCTCATCACTGCAGTCAGACTGCTGACCTCCTCTCAGCGTGAGACACCTGCTGCTGATTAGCATCCATTAAATACATTTACACAGCACCACCCTTTGGTGAACAAAAACAGCAACAAAGACTCCAACCATAGACAACATATACATGGATGCTGCCTGACAAGCTCAGTCATACGTCAATGTTGCCGCCATATTGGTAGGGGCAGCTCTGCACTGTGAGCATTTACAAATAGATGAGGAAACTGTGAGTTTTCTGGACAAAAAGCACCAACCTTTGCATTAAATCAATTTTAGATTAAATATTCATACTCATTCAGCAGTCAGCTACCCTGTAGAAGTTGGCAGCTGAGGCTTTGTGGGAACATCTAGCCATTTTCTGAGAAGCAAACTTCTGGCTCTGGCTGAAGAAGGACCAGATGTGGGGAAGGCAAGGGTCCTAGGAACAGCTGCAGAGGGCAGTAGAGAGACGTCCCAATCATTACTCTGCTACTACAAGATGTTCCATCAATGAACGGTGGTCCAAGAGTGATGATCTTACAGCTGTCCTTATGACACTACTGTGGGTGCAATGAAAACATTGGTGCTTTTTGCTCTGAAAAATCAGATTCTTTAGTCTAGGTTTGCATACAGCATGGACTTGTCACTACCAATATGGTGTGCACGCTGACATATCCCAGCAGCAGGCCAACTCCATCACTGCAGCGTCCACATTTATAATGTCTGTGGCTCCAACACACTTAGTTTCATTATCATGTACCTCATACTTCTTTCAAACAAACTGACTGTTCTCCTTGATTCAGTTTACAGAATTTATCACGATGGATGTTTGCATTTGAACATGTAGATGACAGTATTATTTGTTTCCAAGCACTCACTTTCCTGCTCTAACATTAGGAAGACTCAGTTTCTTCACTTGTTTGATCCGTTTGTTCAGCTGATTTCTCCGTCTTTGCCTTCTTCAAATAGTTATCGTTGAGGTTCTTCAGGTGTTTGGTTCGGTTCTCTAAACGGACGAGCCATTCCCCCCGCAGCCTAAAAAACACAGAGAGGAAGGTTTCCTTCAGTTTGATGATTCAGTTACAGGAAATGATCCACACAGCAGGAACAGGGGAAGAAGAGAGAAAGTAAACCACCATCACAGAGTTATCAAAGTTCATTCACACATGTCAGTCTTTTCATTTCAACAATCATTGAAATGAAACATATACAAACCTCAATTCCTTTTCAACCTTCAACTGAAAACAGCACAGAGACAAGATATTCAATGTTCAAATGAATAAAAATTATGATAATGAGATATACACACACACATACGCTAAATTTAATGTCAGCAATATTTTCCAGAAAAGTTTGGTCGGGAGCACGTTCCATCACCTTTAATTCTAACAACACTCAACTACAAGAAACATTTAAAGACAGTAATTGTTGATCTGCTGTACCAACCTACAAACCTATCTATCTATCTATCTATCTATCTATCTATCTATCTATCTATCTATCTATCTATCTATCTATCTACCTGCTTACTTGCCTATCTACCCACCTACCTACCCACTTAGTAACCTGCCTACCTAACTACTTACCATCTTACATATCTACCTACTTATCAACCTACCTATCTACTTACCTGCCAACCTACCTACCTACCTACCTGTCTAACTTCCTACTTACCACCCTACCTGCTGACCTATCTATTTACTTACCTACCTACCTACATACTTGCCAAACTACCTATCTACCTACGTGTCAACTTACCAACCTACCTTCCTACCAACCTACTTACCAACCTACCTACCAGAGATGCACACAAGTCTTTGGTCACGAGTCCAAGTCAAGTCTCAAGTCTTTGGCCACAAGTCCAAGTCAAGTCTCAAGTCTTTGGCCACAAGTCCAAGTCAAGTCTCAAGTCTCCATTGGTTGTAATGAGCGTTCTATGATCTGCCTCTGACCACTGCATTTTTCTATCTAAATAATCTAAATCCTGTAATGTGTTATCACCATCAGTAGGGTGGGGTTTTGTCTGTGGCCGGCTCACTGTCGTGTGCACATGTGTACACTTACATATGAACAGGGCTTGACATTAACTTTTTTTCACACCAGCCACTTTGACTACATGGCTACTAGCCACTCAGTGTTTCCATTAGCCACAGTTCTGTTGTTGTGACTATGTGCTGTATATCATATGTACCTCTGCCATAAAATGAAACACATGCTCTCTCTTTTTCCCTAATCATCATGATCAATATCAGCCCTCCTCTTAATAAAGCTCCTCTCTGTGTGCATATGAAACACTACAGAGACATGAGTCAGACTTCACTGATAGAGACAGACATGAGACACTGGAGAGTAAATGTTCTTGTTATGTATCAGATATATTTCTTTAATGGTAGTTATTTTATACTAAAACAAAAACACTAACTGTTAATGAACTGTTTAATCTGAAATAAAATTAAAAAACAATGAGCATTTCTAATTCTCACTCAGACAAATCTTCATCAGAGTCTGCTGAGTATTTCTACATTCTCCTACAGAAACTTCTGTCATCATTTAAAGTGTAAATTTTTTTATATGGGTAAAATCAAGCTAAATATGACTTTATTCAGCTGGAATCTCCTGGACTCCTACTCATTTAGGTATCTGAGAGCAGAGCAGCGCTTAAAAGACGCTAGAACCGTCAAACGTAAGGGGAAGAGGGGGCAAAAGAGTGACAGGGGAACAAAAGATCATGATGGAAAAATTAAAAACTGAAGATTGTGCATGAGTCCCCAACCACTAATCTTTTGCGTACGAGTCGAAGTCAAGTCTCAAGTCACTGATGTGCACGACTTAAGTGGGACTCGAGTCCAAGTCGCAGACTCGAGTCCGCATCTCTGCTACCTACCCACTTGCCAACCTACCTACCTACCAACCTACCTACCTACCTACCTACCTACCAACCTACTCACCAACCTACCTCCCTACTTACCAACCTACCAACCTACCTACCTACCAACCTACTCACCGACCTACCTACCTACCTACTTGCAACCTACTAGCCTACCTACCTACCAACCTACTCACCAACCTACCTACCTACTTACCAACCTACTGACCTACCTACCTACCTACTTACCAACCTACCGACCTACCTACCTACCAAAATACTCACCAACCTACCTACCTACTTGCCAACCTACCTATCTACCTACCAAAATACTCACCAACCTACCTACCTACTCACCAACCTACATACCTACTTGCCAACCTACCTACCTACCTACTTACCAACCTACTTACCAACCTACCTACCTACCTACCAACCTACCAACTTACCTACCTACCAACCTACTCACCAACCTACCTACCTACCTACTTACCAACCTACCAACCTACCTACCTACCAACCTACTCACCAACCTACCTACCTACCTACTTGCCAATCTATCAGCCTACCTACCTACCAACCTACTCACCAACCTACCTACCTACTTACCAAACTACCGAACTACCTACCTACCAAAATACTCACCAACCTACCTACCTACCAACCTAACCTACCTACCTACCTACCTACCAACCTACCGACCTACCTACCTACCAAAATACTCACTAAACTACCTACCTACTTGCCAACCTACCTACCCACCTACCATCCTACCAACCTACCTATCTACTCACCAACCTACACACCTACTTGCCAACCTACCTACCTACCAACCTACTTACCAACCTACCTACCTACTCATACCTACTTTCCAACCTACCCACCTACCTGCCTACCTACCTATCTGCCTATCTACCAACCTACCTATCCATATACCTACCAGCCTACCAACCTAACCTACCTACCTACTTACCTACCTACCAGCCTACCAACCTAACCTACCTACTTACCTACCTACCATCCTACCAACCTAACCTACCTACCTACTTACCTACCTACCTACCAACCTATACCTGACTACCTACCTACCTACCTACTTTCCAACCTAACCTACCTACCTATCTACCCACCTACCCACTTACCTGCCTACCTACTGGCCTATCTACCATCCTACCCACCTACTTACCAACCTACCTACCTACCTACTTGCCAACCTCACACAGGGCACTCACTGAGTGTGATCAATCAGTGCAGTGCCAGGTGTCTGTAAGCTGATTGCTCCTGATTGTGGCCAGGTGTGGAAAGCTTACATATACTCCTGGGTTTCAGCTCTCAGTGCTGACTCATCACCTCGCCATCAGAGTTAGTGAGCTCATCTCCTTGTGTTTTGAGTGAGAGTTTGCACAATCATTTCTGACAACTTACCTGAGAATATTACCTGTGAATTAACAGTTGAAGTGGATTAGCGCTGGAGGTCTTTGCCCAGTCCTTTCATTGGAGAAAGCTTTTCTTCCCCCTTAGAGCTTTGTTTCTAATCAGCTGCTAGGCAGCAGTGGTTTTGTTCTCTTTTCTCAGTATTGTTTTTGTTGGAGAGATTCTTAGTTCTGGTTGCTACCAATTTGGGTTCTTTCCTTCCCTTTCCCAAATATTGCTTGTGATTTTAGTGGTTATCCTTCTGGGATGACCTTAAGAACCCCGGGTCCGCAATTGCGTCCCACTTCTCACACTCTGGCAGTGTTAACTGACACTGTTTTTTAGAAGTGTTACTGAGCCAATGCTGTAATATCCACCATAGAATGATGCTGTCTTTTTACTGCAGTGCTGCATGAGGGGTCAAAGGTCATGGGCATTAAATGTTGGTTTTATGCCTTGCCCCTTGCTTGCAGAGTTGTTGTTTCTCCAGGTTCTCTGATTCTTCTGATGATTTTATGGACTGTAGATGGTTAAATCTCTAAACTCCTTACTATAGTGCATTGTTCATAAACTGTTGGACACTATCACCGATCACCATCAACCAGCTTACCTGTGCAATGTTCCAGGTGGTTTCTGAGCATTCAATAACTTAACCTGTCTTTTCTCGTGCCTATTCCCTCCAGCCAGAACCACCTCAATAGACTCGGGTGTAGTGTAGATGTCTGAGTTCCTCTCCCTATCTCCAAGGCCGAGCCCAGACGCCCTCATGAGGTGAGGGCTGGAACGAAGATCGACCGGTAAATTGAAAGCTTTGCCTTCTGGCTTAGCTTCCTCTTCACCACAACAGACTGGTACATTGTCTGCAATATCCAATACCAGTCACAGAATTATACTGTATTTTTAATGCAGGGTCTAATTTGTGAACCTGTTGGCATGATAGGATGATAAATCCATGTAGCACTGTCTAGTAAGTAAGTTTACTAAAATCCAGAGTCTGTTTCGGATAGAATCAGAGCGATTCTGTTGATGTTTTTGTCGTCCCATCGAGCGGCAGCAACTCAGAGCTCATATTCAGTGTTTAATGTACTGCTGACTTCAGACAGATCTGGTATCTGAATGTGACAGCTGCGGAGTTATCACCGTCACATCAGCGTTTCTCTTCACTTCTTTATTTCACCATCCATCAAATACACACCATCACTGTGAGTGTGTATGCGCTGTGTGAAACCTGACGCTCACTATCAGCTGTCCTCACTTTCTCTTCAACACCTTCCTGTCGCGTTTTCTGGATTATTCCATTTGTTCTCTCAGCTGCTGACAATCCACCTGACCGCAACAAAGAGACAAAGACAGACACAATGACAGAGAGACACACATAGACCAGGAGACACAGACACAAAGACAGACACAATGACAGAGAGACACACCGAGACCAGGAGACACAGACACAAAGACAGACACAATGACAGAGAGACACACCGAGACCAGGAGACACAGACACAGAGACACGTACTAGCAGCTAGGAAAAGACTTCTGACATGTTTACATGGAGTAAAGCTTAGGTATCCTGTAGGGTCACTTTTTACTCAACAAAAACAAGACTTCTATGGAGGTTTTTCCTCTATCCTGAATCTAGTGGAGGAAAAAAGAATAGAAAACAACAAGGAGGAGAACTAAAGGACTGGGTTGGTTCTTGTGGTAGAAATGTTTAAAGTAAAGGCTGACCATGAGGCCTGATGACCTTTGGCCTCCAAAATCTAATCGGTTTACTCCTGAGAGTGGACATTTGTGCAAACTTTAAATAAGATCCCCTTAAGTGTACTTGAGATTTTGTGAAGACCCAAACATGATACCTCTGTCTGCAGAGTCATGAAACTGGAGCAATGTCTGAGAATTTCTTGCTGATGCAGTTGTTCAAAAGAAGAAGAAATTAGACCCTCCAGGTGTTGTACATGATGATATGACAAGTAACAAATAAAACCTGGCAAGCTACGTCCTCATGTAACGGATTGATCACTTTGGTTCTCCCACACTTGAATCATTTTTGAGATATGATGTCCATGAGAATGTCCCAGAGATGGACAGACAACCGGCAAACGTGACGCCTTTGGCCAGTCCTATAGCTGGCATGACGGGGTAAAAACTCCTGATAGTTTTACCATGTTTGATTTTATCTGAATGTCAGTCCAACTCTATAATTGCAGTCTGACATTAGGAACCTGTCTAAAACAGAGTGGTTTGAAAAGCCATTCAGACGTGACTTTTCTCATCTCTTTGGTCTCAGAACATGGGATAAATGTCTGCAGCATGTACACAGGGAGAATCACATATCCCTGTTAGCTGAATAATTGTTTGCTCCTTGAGAGGAGGCTGAAATTCTCTCTTGAAATGCTCCAAAAGTTTATTCTTAAGGTGAGGAACTGAACCAGGCGATTCTTTGTCTCTACAACCCTACCAATAATGATTGTTGTCTTGTTCTCCATCTCTTTATGTTTTATTTGGTCTAAAGCAGCGGTCATCAATTTCATTTTCACAAGGGTTGGCTCTTTCTTGACTGATGCTCTGGGGGCCTAACCTGACATGTCAGATGGACACATCCATGTGGAAAACCTTCGATACAAAGCGTTTGGTAAAGGGCAGAGCCTTTGAAAAAAAAACTCGGAGGGTGACTGGGTGAAAGTTCTGTCTGTCACATCTTTATGGGCCAATCAGAGCAACAAAACACATAGCAAAGCTGCTTCCTTTAAAGATTCTCAACAGGTCACATGATCACCAGAAGTCACATGATAAGTAGTCAACTGATCTAAGTTCCAGCTACTGTGATCTCAAACCTGGGGTGTGTGTGAATGTTCCCATCATGCCATTGGGCTGATGCATTTTCCATGTGTTTAGTTGTTGCCCGTTGTGCAGCGATCCCTGCTGAGGTTCTCTCCGTCATGTTTATGGTGGGTTGTTGTTGTTTTTTTATGTGAGATACATTTGCACCATGGGGGAAGTTAATCGTTCAGGGAGTCCAAAGAGTCAAGCTCTTTCCTGATCAGCTGATCTAATGCAAGCCCAAATCAGCTGACGACCAGCTGATCTGCTATTGGCCAATCACTCTCATGCTCTCATTTAAAGGTGCAGAGTGTAATATTTAGCCTAATAGCATTTAGCTGAACAAACTTGGTAAAATAAAGCAAACCATTTCTAAGACGGTCTATCTAAATAAGTGTTTATTCATCTAAATTCAAAAATAGCTATTTTGAAAAAAAACCCAACTCAGAATAAACCTTTAATTCATACGTAGGGAGGGTCCCCTCCATGGATGCCGCCATCTTGGATTTTTACATGTTTCCATGGTAACATAGAGGAAAAAAGGATAAATAAAGTTATTGTATTGTATTGACATTACAGATACACATTAAATTCAACTGGTTGCCACAGTTTCCAGCAGAGAAATGCAATCTAGAACCCACTTCAGATGTTGATATTCAGTTTTACACACTGTACCTTTAAACTGCTCTTGCCTGGCCATACTCCTGCAACCCTCCTCCACCCCAGCTCCTCTTTTATTCTGCTTCTGACTTAATCAGTGTCATACACCTTACCTTGTGGATATTAAAGTGGCCCCAACATCCTTATATATTTCCGTCAGTGAAAAAAGTTTGGGCACCCCTGGTTTAATTGATGAACACCATAGGTACTATCAATCAAACTGTTGTCTTGCATGTTTTCTTACCAAAAGATCTTTGTAAAATACTTAATAGCTGCTTTATTATGCCCCCCCCCCCACCAGATCCTTGCCCCAAATACTCAAAGGCCTGATAACCTTCAGTCACAGCACAGATTTAGAAAAGTACATAAAATTTCCACTAGAGGACCTCGAGCAAGGGAATAAGGACATGAAAAATTTAGAAGACCCAAGAATAATCCAGTGCCAGACCGTATTATCCTAAAAAATGCAATAAAACCTCAAAATCGATTTTTTTTTAAAACTTGCAGTGACAATTAGCAAAAGTTTCCTGATTATGTGCTCTCTGTGGCTCAGTAGATTTGAATAGGAAGGTTGTGGGTTCGATCCCCAGATCCTGCAGTCACATGTTGATGTGTCAGTGGGCAAGACTTTAACCCCAGTTTGCTCCCACTGCTTTGCCAGTGTCAGTTTAAATGCGTATGAATGGGTAT
Source organism: Cheilinus undulatus (assembly GCF_018320785.1). Lineage (NCBI taxonomy): Eukaryota > Metazoa > Chordata > Actinopteri > Labriformes > Labridae > Cheilinus > Cheilinus undulatus. The sequence continues at coordinate 4,401,646 of NC_054869.1, read as the reverse complement.
AAATGGGAGTAGCTAATACTGATGGCCAATCCTCCATAGCAACCTCTGCCATCAGTGTGAATGTGGATTAAAGGGCAGCAGCATTTTAGATTTACTAACACCCATGACTGCTTTCCTTACTTAATAATGTTTCTTTGAGGCCTTTTCCTTTTCTTAAAAGCCACATTTCATTTTGTCTTTCTGGGAGGATTTTAATCATGTAAAAGTTGCAGATTTCTTCCTACATCCTGTCCAAATCTTTGAAACTCTCTTGTTAAGAGCTCTGTTTTTAGACCGATAAGTAAAGATGTATTTAAAGTCACAGCTTCAGACTAAAATGGAAACTTTGCATCACAGAAATGTAAAGAATTTAATTCCACCTCCCTGCAGGCTGCAGAAGTTCCTGATGTTATCATTAAGAGCAGAATATCTTCTAATTTGAGCTCGTGTGTCTGTGTGTGAGAGTCAGCCGGCCTCCATCAGTCATCGCTCTGTGATTATCACCTCCGCTCTCTGCTACATGTTTTTCCAGCCTCTGGCCAGGTCACACATAACAGACACAATTAGCAGGGACTAGAGCTGGGGTTAGAGGCGACGGGGGAGCGGATGGCTGCAGAGTCGGGGGGCACGGGGTAACAGATAGCCCGAGGATTAGAAGATACACGGTATTGATAGGGTGGGGATTAGGGGTACAGAGTAATGGATAGCAGGGGGATTAGGTGTGATGGGCTGAAGAGGTGGTGTGAGGTTAAGGGGGATAGAGAAGGAGAAGAGTGGGGTTAGGAGGGATACGGCTAATAGCTGATGTAATGTTAAGAGGTGAGGGTTTAATATGAGCTTATAGGCTACTATATGCCTCAACATCTCATTAATATGATTATGATCCACAGTATCTCACCGAGACGCTTCACACGACTATCACCACTTCACACATGCTCTCTAGAAAATTCCTGGAAATTTTCACAGCAACCTGCCTCTGAAATCTCCCCAAATCACCTTTCTCACATATCAATCACAGCGCTGTTGGCCAGAGGGTTCGCGGGGTCTCTGGAGGCCAGACGTGGTTTTAAAGTGATGCTGTGGAAACCTGAAACGTTTATGACTTATTCAAGATGGCGAATGACACTTTAAGGAAACTGTCTTTGACTTTCTATCAATGCTACATGTGGCAGACTTATTCAAAGTCTGAAATAGAGAGTAGAATAGGATGAAGACGCTTCATCACGCTCACAAAGATGCTGCAGTGATCACAGGATACATCAGGGTACAAATCCACGCTCCATCCACTGGTTTATGGTGAATTTGTCCTCACTATTTCCAGCTGCATTCACACATCAGATCATACCGGCTGACTACTGGCAGAGTTTTTACTTGGATAATAGCAGGCAGGGCCAGAGTAGGATTCATCTTCAGCCCTGGACTTTCACAGCTCAGAGCAGCCAACTTTGGTTCCCAACCTTTCCCTGAAGATTTATTATTATTGATTTAGCAGAGGTGGAAGAAACAACCACTAGACTCAAGTAAAAGTAAAAGTTGAACAGGAAAATATGATGAAGAACAGTAAGATCTCCAACCAGGTTGTTCAGCTAAAGGGTCTATATTGGTCCACGCTTCACATAGTTAGCCAGCACTTTGAAAGCTGAATATTTTACACTATGCCAGAGCTGTAGCAGCTCTTAAAGTCTGTGGTAAGGTGGGTCTCCTCTGGCAAGAACAAGGCAGAGAGTCAACCTCATGGCAAGGGGATGCATACTGAAAAAAATACACACTATGAATTATCTGGGATCACCTAAAGTCACACACATGAACTCTAACTCAGTGAATAACTTCACTCATAGTGCAAATTTGTCTAACATCAAAAACGTCAACAATCCACCAGAAACATGAACCCCAGCAGGATCACTGTACAACAAGAAACACCCAAACACAACTAAAAAGTCTGCCCAAGGGCATGATGGGGAAGATGGTGTATTTGAAATCATGGTGGGCGGAGCTTAGATAAGTAGACTTTTTATAGAGTTGAACTTACACTGGTGGAACAACCCTGTCAAATATCTCAACTCTGAAATATTTAACCCTGAGATATCAGCACCAGTTTTGCTGTTTTGGAAGTGATGTGGAATCATTTTCCACCCATGAGTAAGAAAAGTACAAGAGAACTGTACTCAGTTAAAAGGGTTTCCAAACGTTTCAGGGAACATGGGGCCCTATGTTCCTGATGTTATCAAAATAACTGTAGATGTACAGATAAACTTAAAACAAAAAGTAAGGAAATTTGTGTTTGGTAAATGATTTCTTTGTTGTAACAATGCTTCTTGGTAATAAATCTTATACTGTTGGAAAGCCTGTTTATTACCCTTTTAAATGATGCCACATTTGTAAGGATCATGCATTTGTGGGATGAGCAGCAGAGCTGAGTATGTGGGTTGCGCCCATGAAAAACGTGCCAGATCTTCTCTGCCAATGCCAAACAGCTGATTCTGCCATTGACTCTTGTTTGGTGAATTGGATGATTGAAGTTTGAAGAAACAAGACTTATTAACAATCTAACAGTTTATTAATTTAACAAACAAGAGCCTCAGTAGTGTGTGGAAGAACCATACACAGCCACAGCAGCCTGGCTCCTCCTCCTCATGCTGGTCACCAGCCTGGTCACACACTGCTGTGGGATGGCATCCCATTCTTCAACCAGCATTTGCCTTAAGTTAGCCAGTGTGGTTGTGTTGGTCACTCTGGCATGAACCCAAGCTGATCCCATAAGTGTTCAATGGGGTTAAGGTCAGGACTGGTGGCGGGCCATTCCATCCTCTCCACTCCCAAATTCTGGAGGTAGTCTCTGATAAACCCCGCTCTGTGGGGGAGAGTGTTGTCATCTTGGAGGATAGAGTTCTTGCTGACAGGGTGAAAAAACAGCATTCTTGGGGTGTGGTCTTCTTGGGATGCCCACTTCACAGCCTGTCTCTGATGTTCCCCGTTATATGGAACTTGGCCTTCAGTTTGGAGATGGTACTAGGGTTCACTCCAAACAATGCTGCAACTTGGTTTTGTGGAACAACAGCTTGAAGTTGCCCAACCAACGGGCGCTATCCAGATCAGTCAAACGTGGCATGCCGATTCTTTTTTTTTTTTTTTTTTTAAGGTTTATTTTTGGGCATTTTGTGCCTTTATTTGATAGAGAAGAGGATAGTGGATAGAGTCGGAAACAAGGAAGGGAGCTGGGGAGAGGCATGCGGTGAGGGGCCTCAGACTGGATTCGAACCCAGGCTGTCTGCGTACATGGGGCGCATGCCTTATCCATTCTGCCACCTGTGCCCTGGCATGCTGATTCTTGAAGCAGAAATCTACTGACCACTGTAGCAGGGCCATGCTCACAGGTGCTGCCAATGGGGTGAATGATTGGCAGCACCTGGGGGGTACCAGAAGCTCAAAACAAGAGTCAAAGCAACAGCAGAATCAGCTGTTTGGCATTGGCAGAGAAGATCTGGCACATTTTTCATGGGCGCAACCCACATACTCAGCTCTGCTGCTCATCCCACAAATGTATGATCCTTACAAATGTGGCATCATTTAAAAGGGTAATAAACAGGCTTTCCAATGATATAAGATTTATTACCAAGAAGCATTGTTACAACAAAGAAATAATTTACCAAACACAAATTTTCTTACTTTTTGTTGTAAGTTTTCTTTTTCTTTTTTAAATTAGGATTAGAGACATCATGTACAACAGCGTATTAGGGCCACTCTTAAAGATAAAAAATTAAGAGGCCGTGTTAATTTTTTACCGATTTTTTTTTTTAGATTATAAAGTCAAATATTTATGACAAAAAGTAGAACAGGAAGAGGATGCTGAAGCCCTGTGACCTAAAACATGGCAACCTCCTGATGAGTCCTTAATTTAAGACTTTCTCAAAATGCAGTTTTTTTGTTCAATATACATTTAGGAGATACAAATATCTAACCTGACACGCCAGATGGATGTGTTTCACACATCCATCTAGGAAAGCTTCAATAGACAACGTTTGAGAAAAGGCAGAGGCTTTGAAAAAAAACTTGGAGTGTGATTGGATGAACGTTCTGTCTGTCACATCTCTACGGGCCAATCAGAGCAACAAAACACGTGAGGTAGCAGCTATCGAGCTGCGCGTGCACAGCTACCGAGGAATAACACGAACCATGGTGACTATAGACATGTAAGTACTTGACTTTTGTTGTTTTTGAAAAGAAAATAACTCACTGCTGTTCTTTGTTCTTCTTTTAACGAAGAAATGTTGTCAAGTTCTGATAAAACTTACACTTTAGCAGCATCCACGCTAAGCTCTTCCGCCATAACTGCACCGGCCTTTTGTTACTGCTTGTTTACATCACGACTCCACCGCGCCTGAAAGTACTGCCCCTCGTCGCTGATTGGTCCTGTCACTTTCTAACAGGGCCCAAACAGTTCAGATGGGAGCTTAACAAGATGGATTCACCAGTGAAAAACAAGGAAACGGGCGTATCCATCTGCTATGTAAGGTTAACAAATATCTACATGATAAGTTAAACTTGTCTTATGTAGGGTTTTGAAAATGAACAATTAAAATAGTTTAAAGAAGGCTAGCAGGGGTTAGCACTGTCCTGGTTTGTATCCTGGTTACTCTGTGTGGAGTCTGCATGTTCTCCTCAAGCATGCATGAGCTCTCTCCGGGTACCCCGGCTTCTCTCCACAGTCCAAAGACATGCCTGTTAGGTGACGCTAGTTCCCTGATCGTGTGAGCATGCCTGGCTGTTTGTCTCTATATGTCAGCCTTGCCATTAGCTGGAGACCGGTCCTGGGTGTCCCAGTGACAGCTGGGATCTGCTCCATCCCCCATGACCCCGAACAGGATAGGATTTATAAATAATGGATATAGTAGGAAAGAAATGGACCAGGGTTGTGACCTTTTTATACACACAGAACTCTCCTTCAGTAAAATCTTGGGAGTGTAAACGAAAGTTTTCCTTCCAACTTTACCTGGATTGGTTCAATGTGATGAAGATGTTTCATACTCAGTGTCACTGATACTGTGAATACATTCTCTCAGTGTAGTATTGATAAAGTCATCAGTTATCACGGTGACTGCTCTGTAACACTGTAAAAATCACAACGTAGAAAACAGTCTGGTATGCAGCCAGCCTAAGAGATCAGATGAGCAGAAATGTCAGAGTGAACTGATAATCATCAGTGACCAATAAAGCTGCTTTGTCCTGCTCCCGCTCAGCCTGGCAACAGTTAAACTTTAGCAGATTATAAATCTCTGAACTATTGATGGTACTGTCGAAAGGCGGTCGTAGGTTCACGTTTCAGCCGGGCTGTCATTCCAGCTCATCAGTGACCATCTTTACAGAGACCTTTAACAAATGCACCGGCTGAGAGGGTCGAGGGTGAGCGCTGTGCCGGTATGTCCTCCGACTCGCTGAGAGACGAGAGGCTGTTGTAATGAGATGATCTGTTTTTAGACGTGTCTATTAGCTGGATAGTCATATGTCAACCAGGACTGGAACCAGGACTGGAACCATGATCGTCCTGAGGTTTGGTGTTTTGGATTGTTACATCCCTCCACCACATCTCAGGATTCAGGTATGATGTTAGATTCTAGTATCCTGTCATTGTTATTAGCCTTTAAAGATGATGATGATGATGATGATGATTCTTACTTCTTCAGTGCGCTCTTGTTCCTCCTCTTCTCCTCGGACTCAGCATACTGACAGTCAGAGTCAATCCTTTTCTCCCAGAACGTCTTGATGTTGGGTCTGTCATGGATCAGAGCCAGATTCATCTGAAACAACAAAACATTAAAACAATTTACACGATTTTATACAGTAGAACCCAAACAGGAAATACTGACTGGAAGTTAGCTTGAATCATGGGGGGGGGGCTTCTGGGGCCCAGCCAGATTGGGGGCCCACGGAAGTCAGCAAAACCATGATCCACTGAGATGAGAAAAATGAGCAAAACTATCCGATGTCAGGATGCAAGAAAAAACCTGGCAACTATAGTGAAAAAAACCACCTATGTAATTGAAAAGTGGTGAAAAATGGGCAACAAGTGTGAAAATGGTCAAAAGAAGTTTATCACAAATAAAAAATGGCAAATCATGGTTGAAAGTAGCAGAAATAGGAGAAAAGTGGCAAAGAGAGGTTAAAGTTGGCAGAAATGGGTTAAAAGTGGCAAAATAGTGCCAAACATTGGTTACACTTGCAAAATAAGTGGTGAAAATGTGTTGAAAATTGCAACAATGGGTTCAAAGTGGCAATAATGTAGCAAAAAATTGGTCAAATATGGCTAAAAGGAATTTAAGGTTGCAGAAAGTTTAAAAAGTAGGGATAATGGGGAAAAAATGGCAAAAGAGGTTATAATCAGCAGAAGTGGATTAAAGGGCAAAAAATTGGCAAAAATATGTTGAAAGTGGCAACAATGGGCTCAAATGTGGCAAGAAGTGGTGAAATGGTTTAAAATGTGGCAAAAATGGGCATCAAGTGGCAAAAAGATGGGAAAATTGTTGTTTAAAAAGTGTCGGAATGGGCATAAAATTGGCTTAAAGTGTCAAATATTGCTTAAAAGTAGCACTAAGTGGTAAAAATAGTTAAGAGTGGCTAAAAACTACTATGTGGCAAAAAATAGCTTAACTAGTTAGAAGTGGCTAAAATAAGCAAAAATGGGCTAATAGTGGCAAAAGGTGTTAAAAGTTGCAAAAGATCAGTAAAAATGGTTTTAGAGAGGCAAAAATTGGTGAAAACATGTTAAGTGTGCAGAAAGAAATTGGCAAAAATGGGTCAAAAGTGGCAAAATATGATTGAAAAAGAGCTGAAAAGTGGTGTTGTAAAGCACACCAACATTGGACTGTGGAGCAGTGAAAATGTTTACTATGGAGTGACCAATCATGTTTCTCTGTTTGACAGTCGGATGGGTGAGTCTGGGTTTGGAGGATGCTGGGAAAACATTACCTGCCTGACTGTGGAGTTTGGTGGAGGAGGGATAATGGTATGGGCCTGTTTTTCAAGGTCTGGGCTAGACCCCTTATCTCCAGTGAAGACTGATCTTAATGCTTCAGCATACCAAGACATTCTGGACAATGCTATGCTTCCAACTGTGTGGGAACAGTTTGGGGAAGACCCTTTTCTGTTCCAACATGACTGTGACCCAGAGCACAAAGAAGGACTACAAAGACATGGTTTGATGAGTTCAGTGTGGAAGAACTGGACTGGCCCCAACAGAGCCCTGACCTCAAACCCATTGAGAACCTTTAGGATGAACTGGAACAGAGATTGTGAACCAGGCCCTCTGGTCCAGCATCAGAACCTGACCTCATAAATGCTTTACAGAATGACTACAAAATATTGTTGAAAGCCCTCCTAGAAAAGTAGGGGCTGTTAGAGCTGAAAAAGGGGGTAACTCCATATTAAAGTACATGTATGTGAATACAATGTCATCACAGTCCCTGTTGATGGAATGGTCAGGTGGCCAAATACTTTTGTCCAGAGTGTATTTTAAACAATGCTAACTGGCCTTCTCACACAGGTTTTTACATGTTCCAGCAGCATCAGCTTTTAAAATAAATGTTTACATCAAATATCATTTATTTGGAAAAAATGGGGTATCAGCTGATAAATGTGTTTCTAATGTTATATAAAATCTTTGACTGGTGCTAAATTTTTATTCACACCATCCTTATTTAGTTTGATTACAGGGGATATTTTGTCCACTTAAGAACTTTTTAGTATCTCAGAGTCCAGTGTGTGATTGTTTTAACTGTTTTAATCTGGACATCACTGACATCTCCGTACTTCTTTTCCCACTCCTGTCTGCATTCTTCCTCCAGGAGCTCTCTGTTCTAACAGTAAGAGAGCAATGGGTTCATGTGAAGACACATATGGAACATGTTCTGGCTTTTAGGTGAAACCTAAAGCTGAAATGTCATCTGGACAATGTGAACACAGAGCTGAGAACAATAAACCCAGAGGGAGTATGACTGCACTCTGTAAGGAAAGCCATTACTCAATGATATATTTAGCCTGGATATATTTAATATCTGCTTTACTGATGCTAAGGTAACATAATCTAGTTTATGTCAATACAATTAAAGTATCAGTGTAAATCAGCAGAAGAACTTTGGCACATCCATCCATCCATCCATCCATCCATCATCCATCTATCATCCATCCATCCATACATACATCCCTCTGTCTATCCATCCATCCATCTATCCCTCCGTCCATCCATCCATCTTTCATCCATCCCTCCGTCCATCCATCCCTCCATCAGTCCGTCTGTTCGTCCGTCCATCCATCCATCCATCCATCCATCTTCCATCCATCCATCCATTTATCCATCTATCCATCCGTCATCCATCCATGCATCCATCCATCATCCATCTATCTATCCCTCCATCCATCTTTTCATCATCCATCCATCCATCCATCTATCAATCATGCATCCATCCATCATCCACCCATCCATCCCTCCATCCATCCATCCATCCATCCATCCCTCCGTCTGTCCATCCATCCATCCATCATCCATCCATCCATCCATCCATCTATCTATCATGCATCCATCCATCATCCATCCATCCATCTATCCATCTATCATCCATCCATTCCCCCTATCTATCCATCCCTCCGTCCGTCCATCCATCCATCCATCCATCCATCCATCCATCCATCCATTCATCTATCATCCATCCGTCTGTCTGTCCCACCATCCATCCATTCATTGGAGGCTGGAGCTAAACTATCATTGGGCAGGACTGGACTCAATAAGATGGCTGATGCATAGAGACAGACACGCTTATACACACATACACATTTAAGGGCAATTTAGAGTCACCAATTAACCTAACAGGCCTGTCTTTGGACTCTGGGAGTAAATCAGAGTACCCATACAGAGCCTGCATGAGGAGACCATGCAGTCTCAACACAGAAAGACCCAGTCTAACAGGGGTTTAAACAGGAAAAAGTCCAGGTGGAGGGAAAATCTGCTAATTTTTTTTACATAACCACATAGCTACAACCCTGGTTGATGTCTTTCCTCCTATATCCATTCATTAACTACGACACCTATCTTGTTTGAGGTCACAGAGGTTGGAGCAGATTGCAGCTGTCACTGGGAGAGAGGCGGGGCACACCCTGGACTAGTCTCCAGCTAATGGCAAGGCTGACATATAAAGACAAACAAGCAGGCATGCTCACACGATCAGGCAACTTAGAGTCACCTAATAAGCAGGTCTTTAACTGTGGAGAGAAGCTGGGATTCATGCAGACTCCACACAGAAAGACCCTAGCTGAATGGGAACCATTCCTTTCTTGCTGTGAGGCAACAGTGCTAACCACTTCACTACTGTGCAGCACAAATCAGGCAAATTAACATACATGAAAATGTCTGTTGAAAATATGAGGGCTTATTAGTATGGGATCAAATAAGGGCCATTCTTAAAAATAAAAAAGAAGATCTGCAATTTTTGCCAGAGAATATGAGCTTTATTAGTTTATTAGTTAGTTTTAATTAGTTTCACATTTACAAAAATCCAGCCCAGAATTTTTTATTTACATTTTTTAAAATTCATGCAAAAATCCTGAAATCGGCAAGTGTTTTTTAGAATCAAAACTAAGAATCTGAGTTAAAAGTCATTAATATATGACAGACTATAGAGTTAAAATTTGCCTTTCAGAGGGACGACTCTGATCAGTGGTTTTGTTTACAATTAAATTACAGCTTTAAAAGTCATAAATTTAAGGGTTATATATCTAAATAATTTTTGTTATTAGGGCTGCCAGAATAATCAAAATCCAAACTGTAATACCAGACAAGTTGGAACTACTAGAATTTTTTGTTGAAATGGATTAGGCCAAAGTTTTTAAGTAGTGCAAATTGATTTTTTGAGTAATCATTACTCATACGTTTACGCTGGGTTACTTGACTTTATAAATTGAACTGCACAGTTCAAACTTTGCTACACTTAAAAAAATCAGCCCACATCAAACTCAAAACAACATGTTCCATAACCTGGCATGCCAGATGGATTTGTTTCACACATCCATCTGGAAAACCTTCAATACTAAGCGACTGGGAAAGGGGCGGAGCCTTTGAAAAAAACTCTGAGGATGATTGGACAAACATTCTGTCTGTCACATCTCTACGGGCCAATCAGAGCAACAAACCATTTGCAGTAGCTGTGGCTGAGGTGCGCACGTGCAGCTACCTAGGAATAACACGAACCATGGCGACTGTAGACATGTCAGGCATGTCGACTTTTTTCGTTTTTGAAAAGAAAACAACCTACTGCTGTTCTTTGTTCTTCTTTTAACGAAGAAATGTCGTCAAGTTTTGATAAAACTGGCGTTTCAGCAGCATGGACACTAAGCTCTTCCGCCATAATTGCACCAGCCTCTTGTTGCTGCTTGCTTACGTCACATCTCTGCCATGCCAGAAAGTACTGCCCCTAGTCGCTGATTGGTCCTGTCACTTGCTAACTGGGCCCAAATGGTTCAGACGGGAGCTTTGCAAGATGGATTCGCCAGTAAGAAACAAGAAAAGGGGCGTATCCATCTGCTTTGCAAGGTTACATGTTCTAAGTACTTTTCATAAACCTACATGGTCTTCATCCACTGCAATTTCCCTTATTTCTATGAAATAATTATACATTTATGCCACTCATGTTGGTTCATCTTAAGGGACTGCAAGTGACAACAAATGAAATGTACACACTGAATCAGGAAGTCCTGTTTATGTCCAGTACCATACCAATACCATCCACTCTGTGTTATAATTGCTCCCTACAGGTGGGACTTCTCTAACTCAGTCAGTAACTTCACTCATGGTGCAAAAGTGTCTAATTCCCAAAGGCATTCTGGGAACAATGAAAAATAGAACTTAAATTAAAACGAGTCCCTCCTGAGTAATTTTTAGGGTCTAGGGTTTAGGATAGGGGGATAGAGGTTAGGGGTCAGTAAGGGTTAGAGTTAGAATGAGGGGGTTAGGGTAAAATACCACCTAATAACCAGACAAAATGTTATGAGGAATTACTTGATAACTGATACATTTGATAGTTCTTTAATATTACTGTTTCTGAGTTAGTACTTAGTAAAATGTCATGTATTACTAGGTAAATACACATTGTTCTTGCAAAATTACTAAAAGATTACCAATATTACTAAACAATGACCCACAATCATGGACCACCAAAATAAAATAATACCAATTATTTTTCTTTGGTTAAAGTTATGCTACAATTTTCAATCTACCCAAAGTTCCTTTTTTTTTCAAAATAAAAGCAGCTCTGTATCCAAACAAGAAGTTAACAAACAGTTTTTAATGCAATATAGAGGCAAATCTGGGATTAATCACAATTAACTAAAACAAATCTGAAATGTATCGCAATTTAAAGATTTAACTGTGTGACAGCCTTATTTTTAAAACAGACTTGTTGAATGGTAAAAACCACAAGAATTAATCACATTCTATAATCTGATGGTGTAGAGAGTTTCTCTGCTGTCTGGAGGAACATTCACAAAATATTTATCTTCTCTGGAGGCAAAAATATGAACCTGAACTAAACAAACTTTATGACATATCAGTATTTCTGGATTAATTTCAGTCAACAACAAGCACTGAAATTATGAAATATTATCAATGAATGAAATTTTAATTCAGTATTCAGTAGTGTTCATACTCTGATTTATCAGACCTCATCCAAATAAATCCTCCCGTGATCCAGGTAAAAGACTGAAGTCAACACTTGGCATGTCTAAATGAATATTTATTTCTTTTACTTTTAATTTGTGAAATATTTAGAGCTGCTAAAGCTGGTTTGACTCAAAAGTTGATCAAATAAATCATTTTATTCCCTCCTGAGTGCAGCAGTGTAAGTAAAGTTGATGAAATTTTTAAACTTGAATAATTTACATGTAAATATTTCAAATGTAGGAAGAGTAAAAACCGCTCACCTTGCTTCAGAGCTTCTGCTGAGCGTCCGTCAGCCTCACAGCCTCTCTCTCTGTCAGTCTGCTGCTCTCTCGCCCATCTCCCTCTCCTCACACTACTCTGGGATTTACAGGGACACAGAGGGCGAGCGAGAGAGAGAGAGAGGGAGAGAGAGAGAGAGAGACAGAGGGGATGGAGGAAGGGATCAGTGGTGTGAATTTTCCTATTTTTAGAGTCTGTTTTTTTTATTACTTAATTTGATTCATCTCTGACTTTTGATTGGTCGAGGAAGCCGAACCCTGCTGAGGTAGTTTCTGACAGCTGCAGCCAAAAGTCAGCGGACACTCTTTAGCCTGTGATTCCATCTTTTTCCACAACTAGCTCCAATTTATAGCACTGATAATTATTTTGTAGGTATTTAGTAGCAATAAGAGTACAACCCCAGTTTCAGAAAAGTTGGGGCGCTCTGTAAAATGTAAATGAAAACAGAATGTAATGATTTTCATATCTCATAAACCCATATTTGATTCACAATAGAATAAAAACAACATATCAGATGTAAAACTGAGCCTTTTTACCATTTCATAAAAAAATATTAGCTCGTTTTGAATTTGATGGCAGCAACACATCTTAAAAAAGTAGGGACAGGGCCATGCTTGCTGGAGTTATGGGAGAGGAATGTTGTCCCATTCTTGTATGATGTAGGATTCTAGCTGAACCAGTCCTGGGTTTTCTCTGCTGGCTTTTTCCTTTTCTGATGCTCCAGATGTTTTCTGTTGGTGAAAGGTCTGGACTGTATGCAGACCAGTTCAGGACCTGGACTCTTCTCCTGTGAAGCCATGCTGTTGTGATGGATGTGGTATGTGGTTTAGCATTGTCTTGCTGAAATGATCAAGGCCTTCCCTGACAGAGACGTTGTCTGGGTTTGGAGCAGATGTTGCTCTTAAACCTCTCTCTACTTCTCAGCATTGATAGTTCCTTTCCAGATGTTAGAGCTGCCCACGCCATAGGCACTAATGCAACCCCATACCATCAGAGATGCAGGCTTTGGAACTGAGCCAGGAGGACAAGCTGGATGCTCCCTCTCTTTTGGACACAGGAAACCCAGGTGTTCATAGTTTCCATCTGACCACAGAACAGTTTTCCATTTGTTCCTCAGTCTATTTTAAATGAGCTTTGGTCCACAGACGATAGCGACATTTCTGGATTGCGTTCACATATGGCTTCTTTTTTCCATGAACCAGCTTTAACCTCATTTGTGGATGGCAGGATGAACTGTGTTAACAGACCGTGATTTACAGAATCTCTACTGAGCCCATGCAGTGATTTCAGTACAGAATCATGTTTTTAACGCAGTGGCCTCTGAGGGTCCCAAGGTCACCAGCATATTGGCCTTCTGGCAGGAGTTCAGCTGAAAGGAATTGGGCTGGAGAGCAGAAGGTCGCTGGTTCGAGTCCCGGTGGGAGCGGAGCCTGACCTTGGCCTGGTAGCTGGAGAGGTTCCATCACATCCTGAGCACTGTCGAAGCGCCCTTGAGCAAGGCACTGAACCCCCAACAGCTCACAGCAGCTCTTAGCAATGAGCAGCAAGGCCATCACTGTATATGTGTGTAATATGTAAAAGCAACTAAACAGTGTAAACTATGAATTTCCCTTCTGGGATGAAAGAAGTACAACTTTACTTTACTTCAGCCTTGTCCCTTGCTCACAGAGATTTCCCCAGATTCTCTGAATCTGTTGATGATATTATGGACTGTAGACGGTGGGATATTCAGAGGCTTCACAATTTTACATTTAGAGACATGTTTTTGAAATTTTTCCACAATTTTCAGATGGAATTTTTCAGATTGGTGAATCTCTGCCCATCTTTACTTCTGAGAGACTCCACCTCCCTAAAATGCTCCTTTTATACCCAGCCATGTTACAAACCTTTTACCAATTAACCCTGTTATTTGCAAAATGCTCCTCCAGCTGTTTTTCATAGGTACCCTTACTTTTCCAGCCTTTTGTCACCCCGTCCCTACTTTTTTGAGATGCGATGCTGCCTTCATATTCAAATATAGCTTATATTTTTCCTGAAATGGTAAAATGTCTTAGTTTCAACTTCTGATATGTTGTTTATGATCTACTGTGTATAAATTATGGATTTATGTGAAGAGTCCTTTCATTCTGTTTATATTTACATTTTACACAGCGCCCCAACTTTTAGGGAGTCTAGGCTGTATCCCAAATTAATACATAAATTTAGTTTTCTTATTTGTAGGTGAATGCAAGATTTCAATAAAAAAAATCTCCAAATTTAAAGTAAAATTTACCCCAAACATGTTTGTTAATTCTAACAATTACAACCCAACTTTATTTTTCACCAAGATGTTCAGGATTTAATAAAGCATCAATAATGAACACTTCACTTCCTGTCTGTTCTGTAAAACTGTCTTATTTTAAAGCATAAACCCTCTCCCTGCTCCAGAGTGTGTGTGTGATAAGACATTTAGTCAACACTGTTTAGGAAAGGAAAAGTGACCCAGACAGATGATCTGTGTTTATGATGATCTCATCCTAATGTAGGTACAGAAGAGGATAGGCCTCAGTGATGATGTCATGACCTTCAGATCACATTTTATAAGCGTGCGTGTTGGTGTGCACATATTTCAGAGTGTGTGTGTGTGTGTGTGGGTGATAACACATGTTTGATATTTCAATCCTCTGGGGCTGTGACAGGATGCTGCCTCTGAGCATGCACACAAATATAAACAGTCTGTTAGGATTCCAGCGTCACACGGCTGCTGCAGTCGGATCTCCAAAAGTGAAGCCAAAATATGTAGAGCTCCCCCTAGTGGCTGGCTGCAGAACAGGACTTGTATATCTGACCCGACACAGTCTGCTCTGCATGGGTAAAGAGGCCTGATGATGTAACTTCATGGATGCCAGTGCAAAAGAAATACTGTTGGTTAAAAAGTCCCTTCAGAAGTCTATGTAGTGCACATTTTGTACATGGAAAGTTCAGAAAGCTTGAAATATCAACATCTCCACAGCAGCTCATTTGCATCAGAAGCACCAGTGCTTGTAAGCATTAGCTATGTTGTATTGGTGACCTGTAGCAAGGCCAGAAGGATGAAGCAAAGAGACAAATGCAGGGCTGGGAAACACCCTTTGATGGAAAACAGCACATCACCCTTTCCTGTAGACCAGGGGTGTCAAACTCAATCAGGGTCGATATTTAACCATAAAATGTCAAACTTATTTTCACCAGAGATGAATTATGGGGGTAAAAACCTTGGCACTGATGATAAATGATTTTGCGATTAAAAGGTGAGCATAAAATAAAAACTCAAAATCTGAGATAAAAAGTCAAACTTATAAGTTTAAAAGGTTAAAAAAAATAAGGTAAAAGTCAAAAACCGAGATAAAATTCAAAGTCATATTTTTTAACAGTCAACATATGAGTTAAACATCGAAATCATGAGTTTCAAATGACAAAATATGAAATAAAACTAAAAATATGCATTTTTAAGGTAAAAAAGAGATCAAATTTAAAGTTTGGAGGTGAAAAAGGTCAAAACGTGGGAAAAAAAGTTGAAAATCATGATTTTAAAAGGTAAAAAACTGAGATATAAATAAAAATCCTGTGTTTTTAAGGCAAAAAAAGAGAAAATTTAAAGTTAGGAGTTGAAAAAGGTCAAAACATGAGATAAAAGTCAAAATCATGTTTTTACAAGGTCTAAAGATTTAAAATTGAAAATGATTAATCTAAAAGGTAAACATATGAGATAAAAGATAAAAGTTATAAGAAGTAATGGTTAAATATAAAATTAAAAGACAAAACCATAACTTTTAGTCATAACTGTGAGATGCACAATTGAATATATAGAGAAAACATGTTCCTTCCCCACATTTCTGACTATCAATCAAATTATTTTTACTGTTTACTCCTAATGTTTGTGACTCAACAGGGATATTATAAATCATCAAAGTTGAGTTTACATTGTTAAACTAGAGGAAATCTGCAGATCTCATGCTGGTGGGCAAGTCTAAAAAAAATATCATATGATCTGGTGGGCTGAGTATAGCTGCACCATGAGCAGGATTTGGCCATCTGACCTTGTCTTAGACACTCTTCAGTAAACTATTTAATGCCACAGGTAACAGTAACTCAGTAGATAACCTCAGTCATGGTGCAGAAGTGTTGAACATCAAAAACATCAACAATTCAACTCAGAGTGTGGCGCTTATATCAGTTGACTCTCTACAGAGTTGAACTAACACTGAATGCATTAACTCTGAAGGCCATTAAATTCAGAATGGAATTAAAAGAAACTTTGAGGGTTAAAGGTGCAGTGTGTAATATTTAGCCTAGTAGCATTTAGCTGAACAAACTTGGTAAAATAAAGTGAACATTTCTAAGACGGTCTATCCAACTAAGTGTTTAGTCATCTTAATTCAAAAATAGCTATTTGAAAAAAACAACAACTCAGAATTAAACCTTCAATTCATACATAGAGAAGGTCCCCTCCATGGATGCCGCCATCTTGGATTTTTACATGTTTCCATGGTAACATGGAGGCATTCACATTACAGATACACATTAAATTCAACTGGTTGCCACAGTTTCCGGCAGAGAAATGAAATCTAGAACCCACTTCTAGATGTTGATATTCAGTTTTACACACTGCACCTTTAAAATAAACTCTGGAATGTTTACTGAGAATTCAACACTCCAGTTTTTGCAGTATACTACTTCCACCTCTGCTTTGTGTAGTCAAATGAGCATATCTGACATAAAAAACAAAACAACTAAACAAAGAAACATCCATTGGGACAGCTGTGTAGTCATCAAGGCTTGTATGCTTTAAGATCACACTGCCTCTGTGCAAAAATACCTCTGCTGTCCGCTCAGGTTTTCTGTTGTGCAGCAGCGCCCTCGTGTGGACGAACCGCAAAGCTACAACGGCCACTGAGCTATAAACATATAGCTGTCAGGCCTCTGTTTCCAGACTAACAAAAACAAATACATTTAACATTTATGTTATCGTTTTATATACAAAATATCAAGGAGATTTTATATTTTTACTTCTGGATGATATTATTTTATTATATTCTAAAATTAACACCAGTGTGAATTTTTTTCAATTTTAGTCTTAGTCTTTAGATGAAATGTCTTTTAGTTTTAGTCACATTTTAGTCATTTCTATCCTTTTAAGTTTGAGTCTAGTTCAGTCAATGAAAAATCAAAAACATTTTAGTCTAGTTTTAGTCCAAGCATTTATTTTCTTGCCTAAATCTGGTACCAAATCATGGTACTGTGTTCTCTGCACTCTTCCAAACCTGGGGTCCCTGCTTTCTACAGCTGAGAGACAGAAGAGATACAGCTGCTTTGTTTTTTGACAGATTCACCCACAGTGGAGAAATGTCACAGATTCTGAATGTCTGGTGAAAACTAAACTTGCTTTTGGTCAGTTTTGGTCATCAAACATGTCCTATTCTAGTTTTTGTCATGGAAAAAAAGGCTGGTAATGAACATTTTTGGTCATGGACGTTAGTTGACGAAATTAACACTGATTAATACAGATATCCACTCCAAATGATTCTACTCAAACTAAATTATACATTTAAGCCCTGGACATGTTTGGTTCCTTTTTTGTTTTTTTAACAAGATTCAGTGATAAACAGTATAGCTTCCATGGTCTTTCTTGGATATACAGTACTTAACAAATTTATTAGACCACCTGTCCTGTTTGTCTCAGAGACCATCCAGCACCATGAATTGCTTTAATGCGGACTCTTTCATTTTCAGTCAGCTCTCCACGTTTTACCATTTTGAACAGGAATGAGGAATTTCAAACTGAATTCCCCCAAATTTGAGCCGGCTCACTGGGCTTCTCTGAGAAGTCAGAAATGAATCAAGCATAACATTCAAGCACTAAAACTCATTTTTCTGTTCAGGAATGCAAGTAAATAACTATAATTTGACATATTAATCAAGAAATATTAATGTGCTTTACTATTTTTTCAGTTTTTTTCAGTAAATCAGTAAATTTTAAAATTCATGGATAACAATAATAATTATATTTTAGCATTAAAAATATCATTTCAGGTAAAGAGCGTCTACATATTGGTGTATTAACCATTGCAGAAACATAAAAAATGATTTTGGTAATTACCAATGCTGTTAATTTAGGGCAGCTGTGGCATAAACCTTACTTTGGGTGGTGGTCTAATAAATTTTTTTGAAGCACTGTATGTAGACAAAATTGAAGCTTGATGATTTAATTTGATATCTAAAGCTTACTGTATGTGGTGAAACAAACTGATGTGACCTGCAATGGATAATTTCTGAGGTCAAAATGTCCTTTTTAAGGTTTCCTGGAGGAATGAATTCACCAAGAAAGACTTAAAAGAGCCAGAGGTCCTTAAAAAAGAGCCACATGTGGCTCAGGAACCCCATGCTGAGTACCACTGGTCTAGCATAAATAAACGGGCACAACTAAACATTCTGCCCAAGGGCATGATGGGACGCCCATGGAAACATTTGCTTTGTGCTGAAGAAATCAACAGACATGGAAAAATACACGAGTATTATACTCAAGTAAAAGTACAGTCACTTTGGTAAAACTTAGTTTAAGTTAAAGTACTGATTTCAAATAGTGCACCAAAAAGTACAAGCACTAAAAAACTACCTAATTACAGAGAATTGAGTAAATGTGATAATATACTTTCCACCACTGGTGATACAAAATGAACTAAATCAGATTCATAGTACAAAGTGTTTAGCTGTTCTATGCTGTTATTATATACTGCCTGGCCAAAAAAAAAGTCGCCACCTGGATTTAACTAAGCAAATCGGTACGAGCCTCCTATTGGATAATTACTGCGTGGGCGATTATCTTTTAGCCGGCAACAAGTTATTTAACCCCAGCTGAGGCAATGAGTAACTTCTCATTTCTTAAACAATGGATTTTTTCTTCCCTAATGGCACGGGCATATTTCAAGATGACAATGCCAGAATTCGTTGGGCTCAAATTGTGCAAGAGTGGTTCAGGGAGCATGAGACATCATTTTCACACATGGATTGGCCACCACAGAGTCCAGACCTTAACCCCATTGAGAATCTTTGGGATGTGCTGGAGAAGGCTTTGCACAGTGGTCAGACTCTCCCATCATCAATATTAAAATCAATGCAACACTGGATGGAAATAAATCTTGTGACATTGCAAAAGCTTATCGAAACAATGCCACAGCGAATGCGTGCTGTAATCAAAGCTAAAAGCGGTCCTACGAAATATTAGAGTGTGTGACCTTTTTTTGGTGGCGACTTTTTTTTTGGCCAGGCAGTGCAGCTTCATATATCAAACAGTAATGTTAACTGTGTCTGATGTCTAAAGTAATTCCTGACTGTGTATTTGTTTGAATGTGTTGTCATTTGGGATGTTAGTCCTATTTTTGGTCTCTTATTTTGCGTAGTTTTAAAATATTAAAGTTTTATTTAGCAGACACTTTTGTCCTAAGTCAGGGACAGGGGGAAGGAAGGGTTAACAGTCCTTCAGAGCTCTGCAGAGCCGGCTCAGTTGTCTTCCCCTCCTTTGTTTCATTTGGCCACTGTCTCTTTGAGTTTGTTTTTCCTTACTTATATTTTTATTTAATTTACAATAAAATATTTTTATTTTATTTAACCTTTATTTAACCAGGAGAAAACCTCACTGAGATTAAAAATCTCTTTTTCAAGAGTGTTTCAAGATATTCAAATTGTGTTCATTACCATGAACCTTGGTTAATAATCACAAGTCTGATTTCAAAGAAGTTAGCGAGCAGAACGTCAAGCTGACAGCAGCGATAATGTTTGACAAAGCCAAACACACCGTCATACATGTCTGTGTGTATTTAAGGACAGTGAGCACACGTGTTGTTCATGTCTTTACGTTGTGTTGATGGTAAATGTCATGTAGATATTTATAGATGAAGCTCAGCACACATCTGATCACTCTCAGCTGTTTGGAGGATTTTGTTCATGAATCAAATGTTGAAAGAAATCTGGACCCTTAAATACTAGAAATTATCAGCGTAGTCCTGTTTGACTTTTTAAACTGCAAAAGCATCTGAAGTGATTCTTGTCTTTTCTGTTTTTTTTGTTTTTGCCATTGAAGAAAAAAAATGAAGATGGCTGTCTTAAACTTAAACCAGTGGATGTTGTTTTTATAGCTTGTTTAGGAGAAATCTGGACCATTAAATCGTAGTAAATCTTAATGCAAGACTTGGGCGTACACATGATAAAAGCCAAACTATGAACCAACTTTCACATCCCTCACCTCGAGGATATCTAAGTTAGAAAAGCAAAGCCATCATAGGTCAGGATATGTCAAATGACACAATGAATGACTCACAAGCTTCAACCTCAAAAGTCAAGCTTTAAACATCCTTCAGAGCACGTGTGCTGCAGTAACGTCACCTGACTGGACTGTTCTGGCCTCCTGATGACCATCCTCCAGGCCCATGCCTCATCTCTCCCAGTACCCTCCCAGCTCCCTCCTCTACGATGCACATTCGCCCCTGCTGTCTGGACCAGCCCACCAGGTCCTGGGCACCCAGTATGCGGTGAGCTGGATCAGGCCCAGGAAAGCGCACTGGGTGCCTAAAAAAGCACAGCTTGTGTTCCCTTATCAAGCAGCTGATCCTCCATCCCTGCTTTCCTGAGCACGTTGGCATTAGATACACGATCTACAATAACCAAAGATATGCTGAAGAGAAGTCATCCAACCAGCACTGGACTCTGTGAGTAGAGATGCTCTCTGGAGGATTCTGGAGCTTCTTGGGATCCCACGTTGGCTCATCCAGCTGATGTCGGCCCTATATTCTGGTCCAGAGAGTGCTGTTAAGTGTGTTGGCTCCACCTCTGACATCTTCACAGTTGATTCTGGGGTGTGGCAGATGTGTGTCTTAGCTCCTCTGCTCTTCAGTACCTGTATGGACTGGATAACGGGGTGGGTAACAGGGGCAGTGAACTGTGAAGAATTAGACGATGTCCAGATCTTGACTTAGCTGATGATGCTGTGATCCTTGTGGAGACTGAAGATGTCCTTGTGGGGGTTCTTAACTTGCTGATTGAGGAGGCTGAGGCGTTGGGAATGCTCCGGGCCAAAACAAAGATCTGGGAATTTGGGGATACCTTAGATGCTGCCATCGGATCAGTGTGGAAGTGGAAGTTGTAGAGCAGTTCACCTACCTCAGCCATCGATCTGCTAACTGGTTGGCTGAGATTAGCCACAGACTTGGACTTGTGCACGGGGTGATAGGCCCACTGAGAAAGACAGTGTGGCGTTCCCAGTATCTAAACTCTGACAAAAGTCAGAGTCTTTCAGTCCTTGGTCCTCCCGGTCAAATCGCGTCAATACCCGTCGATCAGAAAGCTCCAGAAGAGGAAGTCACAAGTGTTGAATATCCATTTCTTTCAAAATACAACACAATGCACAGATTCCCGATTGTAAATCATCACTATATCAACATTACGTCTCATCCTGCAGCAAGAGCAAAGGGTCACAGAGAAGTCAGTGGGTCACAGAGCTACATTGGTGCCATTGACAAGGAAAAGTTAACTTTTGGGGATATTTAGCCAAAGAATTTACATAAAACCACAGATCCTTAAGGCAAACATTAACCTTTTAACTTCCTAATGTACCTATACTGGAGAGGATGATAAATTAAGCCCCAAGGGTAAAATAATCCACTGTTGACATACTTTTCATGCGTGAACATGCAGTTCTCCCAAGACCTCTCCCTGCTGATCAGGGCTGTGCGCCACGGCACTCTAGCCTCACTTCCAGTGGGCGAGGTCACTCTCCTTCGGTCAGAGCAAGCCAGCAGCGCTTCAGTGCGCGTCGCAGTTGTCCTATATGGAAATTGCGGGTTACTATACCATTGTGAGGCTTGGGCAGTGACTGATAGCTAGAGGCGCCGGCTGGACTACCGTCTTTTAGGAACCAAAAAGTGAAAAAATCAATCATTTTGTAAAAAAAAAAAAAAATCTTCAAAATATTGACATATTTACCAAAAAGTCCTTGCACTTTTTGTGTTAGCTGTATTTGTGCCATTACTCAGAGCAGTTCCTGTCTGCAGTGACACAGAGGGCCACATCACAGCCTCACTGTCTCTCCTTTATGAGTCATTCTGGCCTCCTTCATGACACACCATGACGAAACGGCAAACCAACCTACCATTGGTTGTCAGCTTGTCCGAAACTCCAATGAATGGGGACAGCTTTAGCAGACAGGCTACAAGATCCCAGGCTCAACACACAAGTCTGCAGGGAAGCCAGCAGAGGGCGCTCCTGTTAAACGAAGCACCAGTCCCAGTGGAGACTCATAAGAACACATGATAAGCACAACAGGAGGAGTAAAGAGGAGCCAAATGATGGCTAGTGGAAGGGTACGTTTTGGTTTGGAAACTTTCTCTTTCTGATAATTGTATATTCACTCAGAAATCCTGATGTTTGTGAGTCTTGTAAACATTTATGTAAGAGGGAGGGGGCATCAAGTGACACACAGAGTGTGACAGCAGGGGTCACATCTCAGCTGGTAAAAATAGCTCCCTGTGTCACACAGAAACACAGACAGACAGATCTCAGTAAACAAGCTAGTGACGGAGAGAGAGGACGTGAGCGGGGACTCTCAGGTATGAACACACCTTTAGAGTTGTCTTTTATACGTGTGTAATGTTAGCTTGGACTGGACTGTACTAGCTGACAGGAGTCACATTCACAGAGGACACATCATAGAGAGACATGCAGAGGAAACATGAGTTTGGAACAGAGGAAACAGACGGATTAGCAGCTCTTAGTCTCATAATGTTTCTACATAAACAGCTACGTGACTGAGGATTCATGGGAGGGGGAGTTGCAGCTCCTTTATCTCCTGGTTATCTGTCTTATTAGCATGATAGCATGTCAATAAAAATATTAAGTGTAATATGCTAACAGTTAGCATGGAGCATGCTCAGGGTGACCAGCTGAGGTGTTTGTAGCAGAGGCGTGTCAGCATGATCTGAGGTGTTAAAAGGAGGATGTTCTGACTATTTAGGGCAGTAGACGATCATTCATTATTGTGGTTTATTCTCTGGGATCAGAAACAATCCATCCAATAGTTTTTAAGAGCAGAACGTCATAATTTTATCTGATTATCTGCAAAATCTCAAATCCTATCAAGAGTATTGATCTGAATTCTAGCAGTGTTAATTTAACAGCTATTTTAGATTTCATCTTAGTTTTTGGATCAAAATGCCTGTAAAATAAATATAATCTAAAACCCTCATTAGTGCACTATCAATGATTTAACTGATTTAAAACAGTGTATTCAGGGAGTAATCAGACCACATTCACTTTTTAAATCTTTATGATGCAGCCTGATGCTAGGATTGTTTGGTTTTCTCTCACTAATCTACAGCCAGTACTCCACCATGACAATGCTAAAACTGAATTTTAGAAATATTTGCAAATTAACGACAAAGAAAAAAACTGAAATATCACGTAGAATTAAGTATTCAGACCCCTTACTAAATACTTGGTTGAACCCCTTCGGCAGCAATTACATCCTTGAGTCTGTTTGAATATGACACAAGCTTTGCACACCTAGATTAGGAGATTTTCTGCCATTTTTCTTTGCAAATCCTCTCAAGCTCAGTCAGGTTGGATGAGGACCATCAGTGGACAGACATTTTCAGGTCTTTGCAGAGATGTTGGATAGGGTTCTGGCTGATCCACGCTCACATTCACAGTCATCCCTCATCCACTCCTGTGTTGTCTTGGTTGTGTGCTCAGAGTCACTGTCATGTTGAAAGGGGAACCTGTGGCCCAGTCTGAGTTCCTGAGTGCTGTGAAACAGGTTTTCATTAAGGTCCCTTCTGCTGAAAAACACCCCCACAGCATGATGCTGCCACCCCCATGGTTCACTGTTGTGATGGTATTTGGCAGGTGATGAGCAGTGCCTGGTTTCCTCCTGACATAACGTTTAGAATTGAGGCCAAACAATTCAATCTTGATTTCCTTGGACCAGAGAATCTTGTTTCACAGTCTGAGAGTGCTTCTCTCCGTGAGGGCTTTCATGTATTTTACACTGAGGAAGAGGCTTCTGTCTGGTCACTCTCCCATAAAGCCCAGATCAGTGGAGGTCTGCAGTGATGGTTGTCCTTCACGAACTTTGTCCTGTCTCCACACAGGATCTCTGGAGCTCAGTTGGAGTGACCATAAGGTTCTTGATCACCTCTCTTACTAAGGCCCGTCTCCACTGATTGCTCAGTTTGGCCTGGTTTGAGTCCTGGTTGTGCCAAAATTCTTCCATTTGAGAAGTTTGGAGGCAGCTGTGCTCTTGGGAACCTTCAGTGTGGCAGAAATGTTTTTGAAGCCTTCCCCAGATCTGTGCCTGTCATTAATCCTCTCTCTGAGCTCTGCAGTTCCTTCAGCCTCATGGCTTGTTTTTTTTCTCTGATATCAAGGTGTAGAAACATCTCAGCGAAGATCAGAGAAATGGGAGGAACCTGAGATACATTAAGGGTTGTTACAAAGGGTCTGAATACTTATGCCAGTGTGATATTTCAGTTTTTTATTTTTACTAAGGTTGCAAAAAAAAATCATTTTTCCCTCTGTCATTTTGAATGCTCTGTATACTGATGCCAATTCCCAGTGCACTATTAGCTGCTGGCAAGTGGCAAAGCATTCTGGGACTGCTTGCAGCACAACCCTGTGTCACTCTTAACAGCTCATTAGTCATTTTTAAAGACAGGTACATAGGTGAGCAATGAATCAATCCAAAAACTGCAGGCAAACTATCCTTACAGCACAAAAATTGCAATGTTTATATCTTAGGTAATTAGAATAAATTATTACACAATATTTTGCGACTTTGACTCGTATGTTTGATTTGGGGTTTTCAGGATAATCATAAACATCATAAAGATCTGGCATCATGGCAACCCAACCGTATTCCAACTGTTACTTTAATGTAGAACAGAATACAGGGCTTTTCGTCTTACCTAGAAGATGAATATTAAGAAGATTAATATGAAAATACTCAAATAAAATACACTACTGCAACTGTACCTGACTAAATTTCCACCATTAGTATGTAACTGTAGGGTTAGACAGGACATTATTCCTGACTTAAAGGTGTCTTTTGTTCCCTCTAGGAGCAGAGATGGGTCTGGGGAGGAAGCTGGACGTCCCGGTCTGTGATCTCTCTCTGCTCAGAGGGATCTGGGAGGTCCGAGTGAAGAAACACAGACAGAGACAGAAGAAGGAGCAGGAGAGGATCGAGAAGAGCGCGCTTCCAAAGTAAGACGATCACAGCTGTAAAGTTACCGCATGCCAGCTGTCTCAGTCAGTTATGGGAAATTTACACAAGTAGTGAGAACAGCAGAGGAGGGAAAACTCTGAAAACTGGAACGAAGGCACTAATAAATGAAGGGTTTTTAAAATAAACTAAAAGGGTGCTTGTGTACAGAAGTATCCTCTTACAGGATCCTGAACTGAACATCCACTTTCACTTTACAAATAAACCTGCTGATACTCCACCATGCTGGAAGTCAGACTATTTACCTCTGAGTCAGATCTATGCATAGATGATTCGTCATGAACTGGGAGAGTCAGGGCTGATTTTAGTCATAGTAATACACTCACACAAGCAGCTATTTATATCCTAACATCAGTGTGGTGGTGCAGCAGGTCAGTGTCTGGCTTCCAGACAGCAGAAAGGTCACGAGGTTGGAGAATGAACGGGAACATCCTGTCAGTCTGAATACTAATATGACTTAAATATGACACTCCATTAGCACGTCTGTCTGTGTGTAGGATTGACCAGCAGTGGCAGTATCGCATCTACTGTAAGACCCTGAAGACACAGGAACGAAACCTGCTACACCAGTACCTGGAGAGATCCACAGCTACTGAAATACAGCCCTGCACAGGTAAATGTGACGGATATACAGCCCTGCACAGGTAAATGTGACGGATATACAGCCCTGCACAGGTAAATGTGACCGATATACAACCCTGCACAGGTAAATGTGACCGAGAAACAGCCCTGCACAGGTAAATATGACTGATAAACAGCCCTGCACAGGTAAATATGACTGATAAACAGCCCTGCACAGGTAAATATGACTGATAAACAGCCCTGCACAGGTAAATGTGACCGATATACAACCCTGCACAGGTAAATAAGACCGATACACAACCCTGCACAGGTAAATATGACCAATATACAACCCTGCACAGGTAAATGTGACTGATGTACAGCCCTGCATGGGTAAATATGACTGATATACAGCCCTGCACAGGTAAATATGACTGATATACAGCCCTGCACAGGTAAATGTGACTGATATTCAGCCCTGCACGGGTAAATATGACTGATATACAGCCCTGCACAGGTAAATATGACTTATATACAGCCCTGCACAGGTAAATGTGACCAGTACACAGCCCTGCACAGGTAAATGTGACCGATATATAACCCTGCACAGGTAAATATGACTGATATACAACCCTGCACAGGTAAATGTGACTGATATTCAGCCCTGCACGGGTAAATATGACTGATATACAGCCCTGCACAGGTAAATATGACTGATATACAGCCCTGCACAGGTAAATATGACCAATATACAGCCCTGCACAGGTAAATGTGACTTATATACAGCCCTGCACAGGTAAATGTGACCAGTACACAGCCCTGCACAGGTAAATGTGACCGATATATACAGCCCTGCACAGGTAAATGTGACCGATATATAACCCTGCACAGGTAAATATGACTGATATACAGCCCTGCACAAGTAAATGTGACCGCAGACAGCCCTGCACAAGTAAATGTGACCGATATATAACCCTGCACAGGTAAATATGACTGATATACAACCCTGCACAGGTAAATGTGACTGACGTACAGCCCTGCACAGGTAAATGTGACTGATATAAAACCCTGCACAGGTAAATATGACTGATATACAACCCTGCACAGGTAAATATGACTGATATACAGCCCTGCACAGGTAAATGTGACAGATATACAACCCTGCACAGGTAAATATGACTGATATACAGCCCTGCACAGGTAAATGTGACCGATATACAGCCCTGCACAGGTAAATGTGACCGATACACAGCCCTGCACAGGTAAATGTGACCAATGCAGAGCCCTGCACTGGTAAATGTGACCGATATACAGCCCTGCACAGGTAAATATGACCGTTGTACAGCCCTGCACTGGTAAATGTGACCAATATACAGCCCTGCACAGGTAAATGTGACTAATAAACAGCCCTGCACAGGTAAATGTGACTAATAAACAGCCCTGCACAGGTAAATGTGACCGATACACAGCCCTGCACAGGTAAATGTGACAGACATA
This sequence comes from Cheilinus undulatus, assembly GCF_018320785.1. NCBI lineage: Eukaryota > Metazoa > Chordata > Actinopteri > Labriformes > Labridae > Cheilinus > Cheilinus undulatus. The sequence continues at coordinate 4,374,341 of NC_054869.1, read as the reverse complement.
CAGCCCTGCACAGGTAAATGTGACCGATACACAGCCCTGCACAGGTAAATGTGACCGATATACAGCCCTGCACAAGTAAATGTGACCGCAGACAGCCCTGCACAGGTAAATGTGACAGATATATAACTCTGCACAGGTAAATATGACTGATATACAGCCTTGCACAGGTAAATGTGACCGATACACAGCCCTGCACAGGTAAATGTGAATGATATACAATCCTGCACAGGTAAATAAGACCGATATACAGCCCTGCACAGGTAAATGTGACTGATGTACAACCCTGCGCAGGTAAATGTGACCGATATATAACCCTGCACAGGTAAATGTGACTGATAAACAGCCCTGCACAGGTAAATGTGACTGATGTACAACCCTGCACAGGTAAATGTGACCGATATATAACCCTGCACAGGTAAATGTGACTGATAAACAGCCCTGCACAGGTAAATGTGACGGATATACAGCCCTGCACAGGTAAATGTGACAGATATTCAGCCCTGCACAGGTAAATGTGACCGATATACAACCCTGCACAGGTAAATAAGACCGATACACAACCCTGCACAGGTAAATAAGACCGATACACAACCCTGCACAGGTAAATATGACCAATATACAACCCTGCACAGGTAAATGTGACAGATATTCAGCCCTGCACAGGTAAATGTGACCGATATACAACCCTGCACAGGTAAATAAGACCGATACACAACCCTGCACAGGTAAATAAGACCGATACACAACCCTGCACAGGTAAATAAGACCGATACACAACCCTGCACAGGTAAATATGACCAATATACAACCCTGCACAGGTAAATGTGACCGATATACAACCCTGCACAGGTAAATGTGACAGATATACAACCCTGCACAGGTAAATATGACTGATATACAGCCCTGCACAGGTAAATATGACTTATATACAGCCCTGCACAGGTAAATGTGACCGATATACAGCCCTGCACAGGTAAATGTGACAGATATACAACCCTGCACAGGTAAATATGACTGATATACAGCCCTGCACTGGTAAATGTGACCAATATACAGCGCTGCACGGGTAAATGTGACCGATACACAGCCCTGCACAGGTAAATGTGACTAATAAACAGCCCTGCACAGATAAATGTGACTAATAAACAGCCCTGCACAGGTAAATGTGACTAATAAACAGCCCTGCACAGGTAAATGTGACTAATAAACAGCCCTGCACAGGTAAATGTGACTAATAAACAGCCCTGCACAGATAAATGTGACTAATAAACAGCCCTGCACAGGTAAATGTGACCGATACACAGCCCTGCACAGGTAAATGTGACTAATAAACAGCCCTGCACAGGTAAATGTGACTAATAAACAGCCCTGCACAGATAAATGTGACTAATAAACAGCCCTGCACAGGTAAATGTGACTGATAAACAGCCCTGCACAGGTAAATGTGACTAATAAACAGCCCTGCACAGATAAATGTGACTAATAAACAGCCCTGCACAGATAAATGTGACTAATAAACAGCCCTGCACAGGTAAATGTGACTAATAAACAGCCCTGCACAGATAAATGTGACTAATAAACAGCCCTGCACAGATAAATGTGACTAATAAACAGCCCTGCACAGATAAATGTGACTAATAAACAGCCCTGCACAGGTAAATGTGACTAATAAACAGCCCTGCACAGATAAATGTGACTAATAAACAGCCCTGCACAGATAAATGTGACTAATAAACAGCCCTGCACAGATAAATGTGACTAATAAACAGCCCTGCACAGGTAAATGTGACTAATAAACAGCCCTGCACAGATAAATGTGACTAATAAACAGCCCTGCACAGATAAATGTGACTAATAAACAGCCCTGCACAGGTAAATGTGACTGATAAACAGCCCTGCACAGGTAAATGTGACCGATACACAGCCCTGCACAGGTAAAAGTGACTGATATACAGCCCTGCACAGATAAATGTGACTGATATACAGCCTTGCACAGGTAAATATGACTGATATACAGCCCTGCACAGGTAAATATGACTGATATACAGCCCTGCACAGGTAAATATGACTGATATACAGCCCTGCACAGATAAATATGACTGATATACAGCCCTGCACAGGTAAATATGACTGATATACAGCCCTGCACAGATAAATGTGACTGATATACAGCCTTGCACAGGTAAATTTGACCGACATACAGCCCTGCACAGGTAAAGGTGACCGCTACACAACCCTGCACAGGTAAATGTGACCGCTACACAACCCTGCACAGGTATAAACAAACCTTAAAAACTCTAGATAAAAAATCTATGCAATATCACCACTGCAGGATTTTAGAAAAGCATCATCTGCTTTGCTTTGAGAATTTTTAACTGTTTTCTAATTTGTGTCTTGTTTTTAAGATTTTAAATGGCTTGGCTCCTCCCCCATTGCGTCAATTTGTTAATCATCGTTCTGAGCAGTCCATAAAATCCACCAGAATATCTTCAATTAGAGATTGTTCTGTGCTTTTCCGTCGCACTGCTTTTGGTCAGTCAGCTTTCTCTGTAAAAGCCACGACTCAGTGGAACGCTCTCCCTGACAGCATTAAGAACTGTGATTCTGTCTGAAGCTTCAAGAACAAACTCAAAAATCTACTGAAAGACTCTCAACTCTGTCAACACTGATTCTATAACATAATTTTAAATATGGCTGTGTGAATGTGTTTGTGTGTATGTGAGTGTATGCCTGTGGGGGTGATCTAACTCTGCAGCTTGAGCTAATGTTTTATTGTCATTTCTCTGTGATGTTTTATAACTGATGTTTTAATTGTGACCTGCCAAGGGACTGCAGATGTAAATTAGCTTTACGCTAACTCTGGTACAATGCATCAAATGGAAACATTTATGTTTTTTATTGTACAAGGTCCCTTTACAAATAAACAAACAAATAATAATAAATAATAGTAAATGTGACCGATATACAGCCCTACACAGGTAAATTCATTGATGTCTCTATATGCTGATGATGTTCTGTTTTACCTTTATTGATGTTGTTAGTGGTTCTGTTTATCTGCATGTATTACTGTATATCTCTTTATGCTGATGATGTTCTGTTTTACTTTTATTAATGTTGTTAGTGGTTCTGTTTATCTGTCAGAAGCTGAGCAGCAGGATCCAAAGGACCAGCAGCACCAGACGGATCCAGAGCAGAACAAGCTGATCTTGCGACTGGATGGAGATCGGTGGATGGTAAACTAAATGTCCATGACTGATTAAGGTATTCTACAATTCTAATCTACTAAAAAACAAACTTAAAGTGAAATTTCTGTGCAGAACTTCCCCAAAGAGCTGCAGTGGATGACCTACCTGAAGGAGTGGCACGTCACAGGGACAAAGATCTGTCGCCTGCCTGATTATCTGGCTCTGTTCACCCAGCTCACTGTGCTTGAGATCCCCAAAAATTCCATTGCAGAGCTTCCACCAGAGATCGGTGAGGAGAAACTGTCAAGGAGAAACACAGATATGATTTACAGACCAAAACTTAAACCATTTTGTATCTTTTTTAAGCCCCTTAGACTTTTTAAGGCAGCCTTTCATAATTTAATTTAACCAGAGCATGGACGAGCCTTGTCCTCATAAACTTTTCATTTGTGTAGCTCTAGCCACCCCTCAAAGACAAGTCGAGATTATTGAAAATGACATCTGTGCTGCTGTGAAACCGACCTGATTGTCCTCCTCTGTCTCCAGGTAAACTTACAGAACTGAGGGATTTAAACGTCAGCTACAACCTCCTGTCCAAAGTTCCTCCAGAGCTCGGAGACTGTGAGAACATGGAGAGGCTTCAACTGGCGGGAAACCACAACCTGTCTGAGCTGCCGTTTGAGGTGAGACACATGAAAGACTTTATTTTAAGTGCCATCACTGTGTGAATGTGTACTGAATAGGTATGAATGGTGAGTAGAACCTGCAGCGCAAACAGTAGTTTGAGTAGTCAGAAGATCACAAAAGAGCTTTACAAGCTCAAGTCCATTTTATATTTACCATGACATCTGCAAAATGTGGTTAAATAGCTACACTGGACAAGGTTACTTACATGCTTGTTGGGATTCATACAGCTAGATTTTGGTTATTGTTAAAATATTAAAAAGTAATAATAAATATAAATAAATACAATTATTAATCTTATTAATTCATAATGGGGCAACACCCTGAAGACAGGGAATAACAACCAATAAGGAGGAAAGTCTCAGAGTTAAAAGTAGAATACTAATATTATTAGTATGGAAGAAAGCAGTGTTGGAATTGTCCTTCATGCAGTGGGAGATGAGTTGCATTGCCTTCTTCGGAGAGCCATGGGCTTTCTGCAGCACCCTATCTGGACAACGTCAAAGAAAGGAGAGAAAACTCCATGTAGTCGTCTAACAAGTGGCTTACTGTGCCAAGCTTTCAGATGTAGCTTGGAGCACACAGTGGAAGGCAGCTGCTTTGGTGGGGGAATAACAATGGGGTAAATAGTCACAGGGTTATTATTACATGTGCCAAATCATAATAACACCCATAATTTTCCCTCTGTCTCCTCCAATGAGAGAGGAGAATGTGTCCTTTTCACATCTTTGTCTGAAATGCTTCAGGGGCTACTGGGAGGATGTGTCTCTGTAGTTCATGGCCTTATGTCCCATTTCCTTCAGATCTAGTCCAATTCAGGCTTCCATATTTCCATGTAGGCTGAGTCTTTGTCTCCCACATGGCTGATCCCATCATCATACTAGCCAGCTCAGCATTAGAATTGCAGCCTACAGTTTGCAAAGCTCCCCCAAAAATTGTGTCTCTGTGTTTCTCTTATTGATGCCACCCTTGAGAACACAGCTGTACATTATACGCCCCAACTTGTTATGAATTATATCTGCAGGGTTGTATGTTCTGCTCTCACATTGTTGCCTTTTGTCACCAGCTTCTTGCTCAGTCACTCTCACTCTCCTTGAGAGGGAACCTCCATTGCCAAGGTTGCACGGAGCCAAAAGCAGAAGACCAGGATGCAGCCTTGAATTTTTCATGCATTAGCTCTTATAGTACTGCATGTCCTGCTTATGCACACAGCTGATTGAGGGGATAGGAGTGTTTAGGAGAGTTTCCCAAAGCTCACAGCATGATTTTATCTAACAAAACATTCTACTTTTAACTTATGTTAGTTAGCATTTATAGCCTTTCAAACGAGATTTTCATTCACATTTATCTGATTGCAACAACCAGCTGTTGATGATTTGACAAGCTGAACTGCAGGCAGCACCATCTGCTGGCCTGATTCGAGCTGAGACAGATCAGCTCACACAGCTGCAACTTTCCCCAGCTATGTAATAAAGTAATCGTGTTGAGTCTCAAACCTTTGCTCTAAACTGGGCTCTAGCCTGACTCTAAAACAGGTATTTCAAAGTGCAACTGAATGCAGGTGAACGTTGTTGATATCTGCAACACTGATCAGTAAATATATCCATACAGTCGTCAGTTTTAAATTTGCTGTGGCGTCACTGTGTTGATGATACCACTTTTGTTGATGATGTCGCTATCAGCTAAGCAACCTGAAACAGCTGATTCACCTGGACATCGCAGAGAACAAGTTTGTGTCGATCCCCATCAGCGTGCTGAGGATGAGCGGTCTGCAGCTGCTCGACCTGAGTGACAACCGCCTGACTGACCTGCCGCAGGACATGGACAGGTAACTGATGACATCATCAATAATAGCAGACAATAAGAGATATCTGATCTAAAACTAAAGACATAAGCTGAACCTGCAAACAAATGAAGAAAAGGAGCACATTTGTTGACAAAACTGTCAATTATAAGGTTACACCCCTTTTATAGTATCAAGTAACTCCCTGAAACTAAATATCTACTCACGATGAACAAATCACTTTGACAAGAATCAAGAGTGTTAAAAATATGTTTCAGAGAAAATATCTGGCATGTATTTAGATTTTACAGTTCAACTCATGTCCCATCTGTTAACATGGAGGTTTTTAATGATCTATCCTGCAGTCTGACTGTAGGGGGAGCTCTAGATATGGAGAGCTCTCAGTTTGTCCATGTTTTCATACAGTCTATGATATTAATACTATAAAGTAATGTGTGATTGTGTGCAGGTTGGAGCAGCTGGACTCCCTGTTCATCCATAAAAACAAGCTGTCGTACCTCCCTCAGTGCCTCACCAAAATCTCCACGCTCAAGATGATCGTTGTCAGCGGTGACGAGCTCAACTGCATCCCGACTAGGCTGTGCTCCAACCCTGAAATCAAGTACAAAAACACACCATCTCTAGTAAATCTGGGATAAACACTCTTTAAGGATTAAATGTTTTTTTAAGTAAAGGCCAAGTTCTAAGAATTTATGCTTTGAAAGACTCAAACATCCAGTCATATTTGGAGGACTGTGATTTAGGTGCATGAAAAAACACAAAATAACAAATCCATATTTGTTAATTTATCAGACAAAGCATCGGCAGCCAGATGCGTCTGCCTCCAAGACATTTAACTTCCTTTTAAAAGTGACCAATGAGAGCAATTGGTCTTTTGCAATTCAAGGTAAGGGAGCAGTAAAATAAATTGCCTTTTCTCCAAGTTTAGATCAGACCTTTGGAACTAAACTTGAGGTCAAAGGTTATACAGTCCTGTGTTCCTCTGACTGCTGTAGGCCGTAAGGTATGGACAAATTGGTTTCACAGGCCTCAGTTCTTCCTGCATTGCAAACACCAACACCATACCTGTGCTGGCATAAAGCGAACATTGGTGGTAGCATAAAAATGAAGTGTAGAGGACCCAGAATTGAGCCATGTGGGACTCCACATCACCGTTGGTTTTGAGGATATCCTCCTCACCCTCTTTCTCTTCTGGTCCGGCAGGTTTATTCGACTTTACGACAACCCAACAAGTGAGGAGAGGAGGAAGAAGAAAGAAGAAGAGAAGAAGAAGAAAGAGAAGATGAAAAAGAGGTGGAGAGGCCTGAAAGAGGAGGAGGAAGAGGTGAAGAAAGATGGCAGAGAGAAAGAGTTCATGGAGGCGTACATTAGCTCACTGAAGGACAGAGGTGAGACTTTATACTGCTGGTATTTATCACAAACAATACACTATCATTTCAATATTTGGACTTCATGTTATTTCAATGATAAGAATTCTACACATGCCACTCTCCCCCACATGTAGACTATACTGGGCGGGCCACCCAGGTATATTTGCTTACCATTTTTTAAACTCTGTATATAATCAACATCTGCATGCATCCACTTTAAGATCCCTCCCAGAAATGCAGATTCAAGTGTGACTCGTTATAAAATAATGCCGCCCTTCCAACATTTTTCTGCAGCCCCTTCAACCTCCACCTCTGATAGATGTGACAGTGTTTGTATTATAATTCATATGTTTGTCTCTCACCAGACACCGTCCCTTACTCCACCACAAAGGTCTCCATCTCCTGCCTGCTGTGAGGAAGAGAAAGAGTGTGAGTGACTGAAACATAGTATGGAGTAGCACTTTTCAAAGTATTCTAAAAACAAACAAACAAAAAAAAGATAAGACATCAGAGTTTCTTTTGTTCTTAGCATATAAGCTACTGAGTTTGTCTGCAGCTGATGTGCACTTATAGCACTTTAAAAAGATGTTTCTCAAATAATGAACGTCAGTGAGAAAAGCAAGAGAGATGATGATCAAACTGTGTTTTTTATGGCAAGTTTTGGTTGGATTAAATACACTATATGGACAGAAGTATTTGGCCACCTGACCATTACACCAACAGGGACTGAACTGACATTGTATTCAAATGCATGGACTTTTGCAGCTAAAACAGCCTCCACACTTCTTGGAAGGCTTTCCACAACATTTTAGGGTCTTTCTGAGGGAATTTGTGCCCATTCATTCTGTAGAGCATTTATGAGGTCAGGCATTGATGTTGGACCAGAAGACCTGGCTCACAATTTCTGTTCCAGCTCATCCTAAAGGTTCTTGATGGGGTTGAGGTCAGGGCTCTGTGCAGACCAGTCAAGTTCTTCCACACTGGACTCATCAGACCACGTCTTTCCAGTCTTTCTTTGTACTCTGGGGCACAGTCATGCTGGAATAAAAAAGGGCCTTCACCAAACTGTTGCCACACAGTTGGAAGCATAGCATTGTCCAAAATGTCTTGGTATGCTGACGCATTAAGATTGGCCTTCACTGGAGATGAGGGGTCTAGCCCAGACCCTGAAAAACAGCCCCATACCATTATCCTCCTCCACCAAACCTCACAGTGCTCAGTACAGTCGGACAGAGAGGCGTGATTGGTCACTCCACAGAACACATTTCCACTGCTCCACAGTCTAGTGTCAGAGCTTTACACCACTCCATGTGACAGTTGGCATTGGCCCTTATAATGTGACGCTTGCACGCAGCTGCTCGGCCATGGAATCCCATTCATGAAGCTTCTGCTGCACAGTGTTAGTGTTTAAAACAATCCCAGTGGAAGTTCAGAACTCCTCAGCTATGGAATCAGAGCATTGGTGACTTACATACACCATGAGCCTCAGCAGTCCTTGATCCTGCTCTGTTATTTTACATGGTCTTCTGATTCTGGGCCATGTTGCTGTTATTCCGAAACGCTTTCACTTTGTAAGAATATCATTCCAGTCAGGAACACTCTCTTCATTCATTTTACCATTTTATTGCAAAATGGATGTGCATTTTGTGTGGTGAAGGCTCTGCTCTGAAGATTCTCCCTGGGTGAATCAGCAGCATGTTTTGACTTTCCAGGGAGTGCATAGCTAGAAACCCCCACATAGATACATTCATGATAATGCATACTGAATACAGTCAAATTAGTTCAGAAGCAATGAATCCATAGTAGCATGAATCTGAATATGAGGGTGCAAAAAGCTTTATGCTATGAAGGAGGAGGCTGGGGTGGAGGGGTTGAAGCTTTGCCAACAGCAGCAACATGGTGCATCAGCATTAATGAAAGCAGGGATTAGTGAGAAGTACGTCATATTTAAAAACACCACTGTGTTGAGACAAAGAGCTGTGATTGGCTATGGGAGCTGGGAGGTGATAATTTGGATCAGCTGGCTATAAGCTGATCACAGCTGGGCGTGTGACTACCGTGTGCTGCATGAACTAATGCTTCATTTACTTATTCAGCAAGAATTAAATTTCATTCACTGTCCTATTGCAAAGGTGGCATTTATCACAGTTCTATGCTGGAAGTAACTGAGCTCTTCAGAATGACCCATTTATGATCACTGCAGATGAAGACTGCATGGCTAGGTGATTGATTTTTAAACGACTGTTGTGACAGGTATATATGAAACACCTGAATTCAATAATTAAGAGGTGTGGTCGAATAGTTTTGTCTATATAGTGTATGTTTAAGGTTCTCTGACATGGAATCAAAGATTTGGAGACAAAAGTTAAAACAGGATCTGTGAATTGATTTTTTTTTTTTTGTCCTTTTTTTTAGAGGTCAGACTGAACAGCTTTATTTCTAGGTGGGTATTATTTTTAAAAAGGAGGTTTTTCCTCCTCTGTTTTCATGGAAATGCAGAGCCACCAGCTTAGTCTGTCATTATATCATCTAGAATAAGCAGCAAAGCAGCCATGAGCACAATGAATGTGGGTGAATTTTCAGTTATGAGAACATGGTGGGTGATGGCGGCTGTACTTGCAGTATTTATGGTGCATGTCTCAGCAGTATCCATTCAGTAGTCAGCTCATTTAGTTCCTGCTGTTTTCATAATATTTTTCCCTCCTATTCTGAACATAATTTTTTAAGAGTCATTGTGGTGTGTTTGGTCAGGGATTGTGATGATTTCAATGCTTAGTTTTCCTCATACAGACAGAGATGTGTCAGGGAATAACTGGATTTATGGCTGAAAATGTAAACGTTGTGACCAAATGAGGCTGAGAATGAGATAAGTGAAAGATTGTTCATCAGAATGAGAAATGATGCACGGTGTAACTTTGTGTTTGTTGACTCTTGAATCTATTTTGTGAAATTAGTGAATTTCAGTGTTAAAGGTCAACTGTGACCTCAGAGGCTGGCTATGCACCTGATGATTGTCGGGGGTAGGGAGGCCTGAGTAGAGGCTTGTTGCAAACAATTATTTATCCAAATAATCCCCACAGTGAGTGGTGCTAATGTGATCATTTCACAGCTCCCAGTAAAGTTGGTAACCTTGCAAAGCAGATGCATTTGCCAGGATGTCATCAGGGGATCCCTTCTAAAAAGCTCCAATCCACAGTGTTTTTGCAGGACCGAAAATGGTTCTGACTACGGCTTCACGATTATGGCAAAAATCAAAATCACAGTTAATTGAACTTTTTATCTTGATTATGATTAATGAACGATTATTCCACCCCAAAACCTCAGACTCTGTTTGCTCTATAAATATTTGAAATCAAAACACACATCAGCTGAAATGAAAATGTTTCTCGCAAAAAGTCACATTTTTCCAAGAAAAAGAGAAAAAATTGAAATAATTGACATGTAAGGTTTATGTCGATTAGAGGTTCTAAATGTCAGTTTTGATTATTTTTCAAATAATTGCCCAGTTCTTGTTCTGACCAATCAGAGTTATTCGAGGAGAACAGGGCGGTAGCTGCAGGCAGGGTTTAGTTGAACTGATAACAATGGCTGCCTCCAGTGTAGCGATTAGCTCGGATGTAGTGGCAGTTTGATCAGTACATTTCATAAGGTATAGTTCACATTCATACAATGTTTAGGAAGGGCAGGACTTCTCAAAAAATTCTCAGAAGATTATTGGACAAAGGTCTGTCTGTCACATTCATGACAGGCCAATCAGAGCGACAAGACAAAATGTGGTAGAAGACATGCACAGATGTACAGTCTAGCACTGCTGTAGTGTTGGAACGATGGAGCTTGATAGTCGTTAAAATTCATGCCGAAGCCTCAGGAGATGTGCAAAAACATCTCTAAGCTTTCAGTGTGGTTCTTTGCTCTTTTTTTTTTATTAAAGAAATGTGGTCCAGTATTGATCAAACTGCTGCTATAGCTGTATCCAGGCTAATCTCTTTGCTGCTCTCTGATCTCTCTGCTTGTTCACTGGCCTGCAGTTGCCTTAAAACTGTAGTAAGTGATTCATGTTTAGTGTTGTATGCCAGCAAAAACATCACAACCTGTCAGGGTCTTGTTATTGAAGCCATCTAACAGAAAAACACACTTCTGCAATGCCTCCTCGTGCTGCACTCTCACTTGAGGAAAACCAGCAAGGGACGATGTTTCAGCCAATGAGGAGGCTAGTACTCGCAGCCAATCAAGGCTCAGGTCAGAGGGAGCGTTCCTATTGGCTGCTGTAGTAGGTGCACTTCCACCTCTCAGTTCAGTGAGAGGTTGAAACGATTTACCAGCGTTACCAGCGGCGTTTGGTCCTGTGTAGAATTTGTTCTTTGCAAGGTGAGCTGTTTTCTTACATGTAATCCGGCCATTGGTTTCAGTGGAAAAGCAGAGAAAATCACTCCACAAGAGCTTTGCCACCGTCAGTATTCGATTCAGCACACATGCACATTTGCGAGGAGGTATGTGAGAAGAGGGGCGGAGCTGCAGAGCTCAAACAGGGAGAAAAACAAGACTGGAGAGGGAGTAGAGTTGATTCTACACGCTTCTAATTGAATGTTACATACTCAAGCTTTAACTAAATCACGCCCACAGCTCCTCCCTCTTTCTCCTCAAATGATGCCGACTGGTCCAGGCATTCTGAGTGGGAAGGAGCAAACTTTGAAAGGATTGAGAATTACCCCAAGCCAAGCAGAATATTGAAAAACGGGGATACTTATTTAGACAAATCACAACTGGGACAATAAAGAAAAAGACATGGGTAAAGGTTGCAGTGGCGTTGGATGCAACCATCTCTGTGACGTTGCATCAACAAAAGGTGTGTAGTCTGTCTGTATCGTCCAGTGTGTGCATTTGGAGGATTTTAATGTTAAAAATTAGTCAAAACTGTCCTCATGTTCATGGTCATGCTGTTTTTATTGGTTTAAGGTTTGAAAATCATCCCATGTGTAGCCGGGCTTACCAACATGAAAAATCTAAATAAGTTCTACATATATGAAGTTGAGACATGAACACTTTTTACAAGCACATTCATTTTAGATTTACCATGTTTGTATGTTCGTTCTTTATTTTGTGACTCAGAAGCATGTTTGTGTGATTCTTTATGTAGGTCTGACATTTCTTTTTTTAATTTTGTAAAGAAAGTTTTTGTTAGTGTACATGTCCACTTTGACAAATAAAACCTTCTAACTGAAACAAGTGCATTTTCTTGGCTTCTAATTTAAAAAAATACATTGAGGAAGCATGAAATAAAAACAAGAGTCCATGTTTAAATGTCATACATTTCTCTTTATTATTATTATCATAGATATTATTCAAAATTATGTTCTTAACAAGATAAAGCAAACACAACATGTAGACGTCGTTCAGCGTCTCTTTGTTTGGATATAAAAACAGATATGAACATGAATGATTAGAGGCACACGTTCAGAGAAATTAAAGTGCAGAAATCAGCAAACGACCTGCATCATGAACACAGCGAGTGAGGGGAGGGGTCATATATGGAAATATAGACTGCATAAGTTATTTTAATAACTATTAACTAAGTCTACTCAGTAAACGTATTCATGTTCAGTAACAAGTGCAGACGTGGAAAAGCTTCAGTCCGTCAGACGTCATGCTGCCGTTTTCTCTGGCAGCCATGTTGTCGTTTAAAGTTTGATCTATAAGGTGGCATTAAGGTTAAAAAAAAGCTCTATCTTATGCTTTCCACCCATAAAAGTCAGATTAAAATCAGGACAAATATCAGAGCAGGTGAGGCAAAGAAGTTCCGCTTTTATTGCTGGTTAGGAAGAAGTTGGGATGGAGCATGGTACCTCTAAGAGGCGCTATGCTATCACTTATTTTAACTGTGAAAAAAAATTGGAAATATGGATATCATTCTGAGTTTGTGCCTAAAAATTTTCTAATCTAGGTTGAAAAACCTTAAAACCAAAAACCAAAGCATATTTCTCTGTTCCTGTTTTTGGACAGTCAGCCTTCACTACTTCATAGTTAGGTATTAAGTACGACATTCATAGATTATTATTTGTAAAGATTATGTTTTTGGTTTCTAAAGAGAATATGTTTCTATAGTTTCATGTTAAAACCTTGCAATAAGGAGACAAGTTAATATTTGTGGATCAGAGTTTGCAACAGTTTCACTGAAAGCTCTGCCACTGCTCTCACACACTTCCTGCTGCTGTTCAAGCTGTTTTTACACAACAACGATCTGAGCTGACAACTCAAACCTTTTATCTTATTTTTGCTGTTTACCTGAAAATGATGTTCTGGGTGCTTGAAAATGGGTTCCAGAGTGGACTCTTTTGGAAACACCACTCATGTAAACTGCTATTATGACGTTGGCTGGACTACAACAGCAATGGCAGACTGTGAGCTGTTCATGCCGTCACTTCCAGCTTTGTAGTTTGTAGTTTTTGGAGTACAAGCCCACCGCATTATCCGTCCACACCAGCAGTCATGTGTCAGCTTATTAGCAGGCTAATTATTAGCTTACTCATTGCTTATTAGTCATTACTAAGAGCTTATTAGTACCTAATTCTACAAGACCATAATCTAGTTTTCCCTTAATAACCTCCTTATCACGGCATATCAATAACAAATTAGGAAGTTGTGTCACATAGAATATAACCCTAATATGCTTTGCTAAGTATGGCCCTCATAAGGTAGTTGTACCACATGAATAGTCCTCTCCCTTAATTACTCTGAATGTGTTCAAATGTGAAATAACTTCCATGCTTGTTATTAATACGCAAGATTAAGGTCATAAAGGGAAAACTCTTAGTTAATGGCCTGTTTTCCATGTATTATGGTCATGTAGAAATAAGATTTTAATAAGCACAAAAACATGAATAAAATGCCATTAGTAAGCTACAAATTAGCATGCTAATAAGCAGCCAATTAATGGTGACACTTGTACCATTAAGTGTTACGAGATGATCTGTTCATTTTTTTGGACATTTTGATTTGTTCTTGTATATTTACAAATTTTTAAACTCAGAATTTTTAAGTTTAGTTTCTTGTTAATAAACCACTCAATCTCAAAAATTGACTCATCCTTTCTACTTCTTAACTTTTAAGATGACTCTAATACGGCGTCATGCATGTTTCCCATCATGATTTGAAAAAATAAATAAATGAAAGCACATCTTATTTTCCCAGCATCAGAGCAGACCGGTAACGTAATGAAAAGCAGAGTCTTTGGGTGCAATGGCAGGATTTCAAGTGAAAGCATTTAAAATCTCAGGTCTATAAAAAGTGCTTTTAGGCTTGAATGAAGCCACCATATAGCTAAGACAGAATTTTCATTGCTTTTTAAATAGAAACATCAAGATGAAGCTAGAGGGAATCTCTGACTTAAAACCCAAGGCTAAATTGACAACCGTCCTGTATCAGATGTAGTCATTATGCTGTGGTGGACTCTGGGATGTTACTCTGCAGGATTTCTGACTGACTATAAAAATATACTGCAGGTCCAGCTTCCTGTGTTTGACATCTTTAAGGGCGATCAGTGATGGAGAGAGAAACCAAGCAGATCCTGGTTTCTGGTCTCAGTCTAGCCCGAAAGTTTGGTTTCCAATAAGCCGACAGTCTTCTGTGGATAAAATGATAAAATGTCTTCTACTGTATGAAAGGACAAATCTGTGTTTGTAACATGATTGTGCTTCATGACGCTACACACCATCATCTTCCTCATCATCAGGACTCTCAGGTGTTTTTGTAGCCGTTACGACACGGATGCTGGATTTAAAATGGAGGAATGAGAGGAAAAAGACGATTCTGTAAGCAAACACGCGGGGAAACATGGAAACAGTAACATCTCATCTGACCTCAGCCTTTCGTCCCCGTCTTTGTCAGAGGTTTGTCTTTGCAGTAGGGACTGTAGCTTAAGCAGCTTTAAACGAGTGGTTAGGTGGATTTTAAAGGAATGCCATAGTCCGACCAGTTAAAAAAGCTAAATGTGACCAAAAACTAGAGAGAGAAAAATAAAAACATGGCACCAACGGGTTCTAGCAACCGTCTGAGTCTGAAAGTTCAAACTCATCTACGCTCTGAGGTTTAAAAATCAAAGACAGCGAGAGAATCGAGCTTCCATTGCACAGACGACTGGGAATACATCAGTAACTGGGAGCGCTTGATCTGTTCCACCTGGGTGTGCAGGTTGGATGGGAGGAGCACTTTCAGGTTGAACAGCTTGAAAAGAACCAACAAACTGAACTAATTCAAGTATTCAAAGAGAAAAGAACAGATGATAATTCTGACACTGACAGTGATCTGATGAGAGGAGCCGTTCATGGAGGGAAAAACAGATCAGCATGAAGATCTAGAAAAACTGCAGCCTTCCATCACTAGTTTAGTCTGCAACCTTCACTCTTTATCTGTCTCTGGATGTTTCTGCTTTGCCTTCATTTCATTTGGACAAAGCTTTTTGATAAATTCAGGCTCTGACATTTAACACTATGTTTGCTGCTCTGACATCCTAAATTCCCGCAGACCCTATAGGTACATGTAAGAACATTACATTTGACTTTCCCACAACTAAGTAATCATTGTTCTGTTGGATTTTTTTAGGTTAAAATGTCCTCAGAAGTTTTTGCTTACATTTCTTAAATAACCTGCTCTGAAAGTTTAAGGAGTTTTCAGGGAAATTTTGGGGAATTTGTTTGGATATTTGAAGTATTTTTGAATAATTTAGGGATGTGTTGGAGAGTTACATTAAAAGTTTTTAGGGAAATATGCTCTGAATTTTTTGGCACTTTCATTGAAATTTGTGATTTTTTTTTTCTTTAGATGTTTGGAGAAATTTGTTTCGGAATATTTAGGTGTTTTCATGGAACTTTAGGAACTGTATTTGTAAATTTCAGGGAATTCATTTGAATATTTGGGAAGATGTTCTGTCATTCTTATGGAATGTTGGGGAAAGTAAAGGTGGATTTTCGGCAATTTTATATGAAATTTCTGGGGGAATATTCTCAAGAATTTTCTGGACTTTATGGAATTTTATAGATTTTTTTTCCTGTAAATAAAATTTTCATGATATTTGGATGAAATTTTTGTTTGAATCTTTAGGCTTTTTCAAAAAGTTTGACCTAAACATTTCAGAAATATTTTGGGAAATTTGGGTTTTAATGTGATTTTGCTGCCTGGTCCATGTCACTCTCTCCCCATATTTCCTGTCCCTCTTCACCTATGCTGTCTAGAAAAGGTAGAAAGCCCGCAAAAATAGTTTTAGAAAATATATGTAGAGTTTTGTTTTCAAAATCATTAAAAACTGCAGTTACATCACTTTAAATGCAGCATGAGCTCAAGTTCAACAACCAAACAAAGGCAAGTGAAGGCTGTGAGGCTCTGTAATGTTTAAACTCTACCCTGATGAATCCACTCGGCTTTTTTGCTGCATCATATAAATAAAAAAAAGACGGTCAACAGCGTCTGCGATTATGGAATATCTAAACTCGTCATACTGATGTTTTTGTCCCTCCATGACACCGTCCAGCTCTACACAAGTTAAAAACCTAAAAGCACTTCAAACTGTTTAAAATCATTTCCTAAACAGGTATCTATCAGAGTTTGTGTTTTTTTGCTGCTCGCTCAATCCCTCTCTGGAGATCAAGATGATGTCACAGCCTGTCAGAGTCTGCACATGCTCAGTGTGAGTGACCACCATGCCAGCCGTTGTCAGAATAACAGTTATCCAGGAGGAATCTGAAGTCAGTTGTGGAGAGTTTACATAAACAGCATCATCTACAAACAACCACTGCAGGGCTTCAGATCCCATGAGCCACCTGTGGAGAGCGGCTGTGATGTCATGGTCCTCTCAGTGTGTCCATTGTGGTTAAAGGTTTCTGCAGGTTTGAGTTTTTTGAGTCAGCTGTGTGATCAGTTCAACACACCTTCAAGTCAAGTCACTGCTGGGGGTGTTTGGTCTCCTGACCTCTGCATCTCTGACGGGTGGAGTCAAGTGTATTGGAAAGGCCATCTGACTCGAGTGTTTAGGCGGCAAACAGACTGACAGCTCGGAAAACGCTCCTTTCCTGACATTTCTGGGCTGTTTTAAAGTTTCTGAAATCTGTTCATTTTTCTGTCAGACTTGTTAAAATCAAATCAGGAGAGATGGAGCTATGCTGACTCTTATCCCTGTGCACAGTCTTACCAAAAAAAAAAAAAAAAAAAAAAAAAAAAAAAAATTCAGGAAAAATTCAAAAAAGTGAAACAATCGACTGAAGAACACGATGGGAACAAAGGTTTGCTACACAACAGATAATAGCGGGTGGAATTACTGAAACTGCAGCCATCTTGGCAAACAGAAAGATTTATGATTAAAAAGTGGTGTTTAAATACAAACTGAAAAATAGTTTATATTTTGTATTTTTCCTGTTTATTATCAGTGAAAGATCAAACATGAGTGATGCTTGCAGTTCGTCTGCTTTAATGCTACACGCCTCAGTTTTTACGTTTCCTTTCTGACTCTGAATGAGACAGAGATGCTGCTTCCTGCTGCTGAGGTATGTCCCACTGAGGGTTCAAAGCCCTTTGGTTACACCTGCCCAAACACACCTGAGACAGGTGTCACAGGTAGTATTAAGTGCGGAAACAACGAGGCCAGAGTTTTGCATTAATTTCTCATGCCTAACAGCAGCAGAAGGTGCGATTAAGATCAACATTTACTAAAAAAAAGTGAGAAAATGACTATAAAGAAGCTGTTAAACTTTCTTACCCAATAATAAGAAAGCAGAAAAAAAAAGCTTTTAAAACCAAGTTGAAAGTCTGGATTTTAGTTTGTCACACACTTTGCTGCTGAATAAATGAGCTCTAACTTTATCAAAAGGATTAAAAATAATCCATCATGTGAGTAAATAAAGCTCGTCAGTGTGATCGCCGCCTACCTGACTCCTTAATCTCATCGGGGGTTGAAGAAATAAAAAATAAAAGGGGGTTTTATTTTGAAGGGGGCGGGACTAGCAAACAGGCCTCAGCGCCATGATTGGCCAAGCTGTTTGTCAGTCACAAGCTGCTGTCCTGCAGGAGCGGCTCGATGTCCTCCGTGTCGCTGGGTGACGTGGCCAGAGGGCTGCCGCTCTGAGAGTGTGTGATGGAGGATGACGATTTACAGGTGGAGCAGTTCTTGATGTCGCCCAGCTGGTGATGCTCGGGGATGAAGATGGCGACGATGAGGGCGAGTAAGACGGCGCACGCCCCGAACAGAAAGGGAGGACCAGGCACCATCAGCTTCTACAGGCAGAAACAGAGATTTAGTGATTTTATAAAGATAAAAATAAAGGAGAAATGACAGCATCCAATCACAAAAAAATCAACACAGTCAAAAACAGACTTGGTAAAAATGTTTCCATTTGCATAAAGTGAATCTCCCATCGTGTTTAATTTAAAGTCATACTTCATATTTGAAAGACTTTGACATTTATAAATCAAAAAGCCTACAGACATTTATTATTTAAATGACTGAGATGATTTGGGGCTAAGAAGAAATGTGGGAAAAAAAATATTATTTTCCGTAATTGTTACTTTTGTTTTGTTTTTATTGTTTTGATATTTGGTTTGAAATCAAGTCCTCCATTCATTCACTTTACCTGGACAAAAATAAAGAAAATTTCATGATGAACTTCTTCATAAAATACTCCACAAAATTAAAAAAGATATGAGTTTGTCCCTCAGCCATCCCGAGACAGAACCCTATGGTATTCTCTCCAGGAACTTCAGCTTCCTCCCAACACCAAAGACATGTTCATTAGGTTAACTGGTGATTTTAAATTGGCCGTAGATGTGAGTGTCAGCATGCCTAGTTGTCTGTCTCTATATACAATTGACTGGCGACCAGTCCAGGGTGTAACTCTCCTCTCACCCAATGACAGCTAGGATAGGCTCCAGACCTCCACAACCCCAAATGGGATCAGCGGAAACAGTTGGATAGATGAACAGAGAACCACAAGGTTCCCCCCAGACCCAAACTCCTTTAAACTGAAATTTGATTTAACTATGTAACACATTAGTGTGTTTCAAAATTATTGGTGAATTTGAGACAGTGTTATGATTTGAGTTATGAAGTATAGTACCAATCCTACCAGTCTTCATTTTATCAACTAAAACTATATCTGACTACAATGGCCGTCTGAGGCGGCAGATCCACGCCTAAGCAGCGCCACCAAGGAACTCACACTCCCATTGATTACTATGGTGTTCAAAATTGGAAGTGCGAGAAAAACCGAACGGGTGAGCGGATCATCACCAAAATCTAATCGATTCCCTGGAAGTTTGGTGAAGATCCGACTTTCCGTTCTCGAGTTATCTTGTACACATACAAACAAAGAAACGAACAAAGAAAGATACGGAACCCTTTACATAACCCCCTGCCGATTTCATCGGCGTGGGTAAAACTGTTTGTCGACAGCCTTTTTTTTCCATGATAAAAACTAGACTAAAACTAACAAAAATAGATTGGTGATGACTAAAACTGACAAAAAATAAGTTTAGTTTTCGTCAAGATGACTAAAACTAGACTAAAATGTAATTTAGTTTTCGTTAGACTTTAAAATCCATAATATTTCTCCACTGTGGGTAAATCTGTCAAATACAATGTAGCTGTTTCTATTCTGCCTCTCAGCTGTAGAAAGCAGGGACCCCAGGTTTGACAGGGTGCAGAGAACACACTACCAGGCATAGACATAATAGATGTATTGGGCAGTGGGCCGTACGTCAGCGCCGCCGACATTTTGCCAGAGCCATTCCTGGGCAAGACGCTTCACTCCTGTGCTGCATGGGGCTGCACTAATAGATGCACAGAAGAGACAAGATCGCTATAATAACATTTCATGGGTAAGTTAAACAGTTTTTTCATCGCATTTGGCTAAAATATCAACACATTCAGACCCAGTTTCCCTAACGTTGTTGTTAAGTGGATTAATATCTGTGGTTAAGCTAACTTTTTAACAACGTTTTGACTAATGGTTATTTTGTTTCCAGGAGAGAAGGATGACTAGATCGCTGTCAGTAAAATAAGATTCGATGTAAAACGTATCATAGAGAAAGAAGAAAGTATCCAAATAAACAATGTAAGTGTATAGATACAGATTATTATTATAAGATATATATACACTGTAATAACTTAACCATGGCATGTTGTTGTGAATATGATAATTTACTAAAGACTAAAATGTGAGGACTTTTTATGGATTAAAAATAGACTAAAATGTCTGAGTTTTTGACGACTACAACTAAAAAGGGTAGAAATGACTAAAATGTGAATAAAACTAAAAGACCTTTCATCTTAAGACTAAAATGAAAAACAGCTGCCAAAATGAACACTGTCTCCAACTCCTTTTCACTAATGTAAACTGAGATGCTAAAGAATATGCAGATGCAAGTTATTGGTTTGTTTTCATTTCTTGATGTTCACTTATTTGTATTTAATTGTTTTAAGTTGCCATTTACATGATTGAAATACAGATATCAATCAATCAGGTTTTTTTTACTGAATTTATTTTGAACAGATACATTTATAGTTTTCATAAAACAGGCTTGAATTAAAAACAAAAAAACAAAACACAACTTTGGCATTCCCCAGATTTTTTGCTGACATATATTTTCCTTGTTTGAATAAGCTTGATTTTGTTTGTATTTTTGATCCTTTTTGATATTGCTGTTTTTGGGGTAAACTGGCTGTTATTTTTTGCCTTTTATTCATTCTAAACTCAACAAAGGATTGTAAAAGAGCTAATCCAGTTATACTTATGCCCTTGTACGTGAGAATGCAACAGTGATTTTAAACATGAGACCTCCACATTAAGGTTATTTGATGCCTACAGAGAGTTTAGCTCATTAAGTCATCACCACAAATAAACAGCACTGAGTCAGGGTGATGTTGGAGCAGCAGCAAACAGACTAGGGCTATAACAAACCAACATTTAAATGGATCCAAAAGGGTCGACTGGACTTGGCCTTTTTGAAGAGAGGTGAAACATCTTCGAGATCTTTAACGAAGTCCAGTTGCTGGTCTTAGTTTGATTCATGACGACTTCACGGTTCAGAATAAACATATATTTAGATTATTGGAATTTTTCACTCCCTAATACTGATATCAGTCCCCAAAAACCCATATCGGTCGTACCCCTATCTCATCTCGAGACCTTTGACTCTCCCTCACTGTGCTGTCTCCCTAAAACATGCCAGAAAGCTTTGTAAGAATATACTGTTTGATTTGAATGCTATAAACTCTTTTCTCTTGCTCTAACAGACATTATTTATCTCCTTGTCACAAAAAACTCTGAGCACAACAAAGAGAGAGAGACTTCTGAATAAATTTACTCTGAAAATAACCAAACCTGACAGGAGCTCAGAGCTGCATGTGTCTGTGTATGGCTTAGTTACCTCTGTGTTTGGTGTGGTGCCTCCAGACACCGGCTCCATGTCGTTCAGCTCCACATGAAAGACAAAGAAGATGAAGCCGTAGAGAGCTGGACCCAACCCGTTACACAGACCTCTGATACCAGTGATCATCCCCTGGGCCACACCTGAACACACACACATATATAAACAGGGTTTAGACATGGTCAAACATATTTACATTTCATATTTTTCAAAAGTGGATCATTTATTCTCATGTCAGTTTTCACATACATGATGACATTCAGCAGGCTGTCAATAAAATCACCAGTTTGACATCTAGACCATCTGGATTTGACTTAATAGTGCTATTCATCTATCCTTTTTAGTGCTGACTAGAAATGGTGAATAAGTGTGAGTGTGTAGTTGGCTGTTCACACACATCCCTGTCAGACAGACAGACAGACAGGTGCACTGACCTTGTTGGTCCGGTGATGCACTGTGTGACACCAGAGCAGAGATAGCTGGGAATGTGATGGAGGACATGGCTGCTACTGTTCCTGCTGCCCACATCATCCTGAAGGAAAAAACATAATAAAACAGATGAAAAAGGTCAGCATAGAGAATGGACAAGAATCAAAGAAGAGAAATATGAATTTAAATATGACAGACACAGCAGGAGATCTCACCATGGTTCAGAGCCGAAGCTGTACCAGGCCAGCTGGAAGAGCTGAAAGCTCAGACCCATCAGAACCGTGTTCTTATTACCGATGGTCCTCATTAAAATACTGAGGAACAGAGTCTGGCAGACAGAGAGAGAGAGGGTCATGATCAGAGACACATATTTATCAACCTATCTTTATATTTCCCTAATATTTTAAAGTTGTACTGTCTTCCTCCAGCATCATGCTGTGAGCTAGATGTTTGTGTACCTGAGCGACTATAGAGAGGATTCCCACCATGGCGATGAAGCCAGCGATAGCTGCAGGTGAAAACTCAATCACCTGAAACAAGAGAAGGGAACATATAAAAGCAGCCAGACTCACTGAAGAAGACACCCGGCTGAAGAAGCTCAGAGAAAGTCAAACAAATTATGCAAGAAAGCACAAACGGGAATCAAAAATAAAGGCATACAACTGACTCCCTGAACCAGTGTTGATTTAGTCAGCTAAAACTACGACTAAACGTGTCTGTCGACTTCCTCTTTACCATGAAGATGAGACTAAGCCTGGCTAAAAATAAATCTTTAGTAATCTGCTGAAAAGAAAGGTATGTTTTAGCCATTAACAATAAAAAACAGGACTAAATTCTGTTTTATTTTTTCCCTTAGTTTCAGAAACTCTGACATCACTTCACTGCACATATAAACATTCATTAACAATGAAAGAGATCTGTAATTGCTGATTTGATGAGTAGAAGCGAACTGTGCGTGTTACCTGTCTCAGGTAGAGGAAGAAACTGGAGTACTGTCCGGCCTCAGGCAGGTAGGACAGGAACACTGTGACACAGATCAGCAGCACTGTGCTGTCTTTCCCCACACGGCGCAGAGACTGAACACACAAACAATCAATGATCAACACAACTCATCAACACAGCCCAATACTTCAGTTTCTACACCCTGTCTCCACTCGCCTGGAGTTTATGTTAAAATGAGATTACCAGACAGAGGTTATCTTAACTGGGAACTCAGGTTATTAAAATATAACTACAAAAACAGCCTGCTGAAAATGCACGCGCTTATTACATAAGAATCAGGTGTGCAGTACAGACTAGGGCTGAGCAATTAATTGAAAATTAGATTAAATCACAATATGGCCTGCTGCAACTTTCTAATCGCAAAAGGTGCAACATTTCTTTGAGCTGAAATTTAGTAAAAACTACCAGTTTTAAACTTTTTTTTGCAGCAGAGATGTTATGCATGCAATATCAGCAATCCTTCATGTGCCTTTTCTTTTGGATAGTCTTCAAGAAATCCTACCTACTTCATTTTTGTACTTTTTTCTTATCAAATATAAGAATGACAAAAACCCTTCAATGCAAAAATTCACATCCAACTGGCAATAAGATTTTGCACATCTCCTAATATGCTTTGGCAAAACCTTTAGCCATCGTTAAGTTCTGCCATTTACATACTATGACAAGACTAGCCAGTATAGCTGAGGTTAGCTCAGGGGCTACGCATATCTACCACCTCATTTTGTCCTTTTACTTTGATTGGCCCGTCATGAAACGTGACAGAATGTTTGTCTAATCACCTTTAGTGATTTTTTTAAAAGTCCTACTCTTCCCCCCAGTTGAATGTGAAATATATCCATAGAGTAGATTTATATAAAACAGTATGTCTGCAGCGTCAGGTTAAACTTCCTTAGCTGCTGCAAACACATGCCGCTATTGTCTTTGCCATTGTAATTGGCTCTTCAAGTCCAAGAAAGGGTGCTACAAGACATGTCTTTGCTCTCAACATGAGGTCCATCCTTACGTCTTCTTGCAGCAATAACCTGAGCCAAGTGCAAATTTGGCATGAGTTCATTAAAGTTCACGAGTTTTCTTAAAGTGCCCTCTTAAGTTTTATTCCTTGCAAAAAAAAGCAAGTATTGCAGAGTAAGCACACCGGCTTTAATCAGATAAAGAACAAACTTCTCTGTTCATTTGCTGTTGAACTGCCTGTTGGCTGCGTTCTTTCCTTCTAAAGTAGAACAGATATTTTGTCTGGTTTATGTGCTTGCAAGAGCAAGTCCAGGGGTGCAAAAGTGGAGAGCAGTGCATGTGTCAGGCAGGAATGGGAGGATATGTATAAACAAGGATAAATGCAACACTTGAGATGGCACAAACTTATTAGGAAATAAATATAACCAATGATCATATAAATATAATAGACTAGCATTATTTTGTTTAAAAAATACTTTGACATATCATCTTTAAGCACAAGTAGTCCCCTAAAATGACCTCTGGAGCCTAAAATGGCCCCAGGGCCTCAAACTGAACAGCCTGGGTCTAGGGGTTTGAGAACCACAGCCAAATTATGTACCTTATACATGCATTTTTTCTAAGGGCCACTAGGGGGCACTCCATTAGCTGCAAAATAAGTGCTAGTTAAGTAGATGTCAAAGAGAGAAGGAGAATATTTCTTATTTAATCGACCATCCACTGTAAACATTCTTCAAAACAGTTGTTTGTTGAGGTGCATTTTACTAAAAAATCTTTAAAGCCAACATTCACATTCAAACAAACATCACAGTTGCCATTAATTACACACAAACCTTGCTAACCAAGCTTTGTTTGCTGATGAGTTAATGTTTGCTGACCTCTACTCTTCATCAGCTCCTTCTTTAGATAGAAAAAGAGGTCGTCTTTTATTGACATCACCGAGTTTATAATCAGCCCTTATGGTCGGTGATGGTGTTAAATACTAAATGTGGAGCACATAAATGCAGAATTAAACATTACAGTGTGAGTTAAAATGTAAGAGAAAGATCATATTCCTGTGTGAAAACCTTTGGCAGAGAGCACTCTTGTACATGATCAGATAAAACTACAACAGTCTGTTGTTTTCCTTTTGTGGCGATCCTCCCTTGACCTGCTGTTGGATGAGGTCAACTCAAAACAAACCACTCTGAACCCTCACCCCGTCCTGTCACTTTATACGAGCTAGATTCTCAAACTCACAGCAAAGGGGTCGGCCTGCTCCCACGAGATGGGGAAGCCCCAGGATGTCAGCTTCATCTTGTCTGGCAGCGACTCCGGGACGACAAAGAACACGAAGGCGATGTCCGCCACTGCGATCACTGTGGCGACCAAGACCACCAGGCTGTCACCGTACTTCGCTGACAGGAAGTCCCCAATGGCTGGGCTCGTCACCAGACTGGCTGCAAAGGTGGCTGAGACCTGAAATACAAAATCGAAGAGAAAGACTGAAACTTTTTTTTTTTTTAACCTGGACTTTACCCAGAATTATCTGCAGTTGCTCCTAATTTTTTCTGTGTGCAAATTTGTTTTTTCTACTCTTCTGCTTATATCATGGATAGATCTAATCACACACTGCATTGATTTAAACTTTTATTATAACATTTCAGCATTGTCTTCTGGATGCCATGTCTTCCCCTTGTTTCTCACCCTTCCCTTCATACAGCCGGAACAGTTTCTTGCATTCATGAACAGGAACATCAAGTAGATATCAGCAGCAGCCTGCCTAATATTTTCTAGAAATGTTAAGGAGTGCATGTCAGAAAAAGGCTCAGTGTTTCACATTCAAACGGTTTGATTCTGTTTGTCCACAATGCAATGAAACCTGCAGGTGAGCAAAGATTTAGACTTAGCTGGCACAAAATCAAAGACACATTAGGTGTAGGAGGGTAAGTGTTTAAAGCAGCATATCCTGCAATATCATCATGCCATTGGTCTTTAAAAAGGTCCCATACTTCAAATGCATCTTATGTTTTTGTTTAAAATTAAATCTATTAAATGTGTATAATCTTACACACAAAATCCCCTCAATAAAGTTTTGAATTTTTCTTTCATGCTTAAGTTTTGAGCCCTTAAATATGTTTGAATTGATGGTTTTAGTAAGAACTGGTACCATGTCTAGTAGTTGCTCTGTAGCTAATTTCTACAGTTTCAACTGTTCAAATAAGCGATTGCTTTCTGTGTGTTTTGTCCTCTAAAAATGTTTTTTTTCTAAGTGTATTAATAGTATTAACACAAAGCGGCTCGGCCTCTTTGATTCTCTTTATTCATTAAACAATGTGAAGCTTTTGGTGGTCACAAGCTGTGTTCACATGACGAATGTGCCTGCTAGAAAAAAACGCAGATTAACCAAACATAAGAGCTCTAAATTTATCTGTACGTGTGTGATCATGAGTCAGCATGTGTCCATCGGTTAGAAAGACAAAGACTCCTTCACACTAGGGTTGCCACAGTAACAGGATCTCAATCTCTAATATCACACAAGTCAATAAAAAAAATTCCTGGTTTTGTTGACCAAAAACAATAACAAACTCCTTCACAAATACCGGCAATGTTTCAGTGCAATGCTCAGTGGAATAAAGACTATGTTATAGTATTTGTGCATGTTGACATTGTTTTGTTCATGGGAATAAGTAACACTTATGTGTCAGTTCATTTTTGGGGGGGGTGGAGGTAAGCAGGGGATCTCTCCCATGTTATTGTTATTGTTTTGATCGAAAGCCCCTTGATGCTGAAATTGATAGGGATGCACGATAATTATCGGCACAGATAAATTATCAGCCGATATTGTATATATATTTTAAATATTTTTATCATCCTGATAATAAAATATTAACCGATAAAATCCACTGATAATGAAGGCATTTGTTTTCTTTCTCATGAAACTACACATTCCGAAACAGTAGGGGGTGCCGCAGTATGAGACCCGCTGGTAAGTGGTAAGAAAAATTGTGTCAGTTGTTTGTATATGTTGTACTCGGTACACAAATGTTTAACTAAAAGAATGTTAACTATAATAACAGTTTTAAAGTCAGAATAGTTCATTGTTTTTAGAGAACCATGAGTGATATTAGTTAGAATTACTTATATATTTCTTTTCTCACTACATATTAACCCCTTCTAACCCTCAGATGTGCATAAATACATCAAATAAAGTTATTTTTTTAAATAAACAATTGAAAAAAAAGTATCGCTTCTTATTGGTTATTGGCCATCAGGAGTAGGACATTATCGGTTAACAGTATCGGTTCAAAAAAATACTTATCATGCATCACTAGAAATGTACATACTGTTTAAGACCTTAAGCTTCTTTTAAAGCTATGGTACTATTTGATACAATCATTAAAATAAAAGAAAAGTCAAATTCAACACATTAAGGAAACAGACCAGAATGCACTGCAGCAGCTCTGATCTTCTGAATCTCTTCGACACCATCGATTATGCTCTCTACACATCAGCATAAAGCACTCAGACAGCTCAAAGAGTCCATCTGCACATGTGCATCCTGTCCAGTGTATGACCCGGGTTCACTGCAGACCTCATAATGAGCGGAAACTCCATCAAACAGCTCTGAGAGCACCAAGCAGGACTTCTATTATACAAACAATATTCTTTTACAGTTATGAGTGTTCTGCAGCGCTGCTGCTGCAGAGATCGACATCATGATTTCATTATCAGTCAGCAGTAGGAGCCCGTTTCTTTGGTTGTTTGTGCTCTTGAAAGCTGAATTAACTTCCTGTAGTTATGAATGAATAGCACAATTACCAGTCCGTAGGCGGTGCTCCTCTCATGCTCTTCTGTTATGTCGGCCACGTAGGCGAAGATCACCGAGAAGGTCACAGCAAAAATCCCTGAGACTGAGATCAGAGCGAAGTACCACCTGCACACAGAACAAAACACAAGCTCAGAAATATGACTAAAAAATGAGATTTCGTATTTTTAATACAATAGTTACAAGTCCTTTGAGAAGTAATAAAATTAAGGGAAATGAAAACTGATGCCTCCTGATGATCTGCAAATACAAACTGGAGCCTGAGCATTTCTACAGAGTTTTTAAAATGTCTAAATCTGCTGCTGTGGGAAAGGCAGCAGATAAAGTCACTTAACACATAAAGAAACTTGTTTTTTAAATTTTTCCACATCACATTCTCCATAACATTTTAGCATACAATAAAAAAATCATTTATGATTAATTTGGGTGATTTTATGCTGTTATTTAGACAAAACAGCTAAAAATATCTAGGCATACACACCGTTGGATTTTTTTCTGATTTGCTGACCAATTCATTTTAGTTGATACATGTAAATGATATTTAAATGTAGCTCTGATCTAAAACCATAGTCCTTTAAACACAATTCAAAGTTTAAGGATGTACAAATCACCAATTTCAGTTCTTGAAACAGACTCAAAAGTGAAAGGAATGATGCTGAATACAGAAAGGACTTCAGCTGATGTCGCTCTGTTGGTCAAGCTAAAAACTTCACAAACCTATCTGTATTTATTGCCGATGTTTACAGATGATATAGACATATTTCTATAGCCAAAATATTGGTTGTAAATATTGGCAGAAATGCTCTAATCTGCTGATACCGATATCATGCAGATAGTAAAGTGCAACCCTAAAAACAGCAAAAAACCAGGACATTCATTTGAACTATCTAAGTCATTTTAAATAAAAAATCATCCTCCATTTAATGGTTTCATCCATTTAATGGTTTTTCAAATTACCTGAAACAAGGGGACTTGATGCTTTTTTGTCTGGTATCATAATACATTTGGATCTCATGAGTTTTTCTTTGCGTCCCTTTCCGCTCTAAAATTGTAAACATTATGTGTTTCTACTGTTGTTTGATTGCTTTAGGGCGGACAACTAGATCTTCTGTTATATTTGCTACTATATTTGCTAATATAATGCATCTTCTGGTGAATTTCTTCAGCATTAAATCCAAACGAATGGAACAAAGGAGATCAAAACTCTTTGCCATTATGGTACAGGCTCGAGGACAGAGTTTATTTTTCTGACCAGTGAGCTCTTGAAAGGTAAAGCCCAAATTATAAGACTGCCTGCACACATTGTCAAAAATCATATGATCCTATGCAGATATTTTCACTGAGATAAGACCTAAGACCTTAAGTGTTACATTTCTGCCTTATCATGAACAAAGATATTCTAAATCCTGAGCTGTTATCTGCATACCATCTCTTTGTACTCCACAGTTAGAGGGAGAATTAAGGATGTTAAACACGTCTGCTCTGCTGTTTCATTAAAACCCCCCAAGGCAGAACACGGCGTTTTCACGCTGCTCTCTGCATTAGGAACATGTGAACGCTGTACAGTTGAGCTGGTTTGTGTGAGAGCAGCAGGAGAGGAGAGTGTTTCAATGCTGCTTTTCAGTGCTTCTGTTTGCTGCTCTCTGGTCGGCAGCGTTCATGCTGATGCTCGTCCGCTCACATGAACAACATGTGACGGTTTAAACTCCAAAAAGCTGCAGCAGATCCTCCGCTCACTCTGCCAACTCTGAGATCATGCCAGGGCAGCCAGTGACAATAATCAGGCACGTGATTGGCATAAGGCAAAAAATACGAGAAAATAAAGGGCTTTAGTACAAATAATCTCAAACGTCAGTTTATTAAAAGTTATTTTGTTTAAGCAGCTTTTCACAAGACTTTTGGATTGTAGAACCCAAATGATTCCAGCAGCACAACCTCTGCAGTCAATAATTGACCTTATATGCATGTAAGGCTGACCAATCAATTGAAATTTGCATCAAATTACAATACAGCCTACTCATATCTTCAAATCACAGAGGGGGCAATATTTGTGTCAAAATACCCGTTTAATTCTATTTTTGCAACATAAGCTACTTTCACACTGCCTCTCTTTTCCGTGTCTGTTACGCCTTCATTCCGCAACGCCGTGCTGTATGAAAGTGACCGTTCTGCAATGAGAGTTCGATCTTGCCCCACCTCTGATTAGGATCGAGAGGTAGTATCAGAGCCGTAACAGATTTTTCCACGAGTGTGAAAGGACGTCACCTTCGGAGATTTAAAAACCAGCGTGGTTAAATCGGGCGGCATTTCATCTGAGAAAACAACGGGGGGATAAAACAAAGAATAATGTGGATTCACTGGAGAGACTACAAGGTTAGAGAGCTGATCACACTCTGTACAGGACAGGAGAGGGCAGACACATCTCTGCTCACAGCAGCGTCTGAAAAGTGATGTGTTCAAGTGAGCTCGGTACTCTGAAGTTTCTGACCTCCGACATAAATATGTGCGCTGTGACACTGCTTAAAGTTGGACCTCCAACTCAGAAACATGGAGGAAAAAAGGTCTATTGGATCTAATCGATCAAAATGAATGTTAATGTTATTTTCCCCGTATTTCATTTAGAAAACACAACGTTTTGAACCGAGAAATCCAGAGTTTTGAGTTTCATTGAAAGCAGCAGCTCGGGCAGCGGCTGCTATCTGATTACGGGAGGCCGGGGTGTGTGTGTGTGTAAGCTCGGGTGTGCACGGCTCTGTTACACCTTTGTGTGAATTGCTCATTGCGGAACAGAGATGGGCATTCCTTTTCACCTTTACTGCGGAATCTCTGTGTAAAAACGGCTATAGATGCTATGCCCTACACATCATACAAATGTTCAAGTTTCATTTGTTTTAGAATAAATTGCATAGGTTTCCTACTTTCCCTACTTTTGTATGTTTTCTTATTGAAAATGAGAGTGACATAAAAATGAGCATTACATTTATTACAACAATTCATAGAGTTTGCAATGCGAGCCAAAATAATCACAACTAGATATTTTTAAAAACTGTTCAGCCCTAATGGCATGTAATAATGTCTTAGTTTGTTAAAAACAGGGGGTACATGGGATTTTTGAGAGTGAGAGAGACACAATCCAAAAATAACGTCATTTTGGAGGTACATCTGGAATGAAACAAAACACATACTCCACTCTCCCAGATCAAAAAACTCTTCTTTGATCCAGCACTTTTCCTGCAACTGATTCACATATGAATGTGGCCAACATCACATGAAAAATCAAATGAGGGACCAAAAAACAAATCTGATTCAAGTCCCCTTGGTCTGCAGCATGAATCCAGTCAAAGTCATGCAGAGAAAAATTCAAAACCTGGTCATAATTTTTCCTGAAGTAGCACAGCTATGCTGTTCACTAACTACTAAATGATTTTTGTACGCACCTGGACATGAACAATCAAAGCCAAGACTGCTATCTAGCAACACATTTTTCTAAAAGTTCTTTCTTCGTGCTCATGTCGAATACATTTTATTGAATAAATCCTTAACTCAGGACAATCTTGGAAATGAATCCTATCCCTGATTGGTTTGTTTAGGGAAGCTGAGAGGTTTGTGACACAAGATTAGAACACCTGATGGCCACAAAATCCCTCTCAGGTCCATCACATCTCAATTATCTTGCAGTATCTTTAAGACTCACAATAGTACAAACACCACATCATCAAGGGTATAAAGTATCTTTACATTTCCTTCTACAAAAAGCACTGAAAATTTAGGAAACTGACTTGAAGTTAATGCTAGGGCTAAACAATTTGCAAACATAATCTAATTGCAATTTTTTTCCCAAATATTGCGATTGAATATGCAGTTATTCTTGGGTAATTCTTGTGTATTTTTTGAAAAATTTAAGTAATAAATAATTCCATAAATAAGACCATGTGTATTGAAAACAATGAAATTATTCCGAAGCAATTAATCCATAGTAGCAGGAATCTGAATATGGAGGTGCAACAAGCTTTAAGCTATAAAGGAGGCAGCTGGGGAGGGGGAGGTGAGGCTGGCTACCAGCTGATCACAGCTGGGGTCTGACTTCTGTGAATTAACGCTAGGCTTCATCAGTTTTAGATAGAATGAGATAACTATTTTTGCTTGTATTGCAAATGTGATGTCATTTGCTTTGCTTAAGGTCATTATCATTTTTATGTCACTCATTTTGATAAAGAAAAACATACATAAAACATAAAAAGGAGGATTTTTGTAAACCATTATTAAAAAAATGACACTTAAATGTTTGCATAATTTCCATCAAATCTCTGCTGCTGCAAAAAACTGATTTATTAAACTGGTATTTTGACACATATCAAGTAAAAGAAATATTGCAACTTCTGTGGTTTGAAATTTGCAGCAGGCCATATTGCGATTTGATTTAATTTGCGATTTATTGCCCAGCCCTAGTTAATGCCATTAAACATCTGATTTTTGTTAAACTTTAAGTCCAAAATCCAAAATTGACCACTTTAGAAGTGATAAAAGTAGGATGATCTTAGAAATTTGAGTAAAATAATTTATTTTCAGTGAAACTGACCTATCATCACAGGTTGAAGTCAAGCTGTGCTGAATGAGGCTGCAGACCTCAAATCCAGTTACAATTTCAGACATAAAAATCTCAATTACATGTTTTGATTTCATCACATCATGTTACTGAGATCATTTATTTGGAAATCTTCTATTGAAAATGCAGCTGGACTTCAGCAAAGGACATCAAAGCTTATCAAAAAAGCTTTCTGAAGAAAATTTGCTCAAAACAAACTTGCTAATGGGGAGCCGATAGGATGCATCATCAAATAAGCAAAAACGGCAGTTGATTTTTTAATTTGTTTTTGTTTGTTTGGTTTTTTTTTTTAGATTTATTTTTGGGCATTGCTGTGCCTTTATTAGATAGAGGAGGACAGTGGATAGAGTCGGAAACAGGGTCAAGAGTTGGGGAGAGACATGCGGTAAAGGGCCTCAGGCTGGATTCGAACCCCGGTAGATAGTAGATTTTCTCAATTTTGAAGGGTGTTTTAAAAAATATGTTCAAGTTTAAACTTTTGGTCAAATAAAAACTTTTTAGGAGGCAATTTTGGATTCTTCTCAACAGACTGATCACTTATGAACACATTTGTGTCATCTCCACAATCACTGATGTACAGCAGACGTTCAGCTTCTTTGTAAACAGAAGATAGTGATGTTGAGTTTGCTTTGTCACTTGATCTGATGTGAAAGATATATTTAGATTATTTCCAGGAACAACAGACTCAGCACACACGAGTCGAGTTTATGAGAAGAAATACTCGCAAGCTCTCTGCAAAAATTAATTTTAACAGTTATCAGTTGTTCAGGCTGGCATGACAGAAGAAGATTAACCTGGAGGTGTTTGTTTAAATGAGAAGTTATGAGGTTATTAAAAATTTAATGGTAAACATTCCATCTATAAACCCAAAACTAAATATTTAATGCCTTTAAAATTGATATTTGCTCATTTATCTTACAGCTTTTGCTGCCTGAAACCTCACGCTGCTTACAAAGTCTCTAAAACAAAAAGTTCTTTGTCAGAAATAGGCATTAACCATCACAGACAGACTGTCTGACTCACCATGGGCTGATCCTCATGAAGGGGATGGGGGCACAGGTGAAGAAGACCGTCATAAGGAGGAAGGACTTCCTGCCCCAGATATCTGACAGAGCACCAATCAGAGGAGCCGACAGAAATGACAGGAAGCCCTGAACAGGAATAAAAAGCAACGTTTCTGCACAATGTACACATAAAACTGTCAAAGATCATGTATTAAAATTGGGTAAAGAAAAAAAAAACTTCAAATGATCAAAATAAACTTGTTTTTGTATGAACAGTTCCAATCAGTAAATTTTACAGCTTTATACATCAGACAAACAGAGCTCTGTTAATAGCTGTGGGAACTCTGAATTTAGCCATCAAGATCAGGAGAAAAGGCTTAGATCAGTCAGTATATTAACATGCACAGTCAAATCGGTCCATAACCACATTATCTGGGAGTATTAGTCTGATTTTGAGGAATTCAGCTTAGTTTAACTCAGTAATCAACATATAATTTAAAAGTCCAGCTCTAGTTGGACAAACACTACAAACGGACTTTCTCTAGGAGCATGAAATGTGGTAGACTCTGTGGTAGATTCATCCTTAATGCCAATCTCTGGACGACCTGACAAGTGCTGCCGTCAAACATAAATTATTTTATGTGGGTGAAACTCCATATTTGTGTTGTTTTTGCTTAACATCTCTCAAATTTCTCCACCGGTGCTTGATCTTCAATTAAAGACTTAAGTATGATGATGTTTTTATCAATGTGTTTGTGTTGCTGCTGTGTATGAGGTCTTACCTTCACACCCTGAACCAGACCGTTCATCAGGAAAGTGTGCTGAGGAAACGTCTCATGGAGAACCTGAAACAATAACACAGGATTGTGCTTTTACACCTCCCAAAAACACTGGTTCATAGACACTATGCATCTCTTTGATTCACTCTGCTGCACACTCCTGCCTAGCTCACCTCCTCCACTGTCCCTTCATGACTCTCCAACCAACAACATTTCGGTTAGATGAGAGTTCATTAAGCATCCAACAAACAGACTGTAAGGTAGAGCTGAACGGTTTGGGAAAATAATCTAATTGCGATAGTTTTCCCCAATATTGTGATTGCAATTATTTCTTAAAGGGATACTTAAACATTTTGGCAACTTCGTCCATTGCCATAATTTCTATAGTCTTAGTAATAGGTTCGTTACCTTCAGTTGTCGGTGCAAGCTGTTTAGATCGGCCCTGCCGAGTTCGGACCTGCTCTGCCAACTCAATGTAAGCAGACGGTATTCCGCCTTTCCCTCATCAAACTCATCAAATACACAATCCAACAACTCCAAAACGCTCTCGTGGACAAGTTGTGACCTGCACCTTCACCACGCTATGAAATTATAACGTATAATTATGTAACATTACGACGCATGAAGCAAATACTCTGAACTATTTCTTGAGTGAACCACTGGGCGGAGTGACACAGGGCAGCAGCCATGCCTGGAGTGTAGTTCTGGGAAGTGATCAGTTTTTTTTAATGGTGCCTGGTATTAATGCTGTACTTCTGCCTAATGGGGCTACAACACATCTAAACATCATTTGCTAGCCTATCTCGCCTGTCTTAATCATGCAGATTAACCTGAAGAATTGGCAGTGTCTACTGAACAGTATCTTTGCTTGAAAAGACATCCCTACCCGAGACCGTTCTAAAGAGCATCCAAATGAGAGAGCTGTGTGACGAATGCAGAAAATGCACCAAAGAAAATCATAATGAATCATGTCCTGTGCACATTTGTAATGCATACAAACTGTGGCTCCTTTGTTGAAATGATACAGATGAGGAGTCAGCACTCAGAGCTGCAGAGTTCAGCTGCTCAAGGACAAACTGATGTCCTGACTGTACACTCCACTTGTTCAGTGACAGATTTAGTCATTAATTCATCCAGAAAAAACAGAAGATGCCTCTGGAGTGGACTATCACAGCTGGCTGCTTGTTCCTACTCACTGACTACTCCATATGTCTGTGAAAAGCCCTGCTTTGATACTTATAGTACCACAGGTTTTAAATTGATGCAGTCTCCTTTTCTAAATGACTGATAATATCAAAAAAGTACTGGAGCTTTGAAAAAAACTACAGATCAGCCTGAGAGAGACTGAGCAATGATGGTCTGTTCAAATTCACAGGTCAGTGCAACTGGATTATGAGCAATAACACTGTCTCAATTGCACAAATATAATGGCGACATTTGTATGCATGAGTTTGCCTTCAGTTTTTGGTCACTGAAAACAAGAATTTACCTAAATATTATGTGGCTTTGTAGGTTTTTGTTGCTGCTGGATCAAACATACTGATAACATTTAATCTTAACCAGCTACACAGCCAAAGTTTAACATTGTGAAACAGGGACAACCTGCCATAAACACCATTTTTTACATGTTTTCACACACACACCCCACTTAAAAACATCAGCACTTTCCCCTAGATCTCACTGCTGAACCATAATGCTCAAAACAGCTGATGTTGATCTTATCGGTTGATCCTCCAGCTCTGGTGCCTCATGTTTGTCTTTCAGAGACAACACCACCTGAGCTGTGTTGCCCTGGCTTGCTCTGTAAGGTCATCTAAATCAGCTGAAAAAATGGTTTCGTACCAAAACTTTCTCACTTTGAAATTATTCTTTACAACTGCACGCATAGACATACGTAGTTGTCAGTTGATATTTGAGTTAAACTCTGATGGAGGTAGAAGCATACGTAGGTGAACATCCTGTACTGAACACACCCCGGCATGGGCCATTCAAATATTTGCAAGGCCACATTCCTGCTGAGCGACACTGTGACGTAAACGGTGCAATTCACAGTGGCACAGACGTTCAAACTACTACACGTTATAACTTCTCAGGGCTGTGAACTCCTATATTTATGTTTTGTACCTAACGTACCTTTTAATATCATTGATACGGTGAAAAGTGGATTTCTTAAATGTTTATACTAAATCCAGTCTGTACTTGACCACCTCTCCCACCATAAGGACAGTTTTAGAGACAATAAACTAAGAGACTATAAGGAAAACCAAAATAACATTCCCAGTGATATTTTAGGCGATGGAAAGAGCTAAAAACCCTGACACTGAAGATGTGGATGGAAGAAAAGTTGGCACTAGCTCTGCATGAAAAGACGCTTGGATAACTGAACTATAATAAATGGATAGTTTTAGGATCTTGTCAGGCTGTGGAAATATTGCCACATACTCATGCTGTAGATCACCATGCCCTAATGATACTTTCTGCATTACTCCCTTCAGCTTTTTTAACCTTTAGTTAACATCTGTTCTGTTGTTCCGGCTTGTTGTTTCTTGGTTTTGTGTTTTTAACTTGTCCATCACCCAAAAATAATTCAAATCCTAGTTCTAAATGAAAAATGAGAAGTCAAAGTAGCTGTTGGCCAATGCTTCTTAATTATATTATTGGCCAAACCTATCAGCTCTTCAACAGCACATAAGAACAGCACTTCAAAATAAAAGTCCTTCAGGCAGTACTGTTAACTCGAGGTGTAACGATTCATCGACATATATCGATTGGATGATTGATGATCCAATCAGATCGATGGAAAGTCAAAACAGCGATCTAAATCGATGCTTCAAGCTATGATTTTTTTTTTTTTTCTAAATTCAGACAGACACTACTGCAGGACGGTGAGTTTGCCGACTACGTCTACATCTTTATCCATATACAACCGCCGTATGAGATCGTTAACTGATACAAAAACACTCCCCTCATTATGGCTGAGGTAGCGCGAGTGTTGTCTGCAGCAGACTCCAGATAAACAGAGAGGGGAAAGTCTGCTGCTACATGTCTCCTTTGATACACTGATTTTATTTCACCGTCTCACGTTAGATTTATAATGAAAATATAAACTGTCCAAACTCAACGTGGTTCAGTGAATAAACTACAAATGAATTACCTGCCACATTTACAGGCCCCTGTGTAAAGTATGAAAGGCTGATATAGAGCAGAAATGTATGTTGAAGTCCACATGTGTGTAGATAAGTTCATGAAAAAAAACTAAAATGGGTTGGGTGTTAACATGCACTGAACAAAAAAATTGGATTTGTCTCAAGTGTATCTTCAAGTTCTCTAGAAAGCAGCCGTACACAATGTTGGCTGTTTCTACTGGTCCACTCCATGTGATAGATTTAAAATTCTCAGCTCACAATGAATCAGTGCAACATAATCTTATTATATTTCTTAGTTTTATGACAGAAAATGCTGCACAGAGACCTGCTGCTTCAATTTCAAGGGCTGTTATTGTTTCCATTAGGCCAGTATGCCCGTTATCAGCGACATAATCAAAGGATGAGTTTGAATTTTTCAAAATCAGACTCAAACCAACATTTGCAGCACTATGTGTGCAAAAAAAAACAAGTTTTTGCTCTCTCCCAGAAAAAAAGAAATCCCTTAAAATGATTAAAAAAACTAAAGTGAAACTCCAACAGGATGACAAATAAAATATCTGATATGCCAAGTACTGGTAACTCTCCATCTGTGGTGGTTTTGCACACACCATGGAAACAGAAAGACTTTTATTTACCAAGTTAAAGAGCTGAAGCTGCGTGGTTACTTAAGAAGTCAGACAGATTAACCAACAACTTTAATGTTCAAAATACCATGTGAGCACTGAATAAAGAAGTACTTGAAACATGTGAATAAATCTTATAATTACCAAGGACAGAGGAATGCTAGTGATATCTCCAGATCAGACTGTTCACAAAAAAATGGAAATACAGTGAACTCTTCAGGAAGTAATTTTCCTTGATGGCGTGATGTCTGTGAATGATTGGGAACTCATAATTACCAAATGATTTATTAGAAATATGTCATCTATAGATGTGAATCAGTGCTTCTAGTCAATGTGGTTAATACTGAGGTGTCTGTGGTGCAGTGTAGTTATAAAAGGCTAATTATATTGTGAGCTGCTGCAGACCAGTTATCTTTCTTGCCTCAATGTAGCTGGAGTCAGATCCCCAAACTTTCTCATGAGTCTCATTAGTTAGAAACGTTGGTCCACTATTAAACCTGTCGGTATCATGTTTAATCACTTTAAAACACGGGGTATTGAAGGGTCTCAAAGGTTAGAAAACTTTGACAACCCCTGGTGTTTTGATGCTAAAGGTCAGGTGTGTTTACTCACGGTCAGCATGGGCGTAGTCAGAAGCCCCCAGGCAAAGAACTCCAGGAAGATCACCACCACCGCATGAGTCACTTTGGCTCGGCCACGCTGCGGCGAGAAGAGAAGCAGAAACATTAACTATTCATCTGTGGGAAACAACCTCATTTCCTGTTCAAAACTCATCTCATACATCTATAACCAGCAGTGTAGTCTGATATGACGACTTCACAGCTTCTCTGCTGCTTCTCATTTTGGTGATCTGAAGTCTCTACTGTGGTTCTCATATTTGATGTACTGATGATTCTTTAAAAACACCTACAAACCTAAAGGAAACTGGCTCTGGCATGTTGTACCAATGTTTCCTACCTCGGAAATAAAAATCAGAACTAATTTATAATCAAACCTCCCATGGAAACAAAACTCCACTGTCAAGGTACCTTAAATGTTTGTCAAATCTGTGAAAAAAGTCTTTGGTAACAGGAACAGGTATAAGAATTTATGAGAACTAGTGTTGTCTGAATAACAGAATTTAAACTTTAATATGATTCTAGTAAAAAATTCCACAGTGATGACCATGTTGTTTAGACTATTGCAACTAAAGTCTTAGGTCCACTATGGGTGATTGCTCATTTTTGACTTCACACAGTGGTAGTTTAATGTCTAGAGTTGTATTCAAACATCATCATTAAACAAATAAAATGAAAAGTGAAGAGAAGCCTGTTTGAATGTTTTTAAAAATGTATGACGTTCCCTCAGCCCCAACATGTATCTGAAAAACTAAAACTAACACTAAAACTAATAGAAATGAAACTGAAACGAACATTTTTGCAAAATAAAAACTGAACAAACAAACCAGCAGTAAGAACAAATAAAAACTAAACTGTAATTGAAAAAAGAAAACAAAATAAAAAATAAAAACTATTGAAAAATCCAAAACTATTACAACCTTGCTGTGCAGTACTATTTTACCTTTATGTACAATTTTTGATGGATTCATTCCCCTCCTACATATTCATCTCATATAATATATGTACTTTTAAGTTTCAATACTTAACAATACTATCATAGCTAACAGATCGATTTACGTTATTGATCCAAACTGGGAAAGCAGCCAGTTATCAAACTAGTAAAGCAGTAGAAGAAGGCACCTTAAATAACACCAAAAAATATGGAGAACAAAAAATATATACATCCATAGATATGCGTTAATTTACCCACATCACTAATAAAGTCTAAAATCAAGCAAATCAAAATTAAAAAGATGAATAAAATGCATGGACACTAGGTTTTTAACGTAAAGTGTACATTGAATGTTAAATTTTTACCACAGGTGGAGGTCAGTCAGTGATCAGTGATGTACATGAGGTAGAATTGTCATGCAAATGCAGGGATAACGCTTTGTTAGCATGAGCTATCATCAACAAATCTTACATTTTGACAAACTTAACTCATACCTTACTCATAAAGTGGTTTAAAAATTAACTTTAATGTAATGACACTATTTCAGCATATATTAACACAGTCAAACATATCAATGAATATCAGAGACATTATAAAGGTCTGAGGCACCACAAACAGGGCAGTTTCTTGTTTTCAAATAAACAACATTTCCAAGCAAACTCCTGCACACTGTCTAAACAGCACAAACACACTGCACGTACAAGTTTCTGTGAGGAAAGGTTGACAATGTATTTTTTTCAGCTGCTCATAAAACAACGTATAGACATTTCCCTTT
Source organism: Cheilinus undulatus (assembly GCF_018320785.1). Taxonomy (NCBI): domain Eukaryota; kingdom Metazoa; phylum Chordata; class Actinopteri; order Labriformes; family Labridae; genus Cheilinus; species Cheilinus undulatus. Next base: position 4,334,215 of record NC_054869.1, on the reverse strand, counting down.
TTGCTCAAACCATGACTGAAGATCCAAAGTTTCTTTAAAGCTTCAATAATTTTCAGTACAACCAGTCATCAATAAAACATAAGATTTATTGTTTTAAACTGTGTTGAATGAAAAAATGTCAGTACATTTGGTCTGTTTGAAGCTTGTCAAAATAGTTGTAGCCCTAAAAGGTGCACACATCACAAAAACATTATCTCTGTGGTCACTATAAAAATCCTGTGGTTTATAATATTTCCCACTGCCAGGGAAACCTGTGCCATTCATCTCTCACTATGTACTTTACGGTCATAACTTTTAATCTACAGCATCTAGTCTCATGTTTCTGCTTGGATTCAAGGGCCTCAGTGAGATGGAAAAAGTAGTGTGACTATGACTTGCACATTTTTCCACATTATACGTCAAATCAGTCAGATTTACGGCTGTGAGTGATGAAACTAAATGATGATAATCTCTGTTTATGGTTCATTAGAGAGTAAACTGACAGCCTGCTAAAAACAGATGTGTGAATGGGACACTCTCAGCAAAGAAGGCATTAAATGCACAGGACTGTAAGTAAACTCTGCTGCCAGAGAGCTCTCAGTTATAATAACAGGAAAAGATGACATGCAGTGGTCTTCCTGGTTCACACCGAGAGCTGCTCACAAAATACTCTGGGATTATTCACAGCGTGAAGAAGGAAGGCCAGTGTTAACAGCTTTTACCTCACATTATGCAAAATACATCCATGAAACGAAAGCAGTGGTTTACTGTTAAGTAAACACACTGTATTAAGCGCAGTAATTGTTGAATAGAAACTTCATTTTAAAAGAATAAGGAAGCAAAGGAGGCGAGCAGAGCTCAACATGGCTTGGATGGATCCACGGGGCTACGTTGTACAAGACTGTTTTAATCTGTCCGATAAAATAATCTTGTTCTGTCTCAGTAATTAGGTGTGCAGATTAACATTTGCTGTTGATGCCAGTTCATACCACATTATTTGCAGATGGCTGATGTTTGTCAAAGTGGCCGATACTAGCTGAGAACTATGTTTAACTTTTATATCAGTGCATCCCAGAGAATAATTGTGCTCCATCACAAGTGAGCAGCAAAAAATCTGACTGAGGTACAGCAACAGAACGGCAGCTTCAATGAGCAGTCCCTGTTTCTCTAAGTAGCAGTCTTTACTTTAACATTTAGTACTTTCACAATAATGATGAACATGTTTCTGTTATGGCAGCCACCACTGCAAAAATTTCCAAACAACTATAAAAATTAACAAATATCTGTGGCTTTAAAAACTGTTGGCAATAGTTCAGGGAATCTAAGTATTCAAGAAAAAAACGTACTGTAGATTTAGTTGTGTTTAATTTAGACATTTCAGTGCTAAAGTTCTACACATTTAACCTTTAAAATCTGAACACTAAAGCTGATATAGAAGCTGTTTCAGAAGATTAACATTTCTATGCCAGTGATGCATATAACCTGCTATGCCAGGGTATATAATGTTGGGTATTTTATTCCTGCATGTAGAGCTGGCAATTAATTGAAAAATAACTGAAACCAACATTTAGAACCTATAACCGACATAAACCTGCTGTGTCAATCATTTCAATTTTTTCCCTTGTAATTCACTGTCTCCTAATGTTCCACCCCCTTAAAAGCAAACTACTGGCCGTGCAGTGATGTGATAGGTAGCCAGGTGTTGCAAGGCATGTAGCCTGCTGTAAACCCAAGAGAAGTACTACTCATGCGTCCCCTTTCCCATCCAGTCCACTAAAACTCAAACACGGAGCTGACTGTGCAATGTGAGCAGCAAAGTTAATTTTTACTTTTTATAAAAAAGCATAAAAATAATTTATTTTCTTACCAAGAAATACAAGTTGTTTATCTTCTACTTGTCTTGGAAAATTTGACTTTACAAAAAAGATTTTCATTTCAGCTGATGTGTGTTTGGATTTAAATAGTTTCAATAAATAACCATAAATTGTTAATCTGTGCATGCTTCTTTCAATTATTTGTTTTAAAATTATACAAGTATTTTCAGAAAAAAACAGAGTAGGAGGTTTGGGGTGGAAGAATCATTTATTAAACATAATAGAGGTAAAAAGATCAATTAATCGTGATTTTGATTTTAACCATATTGTTGTGGTAAAACTTCACTGGAACATCTGAACTAGGAGGCAAACCTTAACCAGAAAACAGACAACCTAACCCTCTAGTTTTTATCTCCAAATAATTCAACGTGTCGCTCTGTGGCTTCAAAAGCAACAATAGGATGTGGTTTAATTGGTTTCTACTGAAGACAGACAACAGCAGAGTCAGTTTTCAGTATAAAGGAAGTGTTGCTCTTCTTGTATTGCATGCTGCAGGCAAAGCTGAGCTTGGATGAATGTATGAAATCCGGGTGAAGTGGAATAAAAGCGCTCTAGAACCAGATGAGGTGACTGAAAATTAATCTGAAATTATTTCTAAGTGTGTCAGCCATTCATTGCAAAAACACTAAAGTTGCTCTCTGTTATCTTTTCAGATATGAGTACCTGTTGATTTTCTCTGCTATATAACATTAGAAACTGAATACCTTTGAGATTGTTTGGACTCTTTGAATGAAAGCTGCAGCTTCAGCTCTGGATGTGAAGATGAATGTTGAACTAACATGGGTAAATATACCAGTGAAGTATTTTGGGGGCATTAAAGTCGGATGAGCTTTGATATTGCAGACATGTTTACTGCCATTTGCATGATGCTTTCATAGAGAGATCAGTGGTACATATTTACAACTACGGACTGCACATTAGCTCCAGTAAAATCAGCACTATTTCATAGCTTCACATCAAAATGTCACATTTCCATGTATTACACTCACTGGCAGCATCAAAATTCAAAACTAACACAAATGACAAAGGAAAGGAAAGTGATTCTCAGTCCCATTGGCCATACTAATGCTCATATCGTCTCTGCAGTTGGCTGTTTAACATAATTCTGCCTCTGTTTGAGGTTTCTGCTTTCCCAGTTAAAGGCATTTGTTGTAACTTTGCTGCATGTAGCTTAGTACTGTGCTTGCAGTGAACTAATGTTGGTTCTATGTAGTAATATAACCAAGAGTACAAAGTTGACCTGCTTTTTGTAAAGTGTCTTGAGATAACATCTGTTATGAACTGGTGCTATACAAACAAAGATTGAAGATAACTTTATGAAACACTTCCAGGCTGATCCTTTGTCTACTTTAGGCCAGGCATGATTTCAAGCTGCTTGTGACCTGTTTTTGAGTCGTCAGACTGGTTCTAAAGTAGAGTCTGAATGTCAGCCTCAAACTGAGTTAGTTGTGCAGTGCACAGGGGAACACAGTGGTTGATCACACATCGATCAGCTGTTCATGACTGGTCAGAAGAACTTCTGCCATGTTTGATATTTTGGTTGTAGCTGACAGGGAACATCTGTTATGATTTAGCTGCTGGTTGTGTTTGCTGGTGATGCTGTGTGTGTGAGAGACTGCAAGAGTGTTTTTGTTAGTGTATGTATTTGAGCTGTCTGAAAGAGACAACAGAGTTACAGATAGATGTGACTTCAATCTCTGTCTTTCAGACATTTCACAGGAAACTTTGACATTTGTGAACATTTTTTCCCAATTTTAACTTGTGCAGTGTGAGTACTCAAGTTACGCTAACTACAGTGCTCATTACAAATGAGTGCTTGAATCACGGTGGTGGTGGTTGTACATCTTTAAGGAAACACAATATTATCAACATGATAAAGGTCAAACATCAGCAGAAATTTTCAGAACTGCAGATATTTACAGTGGATATATCTGCCATACATGTTGGCAGTATAAATCATGAATCTGCACTAACTATCGGCAAAATGTACGACTGTATTACCATGTGTAGGTGGTTGTCCATGGCGTCACACACTCAATGGGACCCACTATGATCATTTTAAATGAAGTTTTCAAACATAACACATCTACCAGATAGTCTACTTCCCTGCTCCCAGGGTTGCCAGGTCTGTGTGACAAAACCAGCCCAATTGCAGATAAAAACTAGCACAAAACTAGCCCAAAACAAAGCCCTATGCTGAAATTCAAAATACAGTAAAACCTCTGCCACACTGCATATATTGCTTGATTGCCCGCACACATTCTGCTTCTCTGTGGGTGGCGTGTATGTCTGTGTGCCATGTTCCATGTTTTCCTGCCTCTCTGCTGGTTGTTTTAGTTGTACTTGAGTGTAAATAAGAGTAGTGTGTTCTGCTACAGAAATTAAATACTCATACACAAGACATAAAAAATGGGTCCGCTCAACCCGCGGACAAAAAAAACTACCTGCGGCAGTGCGTAAAAGTAGCCCAATTACGTGGGAAAACCGCAGACCTGGCAACCCTGCCTGCTCCTCTCTAAGCTCTGCTTGACTCAGCTCAGATTTCAGAGCTCAAATTTTACAATTGAAAAGCTTTATACTAGGGGTGTGACGACACACTTATCTCATGAGACGAGACGAGATTTTACACTTTTTTTTAAATTTTGGAAAAAAAATGGGTAGATAATATGTCCTTTATACAACTGAAAGTCATAACTGCAAAGCATTCAGGTCTATTCAAAAATGTTTGAACTAAGTACTGAATAGGCTATCAGTGCTTCCAAAGGGTGTTTTGTCTAACGCTGACTCAAACTGTACAATTTAATGCTCTTCAAATCAAACTTTTCATTTTGACAGTCTACAAAATCTTTAATTTACTACACTATGCACTCATCGCTACAATTACAATAACCATTTTCAATATTATACTTCAATGTATATAATAAAAGCATTTAGATTATTTTAAAAGTATTTGAAGCACTGTTTACAACAGACTGAAATATAGAGAGCTGCATCAGTAAAATCAAACTATTTTTCATCCTCTTTAAGGACATCCATATTTAAAACACTCAAAATACATCTTTAAGTCAATAACACGCTGTAATTTAAAGAAATAGATTATTTTATCATTCTGTGGTCTTTTTTCTCATCTGAGCTTTAATAGTGTTGGACACGATGTACAGATGAGCGTGTGTTAATGTGTGTGCGTTGGTGAGAGAGTGTGTGTCTCTGTCTGCTGTCATACAACAAACAGGGTGTGTTTAACTGAAGCTCTAACTTCGCTTTTTGGAGGCAACAGTGGACTCTATGGCACTCAAACAGAGTTTGTTTTGCTATGTTTACCGCTGCAGTATGCAGACCCGTTGCGCTACACATATTAAGCTTCTGACTGCTGATAGCACAGCCAACAGCTGATGGATGTGTGACTGACAGGCGGTGAGATGAGAAGGAGACATGACGAAGCCGCGACTCAAAGTTATAAAGTCTCAAGTAGCGGCACTACGAGCGAGTCTGTGCACATACACGAACTAAATAAACGCTGTATTCTCTTCAAGGAGACTGCACAGACTTTCACTAGCAGCATTGCATCAATTCACACCGTTATGATGATGCATAGGCGGATCATGTACGGCCCAAGTAGCGCACGTGAGGGAGTGGTTGGAGCGGTCATCTTAATGGATACCGGATCAGCTCCGTTTCCTCATTTGCTCTCTCACCAAGAGTTTTAAAATGTCCAGGACATGTTCGTGATCTTTCATAACTTCAGGTTTGGTATTGTTTTCTGTTAGGAGAGCTGCTGCTCCAAGTGTCTGTGCAATATTGATCTCGCGAGATTGATTTTTCCGCAACGAGAAATCTCGTGGCACGGGATCTCGTCACACCCCTACTTTATATATAACTTTAGCAAAAATATGTAAGGAATATTGGCGTATGAACTTGAAATGGAAATGGCACAGAATTCACCTGACCTTCTCTCACAATGGTAAAGAACTGAGTAGGGAGTGACATATCCTGACCAAGAACATGGATGGATCAGGTTTGACATTTCTAGTGTTATTATTAAGAATATGCGAGTATCTATTAATGCTGTTTGATGGTAGAATTAGGAAAGGGCAGGCACCAGGGAAGGTTAAAGTTTTTGTAGACCAGGGACTTGGAGGCCAAAAACTGTAAATATAAGGAAAGTGTTTTGTTTTATATAAAGAATCATTGAGTAAGTAGTGAGGAAACTGTACCTTTGATTGGACACTGAGACTTTCCAACTTGCATAAGATCTTTTCTCCCAGTGGCATAGGGATCAGACTATTATTATTTCTTTCTGCTAATTGAAAAGAGCAAAAAGGTTTTTCAATGTAGATGATTTGATTGTACTTGTATCTTGACAGAGATTCATAATCTTGAATTATGACAAACGTAGTTGGCAACTGCTACTTAACTGTAAGATACAGGCCATTGATACACACAGTGAGGTGAGCAGCAATCCCAGTTTCTAAGACGTTTGTACAAATGTAGACTCTAGCAATTTTAAGGCTTCCAGTGTGACCACTGCAAATTAATATTGGACAGAAGTGTTTCCTGTAAGGTTGTCAACATGTTTGATTTTAAATCTTAACACAGAACTTATTTCTAAAAGTTACAATCTCTGTTACTGTAACCACTGAAAGTGCTGAATTGTACTGAAGGTATGTGTAGGACGAGAAAATGATTAACTGCAGCTAAAAGGAAAACAATCAGCTCACTGTCCAGTTTTCTATGGGTAGCTTAATTTTACACGAGGCAGTATTTTGCTGAACAAGGCCCCAGGAAGATCAAAACATTGCTTTGTGAAAAAATAAAGTTGGGAGCTGAGCAGTGTGCAGACTGTTTTCCTCTTTACTGGAGATGGAGGGAACAGATCAATTTCTGCAGGCAAACTCCAGCACAGTTTCCAAAATGTACAAAAACACCAGAAATATCTAACGATTATGGTCCAAACTTTTGTTCAGTTTGGACTGTGTAAACAGTAAATAAAGACAAGAAACTGCAGAAAACTGGTTGCCTTGGACTTCATTTTTTTGTTGTCATGGTACTGACATGAGCATCTATATTGTTAAATCTTATAGCATCACATCAACATTTAGCAATTTGGAATGATGAGATGACAGCTGTTAAAAGTAGCCTTTGATGATGCACTGAGATTATTACTGAAGAGACCAAGATGGTGTGGTGCAAGTGAGAGGTTTGGAACTGCAGGAGTTAATACTGTACATCAGTGGTGCTTAACCTTGCCATAGCCGGGAGCCACATTGACAAAAAATGTTGTTGCAAGAGCCACAATACATAAAGGTCTCTTGTTTTCAGAAAAGAAGGAATGAAAACTATGATATATGGTGCAATTTGGGATGGGGATTATATTTTTTATTGATAATGTCACTCTTATTGGTACTCCTAATGATTCCAAGTCCTTATCAAGGCTACCTTAAAAAAATTTCCAAGATTTATTTGAAATATGAGATGATGATACATTTTAAAAAGAACTGGTGATAACTGAGTAGAGCTTGTGTTAAGGCGTTAAAGTGCTTAGTCCATTTTTATACAGAAGTTACCACAAAGTTTGGGAGTGCTTACCAAAGCTACTTTAAAAGGAGAAGGATAACTGACCCACAGCAGCAGCCAGAGTTGACAAACCCTTATTTTTTAACCTTTAGTCAGTCAGAGGGTTCTTCAGGTTGTTTTAAGTTGATTTGCATGCTGCCAAGGACTGCAAAGTAGGGGTGGGTGAAAATATCGATTAATCGATGCATCACTATATTTCCCCCCTCAATTCAATATCGATTCAGCAAATCCTCTGAACCGATTCACCTCCTGGCCAGTGGGGGTCACTGTGTGTGTGATTTGCATTGTATGGACGGAGGCTCCACTCAACCAAACAACAACCAACCATAACCATGTTATGTGAGGTTTATCACAATTTCCAAGAGAAAAGAAATATTATTAAAGTTTACATGTACTTTACTTTTTCATTGTTTATACAGAACTGGCATATTTTTTTACTTTTGTACTCCTTCTGCACAAATAAGTTATTATTGTGCAAATTTTTATTCTCAGATGTTTTATTGCAAAAAAATTTTGAGGTGACCTACCACATATGTTCACATGGGCATGAAAATAATTATTAAAAAATGTCAACAGGTCATTTGTGTATTTCTACTTCTTACTGAATCAACATCAAAGCATTTAAATCACTATCGAATCAATATTGAATTAAATCGCAACCTAAAGAATCAAAATCGAATTGAATCATGAGGTTCTTAGCAATGCCCAGCCCTACTGCAAAGGCTGGTGGACTCGGGGGTTGGGTTTCCCTTTGTAAGAATGGATGTCGCTGCACCAGATATTAAGGGTTTGAAACATGCTAGTTAGCAAACAGCATTAGATCTGGGATGAACTGGGACTAGTTAGTCTGCATGATTAATAATTTCTGCTGATAATTCTTCCCTTTGAGAATATTTTGATGAGAGATTTTTCTATGAGTGGGACTTAAAAGAGCCAACTTTTATTGTGCCTTCTTGAAACATGGATGTCTTATGCTGTTCTTGTTTGTTGTGTTATTATTTTTTTTTTTTATCTGGACCTCAAGTCTGTATTAATTTTGGCATATTTTTAATTTTAGTCTTAGTTTCAGTCTTTAAATGAAATGCATTTTAGTTTTAGTCACATTTTAGTCATTTCTCTTCTTTTTATTTTTAGTCTAGTTTTAGTCTAGTTTAAGTCCTCAAATTTTAGTCTTTACTTTAGTCCAAACATTTATTCTCTTGCCTAAAGCTGGTACCAAATCATGGTAGTGTGTTCTCTCCAAACCTGGGATCCCTGCTTTCTACAGCTGAGAGGCAGAAAAGCTACAGATGCATTGTTTGTTGACAGATTTACCACCAGTACAGAAATATCACAGATTTTGAATGTCCGACGAAAACTCCATTACATTTTAGTCTAGTTTTAGTCATCATGACGAAAAATAAAATTAGTTTATGTCAGTTTTAGTCATCACAGGTGTATTTTTGTTAGTTTTAGTCTTGGTTTTGTCATGGAAAAAAAGCTGTTGACGAACATTTTTTAGTTTCAGTTTTAGTCAACGAAATTAACACTGCCTCAAGTCAGTATTAAAGTTTGGTTTAACTAAATAAATCGCGGTTTTACCGTTAGAGCTGGACATTTATACACTAAGTAACGTGAGCAGAGATATATGAAGTTATACTTTTCTAGTTTAGATCACTCAGAATTCTTAAAAATACAGATTTCTGCTGGTTTTTGGCTGCCACTGAAACTAGCATAACGAAGTGAAACGAGTACACACATACCGGTGGGTTCATGTGGGAACAAACTGTCTTTAGGCAACATACAGGAACCTAACTTTCAGCACAGTTAATGTTTGGACCTCTAAATCAGAGCTGTGTCCTATGTTTACTTTCTCATAAATCAACACAAGCCTAAAGACAGCTTGAGTGAAATGATTTAAACGATTGAATTAACGCTGACGTTACATCACTCTAGCTAGCTGACTGATTTAGCTAGTAGCGCTTAATAGCCGTTAATTCTACGGCTAGCAACGAACAAGTAAATAAGGCAATGATACTGAGATAACACTGCTTGTCAGTTTCATCCCAAAAGATATCCAGAAACAGTTACATTTGTACTGGACGTGTCAGTATAAACACCATGAGCCCACAGTGCTAACGAACCGAGCTAGCGCACTTCTTACCGAGCTCCGGACCAACATGATGTCGTTGGCCTCGGTCGCTGTTTTCACCCGGTTCATCTCACATCTTGCCGGAACGATTATCACTTCAAGTTCGAAAAATTCGGCATCCTCCTGAGGTTTTCCCGTCACTTCCAGAGGGTAACGCTGCGCGAACTACAGGTATGCTCCTCCACTACCAAGTAGTTAGGTTGAAGTCGACGCGTTAATGTTGAGGTAAACTGTGAAGGGGGCTTGGCTTGGGTTTTTCACCAAAATTCCTCTGCTCTGATTGTAATTTAACAGCTTGTCAGTATGCTTTAATTACCAGCGTTGCCCGAATGGGCGGGTACGTCGTTGTCACAGATTGGCTACCGTCAGAAACCGCCTTCAGAAGCTGTCTAAAATTTAGAATCCAACGTCTCTCCCCGGCGCGCGGTGCCTCCTCCAACGTGTGTCACAGTGGAATGTTGGCTGCTCTCAGATCAGCTTTTATTGAGGTTGCATTCTACGCCATGGATTTGAATGTTAAAATAGCTGACCCTGGATCAGCTCACGCTTCAACGGTTACCTGTCGTTAAAATAGCGCGCGCCGCCTGCTGTGCCGCCGCTCACACTACAATGCAGTGGGTGCTTTGCAATCTAAACAGCAGTTACATCGTGAAAAATATTGTTGGAATGTAAACGTCAACATACAAATAAATTCAAACATCATTTCAACTAATACTGGGATGTTGTCGAAGCTCCGTTGTAAAGAAAAACAGGTCAACAGTGTCTCACTATTTGGCAGGAAGGAGTAGCAGCTTAGCGCGCTGCTAACATCCGCCTGGATCACTATTTAGCAAGATGGAGACAGGCGGGACTCGGCGGTGGAAGAATTTTTGGCTTCAATGCAAACCTGCACAACAACTAAAGTCAAGAAAGCCAACATAATGAATTACTCTTCCTGTGCAAATCTGTAAAGTAAAAGCCCAGCGAGAAATTGGTGACATCTTCAACATTTTCAATCAAAACTGAGTAAAATGTTCACTATGAACTGTCTAAGGGGGTAACTCCTAGTAAAACTTGTAAATGAACATATAAAAAAGATCCGTTTAGCCCGCGTGTTACTAATCTTAGCTATTATTAGTCTTCATCATGGATTATTTTGTGGATTATAAATATTAAATTGAGTCTGATTCCAGTTAAAACTCCTGTCTTTGTTTAGAAAACAACACTGTAAGCTTGACAACTGATAGACCATTGTAACCATTCAAATTTGGTTTGATCTGATGTATGGGAGCTCTAAATGGACATGCATCCTTTTTTCCACAATGTTTTGTTGCACTAGCTGGCAATTTTTGAAGTTTTCTCAAGATATTTACTTTGCTATATTGAGTTAACAAAGCTAGTTTTCCCATGATAATATTTCAATTTCTCAAGATCTCTTAAGTACATTTTCTGCCTCACTCTCTCCTCCCTCTTTCCAACTCTTTCCACTGTCCTCTCGTAAAATAAATGCGTAAAAACACCAAAAACGATATCTTAAGAAGAAGAATGTACCTTTTGAAAACTTTTTAAAGTTTGAACAAGGTTTACGCACCTTTGGATAAATCCATAGAAACAAAAGAATTTTAAAATGCAACACTTGATTGAAAAAAGACTTAATGTGGGAAGAATTTTTATAACTAGATTGATTTGACATAAAGAAAGATAACAGTTGAGGGGTCCTAGTTTGATTTAAAAAGATTAATTTATTGGTGTATTATATATTTATTTCAAAATATAAAGTTTTATAGATGTTTTTTGCTTTCCTTCTACTTTTTATTGTATCTATTAAATTATTGAATTACATTTTTGATCTTTTTTTTCTCTTAAAATTCAAGGTTTTTGTCTGGTGTGTAAGTCTTCAAGCGAAAACTTTAATTTGTGATGTATTACATACATGACATTCAAAGGGTAATTTATTTTTATGTTAATCTTATCTTGTTTGCATTTCTTGAATTTCTAAAATAAGTTAAATATATTTTTACGTTTCATCACATTGCATGTATTTTATTTTGAAGAAGGACCCGGCTCACTTCCGTTTTCCGCCATCTTAGCAGAGCTAGCTTGACGCAGCGGAGGACCAAACGGAGGCAGAGCGGATCAATTTGGAGCTACGGCGGTTGATCGGGATTATGCGGCGACACTGATTGCTGCATCGGTAAGATTCTGCGGCCTCTGGCACCTCCGACCGAGCCGTTTAACGGTCCGTTTGCCCGCGTTCACATTTTACCGCAAACCAGCTAACATAGCGCCTGTGTTTTCTCCCTCACAGACCTCCCCTCTCCCTTTGTTCGCTTGCGCCTTTTTTTTTCCTACCGATGCGGGTTTTGTAAATACTGGCGCAATATGGCTGCCGTGCGTAAGGGGGTTTGCCCAATTATGTGTGCACATCTTTGAATATTTTAGGGAGATATCAGGTGAGGTGTTTGTGTTCTCGTCAGGTAAATAATGAGGGTAAACTGTGACCTCTGGCTGCTCATCTTCATCCTCATCATCAGCCAAAACAAGCAGCAACTCTTGACTAGAGCAGAGAAACAGTCGGACTGCCTGCTGGTATGTTAATGTGAGCTGGCTGTTTTAAAGTGTTTAATCACGCTGATTGTGGAGAAAAGCTAAAAACAATGAAAGGAAGAAAAGCTAAAAGATAGAGAGCTGACAGCCTTGGTGTACACTCAGGTGAGCTCACCTTGTTGTTCACACATCTAAGGTTGTCAAAATTATCGATACTTCGATACTTCTACCGGTACAGTCTCCGTCATTTGATTATCGATACTACTGAAAGGTGACACAGCTGTCATTAAACTATATCTACGTCTACAGACAGGTGATACCAGAGGAATAATTCACTAGAATATACAAGAAAAACACCTGCACACAAAAACAGATATACAGGTACTGTAATAAATAACCATAGAGAATAGGGATGGGCAACTTAGATGACGATATTGGCCACATTCATTTTGTCATAACTGCCAGAGAGACTTTTTTTTTTTTCAATAAATTGAATACTCTTAATTAGTGTTGCATGATTAGTCTAATTGCAATGATGCACTTAAATTAACATGTAAATGTCTGCAGTTATTTTTATCATGTAGTGCTAGAACGGTTTAAAAAATCCCAGCAGAAAGACCTTTAAGTTTACAAAAGTGTCACTTTGTTAAAATACCTTTTATTTATATTTATATGAAAGCAGTACTGTTAAAACTTCAGGTTTTCTATTTTTCTATGCTACTAAATATTTGATGTTTTGAGTTGAGAAATACACACTTTAAAACTATCATTAATGTTGGCTCTTTCCTCCATACCAAAGCAAGCAGACTCATGATACAGTTTATATATTATATCCTTATCATGATATTGTCAGTTGTAACAATAATTAAACATAATCATGTTGGCAGCACACTCAACCCCTGACGGGATAAGCAGTATATAAAATGGATGGATGGATGTTGGCAGCACTGCTCTCAATAAAACTACTATAATAATTTAGAATTTAACACAGGGACTCCCAAACGTTTTATGTCGGGCCGCTATTTGGCAGATGAAAATATATTCAAGCCCTGCCATGCATTTTTCAATAAATGCTAAACATGGTCACACTGTTTTCTAATAAATTCCTATATTTCTTATATATTTTTTTTTTTGTGTGTGTGAAAGATTATCCACAAAAAGTACAGAACAGCAATTACAACAAGATACTTCCAAGTTTTGGCTGCCACTTTCAGCTCATTTTTGCTGTAAATTTCCTAATGTAACAGTAGAAAAATCCTCTGTCTCACTCTGGTAAAGTGTCGCATAAAGAATAATCTTCTTCATAAGGATCTGTCTTCATAATCTAGCATTGTACAAGTTGAATTTGTTTGTGTCTCTGGTTTAGTAAGTGTGATGTCTGGTGTAGATTCATTGGTTACTTGGCAAGACCTCAAATTAATTTATTCTATTTTTTGTTGCAATGCCAGACATTGTGCACTGACTTTATTGTCTTGTTGCGCCCGCCTATTATAACTCTTAGGCCCCACTTTAGGAATCACTGATTTAACAAAATAAGAATATAAAACTTTCATCTAAATGAATTCTACCAACATTTAAACTCAAACACACAGAATGGTTAATATGAAGAGGTAAACACAGAATTCAAGCCAATTTAAGCTACTTTTACAGCCATGAACATCATTTTTACTGGTTATTGAAGTAAATATTTTATGTTTGTAAATGGCTTTAGTAATGGGTATAAATATATTTTACATAAATAAATAAAAGCCTATTTAAACTCTTCTTACTTTTACAGAGCTAAATGTATACTAGTAATGAATAATTATAATGGAAATGTTATTTTTCATGGTTTTATGGCAGACATTGTGCTTTTCGTCCTTCATATTTAAATATCTGAAGCATCTTTGATTGACAGATAGCTCGGCGGGCAGAGGCTCTGTTTCTGTCAACCAGATTGCTAGCTAGCACGCTGACAGGAAGTCGCGCTTAGTGGGTGGGCTGTTAGGTTGATCCAAAGTTCGGTTGAGGCCACGATTTCAACATGGAAGCCTCCACGGATTGGCTTCAAGAGTCGTTTGAGTCCGCGTATTGTAAGCAGACGACTGACGTCACACGGGGTTTGTCCAATTCTTTCTACAGTCGATGGTAAAAACATCATATGAGAGCTAATGTAATGTTCACAAGAGGAAAAGTAAAGTGTTGATTAGAACTGGTGGAAGAAAGAAAACAGCATGAAAACTGATAATAGATGTTCATGAGCAAAACATTACAACAAGACAACAATGGAGTTAATATTTAGACGGTCTGCAGGTGTTAACTAGCTACCTTTGTTGATCAAAACAAGAAATTGTCCAATATTTGGTGCCTTAGGATTATTTTTTTAACCAATGTGCCAAACAGCTTTCAGTATTGTTTAAGTTTTAGTATCAAAGCAGAAGAAAATCAAGCCTAGTGCTGTCATCATGCCAGATTGTGATTTTATTACATCAGATGTGATCCATTTTGACACTATGTGGTTCTAATTTTCTGGTTCCAGTACCTCACAGGTACAAACCAGAGTTTTAAGCTTGAATATTGAATTCAGGGGATTTTTTTTTTTTACCTGTTATTGTACTATAAAAACAAAAAAAGAGTACAGGAATCCTTTATTGTTTTCAGTGACCAGAGACTGCAGGTAAACTCTCTAAAGCTGGTCTTTTTCAGCTGTTGTGTCCCTCTGCCACTGCAGCATAAATAACACACACTTTGGCTTCTGAGTGACTCTACATTTGTGTCTGAATCGACTGAAACTTGCACGGTGTGCGCCTGGGTTGAATACAGTGTTTAATGCTCAAGAAACAAGAGATTAATCAATATTATCTGCCTCAGGGTTCTTTTTTGTTGCAGGTGAATCAAAACAGGTAACAGCATTGTGATTTTTATGAGTATTTTACCAAAGTTTACAATGTTCTTACCTCTAGAGCTCTACTATGAAGTCGTATTGTAGGATTAGGGATGCCACAATACCAGGATTTTTAACCTATGATAAAGTTCCTATAATATCAACTAGGGCTGGAAAATTAATCTAAATCTAGATTAAATCTCAAAATGTCCTGTAATTTTCAAATCACAGAATGTTCAATATTTCTTTGACCTGAAATTTGTTCCTAAACACCATTTTGAATAAAATAAAATAGAATAAAATAAACCTGTTCTCATACAATTGTAATAAACAGAAGTCTTAAACACACAATATTAGATTAATGATTGTTTTTAATGCTCAAAAATGCGGGCAGATTCCTGCACTGTGTCTAAATTGCACAAATTCACTCTGCTTTGTTAAAATTATATTGAATATCTGCCAGTATCGAGTCATAATAACCTAGATTAGAGTTTCAGTTGTTTTAGTTTGCAAAAATAACTGAAGTAAACAGAATAACTACTAGATATCTCAAACTTATTCCATTTAACTCAGTACAGCCAACACAGTTGTAAAACCCATAAAATCACATTTCTGCTCAGAATGGTGTCATAGCTGTTTCATTGTAATCATTCGTCAAAAAAATAAAGTTACATTTTCACTTGGTGCAGTGTTGAATTAAATCAGGTAATCAAAAATCCACTTAAGAGTGGTCAAAACAGCTGACAGACCTGAGCAGTCAAAAATAACTCTGATAACCACTTAGAGGTGGTGAAGCAGAGTCAATAGTCACAATAACAAATTCATTCAATAAATGAATCTGAAATATTATAATTCCACTAAGAGGTGGTAATTAACGTGACTTTATTTGTCACAAAAAAAATAACTGAACTAAAACATCCCAGCTCCACGTTGAAGTGGTGTAAACAGTTTAACTTGAATGGGATCAAAAACAGATGATTCAGATTCAGAACAGCAGTCCTTATTAAAATGTAGCAGCTTAACCTGAGACATGAACCAAAACTTTAACACTGCAATAAAACCCAAATATCAAAATACAAGGCACTCTTTTTTATCACAGTACAATTTCTAAAGTACAACTGGAGCTGCTACAATGCAAAACAAGGAAACGGGCGTATCGGTCTGCTATGCAAGGTTACTTGTTTTCCGTGACAAAAACTAGACTAAGACTAACAAAAATAGATCTGTGATGACTAAAATTAACAAAAAAATAAGTTCAGGTTTTTTCAAGATGACTAAAACTAGATTAAAATCGAATGTAGTTTTTGTAGGACATTAAAAATCTGTGATATTTCTCCCATGTGGGTAAATCTGTCATAAAACAGTGTAGCTGTAGCTATTCTGCCTCTCAGCTGTAGAAAGCAGGGACTCCAGGTTTGGCAGAGAACACAGAACCATGATCTGGTACCAGATTTAGGCAAGATAATTAATGCTTGGACTAAAGTAAAGATTAAAATGTGAGGACTTAAACTAGACTAAAATGTTTTTGAGTTTTCGTCGACTAAAACTAGAAAACTAAAAAGAATAGACATGACTAAAATGTGACTAAAACTAAAATGCATTTCATTTAAAGAATAAAACTAAGACTAAAATTAAAAATAGCTGCCAAATTAACACTGGTCCAAAGATAGTGCACATTTTGCTGACCTCAGTAACAGCCGTTGTTGTCATTCATGTGTTCTTATTTCTGAGGGGAAGTGTCGCTGCAGTAAATCACTTACCTTTAAACAGATCACAGAAGAAGTGTGTGAGAAATGGCTGCTTCAAGAGCAGGAATAATTAGTAAATGGACTCTTAATCAGGTATGTTGCTGCTGTTGGATACTTCCAGTCATTATTCAAGGGTAGAATAGCTGTTACCTCAGTGTAAAATGAATCTCTGTGAGTGCTTAAATGGCTGTATAATGGGCTTTGCTGTAGGTGTTGTCTCCAGGTGACTGAGTTCTTTTTAAATGGCTGCAGTTACAATGAAGATTAAAAGTCCATCCTCCACACAAACAAGGCATCTGGTACTCTTAGCTGATGGAAATCTCATCTTCCTTTATAGGTCCTCTCCCATCCTAATAATGACACGTCACACCAGAGAACATTTTTAGGCGCTTGTGTAGAAGGACCAAAGGAACATCCTGTTTTAATAATTTACTCAGCTCTTCTACGAAGCTCCTCTTGAGGATCTGAGCTCCCTGTGTTGTTATGATTTTGTTTGTGCTTCATTCAGTGAGTTTCATGCATACGAATGTCATGGATGTATAAAGGAGAGTGGTAAACCGCATCAGATGATGTTCAGGGTTTTCTGAATGTGCCGGGTCTTCCTTGCAGCATCCTGTTGTCAGTGTGTATCATGTGACAGCGCTGGAGAAGTCATTACACGGTCTGCTCTCTGTGCTCACTGGCTTCAGTGCACGTACGGAGGGCAATTTCTCAAGTAACACAAAGAGACATCCTGATGGTAAAACACTGGCTTTAAAAATGGATTCAGACAGGGTCAAATGATCAAACGAGCAGATTACAGAACAAGTCATCTTCCCTTATGATCTACAGGGCTTTGAGGAAATATTTGCCCTGTCCTGATTTCTTTTTTTATATGTCACACTGAAGTATTTTAGATCATCAAACAAATTTAAGTATTAGACAGAGATAACCTGAGCAAATACAAGTCAGTTTTTAAATGACTTCATTTATTAAGGGAAAAAGCCGCCATACCTGCCTGGCCCAGTGTGAAAAAGTCATCGCCCCTAGATCTGTGAACTGGTTGTTCCACCCTCAGCAGCAACAAGTGCAAGCATTAGTGATAACTGGCAATAAGTCTTCCAGCATAAGTTTTTCAGCATGAACAGCCTGTTTAAGGTCATGCCACAGCATCTCAATCAGGTTTAAGTCCAGACTTTGACTAGACCACTCCAGAACCTTCATTTAGTTTTTAGTCCATTCAGAGGTGGACTTGCTGGTGTGTTTGGGATCGTTGTCCTGCTCCATAACCCAAGGGTGCTTGAGCTTGAGGTCATGAACTGATTCTCCTTCAGGATTTTCTGGTAGACAGCAGAATTCATGGTTCCATCATTTATAGCAAGTGGTCCAAGTCCTGGTCCAGACCATGACACTACCACCTCCATGTTTGTCTGTTGGTCTGATGTTCTTTTGGTGAACTGCTGTTAGTTTTACTCCAGAGGGGACAGGACGCACACCTTCCAGAAAGTTCCTCTTCTGTCTGTTCAGTCCACAGAATATTTCCCCAAAAGTCCTGAGGATCATCAGGATGTTTCTTGGCAAATGTGAGACGAGCCTTTGTGTTCTTTTTGGTCAGCAGTAGTTTTGGCCTTGGAAATCTCCCATAATGCCATTGTTACCCAGTGTCTTTCTTATGGTTGAATCATGAACCCAGACCTTAACTGAGTCAGTGAGGCCTGCAGGTCTTGGGATGTTGTCTGGGTTCTTTGGGGACCTCCTGGATGAGTTGGCGTTGCACTCTTGTAGGTTGTTTCCACCAAGCGGTCCGGCTCAGTTCAGTGCGGTACGGCACGCATTTTTTTGCATTTCCACTGAGCAAAAGTTGGAAAGGGTCCCAAAAAATGACCTGTACCATTCCACTTTTTGGCATGCTTCCGTAGGGGTGCCAGTCTTACCTATCCGTACCAAAAAGGTGGAGCTACGCACACAACAATAGGGGCTGCACTGACGTCACGTCAGTCATTGACACAGCTGCTTGGATGCCTCCAGGCTGCAAAACACAGAAGTCTGCTCTGTGAGGAGTGGCGAAAACAGGAGAAAAACAGACTAATATCTGCCTAAATGGGAAATATTTGGACTTGACGGAGATCCAAACTGTTTCCTAGTCTGTGGATATTGGTATCTGGCCACAAATCAAGTTTCCTGACGTTTATCTGGACCTGATTTTAGGAACACAAGGCAGAGCCTGAAGGCTCACATCAGCCTGATCCATCCACGATGGATGAGAAACTAAATTAATGCTTAAGTTTTGTGACTAAGAAGCCTTAGAACAGTTCATTCTCTTCTGTAAATAGTTATTAAAATACTTCTTACTTTAGATAACCTGTGAAAACATCCTCTGTGGTTGTTGACAGCTCGTAAAACTTCAGGCTGCAGCCTATTTGAAAATGAGATCAGCGCACCCCGGATTTCTGACTTAATCTAGCTTGATTTTAACATCATCTGAACTTTAACTTCATGTTTAATACGGCAAATTTTCACAGTACAGCTCTAAACTTTCATATTTTGTTGTATAAACTTTTCTAGACTAGATATACTAGATATATACATATTAACGTACGTACAGTAACTATTTTGACTCGTATTGCAAATTTGATGTCATTTGCTCTGTTTAAGGGCATTATCATTTTTGTCACTCATTTTGATTAAGAAAAACATACATAAAACAAGAAAATCTCTGCTACTGCAAAAACTTTATTTATTAAACTGGTATTTTGACACATTTTAAGTTAAAGAAATGTTGCAACTTCTATGATTTAACAACTGCAGCAGACCATATTGCCATTTAATCTTTTTTGTGTTTAATTGCCCAGCCCTACTTTGCCCTCAGTGATTTCAGATTGATGATATCTGGGTTTTGGAGTATTTGTCAGACTAAAACCAGACATCTGAATATTTTTCCGTTGGGTTCTGGTGTTTTGTGGATAAATCAATCAAAGATTATTGAAGAAAATGTTAGAGGTAGTCTTTGCTTGGCTTCAGAGCTGAACTGAGCCGTTTTACGGAGCTGTAGGAGTAAATCAGACACTGTTTGTCCTTTCAGCTGTGCAGTGATGCTAAAAGAAGTCACATCTCTAAATCTTGGCTCCTTTAACGATCACTTTTTTAGCCTCTGTCCCAGCTTTAATCCTTCACATCAGATCTGTACCTCCCGCTGTTTCCAGGGCTTTAATCTCCCCTCCTGTGGCCCCCACGGTCTGCTCGATCGCCGTCTGATCCCGGCCTGATCAGAGCCCATGCTGCTGCTGCCGGGTACTGTTACTGCAGCGCCGCATGTGTGTCGAGGTCTGTGGTTCAGCCGTTTACGTTGCAGTTTGTGCTCATTGTTTTGCAGCATGCAGCTCATCGGAAGCCCTCTGTGTATCGTAGATTTTATCACCGTGGACCGTTATCTGCAGAACAGCAGGAGAGTGTTTCTGAGGGAAAATCTTCCTATTAATGTCACTTATGCAGTAGAGCTGTGTGTTTGTGTGACCTTGTAAGGCGGGATGTGTCTCTTGTTATCTGTTATTTTATCTTCTGCTGCTGCTGCTGAAGGACTCAAGTTTATTCTGATTCCTCCTGACAGTATCACGTTTCTGCTTAGGTTTTACTGCCTGATGGCTTAAATGATGTTAAGCATCAGTTTTTCCTCCATTGATCGGGCTTTGAATACACGAGAAGTTTGAGCGGTTTGTTCACAGCAGTCCTATTAAATGTCAAATTTTTTAGGGATGCAGGATATCAGTATCTGCAGAAACTGTTGATATTTAAAACATATTTATCAGCTGTAAATACTGAAAAATGTTGGGCCATCTGACATCAACGGGGACTGTAAATTGCAGTGTAATCAAATCCATGTTCTTAAATATGGAGTTGGCCCCCTTTCACAGCCTCCACTCTTCTTGGAAGGCTTTCCACAACATTTTGGAGTATTCTGTGGGAATTTGTGCCCATTCATCCTGTGGAGCATTTATGAGGTCAGGCACTGATGTTGGACCAGAAGGCCTGGCTCACAATCCCTGTTCCAATTCATCCCAAAGGTGCTGGACGGGGCTGTGGTCAGAGCTCTGTGCAGGCCAGTCCAGTTCTTCCACACTAAACCCATCAAAGCAAGTCTTTCTAGTCCTTCTTTGTGCTCTGGGGCTGGAATAGAAAAGGGCCTTTATCAAACTGTTGCCACAAAGTAGGAAGCAAAGCATTGTCCAGAATGTCTCGGTATGCTGAAGCATTAATGGGGCTTTTTCATTACATGGCGTGGCTTGGCTTGACTTAGCACTGCAGCCAGCAGCATGGGGTTTGCTTTTCCACCACAACCGAGCTACCCATTTGAGGACGCGTCTAGAGCTGATGACGCAGTGTTTTGAGCCCTCTTCGATTTCTCTACACTGTCTGATCTGAATGACTTTTACATTGTGTTAGAGCAAAAATCAAACTGTAGACCGACAGCGCTGCCAGCTGCTCTTTTTACATTCCCTCTCTCCACCGTCTCTCTCTCCCTCTGCGATCAGTAAACAAACAATAATTCGCTCTTTTCACCAAAAGTAGAAGACTTTCCTGCATTTAAGTCAAAGAACAGTCTCCTTATTGTTGATTTGTGGGTCTCTAGAGAGCAGAAAATGAAGACAACCACTTTTTTGGATTGGGCAGTGAGAACAGCATGCACAATGCGCCAGAATGAATTGAAGACAGACTCTGTCATGGGCGAAACGTTACGAACATCTCCAGCATTTTATTTGTTAAAAGTCTAGAATTCATTTGTCTATAAGAAGGGGACAGGGTCAAACTTTTGTTATCAGTAGGTGCAGAAGTTAGTGTGAGAAGCCGTGTGCAACTATATCAGACCGTAGTATGCACAAAAATCTCAGGTTTTGGTCTTGTGCCATAAATATTTAAGTCAATATTTTTTAAGTCATACAGTGAATGCTGACACCGCTGTAACAGAGTTATGGACAGCTGGAGCAGAGGCAAGGATAAACGTATCTCACCCGTCTCCCCGTGGGGTGAAAATTGATCATGGAGAGGTTATCAGTAGCAGAGTGGGGTAAATCCCCCCAGCAAATCAGACCCTGCGAAGTGCTTCGACATCAGCGCGGCACGCTTGAAGGTTGGGCTGGCCTGCTTTGGGCCATTTGAGCACAGCTCAGCGTGGAGCGGCCAAACTGGTGATGGAAATGCAAATCAGCACGGCTTGGTTTGGCTCGGCGCGGCCAAAAGCCGTAGTGGAAAAAGCCCCAGAAGATCAGTCTTCACTGGAGATAAGGAGCCTAAGCTCAAACCCTGAAAAACAGCCCCATACCGTTATCCCTCCTCCACCAAACTCCACAGTCAGGCAGGTAACGTTCTCCCAGCATCCTCCAAATCCAGACTCACCCATCTGACTGCCAAACAGAGAAGCGTGATTCATCGCTCCACAGAACACGTTTTCACTGCTCCACAGTCCAGCGTCGCTGTGCTTGACACCGCTCCATCTGATGCTTGGCATTGGACTTGGTGATGTGATGTGACGTTTTTTCAAAGACATGGTTTTGGTCTTTTTTTTTTTACCTTTATTGGTAGAGGGAGGACAGTGGATAGAATCATTTTTGAGGATGGCATCAGAAAACTGTCACCCCTACCTCACATGTATGCCATCAAAATTTTTAGTCTCTGTCCACCTCACTCCCACTGACTTTCTGTTAAAACATTCAGTTAAAAAACGGATTCTTATCAAGCTAGCTATGAGATCCTGCTTTGATGGTAACCACATGTGGACAGCCACATGATATTCAGAAAATAAATAATTCATAAATTTGTAGGGGAATGGTTTTATCTAGGGCTGAGTGGTTTGTGATTTTTTTCCCTCAGTATTGCGATTTGATTAGCAACTATTCCTTAAGTTCCTCAACTTATGTATATTCCTACAAACACAAGCAATAAATCATTCTATATTATAGCCAACACAATATTAGATTAAACAACAGCTGAACAGTTTTGAAAAAATATCTAACTGTGCTGATTTTGACTGTTATTGCTAATCGGACATGAATGTTTATAAGAAAAAGGACAAAAATTAAGAAAGGATTGTTTGTAGACTATTAAAAAAATGATATATTTGTAATGCATGACATCTCTGCTGCAGAAAAAAGCTTTTAACTGGCATTTTTACACAAATCTCGGTTTAAAGAAATATTGCACCTTCTGCAATTTGATAATTGCAGCAGGCCAAAATATGATTTGATCTAATTTTTCGATGAATTGCTTAGCCCTAGTTTCATCATTTGCATGATTATCTTAACAAAAATGCTGCAAAAGCCCCTGGTTTCAGCGCGGTCTCTGACCCCTAATGTGACCTGTGTCTGTGACTGGGGGAGGGGGTTAAATACCTTTGTAAAACAGTAATCAGGTTAGTCACAGAGCTCAGTCTAGAAGAAGAATTTAATTTGTCCTCTGGTTCAATGAGATCTGTTAACATCCTTTGTTTCTGAGGAAGTAAATCTGAGACACAGACTTGGGTTAAAACTTTAGAGGATAAATAATGTGCTGTCCTGGAGAATGGAGAGAAAGATGGATGAAAGCTGAAGGAGGCATGATGAGAAACGACTCGCTAACAATTAACTCATTAAAGGAGTCATGAATGGTCTCAGACTCTGCTTTTAATCCGGGTCACATTCATGTAAACCTTTAGAGAACAGTCCGTAAAGAGTTAATATGCATGAGTGGTTGGGCTGGACAGTTTGGGAAAATAATAAAATATCCTCTAATATTGTGATTGTGGTTGAACATGGGATTACATTTAAGTTTCTCATCTTATGTATTTGTCAACAAACATGAGTGATCAATCATTCCGTTATAATCACTTTATTATAATGAGCACAGTGTTGAATAGATTAAAGATGAATAATTTTGAAAAAAAAGGAAGGGTGCACGATATTATCAGTCTGGTATCGATATCGGCAGTTGTTAAAATTTAAATTTTGTCCATATATACTAATAAGTTAGTGAAGTTTTAGTCTGAACCAACAGACCTATGTCCGGTGAGGTCTTCTTTATTTATCCTCATTCTTTAAACTTTAATGTATTTTTAAGGACTAAACTTTGTTTCCTTGGTCATTCTTAAACCTTAAAGAGTCCAAAAGGACTGAAATTATTTGTCTGAAAAGCATATTTAAATATCGGTATCAGTATCGGTATGGGCTAAAATGAATCTGTAAATATCGCCATATCGGATATCGGCAAAAATCCAACATCATACATCCCTAAAAAAAAAGATTGTGATTATTTTGATTCATATCGCAAACAGGATGTGAATTCTTACATTGAAGAGAATCATCATTTTGATGTAAATCTCATTTTGATCTAGAAAAACGTACTAAAATAACATCTCTACTGTTAATCTGGTATTTTGACACATTTCAAGTGAGAGATAATGCACCCTCTGCGATTATAAAATGGCAGAAGGACAAATTCTTAATCTGGATTTTGATGAACTGCCCAGCCTTAATGAGTGGTTGGTTATGGATTTTTATTTTAAAGTTAAAGATAATGTTGAATGAAGCTATAACTTTACACAGAAGATACCAGCTTACTGACCTGTTTTTAGGAAGTTTCGACAGTTATTGAGACGAGTCAACATCAGAATTTTGGGACATTTTTGGTCAATTAATCATAGGGATGTGCAATATTATCAGCATGATATCAGTATTGATATGAAAATGTCTGCTGATATGACAGCTGATATTGATATGAAATCTGCCTGTATTTGTCTGAACTACAACTAAATATCAATATCGGCTAAAATCTAATTTTTTTGCATCCCTAATTGTTTTGATTTTACTCTAAATTCTTCCTGTCTAAATTCATGAAAAGAAGACAGTTGATATTAAATGGTTACTGCCACATTTAATTTATTTTTCCATCCATTATCTACACCAGTGGTTCCCAAAGTGGGCCATGTCATGACAAAGGGGTCACAGCAAGGCTAAACAACACCAGGCGATGACTTCACCACTGGAGAAGAGGAGCAGTTTACTGCTGTCCCCTCAGATTGAACAATGTGTTTCAAGTCCAAGACATTGTGTCTGCATTTTGGATTGGAGTACAAAAGGAGTACCCTTGGTAGGCAGGAGAGTGGACCCTCTCTTACCTTTTGCAACATCCTAACAGTGTGAGATGGGTTTTTCTACTGTTGCCTCAATCAAGAGAAAACCCAGATCAAAACTGGACATTCTGAGAGGCAGCTCACCGCCGCATCTAGCACTGGAAGCTTTGTAAAAAATGGTCACATAGTTTAATTTTCAGGGAGCTATTCATTTGAGAGTTGTTCATTTTATTCATTTTGTGAATTGTGACCTACAGTATGCTTGTCCTAAGGTCACATATTTTTACATGTTAATTTGTATGGTGATGGAAAGGGGGGCCCTGATAATATTTTCCTCTGTTAAAGGGGGGCCAACTAGAAAAAGTCTGGGAGTGTAATGTTTTAAAGCAGTCAGGTGAAGTGCGAGCTACTCTCTGATTAATCTGTGGAACTGTTGGAAAAAACCCCTGAGTTTTTTTTTAGGAGAAACATGTTGCATTGTACACTGTACTCTCATGTTGCATATTTTTCTCACATCCTGTCCTCCAGGTTGATTAGTGTACATACTCATGTGACTCTGTCTCCTCTCTCTCAGGCTGAACACACCGTTTCCTCATCGAGTCCATCAGCTGTGACGTCACCTCAGTCTCCAGGTGTTAGTCTGTCCCCGGCCTATATGCAGCCTGCCCAGGGCCCGGCCTAATTCCTGGTGCTCCTTCTCTCCCACCACCTCCTCCCTCCTTTCCCTACCCTCCTCCCCCCTGCCCCCTCCCTCCATCCTAATCCTCCCCCAAACCTCAGCCTGGTGTCTCCCATAGACTCCCAGCATTTACCCCGGACTGGCAGCCTGACTGGCTGCCCCCCTACAGGTGGATGAATGAAGACCCCATTCAAGAGTCCAGCAGCCCCACGGCCCCGAGCAGACGGGGGTGAGTCCCTGAACACACTTTCAGTCAGAAATTTACAACCAGATATAAAGCAATTAAAGATGAATGGAGCTGAAAAAAATGTGAAATTACTCATTTTTATACGTAGATTTTTTCCTGTTTTCCACCTGAGCCATGGAGCTCTGATGTCGGCGAGTCCTTGAACGTATCATCTCTTAACTGATGGATTCTGAATGTTTGTTTCAGGACATTCGGGTGTTTCTGCAAACATGATGAAGAAAAAGAACACACACAAGTAAGTCTGAATGAACGAGTGCTGTCAATAAGAATACCAGAATCACAACACTGATACACCTGAGCTCCGTTTTTGAATATTTTGGGGCAAAACTAACTAATACAGTGATGGCACACATTAGCAAGCCTAACTGTTGTTGCTAACTGCCTGGTGCCTGTTGTTGTGTTAGATTAAGATCAATGTTGCTGCAGTATTTTATCTTGTTTATTGCACAGCTTGCATTGACTCATGACCTACTCCTGATTATCTGGTGTTTTAAGAAAAGTTGAAATAATCCAGTATCTCTACTCTTCATAAATGAAACATAATGTCTGTTTCCTTCCTATCTTTCCTCTTCATCATTTCCAGCTTCTCTGTTTTGTTACTTTAATTGAAGCTTTAACTCTTCTTTCTTTCGTTAATGTTTCATCCTGTAATCTGGTCCGCTGCTGTCCACGTCATCGCCATCATCTTATCTTTGTTTTTGTCCCTGCAGGAAACAGAAAACTAGTGTTGGTCCCAGTAAGACTCTGGCTCAGCCCAGAAGGAACATAGTGGGCTGCAGGATCCAGCACATCTGGAAGGAAGGCAGTAAGTTGGATTTAATCGGACTTTTAGCACCCTGACTGTCAAGGTTTGACTGACTCCCCTTAAACTTCAAACAGTTACAGCAATTCAGTACTTGATCTGGGTGGTAGGACTGATTTCTATTCAGCTGATAAATCTTGGTGTCTATTTCCTCCTAGGTAAGTCATCCCAGTGGAAGGGGACGGTCCTGGACCAGGTTCCTGTTAACCCCTCCCTCTACCTGATCAAATATGATGGCTTCGACTGCATCTACGGCTTGGAGCTGTACAGCGATGAGCGGGTGGTGGGGCTCGAAGTCATGCCTGACAGAGTGGGTAAGTCGACAAAAAACACTAAGAAGCAAAAAATACGGCTGTGACTTCATTAAAAACAGCTGCCTACGATGAAAATACCTTTAAAATGTACCAAATATGGCTAATTCCCTGAGTAGTAATCCAAAACATAAAAATGTAAACTTATTAATAATTTCAGATTTATTCAGTGAAAAATGTACTTACTTTAAGCTCAGTCAAGCTACAGTTAACTGATTACATGAATGAATTGCCTGACTATATATTATAAAAATCTTGTACCTCTATATGATTGGTCCAGCTCCGGCCCGTGTGAGCGACTCAATGCTAGCAGAGACAATGATCGGGAAAGCGGTGGAGCACATGTTTGAGACGGAGGACGGGCCGAAGGAGGAGTGGAGGGGGATGGTGCTGGCTCGAGCTCCTATCATGACGTCCTGGTTCTACATCACCTACGAGAAGGACCC
Source organism: Cheilinus undulatus (assembly GCF_018320785.1). Lineage (NCBI taxonomy): Eukaryota > Metazoa > Chordata > Actinopteri > Labriformes > Labridae > Cheilinus > Cheilinus undulatus. The sequence goes on along the minus strand of NC_054869.1, from coordinate 4,306,958 downwards.
GGTGCTCTACATGTACCAGCTGCTCGACGACTACAAGGAGGGAGACCTGCGCATCATGCCCGACTCCAGTGAGTGGAAAATATCCTGAAGATGCTTCGGATGGACCAGGGTTCAGTTATGACCTGGGAATAGTCCAAGATGAGGCATTTAACAGAAGTTTAAGCCTCATGATTGTCTATTGATCATTGATTTTGATCAGAAAAAGTAAGAAAAATTAACCTTTACTGTATGGCATTTGAATCTTAGCTTCATAATTTGCCTTATTTGTAGGTGCAATTAACAACTTTATATCTACAACAAGGCAAATTCCAAATATGTCCCTAAAACTAAGTATTTTTAGACCCTGTTTACACCTGTCATTAACATCCATGCACACCGTGTTCCAAATTATTATGCAAACTGGATTTTAGGGTCATAAACATTCAGTTTTTTGTTTTTCAGTTAAACTCGTAGATGGTGTTGTGTCTCAGGGCTCTTTGGATCACTGTAATCAATCTCAGACACCTGTGATAATTATTTTGCCAGGTGAGCCCAATTAAAGGAAAACTACTTAAGAGAGATGTTCCACATCATTAATCAGGCCACAGATTTCAGCAATATGGGAAAGAAAAAGGATCTCTGCTGCTGAAAAGCCTTAAATAGTGTAATGCCTTGGACAAGGTACGAAAACATGAGATATTTCACAAAAACTTAAACGTGATCATCATACTGTAAAGAAATTTGTGGCTGATTCAGAGCTCAGAGGGATTCGTGCAGATAAAGGCATAATGAGGAAGGTTTCTGTCTGAAAACTTGAAAATATTAAGAGAGCAGCTGCTAAAATGCCTTACAAAGCAGCAATCAGGTGTTTGAAGCTGCTTGTGCCTCTGGAGTCCCAGGAATCTCAAGGTGTAGGATCCTCCAGAGGCTAGCAGCCATGCATAAAGCTCCTATTCAGCCACCCCTAACCAATGCTCACAAGCAGAAATGGTTGCAGTGGGGCCAGAAATACATAAAGACTCATTTTCAAACAGTCAGTGTACTGATGAGTGCCGTGCAACTCTCGATGGTCCAGATGAGGAGAGAGCTGGTAGGCCCCTTTAGGGTCCCTGAAGGTGTGAAAATGACCTCTGCAAAGTATCTAGAGTGTCTGACTGACTACTTTCTTCCATGGTACAAAAAGAGGAACCATGCCTTCTGTAGCAAAATTTTCTTCATGTATGACATTGCACCATCTCATGCTGCAAAGAATCCCTCTGTGTCACTGGCTACTATGGGCATAAAAGGAGAGGATGGTGTGGCCCCCATCCTCCCCTGACCTCAACCCTGTTGAGAACCTTTGCAGCATCCTCAAGCTAAAGATCTATGAGGGTGGGAGGCAGTTCACATCAAAACAGCAGCTCTGGGAGGATATTCTGACATCCTGCAAAGAAATTCCAGCAGAAACTCTCCAAAAACTCACAAGTTCAATGGATGCAAGAATAGTAGAGGTGATATCAAAGAAGGGCTCCTATGTTAACATGGAACTTGGCCTGTTAAGATGTTTTTGATTGAAATAGCTTTGATTTCAGTAAATATGACCTCCTAATGCTGCAAATTCAACAAATGACCATTTTCAGTTCTTTACAACCAAAAAAATGTTCTGAAACTCTGTTGTGCATAATAATTTAGAACAGTGCATTTTGAATTTTTTTATTTTTGGAAAAAAAAGTTATTATTGGGAGGTTTGTTCAATAAAATTTGAATTATGCTCAAACGATTGTTAACTTGAAAATTGTTCTGTCATTTACATCATCTTGAAATGAATTATTTCAATCTAAACAGTCCCCCACAAGGTTTCTCTGCTAAATAATATACCACTTTGTTCTTTAAAAGTATGTTTATGACAGCATGAGGGGAAACGCTATTAAAGGGGCACCACTAGTCTCTAAGCGGTGGCTAATTTGCTCCCATTCGTTCTTATCTCCAGTAGCTTTAATGCACACCACATGTAGGGATACCAAGCCACAGTTAGAGATTCATAGAAATGATGTGTAGGCTGTTGTTTAAATAAGAAGGGGGACAGTAGGTTCTGATATCAGGTCACTTAAGTCATGTTATAAATGCAGCATTTGGATGCAGGACTAAAGTGCAGTCACTTGGTATCTGAATGCTCAAAACTTGTTCTTAATGCAAAACATAAGCAGAGCCAGTTTGTCTGCATTGGTTTGTTCAGCTACCTACAGATGCCTCACTTCTCTCCTTCTCTGTCCTGGTTCTCTAGACGACAGCGCTACAGCAGAGCGGGAGCCTGGTGAGGTGGTCGACAGTCTGGTGGGTAAACAGGTGGAGTACGCCAAAGAGGACGGCGGGAAGCGGTCGGGAATGGTCATCCACCAGGTGGAGGCCAAGCCTTCAGTCTACTTCATCAAGTTTGACGACGACTTCCACATTTACGTCTACGACCTGGTGAAGACCTCCTAAGACCTGAAAAAAACAGGTCGGAAAAAGACTCGCTGAGAGCTGCCCAGACCCAGTGACAACAACCCCCCTCTACACCCGGAGAAGAACTACAGCTGAGGTTTGAATCACCCTGATAGGCTCTGAGATCTATGTGGACGCCTGACTCAGAGGTTACATCCCTCTACTCTTCAGTTCATGAAACGCCTTAAAATCAACAAGAATCTAGATTAAAGAAACCCAGATTTGACACCACGACCAGCTTCAAAGAAGACTTCCTGAGGTGTTTCAGTCATCATCCATCTTTCATCGTTTCTGTCTGGATTTTCTCACCTGACACCTGCTGACACGCTCAAACAACAAGAAGACCAGCGATTTGGGGTCATTTGGAGTAACTGAAAGCCTGGATTCGGTTTTGGAAGATTTGTGGTAAAAGTTAACCTAAAACTTGTCAAAAAAATTGGGTTTAGTTTGAAACCTGGAGTCCTGACATCAAGAGATCTGCGACTGCACAATTTGGACTAAACATAACGGTCTCCTGTCCCAAAAGTGATCTGTTTCAGAGCCAAGTCTGCTCTGAAATCATCTGAAAGACCTCCTCTCCCCTTTCCTGAGACCCTGTCAGACCGTTTGAGACCTCCGTTTCCAGACGAGGGAGGTGAATGGGTCTGTGTCTGCCGGGTTAATGAAGGGATGGGACTCCAGGACTACAGGGCTCCTGCAAGGCATTTACAGAAGGTTCAAATGGACACAAAGAAGGAACTCTTGTCCAATCAGAGAGCATCTTCTTGACCTCGCCTTCCTTAAAGCCTGAAGGATAAAGCAGACAAACCAGAGGATGCAGACTCTTTCTTTTTCATTCTTTAATCATTTGTATCTTTTTTATGTTGCTCTTGATTCCTACATTACCCATAATGACTTGGGGATGAGCTGTTTGGCTGCATCGGTTGTCCCAGAGGAGTTTGGTAGCATTGTAAGCTTTCCCCTTAAAACACACAAAGCACTCATGGTTGCCGCCTAGATTCAGTTTGAGCTGTGAAGCTGAAGATACAAAAGGCCAGGGCTGTCATGATATCAGAACGTTCACTTCAGTTTCACCCTTAGGAGGCATGTTTTATGAATATTGGTTCTAAATACCAGCAGAAATTGTCATACCTGCCGATACCAGTATTTTACTCTTTAAGCTAATATCTGCCGATATCATACCCATAATATCATGCATCCCAGCTCGTCATCATTGGTGAGCAGAGTGAATAAAATATTTGGATGCATGGTCTTTTTGGGCTTCCATACATATTTGCATTAGAGTTCTCTATAGCCTTGGTTCTCAGCTGGTTGATCAGGACCTAAAAATGGGTTGGAAAGCCACTGATGTGCTTTTATTTTGAAGGATGTGTCTCCATCTCTTTGTTCTGCCCATCTTTTTCCATTTAAAGTCAAAACAGCCCCATTTTTCCATTAAAAACCTTTAGTTATGGTTGAAAAATGTAAGAAAGTTGGGTTCTTATTTGTTATTGATGGGTGATGGGTCCTGACAGGGTCAACCGATTATCATTCTGACTGATTATTGAGACCACTATTTGGCAATTGGCTGATTATTCGTATCAGCGATTTATTTTACCAATAATCGATAAACTGAATTAATTAAAACGTGCTCTACTTTGGTTCCACTGCAAAGCATGTCCCCCCTCTTGCTTTATTTTCACTTTGACTGTCTCACCAAATGTCCTTTATGTAACACAGTCTGATTGGCTGACTGTCATATGTGTACCAGTCAATCAGCACTAAAGCCTGGGTAGTACTGACACAGTTAGTATATGGATTCACTTCCTGTTTCCTGCTGTTACAGTGCTGCTCTGTGCCTTTTCTTGTGCTGTTAGAGGAGGAGCTAAATTGTTGATTTTCCTTCATTTTTTTGACCATGACATTTGACTTTTTCAACACGAAGTGTGTTTTGTATGTCATAATCAATGCATATTAAGTCCAAATATGGGTTATCGACCCCGTGAACTTCTAATAATCTGTATCAAAAAAAACAACATTGGTCCTTTCACTAAACCAGTTGAGAACCACCACTGTTTACCATTTTTACTCTCTATTAAGTTCCATAAATTGGTTAGAAATGTTGATCCATCTCAGAGTAAAGACTCAAGCAACATTTTCTCACTTTGTCTTGGGAAGTTTCCCTAATTATCTGAAATTTACTTAACTGGCTTCTCTGACTCCGTATCAATCCCTCAAACAACCATGTAATCAGTTTAAAAGTTGAATTAAACAGGAAACGATCCAGCACACTGGCACGACTGTAAACATGCTCCTGCTCCTGATTGAGGCAACCTTGAGCACTGTGTGGTTAGTCCGACCTTGATTCTGCTCCAGCACAGATGTGCTTTGTTACAGAGTGAACCTCCTGATGCTGAGGTGAAATCATTGGATTTAAATGTTTTTATGTGTTTTTTAGTCCTTCCCCCTCTGCTGCTGTTCAATCAACATTCTGTATAGTTCTTTTTTTGTTTATATATGTTTATACCAGCTGGAAAACTTTTCCTCTTTGTATATTATCTTATATTTTTTTTAGTTCATCTCTTTTTATTCTGTGGATACTGTATATAACCCAGGTAGCTGTCAGAAACTGTTTGCTGGTTTAAAAACTGAAATTTCTGCCAAATTTACTGAAGATTTAATCCTTGCTGCAGCTCAGCTCAGTGCGATTGTTGTGTAGGATTATTTTCTGTTCATAAGCTGTTTGCTGAATGACAAATTTCTTCTTTTCTTTCTGGAAATGATTCTTTTTTTCACTTTCAGTTTGGTTTCTCTTCCTGAAAACGCCTCCTTCGCCCAGCTTTTTTAAACTGGGGAGGCTGGAAAATACTTGTCATGCATTTTCACACACCTGTACTCTTAAATGTAGCTCCCCCACTACAGTAGGTGTAGGCATCACTACCAGTGACATTAACGTTAGCATAAATAGCCATGTTGCCTGATTCACATCTCATGTGCCTGAAGGGACTCAGAGACCTTAAGCAAAACCTTTGAAGAGGGTTCAAGTTTCCAAACCAGATGGTTTCAGTTGCCAAAACTGTTCAAAATTTAGAAAAGTTTCTAGTATTGGCTCTGGGGTGTTGGCTCCAGATCACTTCATTAAAACTGTGAAAATTAGTTCTTATTAAAGAGTCACAAAATTATCTCACCGTCATTTGAGATCCTGAAACATGTCCATCATAGGTTTTTGTCAGTCCTTGGTAGGACTGAACAATATTTACTATTTCTACTCTGATGGCGATGTCACAATGCAAGGATGTGCGATAGTCAGGTGACCTGGTGCATGTCATGCAACCCCATCTGAGCTTTTGGATTTGAGCCAAAATCGCACACTTTCAGGGCACAGATGGCCTAGAGTAGTGACCATCAACTGGTGGCCCGGGGGCCACATCGGGCCCCCCACAACTTCCCATCCAGCCCCCAGAAGATTATTAAATTCAGAAAATGTAATATTTAAGATTCTGAGAATCTACACTAAAGATGTTTCTTCTATGTGTTTTTGGCCAATCATGACACCATATTAGTATCAAACTCAGTAATGGACATCATGAGGAGTCCAAAAATATGTAGTTAAAAATTTCAGTCGCCCCCTTGTGTTTGGCTGCAGTATAGGTGACAAGGGTGGATCTCAAAAGGCTAAAAGTTCAGTTAGAGAGCATAATATTTTTTACGAGAACATGTTAATCAGACCAAAATATTTATTTAACTGTAGTTGATTTAAATGTCTGGCCCCCACGGCATCTGTTAAGAAAAATCTGGCCCTTGTGCAAATGGAGTTGATGACCCCTGGCCTAGAGGTTGGGTCACAGCGCGGGTTCAAGTCCGGCCTTTGGCTCTTTCACTGCATGTCATTGCCCACTCTCTCCTCCCTGGTTCCAGCTCTATCCACTGTCCTGTCTCTCAAAGAAAAGAAAGACCAAAAATAAATCTAGAAAAAAGGATAATAATCGCTAACTTTCTGTGACAAACAGAGAAGAGAGCTCTGAGCAGTGGAGTCTCTCTCTCCTGACGTCAGGCAGCAGGCGACCCGCGTCCTCATCCTGACTCTTCAGGCACACCCTGAGTTACACGAGATGAGTGGATTCCTGCTATGAATGGCACCTTGTCTTGGCGATCGCTAACCACTGTCGGGACGCGCAGATTGTTATTTTAGCATTCATTTAACTGTCAGGTACTCTCATGGGCCTGGTCATGTTGGCTAAAGTAACTTTGAATATCATTAGACATGGCTGATGACATTCAAGAAACACAATGGTGAGTTTATTTGTAGGGTTGATGAAAAAACAAGTCGATTTGTCCACATGCTCTGTCTCTTCTTATCCTCATCCTTCGTCTGTGGCAGAGCCGCCGTTAGACTTCTGCACAGAAATGGCAGAAAGACTCAATAAGAGAAAAATGTGGAGCTTTAGATGTAGTACTTCATTTATCCTGTTCTATTTTAGTTATTCAGTCAAAAAGCATCAATCTACTGTACATCATAGAGAGAAAAATGATTGCAGTGTCTGATTTTTCCAATATGGTTCAGACCTACTCCTACATTTTTATCCTAGAACATTTAGAGTCCAGAATATGAAGGTTAAGTGAAGAATACATGAAATGTCTGCATGGACCTCTTAGATTTTGACCCCAAGCAGATCTCAGTGGGATTTTAACATTTTGTGCCATACTTGGAAGACTTCCGTGGGATTCTAGCAAAGGTTCTAGAGACTCTTATTTGATTCTCAACACACCATAAGAACCCAAAAAACATAATTATACAGGATGCACATGTATGACTTTTTTATGAAAGACAGGTTGGGGTTGGTATTTCTAATAACACCAAGAGATTTGTAAAGAGCTCTGTAATCCCATCTTGGAATCTCGAGTCTTATTCTAAGTGAGAGAAATAGATGAGTGATCAGCTTTTAGTCAGACTAATTATTGCTATACAATCATTTTCATAAATACCCTTCTTCAGGTGTGGTTCTGAGGCGCATAATATCTTGTTTGGACTTTGGTTGTCTTTCTAGAGCTTTGGATTTCTTTTACCTGTTTTTTTTAAAGTCCTTGATACAAGCAAAGAAGATTCAAGCCCCCCAGGATGGAAAAAGTAACACAAGTTTTATCATTTTAAAATAGTTTAAATCCAAAATGTAGCCCTAATTACAGAAACCTTTGTATGAAGTGTTTGATGAAGATTTTGTTGTTTTCTACTTACTGCTGTGGCGCTCTTAGATACTCTCTGACTAATCAGCCGTGTCTTGAAGTCGTATTTTAGTATCCAAGCCTTGAACCTTGCCAGAGAGGATACCAAAAAAAGGACCAAGTCCCTTTTGGAAAATAAAAAAATACAGGTCAAGCTGAGCCATTACCACAGAGTGGAAAAGCACCATAAGAAATCTCTGGACCTGAAACTGACTCCATGATCTTAAAATTACATGCTTTTTGTAGATATCACAGAATTAATATTTATTGGCGAGTCTCATCGCTTCTGCACCTCTGTAGTCTTAGTTTAAACACTCAGAGCCAAACTGGAGAGCTGCTTTTCTTTCAGTATCTTAAATCTTAGTGAGCCCTCTTCCTCTGAGCCTGTTTTTGTTTTATTTCCATCTGATGTAAAGCTCGTCACCGTAAAACTCAGCTGGTGGTGATTGGTTAATCTCACATTTCTAATATACCTGGATGTTTCAGGAGCATTACCCATGATGCACCGGGCTCCAGGCTGATTCCATTTAGACTCCAGGGTGGTTGTTGTTTGGGGGGGGGCCAAAACTTCAGTCTGGGTGGATCCTCAGCCTCCCTGTTCAGGAGCCGACATGCTGTTGGTACTTAACAGAGAAACATTGATCTGTGAGAGAGAGAGAGTGAGTGTTGTCGATCAGCCTACGTTCAGAACAGTGTTGTTTTTGCATGCCTATATTCTAGCTCAGTGTAAATCGATGTGAGTTGCATGTCTGTGTAGTTTTCAGTTGTTCGGCTGACTTCTGTCTGTTGTGGCTTTGGGTGCCTTTTGTTTCATTTCTGTTTTATTTAGACGTTTATTTTCCTGTTATTTTGTACCGTGTGTCCCAGAGGCTGATGTGTGTTTTTGGGGTTCTTGAGGAAAATAAAAAAAAAAAAAAAAAGAAAATGAAGACAAAGAATATCCTCCTGTAAACAGATCTGACAGCAGTTATTATGATGACGGGTGTGACGTCTGTTTTTGGGTGGATTGTCCCTTTAAAGAGTGCCAACTACAGATGCCATTGTTGTACAGCAGTGAAAATCTCACACTATTTACTAAAATAAACCATTTCTCTGTTTTTTCACATGAGTTTTTCTGTTCTTTATTATCTTGTATTTCTCACAGCTCAGGTTCACCAGAGCAGTGGTTCACCTCCACCTCTCTAATGGGAAATCTTCACCCAAATCAAGGTTATTATAGTTAACTAAAACTAAAATTCAAGAATCACTTAGTTAAGCGAAACTGAATAAAACTAAGCTTTATCAAAAAAAAAAAAAAAAAAAAAAAAACGAAAACAAACTTAAACCATATAGTGTGCTTACAAAATTCACTAAAATACAATAAAAATTGAGTCAAAATATCCATAGTTTTAGTCTTTGACACAACCATACTGACTGGCACCTACATCCAAGTCTTGGAGTGTAAAATGGCCTGATCTGATTGGTTAAGACTTCACACAGTGGTAGTTTTATGTCTGGGGTTGTATTCAAACATCATCATAGTAAATAAATGATAAGTGAAGATTATTCATATTTTAATATGTTTTTAAAAATGTATGATGCTCACTCAGCCCTGGCATCTATCCGTAAAAAACTAGAACTAACACTAAAACTAATAAAAACTAAACTAAAATAAAAGATTTTTGCAAAAGAAATAAAAAACTAATGAAAAGCCAAAACTATCACAACCTTGACCCAAATTTTGGAAAAGTATCAAATGATATAAAATATAAAAATATAAAACTGATTTAATGTAAAATGTCAGTTTGGACCTTGGATGGAAGATAACATGACTGAACAAGAGAGTAGACGTTTATTTTCACTCTATTTCACTTTCATAATACACATTTTGTTTTTTGTTGTTTTTTTTAAAGGCCTTGACAGATTAAGAAATTACAATAGGGAATCCAGCTTTTACAACATTTCTGTCCAAGATAAAAGGATAAATAAGCCAAGGTATCAAGAAAAAAAGTAGTTACTTTAGTCAAAAATTACCACAAAAAATTAAATTACTGGTCTATGAATCTACTCAGGTAGACGTGAAAAGTACTGAGTAGCTACTGAGGAGTTGTACTGTAAATCTGATCTCTCCTAATTGAAAAGAACAACAAAAGAACACCAACCAGGTTATTCAGGTAAAGCCACACCTCTATAATAAAGTAAAATATACAACAAAATGGACAGAGTTAGTTAAACTTAATTTAACCATCTTCAGTTAATTTAAATTTAACCCTTTTTAAATGTGTCTATATTTGTCCACACTACATTTAATTGAACATTTCAGAGCGTTAAATATTTTACAATCTAGGAATTTACACGCAGATTTTTTTATTGGAATGTTTAGGCTTTATAATGAGGTTTCACAGCTCAGGTCTCAGGAGGTTAAAACAGGCTGTGGGATATAGAATAAAATAACACGTGGTACCGTCACAGTTCTCACCATGTATATAAATCAGAATAAGAAACGTCTGTGATGAAGAACAAATACATTCACGTTAAATATTCAATTTTCATTTTCATGGAAGTGCAGTTAACCTCTGGGGCGCTTGAGGGCGCTGTTGCTTAAGGCTTTTATATCATTTCCCACAATGCACTGCTTCATGTAGAGGTATAAACTCAGTTTTCTTTGATTCTTTACCAGTGAGATCACTCAGGCTGTACCTGAGTTACGTTGTGTACCTTTAGGTTTTCACAGATAGGACTAGCATAAATAAATGTTTCTGCACCGTGAGAGAAAGAGCTGAGGAGGAGATACAGAAGCTGTCAGCGCCATCTTGAAAGTATGATCTTTCCAGTTCATGAATATGATGATTGGTTTCTCACGGTGTCTCCGTGAAAGGTGCTGCCTTTCCTTGTTACGCAATGCGCCTCAGCCTTTCTGATCCTGGACTGGAAACACGCGGAGCATGGTGTAGTAGATGTGAAACAGAAATAATAGAAACGGTAAAGACCTAAACCGGAATCATCCACACTCTGTGAAAGTGCACTTCATATTGCATTTAAACAGGGCGGATTGTAATGGACAGAAGACTGATAGAAATGTGTCTTTTCACTCAGATAAACATTTGAGGAACGCTTTTAATGCTTTTAGACTAATTCAAAGTGTTTTTTAGCATATGTTTACTTTCACTTTCAAATAAAGGAACGAACTCCAATTTATGAAAATTCATGACTACTTTGCATAACTAGAATTTTATTTTGTTGAAAGATTTTATTTGAAATAAATTGAATAAATTTCGATCCTGGGAGCTTTACTGGCATAAAATACATGAATAAGTGCTGCCAAAGCAGCGTACAGATACATTTATAAATGTATACAGTGATAGAAATAAGGATTGCGGCGTAAGAGTTGCAAAATAAGCTATTTAAGAATATATTGATTTTACAAGTAACAGATTGCCATGAAAGATTTTCACTTAAATAATATTTCACTTAAAGTAAAAACATCAATTTTTTGCTTTAGGCGAAAATCTAACACAATTTTACTTTTTTAAAATTAAGCTCCTGAAGTGTATTAAAATGCTTTCTGTTGTTTTATCTAAGGTTAGACATGTAATGAAAATTAATTTCAAAATATTTTACGATAAATTACATAAATCTTCGAAAACGAGACAAACGATATGTATTAACAGAACAAATCAAGCGATCATAATTTTGGGAACTTTCGCTGTAAAATATCGCGATAGCTTTCCTCTTTTACATCATTACGTCATTACATCCGAGATCTCCCCCATGCAAACAAAAATGGTGGCTTCCTGACCGTCCATGTGGCTTTGAACACAGAGAAAAACATCCAAAATCGATACCAGATTTTATTTTATACTGCAGAAAACAAAGCAGAGGAGTCTGTGCTGATTCTGCGGACAGCTCTGTGAGGAAACAAACATGCAACACGACGACGTAAGTGTTTAAATCAAGTCCTAAGCTGTCAATGTGCTGCCATGATCTGATGCTAACGTTAGCCTACCGGTAACTGTAGAAGATGTTAAATGCCAGTTTATTTTCCTCTGCTGTTGTCAGCATGGTTGTTTAAAAAATAGTTAATATTCTTTTTACCTTTAGATGGATTTAAATTTCGTAATGTCAACATAATTTAGGCTAACAGTGAGATAGGTGGATCTTGTATAAATGTCACATTTGACGCTAGAATTTGTGCTGGGAGCCAGATTTTACGTTTATTTTAAGATTGTCGTTTTTTTTAATGGATATTAGCGGCTCTAAGCACATTAAAGGCCCTCAGATGGGTTGGATTTTGTGGGAAACTTTACTCTGATATACCCCACTCAGTCTCCTTTTAATACGAATAGCAGAGGCTCCTTGTATTTTCAGTTATTATTGGTTCTCTTTAGTAAAAGTCTTCAGCTCTTATTTAAACAGTTTCTGAGTAAGATTCCTTAAAATCATTGAAAATAAGACAGTTGTGCGAAGAAAGGTTGTCCTGATACCAGATCTCTAAACGTAACTATAAATCTAATCAACAACAGACGGTATCAATCAGTCAGTACATTCACATTATCAGTAAAAGGCAAATTCAATTCATTGTGATAATTCATAAAAAAGTCATTTGTGAGATGGGACTCATCAGAAGCTATGTGGAGCTCGTAGATAGGGAGCTCCACATGATTATACAAATTTATAAATAATCTACATTACACTTATTAAACACAATTATCCATTTAATTCAACCAGTATTCCTAATATTAACTCAAGACTCTGAAATACCCCCGAATTTACTCTAAAGATGCTAAATGTATTGTGACACTAACTCAGTAGAGAACGGCACTTTAGAAATTGCAATATAAATTAATTGGAGTACATTTTCCATATGGGATGCTATGTAGAAATTATCAGAGATCCTCGGCCACAGAAGGTTAGGACTGAACACATTTTAGTAGCAGCATCATTACTTGTTTTAAATAGTTCTTGTTTTAGATGTTTCTGTGTGTGTGTGTGTGTGTGTGTATATATATATATATATATATATATTAATACAGTGCTTAAAAACTGTGTTAGACCACCACTCAAAGTAAGGTTTATGCCACAGCTGCCCTAAATTAACAGCATTGGTAATTACCAAAATCATTTTTATGTTTCTGCAATGGTTAATACACCAATATGTAGAAGTTCTTTAAGCAAAATGATAATTTTAATGCTAAAATATCATTATTATTTTTACCCATGAACTTTCAAATTTACAGATTTACAAAAAAAACTGAAAAAAAAAGTAAAGCACATTATAATTTCTTGATAAATATGTCAAATTATAGTTATTCACTTGCATTCCTGAACAGAAAATGAGTTTTAGTGGTTGAATGTTATACTTGATTCATTTCTGACTTCTCAGAGAATCCCAGTGAGCCGGTTCAAATTTGGATATAAAAAGATGAATTTAGTTTGAAATTCCTCATTCCTGTTCATGATGCTGGATGGTCTCTGAGACAAATATGGCAGGTGGTCTAATAAATTTGTTAAGCATATATATATATATATATACACACACACACACACACACACATAATATTGATGATTAGAAACATAGTTTTTGAAAAACCAAACTTTTTGAGATGATAAAGTTGTGTACTACAAGAAACACTAACCTCAGAATTTCTGAGGTTTTTAAGGTCATAATTTTATGCAGAAAAGTTGAGTTTTTGCCTTATAAACCTTAAAAATGTCAAGTTTTTAAAGGATCACCCTAGTTCACAGAAGTGTCTCCTTTAAATCCTGATGATGATAATAATGTGATGATTCTGGGCGTAAACACAGGTTCTTCCTTTAAAGAAGAAGAAGTATAATTTGATTTGGCTCTTTATTGCAGAACTTGAGATAAAAACAGCTTCATCTGGCCTGATTTTCTACAATGCAATCATATTTCCGACTTTATATTCTCAAAAATTCTAAATTTTAGTTCATGTAAATTCATACCGTAAAGGAGTTAATTTCAAGGGTGTTCTGTGTAATTTTACAACTCTTTAAAGGTGTGAGGTATTCAGAGTAAAAAAAAGAACTGATCCACTTTATGTTTTTGTTTTTAGAGTGGCATTTCTACATTGCTGTAATGATGGATAGTTTATATATAGATCTTTTGGTAATGAAGGATGAAGACATATACTGTTGCTTTTTGTCAGTGAAAACAATAAAACAAAAAATAATATTTTATTTTCCAAGTGGGTTCTGGGGGGGTTAGCCTTTCATGGAGTTGTGTAAGGTGATTAACTGATTGGTTTTTAAGCCTGGGTTATCAGAAAATTAAACTGAATCTAAACGTTCTGACAACCGTCATGTCTACATGTATCATCACTCATTGTTAGTCTCACAGGAAATTCTACTGAAACTGTGTTAATGTGGTAAATCTGTTTCCCTCAGGTGATCTGGGACATCATCGGGAACAAACAGTTCTGCTCCTTCAAAGTCAAGTAAGTCTGAAACTTTAACTCCCTATTCACTCATCTTGTTTAAAAATATGATTGTAGATTAAAGGTTACTGATGATTTCTTAGTCTTTATACGCCAGTATCTGGTTAAAGTTTTAGAAATTAATCAGTTAAATTTACAGCTTTGTGTTACTTGTTTTTCTTAAATAAAATCAGGCTAGGCTAGGTAGGCTTCTGACTGATGAACAGTTGTTCAAAGAAAACATCCAAATGAGGTTATCTGTAGGGATGCACAATGTTATTGCAGATAATAGCTCAAAAATTTAAATATCAGTATCTGCAGGTATGAAAATCCTTGCTGATACAGCTGATGCGTCAGTAAATGATACAGGTGTACTGTCAGGTGTAGGTGGTTTTCTGAGGTGCTGAAACATAAAACAACTACCAGACTGTCTATATCCCTGCTCTTCATTCAGCTGTGCTTGATTCTTTTCGAACAGGCGATAATTGATGTTCTTTAGAATAAAAAATGTGTTCGTATCTGTATAAGCCAGAATGAGTTTGAAAATATCGGCACATTGGATATCTGCAAAAATGCACGATTCTGCATCTCTAGTTATCTGCTTTGGTTGAGTTAAAGTGAAATAGAATGGAGGTTTGATACTGAAGTGTTGAAAATCCCCTCTCATCCTTTTTTACAGGACAAAGAGTCAGAACTTTTGCCGTAATGAATACAACATCACAGGGCTGTGTAACCGCTCGTCCTGCCCGCTGGCCAACAGTCAGTACGCCACCATCAGAGAGGAGAAAGGTAAATACTCCAACCACTCACAGAAAACTGAAAATAGTTCAGGATTTATGAGCTTGTTTGATTTTTCTATTTCCTCAGATTGGATTCAACTGGATGTATTTCTTAAATTGCACTCTGTTATTTTATGTACTGTTTACTTTCATACGGGCTACTGTAGCTTTATTTTTAGTGCCCTGACACTCAGAGAGGAAAACCCCTAAATTGTTGCTCTTAGAACAAAATGAGTTTCTTTTCAGACCTTATGAGGCGACTTACACATTAAAGCTGCATCTTTAATGATCTGAACAACTTAATAAACAAAAACCAAACAATCTGCATTTACACCTGAAACCAGGTGTTATTGTATGTTTGAAAATCAAGGCCTTAAAAAGTCTGACTTGTGAAAGATCTTGAATTTTCTAGGACACTTTGACTAAACTTTTTTCCAGCTAATTTTATACAATCATTCTTTTTGTTTATAATGCTTGTTCACATTATAGTTAAGGCCATTTACTATTTGGCGCCATAAACAGTATGTTATATTAGTAAATCTAGCTCTGGTTGATTGTACCGTGAAATCTCACATGCCTTTCATTTTTGCTTCCGTAAAAGCGTTTCTCAGTTTGGGTCTTAAAATGTCCTAAAAAGTCTGAAGTTTGATCTTTAAACACATGTAGGAACTCTGTGAAACGTTTAAAACTACATCTCATAGTAGTAATTCTTATATCACTGTTGATTTGAAGTCCTCAGAAACATCTAAAGATGATGATGCTTGTGTTTGATGTTGTAGGTCAGTG
This sequence comes from Cheilinus undulatus, assembly GCF_018320785.1. Taxonomy (NCBI): domain Eukaryota; kingdom Metazoa; phylum Chordata; class Actinopteri; order Labriformes; family Labridae; genus Cheilinus; species Cheilinus undulatus. Next base: position 4,291,336 of record NC_054869.1, on the reverse strand, counting down.
TTTCCTCTACATGAAGGTGATCGAGAGAGCGGCGTTTCCTGCGAAGATGTGGGAGAAGGTGAGCAGGAGTTGAGAAAGACAGTCATGTTTTTATTTTATTACTCCACCATAACTCGTATATATTGTAAAAGAAATAAGGTGCATGAAGTGAGGAGTGTTTGTTGTGAAAGCTTTATGCAGAACTGTGTAAAGTTGTCTCAGCAGCTGTAATTGGAGCATGCTCAGTGATGTATGTGCTTGTCTAATGTTTACTGTGTTTTCTGTGTGCTGCAGGTGAAGCTCAGTAAGAATTATGAGAAAGCTCTGGAACAGATCGATGAGAATTTAATCTACTGGCCTCGATTCATCCGACACAAATGTAAACAGCGATTCACCAAAATCACTCAGTACCTGATCCGCATGCGCAAACTGGTTCTCAAGAGACAGTAAGTTCTGTTTATGTACTTCAACATAGTGCATCCTACTATAATATACTTAAACATGCTGCAGTAAAGCAAAGCTGATTAGAAAATGCTACCATAGCATGCTTAAATGTTACCATGATATACTTCAAACTACTTAAGTGTGATTCAAAAATTTAGTACAGACTACAGCAGAAGACTGAAACATGTCTAAAAGTGCCAGTTTAGACTACAAAGAATAACAGTGTCTATGTCAGACCTACAATTTTAAAATCAGACCTTTTATCAGAGTACTGCACACTGAGCTTCAGGAGTAGAAACAGTTGTCATTTTGCATACACAGGGAGGAAATGGAAATGTTTTTCCTTATATTTTATGCCATATAAATGATGAGTTTTTTTTGTAATTCTAACAGCATTTAAGGGTTAAAAGTCTGAATATGCATCATAAAGATAAGTGTGTGTTTGTGTTTTCAGGAGGAAGCTGGTTCCTCTCAGCAGGAAGGTGGAGCAGAGAGAGAAGAGGAAAGAGGTGAGTGATCTCTCCACATGATGGCGCTGTTTTTAACTCCATCAGGAGTCTGATGTTAACGGGTGTATTGCCATGTCTGATGTTTGTAGGAGAAAGCTCTGGTCGCCGCTCAGCTGGATAACGCCATCGAGAAGGAGCTGCTGGAGCGACTCAAACAGGGAACGGTATGACACCCTGATCTTTAACACACACCAGAATGTCAGAGCAATGTTGTATAAGAGAAATCTGCAGTGTTTAATCAGTATAATTACACTAAAAATGTTGTCAACTTACAAGCAGTTGACCAGGAAACAAATTCAGACTCCAGTCTATTTTTGTTTTGATGTAAAATTTAGTGTTTTAGAAAGTTAAATTCAAAGTTTTGCTTGTATTTTAGTACGGAGACATCTACAACTTCCCGGTTCACGCCTTCGACCGAGCTCTGGAGCAGCAGGATGAAGAGAGTGAATCAGAGGAGGAAGAGGAGGAAGAAGAGGATGATGAGGTGATGATGGAGGCTTTAATCCCGTCTAATAGGACTAACACACTTCAGTCTAACAGTTTCATTGGTTTTGTGTATTTACCCTGTAGTCTGTAGTTTCTGATGGACACTAAAGTTGTCTCTGTTCCTGCAGGACGTCGGGCAGAGAGAGTTTGTAGCAGAAGAAGAAGTCGACGAGAGCGACCTGAGCGACTTTGAGGTAAAAAAGTTTAACTTTACTACATTTTATATTAATATTTTTCACTTTTTTGGCCTAAATCTTACAATCAACTTAAGTTCTGATCAAAACTTCCAAATATGAAATTATTTTCAAGCTTTTAACCCTTTAAATGCCAGTTTGAATACATGCTGTCACTGTTACCTGTGAAAATCCTCAGAAAATCAGGGATGGGAATCGAGAACCGGTTCTCAGCTGGAACCAATTTGTTCAATCCATTGACATCATCTACATTTGATTTTAATTGATCATTTTCAGTGTATATACCCTTTGGCCAGAACAAAGCAGGGGTCAACCTCATAGCAAGGCAATGCAAACTAATGAAGAACACAGACTATGCATCCTTTAGAAGCACCTACTATCACAGGCAGGGACTCTAACTCACTGGATAACTTCACTCGTGGTGCAAATGTGTCTAACATAAAAAAAAACAACAATCAACCAGAAATATGAGCAAAAGAAGCCAAGCAGGGAACACTTGAGCTGTTTTGGGATGTGATGTGGAATCTTTCTTTCTCTGTGTGCTGCTGTGTCGTCAACAGAGGTGGAAAAAGTACAAGAGTAAAGTACTCAAGTAAAACTACAGTTACTCTGATTATAACTTACTTAAGTAGAAGTTCAAGTACTAAAAAAGTACAGGTAAAGTTCCCCAAAAAACTACCCAATTACAGTAATTTGTGAGCCTCTTTGTGTACCATTTCTTTAAATGCTTTTGGTTACTATAGTAATGCACAGCGACGTGAGGACGTAACCTCTAAACCTTGAGGTCAGACAGGAGTTGATGCTGCTTTTGGTTCTAAGTGTAAAACCTTTTATTTGCTTTACCTTCACAAAATTTTGCTTATGTGACCTGTGAAGAAAGTCTGAGCTTCCCTGCAAATATTAAACCTTCAGTAGAAAAGTAATGAGCTGTTTGGAGTCATGTTTTCAAGTCCTCTGACCTGTGCACAGACCCCCAGATCACTATAAAATGTAATAAGTTACTTTCCACCCCTGATTAAATGATATCCTAATGGACCTACTTCCATATCACACACATGTATGATAGACCTGAAGGGGGCAGCAGGAGTGTGTGCATTCCTGCTGACAGCACAGGCATTTTGCATGAAGAGGAAACAGAAAGCTCTGTTTTTATCCTGAAAAGTTTCAGATCTGTTTGTCCTTTGCTGAGGATTTTTTAGCTGTTTTTTCACTTTGCTAACAGCGTGAAATGACAGGAAAAAGCTCGCATGAGTACGTCTGGAATCTGTGAAGAGATCAGTAATAAAGGCAGGCTGAGCAGGCCCAAATCAGTTAAGTCTGGTCTCCAGCAGGTCTGTTGTGTGACTTTAACGGTTGCTTTCAATATTTCTAACAAACTTTGACACAGATTTGGTTTGATAGATGTGAAATGTCCTTAAATATGGGGGTTATTATTACATCAGTGAAGGAAGCATGTGAGCATTTATGTTTAGTTTGTTATTTTCTCCTGATCATGCAGGTGTGTGAGTTTTTTCTGCATGATTATCAGTTTTAAAAGTTTAATTGTGCTTATGGTCCACTAATAAAAGCCTGTTCATTTTAAGGATTTAAAAGAAATATTGACCAGACAACAAGAACACATTAGCAGCATAAATTGCTCAGTCATTGTTTGTCCACTAGAGAGCAGGTAGGAGCAGTGTTCTGTTGTATTTAATAGAAATAGCACAGAAAGGAAAGACTGATGACCACGAATGACATCCTGAAACATGAGCTCCACATCCAAACAAACAAATCCAAGATTTACATAATATAGAAGGAAGCCTGGCTTTAATCAATGACCTGCTGGATTGAAGGCCTTGAAGAGAGATGCCCTGCAAAAATCAAGAAGGAAAAATATGAGGCTGAAATTCAAGAAAAATGTAAATGTTTGGTTTGAAAGAAAAAAAACAAAGCAATTTTTAAAACCAAAGAAGCGTTTGTGTTGCTGTGTTCATGTTTAAATGTTTACACTATAAGCATGCTTTGCTTCCTCTTATAGGACATGAACAAACTGAGGACGAGCAGTGACGAAGAGGAGCAGGATGAGGATGAGTCCAGTGAAGAAGAAGAGGAGGAGGAGGAAGAAGAAGAGGAGATGGAGGTGGAGACAAAGGCAGTAAGGTCAAAAGGAAAATCTCCGGCGAACGGCTCGGCAGCGAGGAAAAAGAGAGCGTACGTGGAAATCGAGTACGAGCAGGAGACAGAGCCCGCCTCCAAGAGCAGAACCACGTAGTGATGTCACACTGACTGCAGCCAATCAGACTGTGAGCTGTGTGTGATGTCAGAGGACTCTGATAAGGACACAGGGGATGATAACGGCGTGTTTGATATTAAAGACTAGTGATCCTCTCAGGAGGGTTTCTGCATCCGTCATAAAGAGACTTGGTTCATGTTTATGTTTTCACTCCGCTGTCTTTATTATTCTGACAGTTTCTGTCTGTAGAGCCAATAAAACAGCAGTGAAAAAGGATTATTATGATATAACAAGTAAAATCAGTACTTTTCTCCATTCTAGATCACTCTGTAGTCAGTAAAACAAAAATATTCTGATCTTTGAGTTCTTGGGTGCACCAAACAAAACTGACCCCTAAGTCCAGCTCATTTGTGAGTGCTCTGGACTTTGCTCAGGCACGGTACACTTCTCTATCCCTGACACAGATTGAAGAGGTGAACTTTGGTAAGATCCACGCACACGAGAGCAGGTTCACAGCATGGATGTAACATCTTATCAGTACAACCACTCTTCTCAACAGTCACTGCAGAGTGTTAGGGAGCGGAATCAGACCAAAACCAGTCAGAAAAAGCCACAGAGGCAGTGGAGTCACGGTCATGTCTGGTGTCTTGTAAACTGTGTGTCATCTGACACGATGACGAATCAGAGCTCAGAGTGAGTGCAAGGCAGTAGAGAGGGGGAATCATGCTTCAGCATAGCAGAAAGGAATTAATACTTGTTGTGAGGAGCCCTTTGTCGTGTAAATAACAGGTTTTACTTTATGAGATAGTATTTTCTCTTTTAATTTCAATTTTAAAAGCTCTGTTACTCTGAAGTGAGACATAAAGGTAAAAACTAGGACACAAAGTTTCAGCTTCCTTCCTTAAAGAACCCTGACAAAAATGCTTTCTCTGCCTGAAAGCTTCTGCTTCTCCAGGACTTTTGATTTTTATCTGAGCCAGAGAGTAAAAGATTAGGTTTAGTTTTTATTCTTTAATTAAGATATAAAAAGAATCAGTTTTAAGAAAGACAGAAAATAGAAGACAAGGAAACGGAGTCCAAACCTGCAGCTGTAAGCAGAAATTATAAATCACGATTATTGATTTATGTGTGAACTGATCAGACACCAACTGTGACTTTAACCTCCTCTTTGAGCATAAAAATGTGGGTTTTTTTTGTTTTTTATTATGTTTGACAGTTAAAGATAATAATTGTTTTAATAAATCAACTTTGGAAAAAAATATATAAACTGTTTCCATGACTGCAGCGATTACACAGAAAATAATTTTTAGTTGTTCTACTTCTCTAAAGGGATAGATATATCAATGTCAGAAAGTGAGTCATTTGGTTGTAAATCAGTCTAAATGGAAACAATGCAGCTTCCTTCTCTTTAATTTTAACACAATGTTTAAGTAAAATGAGTTTTAAAGCCCAAAACTTTCCCACAGTGAAGTTTAAATTCAGGACCTTAGAATAATAAAACTGATTTAACTAAAAAGAGTAAAGACAAGTAGAAGCTTTTTCCAAAGTGAACAAAGCAACAACATCTTTAAAACAAGCTAGTTAATGTGTTTACATGTTTATCCCCTTTGTTCAATAGATTTCTTTAAATGTTTTTATTTTTTTATTCCTTTATTCACGGGAGGACAGGCATGAGAAAGTGGGGGAAAGATGTTTGGGCAAGGAGCCACAGGCCAGCCTGTGTACACGAGGCATGACCATCAGTTCCCAACCTGGGGGCCGCGGGATCCTGACGGCTTTTAGGTTGTCAAAATTAGATTTACATAGATATACAGTACTTAACAAATTTATTAGACCACCAAAAGAGAAAACATAAATATTTTGATGAAGTGCTTTAATGTGGACTCTTTCATTTTCAATGAGCTCTCCACATTTTATCATTTTGGACAGGAATGAGGAATTTCAAACTGAATTCACCTTTTTATACCCAAATTTGAGCCGGCTCACTAGGCTTCTCTGAGAAGTCAGAAATGAATCAAGTATAACACTTAACCACTAAAAATCATTTTTCTGTTCAGGAATGCAAGTAAACAACTATAATTTGACATATTAATCAAGACATGATAATGTGCTTTACTATTTTTTCAGGGTTTTTTTGTAAATCAGTAAATTAGATAATTCATGGATAACAATAATAATGATATTTTTGCATTGAAAATATCATTTGGGTTAAAGAGCTTCTACATATTGGTGTATTAACCATTGCAGAAACATAAAAAATGATTTTGGTAATTACCAATGCTGTTAATTTAGGGCAGCTGTGGCATAAACCTTATTTTGGGTGGTGGTCTAATAAATTTGTTAAGCACTGTATATATATATATATATATGTATATATATATATATATATATATATATATATATATATATATGTATATGTATATGTATATGTATATATATATGTATATGTATATGTATATATATATGTAAATGTATATGTATATATATATATATATATGTATATGTATATATATGTATATGTATATGTATATATATATGTGTATATATATATATATATATATATATGTATATATATATATATATATATATATATATAGATATATATATATATATCTGTATATATATATATATATATATATATATATACATATATATATATATATATATATATATATACATATACATATATATATATATATTTGGGTGTTTTTTTTAAACAATGATTGGCAACATAATGTTTTAAGGCAAACCTTAAAGATTTTTAAAAATATAGAGAAGGCTGGTGCAATTATGGCGGAAGACATTAGCGTGGATGCTGCTAAAGCCCCAGTTTTCTCAGAACTTGACAACATTTCTTCGTTAAAAGAAGAAAAAAGAACTGCACTGATTTTGTTGTTTTCTTTTCAAAAACAACCAAATTCATGTCTATAGTCGCCATGGTTCACGTTATGCATTTCTGATCAGGTAGAGGAGGTTAAGAGGTTGAAGAATGCAAAACCAAAGCTATCAAAATATATATATATATAATTAGTTAAATTCCATCCATCTATTTTCCACACTGCTTGCCCCTTTTGGGGTTGCAGGGGCTCAAGCCTATCCTAACGGTCATTGGGTGAGAGGCAGGGTATACCCCGAACTGGTCGCCAGTCTAATCAGTTAAATCAAAGGGCAAAAAATTATCAAAGACTCTGAACAGGCAAGGCCGAAGTCCAAAAAACATCCAGAAGCTCAGCCCACTTTCCTGGTCTTATCTGAGATGGACTGACATAAGGTGGAGAAGTGTGCTGGGGTCTGATGAGCCCATGCTTGGAAATAGTGGGAGCCGAGTCCTCTGAACTGAAGAGGAAAAGGACCATTCTGATTGTTATCAGTAAGAAGCTCAGAAGACAGCATCAGAGGACAGCTCAGTGGTTTACATTGCTGACTTCAGAACAGGAGATTAGGGGTTCAGATCCCAGTCTGGGCACATTCAGTATCCAGTGTGGACCCTTGGGGAAGGCCTTAAACACCATTAACACCTGTCTATGTCTCAGATGTATGGACAAAACCATCTACCAAATGACAGTGTAACATCTGTGATAGTGTGGGGGTGTATTAGTGCAGATGGCATGGGTAACTTTCACATCTGTGAGGGGCCTATTACTACTCAGGTTCTGGTGCAACATACACTTCCATCCAGACATCTTTTTCAAGGATATCCCTTTTTTTTATTTCAGTGAGAAAATGGCAAGAAAATATAACTAAATAAACCCTGTGCTGTTGAGCAACTTATTATGAACAGTGATGAGAAAGAATTGCACTTAAAGGGATACTTAAACATTTTGGCAAATTCGCCTATTGCCATAATACCTATAGTCTTAGAAATAGGTCCTTTCCTTTAGTTGTCGGTGCAAGCTGTTTCTAGATCTAGGGGGACTGTTAAACCAGCTGCACCGTGAACGCTATTTTAGCAGACGGAATTTTTGCTTTCCCTCATCAAACTCATCAAACACACAATCCAACAACTCCAAAACGCTCAATTCACCACGCTATGAAATAATCATGGAAAATTACGAGACGGGGATGTTTTAAAGTTAAACACAAAGCTGGAACTACACTCCAGACATGGCTGCTGCACTGTGTCACTCCGCCCAGTGGTTCACTCAAGAAATAGTTCTAAGTATTTGCTTCATGTGTCGTAATGTTACATAATTATTCGTTATTATTTCATAGCGTGGTGAATGTGCAGATCACAACTTGTCCCAGAGAGCATTTTGGAGTTGTTGGAAACTACCAGCATCTTCAGTCAAAGATACTTACAGACTGTTGTAAGAAGGAAAGGCGATGGTTAAACATACTCTTGTCCCAGCTTTTTTGGAACATGGTGCAGACATCAAATAAAAGTGTCAGTTTGAATGCTGAATATCTGGTCTTTGTTCAGTTTAATAATCAGGATTTTCAGGTCACTGTATTCTGTTGTGAATTCAAGTTTTTATCAAACTTTTTTGGAATAAGAGCACAGAGTCATCAGCGTATATACAGTATATATACTTTATTTACAAATGAATGAATCCCCACAGTCGTACAGTCAAAGGTAGAGCTGAAAAAAATCATTACAGTTGTGGAATATAAATATAAGAGCATTACTTTAGCAGACAGAAAATCAACGATTAAACATAAAAACAAAAGAAGGAAATGTCCACAGCGTTATCATCAGTGAGCAGGAATCATCCAGATTTATTTTGAATGACATAATAATGTCAGGTTTTTTAGTTAAAAGCATCTTTCCTTATTATTTTAAAGCACTGGTTTTGTTTATAAGGATATTTCTGAAATAAGCTTTAACAAAGGGAGATAAAATATTTTAGTGGGTTGATTTTACTGCAGTAATTCTGCCTCCCTATTCAGATTAATACACGTGAGTTCAGGAAAAGAAATGCATTTTTGTGTTCTGCTTTGGTGAGAGGAGCTGAAGGTGACTCCTCTGTGGACTTTTACTGACTCTAGTAACCCTTTGGTTTATGGAAACTTTTTATACTCTCTAAAATTAAAATTTAGAAACACAGCAAAGGAAACAGTTCTGTTTTGCCCACCCAGCAGATTACAGAGTGAAGAAAATCAAATAAATATGAGTAAAAAAACTGATGTTTTAACAGCGGGCACGGTGGGGCGGGGCTTCATTCATTAAATCAAGCATCCCAGTTGTAGAAGGCGGCTGTCGTCCAATCAGAGGACAACGAGGACTCAAACTGAACCAATCACATTCAGACAGAAGAGGATTGATTTAAAACAGACTGAAGTGAGAGAAGTTTTCACCAACAGCACTTCGGTTTAGATCAGATATGTACACGGGATCTCAGAGGGCGGGGAGAGGGACGTCAGTTAAGACAACTTTGTTCCTCTATTGTCGACTTTATTGTGTTTAACTCCCCCAAGAGGACAAATGTCACCACTTAGATTTAACTTTATATTCATTTGTTCTTCATAAAGTTAAACTAATGTATAAGACTAAAGGCAGCTGATTTACGTTAACCATCAATAAAGGATGTCTAATTCTGACTTTTTTATTGACCCTCTGGTGTCCATCTGTCTGGGCCATTCTTGTTAAGCAATATCTCAAGAATTTCTGAGGGATTTTCTTCAAACTCTGCACAGATATCCACTCTAATGGATGATCTGAATAAATTCAGTGGTCAAAGGTCACAGTTACTTAGTTTCATGCTTCTTAGTCACTATATCTTCTTGATCCATGAGTGGACTTTCACGGTGCCACAACTCTAGACCTTGTGGAGGCATAAAATCACCAGGCAGTAGAGCTAGATTATATTTTCTTACTCTCATACAGGGATGCATGATATTAATCTCAGCAGATTTGAAAATCTCTGATATTAAGGCTATAAAATCTGCTTGTTTCAGCTTTAAATATTTGCTGTTTGAACAAATAAGTTAGTGGAATTTCAGTCTGGATCAACAGAAGCTTTCAGTCAGCTCGAGTCTTTAAAGTTTAAGGAATGATTATGAATGAATAAAGTCTGTTTGAAGGACCAAAAGTAAAACTTTAGATTGAGTGTTTTATAAAGTGAAGTTTTGGGTCTAAACTACAATTAAATATTGGTATATATATTGCTACAATTAGTTTGTAAATACCAGCATATTCACCTTGCAAAGCAGATGGATTTGCCCGTTTCTGTGTTTCTCACTGGCGAATCCATCTGAACCGTTTGGGCCTGGTTAGAAAGTGACAAGACCAATCAGCTTTGAGGGGCAGTACTTTCAGGCACGGCAGAGTCGTGGCGAGGCAAGTAGCAACAAGAGGCCAGTTTGAATTATGGCAGAAGAGAATAGCGTGGATGCTGCTAAAGTATCAGTTTTATCAGGACTTGATGACATTTCTTCGTTAAAAGAACAAATAACAGCACTGAGCTATTTTCTTTTCAAAGACAACAAAAGTCGTGTACTGACATGTCTACAGTCGCCATGGTTCGCGTTATGCAGTTCTGTATGGAGTTTACTCCTCGGTAGCTGCTACGTAATGTTTTTGTTGCTCTGATTGGCCTGTAAAGATGTGACAGAACATTCATCCAATCACCCTCCAAGTTTTTTTTTTCAAAGACTCAGGTTATCAGCATATGGGATAACAGCAAAAAATCCAATCTCATGCATTCCTACACTAAAATATTAAATACTAACAAAATGTTTTAATTTCTGAAGTTTCCAAATCCACAAGTGGAAAAACATTTTTAAAAATCTGGTAATTAAATGGAATTGAATGATATTGCTATGCCAAGAGAACAGAAAAAAAGATTGATGTGAAAAATAAAAAAGTTGTGTGAATTCATCTCCAAACTAAGGCAAATGTAAATAATTTGTTGTGTTACAAAGTTTGAGCCATTGAATCAGCTGCTGGTGACATTTGCTTATGTTGGGATCTGTGGGTCCAAAAGACCTTGCTCCGACAGATTAAATTATTAAAAACACAACAATGAAGGGGAAGGACTAGATAAGTTTGATCAACTTCATCCTACACCCTTTCGAACAAGGTATGATTATCTATGTTGTTATAGAGTTGTCTCTTTAATTTTTTTTCCCCCTGACTAAACACTTTGTATATTTTACTTATTTCTGTTCTTTCTTTTAACCTGTTCGAATAAACAAATAAATGAAAAATGAAAATGAAACCTCAACAGCAACTTCCCAATTTTCAAATCCTCCTATTTAAGCCTTAAGACAAGGTTTCACAACCTTTTCTCCTATGAGCCCCCCTTACTTGTATCGTAGAGGAGCTGAGGACCCCACAAACAAAAGGTGATACATGGATGTCAAAAATTATATTTAAAAGTTTTCATTGATCAAATCTATAGAAAATACCCCAACACAAGGGTTTTCTTATCAAGGGACCTTTGCATGATCTATTCATTAGTGTTTTATCATGATTTTAGTCAGTATAAATGAATCTAATTTTGACAGCCTCAAAGCAGACAGAGCCTCTTTGTCAAAATAACCAAAGCGTAAAGCTTTCAGGTCTACAGCTGATGCCTCTGTAACGACAAGATTCCTTTACTTTGTTTTTGTTTGTGTGAGATTTGAAGAAAGAAACATGAAGCGCTTACATAACTTAGTGACTAGGGCCAATTATTGATGCAGATATTTGGCTGATCATCTGTATCAGCACTTTATTTGACAGATAATTGCACAAATTAATTAATCAAAAAGCGTGCTACTTTGGCTCCACCTTAAGGGGATTCTTGCCCTTTGGCTTTCTTTTCACTCTCCAGTCTCATCAAGTGCCCTGCGTATAACAGAATCTGATTGGCTAGATGTCACGAGTACCAGCCAATCAACACTTGAGCCCAAGTGTTGATTGACACAGTGAGCGTAGCCGTTTCTAATGCTAACAGAGCTGGGGCTAAATTATGTTTCCTTTATTTTTCTGATAATGCAGTTTTACTTTTGCCAAATTAAGGACATTTTATACACCATAATAAATGCACATCAGATATCAGTTATTGGTCTCTCTTATCAATATGGGCCCTGTGAAACAAATATCAGTCCACCCCTATAGAAACAATAAACGTTGAGTCTAATGCAGATGTTTTGGGCGCTTCCAGCCTATAAACAGCAGCTGTGGAGAAAGGCTCTTCAACTAAACTTTATCTTTGTGTTTTTTTTTCATATCATTTAACACACCAGACGCAGAAACTGAATGTGTGACTGCTGTTTCACAAAGTTTAACTCTGGACTTGGTCTTTAAGAGACAACTGTTTTATAATGCTGAACTTTATTTTAAAAACATTACATTTGGACTGTTTTGGTTTTATTTCCCTCAGAGTAAAAAAAAAAAAAAAAAAAAAAAAAATTCAACACCAGCCTTTACTGATTAAAAGATGCAAAAACAAGCATTAAACAGAGTTACATGTGTCCATGTTTTAGGCTGCTGTGATGAAATGTTTCTTAAAGAAAAAGAATTTATTGATTTTATTAGACAGGGAGGAAATGAAGCGCTGAACTCCATGGATTAGAATAAAGATTTAATCATTAGTTAATAAACGTTGATTATTTTAACATTTAAAGCACTTTTTGAAATCAAGGCTCGGATTGTTAAACTTTGACTCCACGATAGGAAAAATTAATTTCTAACATTTGGTAAAAAGATTAAGCACAGTATTTAATTTTTGCCTTTTTTAACTCTTGTGAATTATTTTTTTCTTACAGGGTTTAAAAAAATTGACAACAAATATTTGGTTTAGATTATTTTCATGTGTGTGACGACAAAGTAAGACGTGATGTGTCTTCACTGCAACACAACAAATTAGCGATAAACAAGAAATCCCATTCAAGTAAAGTGTAATTGTGGCATAAAGCTACAAAAAGAAGACAAAACAAAAATACCAGGCAGTAATAAATTAAAAGAATGTTTGTGTCCACACTCGTGCCATTTTTTCCTTCCTAAATAACTGCCCAACCAAACAGGACGTTAAAAATGGCCACTAGAGGGAGCTGCAACATTAAAAACACGAAGATTATGTTTGGAAACTTGTTAGGAAAAAAACAAAGTAAGTGAATAAAAATCTATCCTGAACTTCTGATCCACAAAGGGGTCAGTAGTGACATTCAGGTTCAGGTACGTCATCGTTTCTTCATCAATAAACTGCCTCCCCTCTCCACAGACTGATCAAACTAGTTTAAATAAAGATCGTGAGACCTTTAAAAGGCAAACAGAGGAGGACTGAGGTGAGTTAGGGGTTCTTGTTCATGATTGTTTGAATACTTCTTGGTCTGCTTGGTTTCTTGACCTGAATCAGGGCTTAAACCTCAGTCCAGTTATTATTCAGTCAAATCTTTTGGGGAAAAGTCTTGTGCCGAGGTCAGACTACACGTTATACGCACGGTGTACTACGTGTACACAGCAACAATTGGTGTTGATATTTCAGTGTTAAACATTTCAGAGTCACTTTCTTCTCCCAAAGTGTGTTTTTAACTTCATCCTGGGTGAAATGGTCGTCAGCATTTGAGTTATTTGACAGAGTTGATCCATTAGCTTAAATCCAACTCTGTAGAGTCAATTGACCTGTGCTCACTGCCATTTCAAACCTGGGGGCATTATGTGAATGGAGTTTTCCCATCATGCCCTTGGGCAGTGTTTTACATGTGTCTGAGATGTTGCCTGTTGTTTCACATTTCTGGTGGATTGTTATGATTTTTTATGTTAAAACACTTTTGCATCATAAGTGAAATTAATCACCAAGTTAGTGGCTTCAGGCTTGTTGATTATGATGTCTTTAAAATAAAGTCACATCTTGTTTAGTATTTGTTCCTCTTTGTAAATAGCAGAGTCAACTAAGGATGAAATGTGTGTCGCAGTGCATTAGCAACTAATGCTATAAACAGTAAAAATTAATAAATAAAGTGAGAGGAATTAACACATTGTGTTAAAAGGACATTTTAATGTGTCGTAAAATGACTCTGTAAATGTTGGCAATTTACACTACAAGAGTGTTAAACTTAACACTTCCAAAGTGTAAACTGAACTTGGAACCTGAGAGAAATAAACAAACTCTAGGATTTTGTTCAAATTGACACTGTGGAAGTTGAATCAGCACTGACAATTTTGCTGTGTAGTGTCATAGTGAATGACAATCACGGCCACAGCTGGGATGCCTTTTGACCCCCGCCTGGAGAAAGGTCAGCATGTTTGACATTTCTTTCTGCTGTCTATGATTTGTTCCGTCACGTCTCTGAATATGCAAAAGTCAGGAGTGTAAATAATCCAAAGCAAAGTGAAAGAACGATGACGTAGGTGGTGCGAGATGAGACGAGAGAAAAGTTTGCCAAGCACTGACAACATCCCTGCCTTTAGACCGTGTTGTTGAGGGACTGCCACGACATACTGATAAAGAAACAGCTGAAATACCGAAGCCGTGTGATGAGTAATGGCATCAGACTAGCCAATCATTCATCATAACATCTAGATAGACAAAAGAAAAAAAAAGGTTACGTTACCAAAGATAATGATTTGGGGCATTCAGATATGAGGTAACTGCCCTTTAGAATGAGCATCAATATTACACATTAACAGTACATCTCACTGTCCCGCCTCTTAAACAAACAATAACCCATCCATCATTACTGTGGCTCTCTTACCATGGCTTGGTATCCCTACATTCCCTTCTACAGGGAAGCTGTCAGTAGTAAGAATGAATACTAACCTTATAACTACTGGCTAAGAAGTTAGCAGTGCCTCTTTAAAAGGGACATATTATGCAAAAATTACTTTTTCAGGTTTTTCTAACAAAATATGTGCCCCTGGCCTAAAACTACAGCTGACAGGGTGGTATTAAATGCATACCAATACTCACTAAGTCTACACAACCAACCAGATTAAGGCATCGTAGTACACTTCTATCAGATATCAAACCGTTTTTAGGATGAACTGAGGTGCATCCACACACAAAGCATCCAGGATTACCAGTTGGTATCTGAATGTCCAAAACCGAACTAAATCTCTGCTAATGCATGGTATAAACTAGATTAAGCTAAACAGTATAGAACAGTCAGTGCAGTTTGTTTGTGTGTCTTCTTTCCAGCTGTTGTCTAGCCCTTCCTCTCTTGCTTCCAATGTTATCACATCGGTCCTGAGGATAAATCAGATATTACAATGTAGTCTGTCATGTCTGGTGGTAAAGTCACAGCACTTATCTATGTTTCTGTGGTCGCCTAATTTGACACAGTGACTACTGTAGCAGACAAAAAGATCATGTAGTCTGACCTCAGCATTATAATGTCTATGTATGCAAGATCAGGGAGGGTTTATCTAGCCAGAGTGGGTCAAACATTTTAATCAAATACAGACCTCTGATGTGTATTCCAATATTCCATAAGCCTACATGCCCTTATGGCCGTCTAAGTGCACTGATAACCTATTTTCCTATCTTTTTCATGAACCCTGCTACAGCCTGAATTGAAGGAACTCCATTTTTTGACATGACCACGTGACACATCATGCCAGCTTGCTTGTATGAAGCACACCGAGGCTTTAATATTGCACTTCCATAAGTTGGTGAACTTCAGAAAAACGTCTAAGAAGGATCAGTCTAATTTAAAGCAACAAAAGCTAAAACATCCTGTCTTTAAGGGATGTAAACTCCCAAAGCCTTACTCTTAAAAATGATAAAGAATGACTCTTAGGGCTTCAAAAGCACAGCTTGTTAAACTCTTAAGTCTGGCTAGTCCTGCAGCACACGCCAAATAAATCTTCAAGGATCGGCTACTCAAAGGTTTTATCAGGATAACAATAATCTGGGCTTAGTTATCCACATTTTTCTACCATAGCTCTACAATCCAGCCAATGAACATGGACGTAGTCTCAGTGATGTCACCCATTAGTTACTGAACAGGACTTCTGAATCCCTTCAATGATATTGGAACGGTTGTGTACACTTAACTTTTGGTCGACCTTCTACCAGGCAAAACGCTGGAGTTAAGGCGGATCTTAAGCCTCAAGGTAAAAACAGCTACAACAATAGAGCTGAAACGCCTTCAGAGAAGCTTTCAACCACAAGAACAACAGCTTCAAAAGTCTCTGTTCCCCATGAACTGCAGAATAAATGGGTTTTCTGATCTACATTACCAACAAGTAAGTGCAGACTATTCCATGCGGAAAATCTCAGAGGTGTGTCCTGATGTTTGGGCCACTTGGTGCTTGAATATGTCGTCTTGAAGAATGAATTATCCATTTGGACAACAGATGATGGGACATAACACAAATATAAAACAGAAGTAAGGCTATAAATCCCAAAGTTCATATCAAAGGCTGAATGTCAGAACTGTTGTAGGACAAGCTGGAATTATAGGGGATATATTCATGGAGTTATTTGGTCTGGATTTGAAGAATGATTTGGAACTGGTCCTATATTTGGATCAGATCAGTCTTGCTCAAGTCAAGGCTCTGGATCGATCTACAGGAATGTCCTTTGGAACAGTGGAACCTTGCAAACCCCATGCACAGGATGTAGGAAGAGTAATCTTAGCTTGGGTAGAAGATTTGTCCAGATCTGTGTTTTGAATCCTAGTTCTGGTTTGGAAATTGGTCCATGGGTAGGGCTCTTCCTGGTTACAAAGTGTTGTGGTCAAAACGATCATGATAGAGGAATGAAGAGCAATTTGAAATTGAAAGGAATGTCCAGCTTGGGTCAAGGCTCTGGATTTGTCCATACCCATGTCCGTTTGAAACTCAGTTTGGTCCAATATATGTCTTATATCTTATTTATCTCTTGAGAATAGATGCTTTTGGTTTGGAAAAGTTAAGTCAAAGTTTGGATAATGGGCCCCAACACATTCCAGAAGGTAGTCCAGTAACAAAGATAACTTCTGATGGGATAAGAGGTATACCACCATAGGCTTTGCCTATCTTCGGATTAAATCAACCTTAAGGCAGTCTGGGCAGGGAGTACTTCAAAATTTGAGCCTTGAGTGTTTTTGTCTCATTCCAAACACAAGGAGTTCCAGTTTGGACAGTCCTTGCTTGAACTAGCTCTGCATTGGAACATACTTGGTCAGGAGGGTTGCTGAATTATGGTAGGAAGGTTTTCCAGTGCTGGACTGATTTAGTTTTTATCCTGGGCCCTAAACAGTCCAGATTGGTCTCAGTTTGGCCCAGAATGTGTCTTAATGTTGACTGTAGGCAAACTGGATCTACCATGATCCAAGTGTTGATAAAGAAAGATTGGTATTTAAGGGGATTTATTTTGTACAGAGAGGGATCCAGCTGAGTTCTATGACAATCCTGGCTTTGGGGTTGTCCAACGCAGAAGCAGCTCAGAGAAATCCAAAAAAGTGGTCAGTTTTGGTACTTGGGCTTTTATCTGATGTAACCAAAGCTTTTAAATGTTTGATATGGATGACTATGTTGTGACTTCAGACCTGGACTAAGCCTTGAACTTGACAGTGGATGGCTTGTGTTAAAAGTAATCCAGCTAAATCTTTTATTAAAAAGTCTTTATAGACGATGTGTGTTAGTGCCATGTGGAGAGGGGATCTCTGCATACATATCTGTCCATTTCTGTCCTTCCGTCTGTCCGTTTGAGGGGTTTGGACTCTGTGGTTAGCAGCTGCAGCCTTCTTTTGCCTGCTGGTTGTCAGCATTAAGGCGGCCTCCTTGAGGCGCAGATGGTTTGTGTTGGACTCCTGACTCAGCAGCATTTAAGTCCAGACTGCCATCTTGGATGTTTTGGTAAATCCTCTTTGCTGCTTCCAGGAAGGCCTCTTCCACATTCTCCCCTCTGAAGACAAACACAAAAGATGGATTACAGACACATGGAGAACAAATGAAATGTGCAAAGCCCCCCCCCCAAAAAAAACAAAAAACAGCAGATCTTACGTGAATAACGTAGGTAAATAAGTTTGTGAACTTACGTCTTAGCACTAGCTTCTAGGAACAATAAACCTGGAAGAACAAGAAGTTGATACCACAGTCAGTCCACCTTGTTTTTTCAAGTTTTTTTACTCAATAGTGTCACAAAATAGGCAAACACTCTTCTCACCATTCTCTTCAGCAAACTGTTTGGCCTCCTCATATGTCACATCTCTCTGAGCCTCCAGGTCGGCTTTGTTACCGATCAGAATGATCACCTGGAAAGATGGACACATGAGCAACTAGATATCAAAACCACCCAACAGACTCCAGTGCCCTACAACCCCAAATGGGATGAATGGTATAGATAATGCATGAATAGAAGGGTATCTGTCTACAAAAGTGAAAAATAAAAGCATTTTAATTGTTTAAAAGACAGTTTTCCTTTATTTGGCTTCATTTCCAAACAAAGCAGCACCTCTTTTGAGTCTAGGAAGCACTCCTTCCTACATTTTTGTAAGTATAAAGATCCACTGATTGTCATATAAAATGCAACAACATAGTCAGAAAAATGACTAGTATCTGTAATTTTAGTATAAAAATAAAGCTTTCTTCAGATGCTAGCTGTGCCAACATTAACAGACTCTGTGCTAGTATAACATCAGGCAAGAGTTTCAGTGCAAAGCTGCTTATTATTTGCTAAATCCTGTTAACGTCAACAAATTTCAGCTTAAGCCTCTGGTCCTTGCATTTACCTGTCACTTACATGCACACATCATTTGACCACAAAGTTAATTGGCTAGTTAGGCCTAGTGGAGATTTAAGGATGCACTGGTAGCCTAACAGGCTAGAACACACTTGTGCAAATGGATGCATAAATTTTCATGCTCTTTAAAGTGACAGACCTAATTCAACAGAGGTCCAGACAGTTGGTGCTAGTAGTCTCACAATTGGTGAAATGGGAACCACCTGAGGGCAGTGAATGTGTCTCAAGTGACTGCAGTAAAAAGATGCCTGTGTCTGGAAGGCCCAGTCATTGGTTCATCAGAAATCCTGGCTACCATTACACCATGAAGACAAAAGAACACTGAGCAACTCAGAAAAAGGTTAATGAAAAGTATAAGCCAAGGGGTGGATAAAAAAGCAATTTCCAAGGCTCGGAACATCCTCCAGAGTTCAGTTAAATCCATCATGAAAAAATATGTCACATGTGTAAATCCGCCTAGATCAGGCCGTCCTCACAAACTGAGTGAGGGTGCAAGAAGGAGACTAGTGAGAGAGGCCACCAAGACACCTATGACTACTCTGAAGGAGTTCCAAGCTTCAGCAGCTGAGATGGGAGAGATTCTGCAGACAACAACTGTTGGCTGGGTTCTTCATCAGTCAAAGCTTTATGGGAGAGTGGCAAAGAGAAAGACACTGTTGAAGAAAACTCAGATTCAATCTGGACTAGAGTTCACCAAAGAGGAAAAATGTTCTTTGGTTTGATGAGACCAAAATGGACTTTTTTGACCATCAGAAGAGATGTACAGTTGTGCTCATAAGTTTACATACCCTGGCAGAATTTGTGATTTTTTTGGCCATTTTTCAGAGAATATGAATGATAACACAAAAACTTTTCCTTCACTCATGGTTAGTGGTTGGGTGAAGCCATTTATTGTCAAACAACTGTGTTTACTCTTTTTAAATCATGACAACAGAAACTACACAAATGACCCTGATCAAAAGTTTACATATCCTGGAGATTTGGGCCTGATAACATGCACACAAGTTGACACAAACAGGTTTGAATGGCTAATAAAGGTAACCATCCTCACCTGTGATCTGTTTGCTTGTAATCAGTGTATGTGTATAAAAGGTCAGTGAGTTTCTGGGCTAAACAGTGCAATAGTTGCTCAAGAATACCACTAAAATATAGCACTCTCAAACACTCCAGTTTTAACAGACTGGATGTTTTAAATGCAGTGGAAACACAAACAGGATTGTACACAAGTTAGTCCTTCACTGGACAAACATGGGGATTGTGTGTTTGTGTGCACTGACTCACTGTGTTTGGGTTGGTCAGGTTCCTGGCGTCTGTCAGCCAGCTGCTCAAATGGTTATAAGTACTTCTCCTGATCGCAAACAAAGACAAACACAAAGATATTCATTAAAGATCAAATGGAAAATCATAGTACCACCATGCAGGCTGTCTATACATGATCTTCATATCTCCTTCATGTCAGTACCTGGTGATATCATAGACCATGAGGGCCCCCGCGGCCCCTCTATAATAGGACCTAGTGACGGCCCTGAAGCGCTCCTGACCGGCTGTGTCCCAGATCTGTAGCTTCACCTTCTGACCATGGACCTCCATGATCCTCGTCCCAAACTCAACCCCGATGGTGTGGGGGCAGTCTGCCATAACTGCTCGCAAAACATACATCATTATGGCAAATAACATCAACACTGACATGCAGTTAATAGATTGTCATGTATCTGTTATGATAAAAATAAACTAAAACAGAGGAGAGTACATTAAATATCTATGTAAACACGAGATGTGTGAAGTAAGAACAATGTGTGCAATGTCCCCAAGCTTTGAGAGTTATGATTTTTTATTTGAAATTGTTAATTTAAAAAAGGAAAAATCTGTGCAAGGGTGAGAAGATAAATCTGACTGAAAGTGTATGTATGTTTTAAAAAAAGAGAGTTTAAAGGGAAATATTTGTACAGGATACAATGAGGAGAGAAGGAAACAAAGAGGAAGTTAAAGCTAGCTCACTATAAGGAAGTGAATGACTGCAGGAAGAGAAAGCACTCACATTTTTTCTCTGTGAACTGATGAAGCAGACAAGACTTCCCTACGCCCATATCACCTGGAGGGAGAGGAGGAAGTAAAAGCAGGAAGTCAGACATCAGGCTGAAGTTTCACCTTGTGTGAATCACAGTCACAAATATATCCTCCATTATCCCAAGGGACAAATGTGGGTTATTTTGTCTGAACCAGAATTCAGTATTTAAAACTCTAAGTCTCAAAAGAATAAAAGGACAAATAAAGAAAGTGTGGATGTCTGGAGGAACTCTTTGAGCTTCACTACTCTGAGGATAAAAAGCAGCCAGCCACTCATCCATGGAAAGTCTGAAAATCGATTTCATAGAACCAAACTTGATCCTCTCTCTGTCTTGAGGGCAGGAAATCAATTTAAAATCTGATGGTGTGAAAATGCTGCTAAGAGGAACTTCACAGCTTCCCATTCCTTACATACTGTGTCAAATTTGCAGCACATACAAGAATGTTAAGGGGAAAAAAGAAATAAGCTATATTTACATCTAAATGCCTAAAGGAAATACCATTCAGAAGCCATTGCTATTTATCCAATAATAAAGCTGCTGACACGTCAAAGCTCACTCCTGATTTGTTGGTACATGTGCCGACCAGTCTTGGAGCGCTGACTAGATGTCAGATAGGCTATGATAGATGTCAGTGCTTTCCTCTGAGCTCCAGAAGAAAAACATGCCTTCAAAAGTACCAGGTGATGAATATACCACTTATTTTCAGTATATTCTGACATACTTATTAAGCAGCAAACACAAACGATGGATACAACCTGGAAAAAGCACCGTTACAGCTCACTACAGTGAGGTAAATACCAGTGACATCCAACTCAAACAAGCTTTGCAGGACGGCATATTCACACAGAATCTCAGGTGATTTTTTGTGCTTTTATGTTTTCATTAAAGTCGTAATGGCCGATATATATTTCCAGGCCCACCTTGTTTTTGTATTTTTTTAAAAAGCTAATAGGCCTGACTAATACACAAATATAATCACTTTCATTGATAACTGGTGCTATTTGATTACATATATTAGTTTTAGTTGATCATGGGAGAAGTATTTTCATCTGCTGAGCACTTTCCATGGTGTTTAAAGGTGCATTCAGGAAAAATCTGCAATATCTGCAATAAAATCAAAGCGTCCATATTTGGAGGATTCAAATATGGTCCCGCTACTCCAAACCCTGAGTTGACACTACTAAAGTTGCAGAATCCAGCATAAAGGCCTACCAATTATGTCTCACTTACAACATAAGCCAATATAATACGGCATGGTTGCGGCAAAAAGAAATATCTTCGCTCTCTGGAAATCTTAGAAGATACTCTGTTCTCAAACCTGGTTACAATAAATGTACAATTTGTAACATATTTAAAGAGTCAGTATCTCTCTTATCTCTGCTACCTTTGACAACATGTGGCAATCTTTCTTATCCTATCTATCAAAAAAACCCAAAACTTAAACTTGTTTGTTTACATTTGTATTGACAGTTTGCTGATTGATTGCTTACTGTCGCTTTATTTTTTCTACTTTACTTTCAATGTTTTATGTGCCTTATTATACCTGTCTTTGTTAACCCTTTGAAAATGAATGTTTTAATGCTTTCAGATAGGGTTGTTTATTTGTAAAATTGAAAATGTATAAATAAAATATTGAAACAAAAAGAAACTACTTAAGTTAAGATGTCCTTGTTGGTTTAATGGCAAACAAAAATATTAAAAACAAAATTTTAAGCTAATGAAAAATAACATTTATATCTATGGTGCTGTGATAAAGTATTGCCCCCCTTCCTTATTTCTTTTTTTTCCATATTTGTCACACTTAAATGTTTCAGATGAAACAAATTTTAGTATTAGGCAAAGAAGAGAAAATAAAAAATTCCATTTTAAATGATGACTTCATTTATTAAGGGGAAAAAAAGCCATCCAAACCCACCTGGCCCTATGTGAAAGAGTAACTGCCCCAAAAACCTAAGAACTGGTTGTTCCACCGTTGGCAGTAACAACTGAAAGCAAGTGTAACTGCCAATGAGTCCTTCACATTGCTTTGTAGGAATTTTGGCCCTCTAATCTGTGCAGAATTGTTTCAATTCAGCCACACTGGAAGGTTTTCCAGCATGAACAACGTGTTTAAGGTCATGCCACCGCATCTCAATCAGATTTATGTCCAGACTTTGACTAGACCACTCCAAAACCTTCATTTTGTGTTTTTAGTCGATTCAGTGGTGGACTTGCTGGGGTGTTTTGGATCACTGTCAAGGGCCCTTAAGCTTGGTGCCATGAACTGATGAACAGAGAACAGAATTCATGGTTCCATCAATTCCGGCAAGTCATCCAGGTCCTAAAGCAGCAAAGTACCCCAAGACCATCACACTACCACCACCAAGTTTACTGTTAGTATGATGTTCTTTTAGTGAAATTCTGTGTTGGTTTAACCTTGCAAAGCAAATGGATACGCCCGTTTCCGTGTTTCTCACTGGTGAATCCATCTCAAGCTCCTACCTGAACTGTTTGGGCCCGGTTAGAAAGTGACACGACCAATCAGCGATGAGGGGCAGTACTTTCAGGTGTGTCAGAGTCGTGACGTATGCAAACAGCAACAAGAGGCCGGTGCAGATATGGCGGAAGAGATTAGCGCGGATGCTGCTAAAGCATAAGTTTTATCTGAATTTGATGACATTTCTTCGTTAAATGAAGAGCAAAGAACAGCAATGAGCTGTGAGAAAAGTCTTGTACTGACATGTGTATAGCTGCCATGGTTCGCGTTATGCAGTTCTGTATGGAGTTTACTACTCGGTGGCGGACACGTCCCGTGTTTTGTTGCTCTGATTGGCCCGTAAAGATGTGACAGACAGAACGTTCATCCAATCACCCTCCAAAATTTTTTTCAAAGGCTCTGCCCTTTCTCAAACGCTGTGTACGAGAGATTAACCAGACTGATATGTGAAACACATCCATCTGGCGTGCCAGGTTAGTGTTGGTTGGTTGTGGCCTCAGAACTCCCCCATGGATGCCATTGTTGCCCAGTCTCTTTCTTATTGTTGAATCATGAACTCTGACCTTAACTGAGTCAAGAGGGGCATCCAGGTCTTTAGATGTTGTTCCGGTTCTTCTGTGACCTCCTGGATGAGTAACTGTTGGCTCTTGGAGTAACTTTTGTAGGCCAGCCCCTCCTGGGAAGGTTCAATCCTGGTTCAGGTTTACTCCATTTGTGGACAATGACTCTCACTATGGTTGGCTGGAGTCCCAAATCCTTGTCTTTGTAGCCTTTTCCAGACTAATAGATATCAATAACTTTGTTAGGACCTCGTCTGCTCTTAAATTTCTTTAGACTACGCCATGATGTGTTGCTGTTTGAGATCTTTTAGCCTACACACTGCCAGACAGGCTCTATCTGAGGGGTTTCTTGATTCAGCAGGTCTGGCAGTAACTGGGCCTGGATGCGGATCGTGAAAGTGAACTCAGCGATCAAAAATGTGGTTAATCACAGTAAATTCATGAGTAAACAAAAAGGGGAATTACTTTTCCCCACATAGGGCCAGGTAGGCTTGGATGTCTTTTTTCAGTTGACAAATGAAAACATCATTTTAAAACTGTACCTTTTTACAACACTGTAGCAGTTATCTGTGCGCCTTCTCCATAAAAACCCAATAAAGACAGATTAAATTAAGTCTACAGACCGGTCTGTTTTGTGTTCCTCAGTGTGATAACATGAGCTTTGTCACTCACCGATGATGATGTACTTAAAGATGTAGGAGTAGTTGTAAGGTGCGGCTGTCATCTTGATACTGAAAGGAGAGAAAACATGAAAACATGAGCTGATTTAATCTAAAAAAGGAAACAGTTTGAGACTAGAAGTACAGCCCATTCGCTGCCTGACTATCTAAACTAAACCAGTTTCATTTTTATTAACCTGTGAAGTGAAAACAACTCGAGCAGAAACCGTTTAACTGCTCCACAAACAAAAGGTAGCATCCGGCTAGGCTAACACAAAGATACGCTAAAACACCGAGCTAAGCTTTAGCCCGGGCTGTTAAACACCATGACAGTCACGCAGTATGGAAGCAGTCATCTTTAGCAGAAGTATTCAACAGGATCAGCTGACTTCTCCCTCTCTGGACTCCACTGCAATCCCTCTGTTAGCTTAGCTCTGAAGCTAACGGCTAACAGCTGCAGTTCTGTCTACGCCTTGCTAACATGCTAACACCGGGAGGAGACGTTTAGAAAGGCTAGAAACAAAAACAATTCAAAGATGAAAACACAGACATGACGTGTGAGAAGTGCCGTCAGCTTACCTTCGGTTCAGGGGTCTATCTAAGCCGTGAATTTAATTAAACTGCTGTAGGGCTGATAGTTATCTCTGTTAGCGGCTGGCCCGGTGATCTGTCGGGAAATCTTTTCACACTTCCGCGATTCTTCTTCTGCTGTAATATCAGCGGAATCATCGCGAGACTTAGAGGTCAGTACCGCCACCTGACGGACCAGGGAAGAAATCTCTAGCTGAAATTCACTTCTGTCTGCTTTTTTTTTTTTTTTTTTTGAATGAATGAAATTATTTAAAGCGGTAGGTTGAAACGTTTGTGAATAGAATAACTCACTGTATGTTGAAAATGGGGTTTGTTGATTATTGATAATATAATAAGCATCAGCAAAGATGCCTAACTATATTATTATACTGGCAGACCAGTGGTTTTTAACTGGTGGGTCAGGACCTAAAAGTTGGTCACAGAGCTGTTGTTAGTAGGCTGTAAATGAGTGCTTTTGTTATCTTAAGATAATAAGGCTGTTTTTTTTTTCTTTAATAGAGGTTTAATTATATTAAGATCCTGCTGCAGAGTTATTAATGCAGGGCTTTCAACTATTTAAAGGGTTTCACTACACAATAAAACGACATGTCTCTTCTTTTATTAATTTATGGGATAAAGTCAATGTTACGAAGTATAGAAACAGAAAAGAAAAAACCACTGAGATCCAAAATTCAGTTTTTGCAAGATTTTGCAAATCAGTGTTTAATTCACAAAAAAAGAAAAAAATCTCCTGAGATGATTATCATAAAATCCAGTAAATACATGAAGTATACAAATTAGTGATTGTCATTATTTTTAACACAAATCATCATAGATTTGTTGTCGATCGTTTGTGCTGATCAATAAAAACAGTTACAGTTATAACAAGTGGTGGAATGTACATAGTCCTATTTACTCCTGTATCCTGTTTTAATGCAGTCTCTGATTACAGAAGTTTTATTTTACACCATTTTCCTGTGAAAACATGTATTTTCCCCTCGTTTCATGCACCCTCATTGTATCTAAACTTCAAACAAAAAGTAAGGAAATTTGTGTTTGGTACATTATTTCTTTGTTGTAACATTGCTTCTTGGTAATAAATCTTATACTGTTGGAAAGCCTGTTTATTACCCTTTTAAATGGTGCCACATTTGTAAGGATCATGCATTTGTGGGATGAGCAGCAGAGCTGAGTATGTGGGTTGTGCCAATGAAAAATGTGCCAGATCTTCTCTGCCAATGCCAAACAGCTGATTCTGCCATAGACTCTTGTTTGGTGTTTGGTGGATTGGATGATTGAAGTTTGAAGAAACAAGACAGACTGACAATTTAACAATATTCACTTAACAATCAGGAGACTCAGTAGTGTGTGGAAGAACCATACACAGCCACAACAGCCTGGCTCCTTCTCCTCATACTGGTCACCAGCCTGGTCACACACTGGCATCCCATTCTTCAACCAGCATTTGTTACAAGTCAGCCAATATGGTCGTGTTGGTCACTCTGGCACGAACAGCACGCCTAATCTGATCCCACAAGTGTTCAATGGGGTTAAGGTCAGGACTGCTGGCAGGCCAGTCCATCCGCTCCACTCCCAAATTCTGGGGGTAACCTCTGATAAACCCCGCTCTGTGGGGGAGAGTGTTGCCATCTTCGAGGATAGAGTTCTTGCTGACAGGGTGAGAAAACAGTATTCTTGGGGTGTTGTCGTCCTGGGACGCCCACTTCGCAGCCTGTCTCTGACATTCCCCGTTATATGGAACTTGGCCTTCAGTTTGGAGATGGTACTAGGGTTCACTCCAAACAATGCTTCAACTTGGTTTTGCGGAACACCAGCTTGAAGTTGCCCAACCGATGGGCCCTATCCAGATCAGTCAAACGTGGCATGCCGATTCTTGAAGCAGACATCTACTGACCGCTGTAGCAGGGCCCATGCTCACAGGTGCTGCCAATCAAGCACCTGATTGGCAGCACCTGAGGGTACCAGAAGCTCAAAACAAGAGTCAAAGCAACAGCAGAATCAGCTGTTTGGCATTGGCAGAGAAGAATTGGCACATTTTTCAGGGACGCAACCCACATACTCAGCTCTGCTGCTCATCCCACAAATGCATGATCCTTACAAATGTGGCATCATTTAAAAGGGTAATAAACAGGCTTTCCAATGATATAAGATTTATTACCAAGAAGCATTGTTACAACAAAGAAATAATCTACCAAACACAAATTGCCTTACTTTTTGTTTGAAGTTTATATTGCCTTTGCATTACACATTGAATTTTTCCCATGATACTTAGCAGGGGTCCATGAGATTATTGGAATGATATTGATATCTGCAGATATGAACTCACAAAGTTAATAATTGGCAATGGCAGAAATTAAATTTCATATTTTCAGAGTTTTAGGCTGGACCAACAGACCTACACTTCATGGACAGGAGTATTCAGCCACACCTGTGAATTATTGAATTCAGGTGTTTCAATCAGACCTGTTGCTACAGGTGTTTAAAATCATCATTTAGCCTTGCAGTCTACATTTGCAGACGTCTGTGATCTTAAATGTGCCGTTCTAAAGAGCTCAGTGACTTCAAGCGTGGTTCTGTGATGATGCCACCTTTGTGATAAGATAGTTTGTGAAATTTTGTCCCTGCTGGATATTTCAAAGTCAGCTGTGATGATATTAGAAAAAAGTGTTTAGGAACAACAGCAACTTCGCCCTGGAGTGGAAGACCACGTATAATCACAGAGGAGGATCAATGACTGCTAAGGGGCATGGTGCATAAAATCTCCAACACTTTGCTGATTCTATAGCTGAACAGTTCTGAACTTCCACTGGCATTAATGTAAACACACACGCTGTGTGGCAGGAGCTTCATGAATGGATTTCTATGGCCGAGCAGCTGCATACAAGCCTCACATCACCAAGTCCAATGCCAAGTGCCAAGATGGAATGGTGTTAACCTGCCTGACTACACTGTTCCAACTGTGGAGTTTGGTGGAGGAGGGATAATGGTATGGAGCTGTTTTAGGGCCCCTTATCTCCAGTAAAGGCCAATCTTAATGCTTCAGCATACCAAGACATTCTGGACAATGCTATGCTTCCAACTGTGTGGCACAGTTTGGTGAAGGCCCTTTTCTATTCCAGCATGACGGTGCCCCAGTGAACAAAGAAGGACTATAAGGACAGGATCTGATGAGTTCAGTGTTGAGGAACTGAACTGGCCTGTTTGGATCCCTGACCTCAACCCCATCCAGCACCTTTGGGATAAACTGAAACAGAGATTGTGAGCCAGGCCTTCTGGTCCAACATCAGTGCCTGACCTTATAAATGCTCTACAGAATGAATGGCCACAAATCCCCACAGAAACACTCCAGAATCTTGCTGAAAGTCTTCCGAGAACAGTGGAGGCTGTTATAGCTGCAAAAGGGGAATAACTCCATTTTAAACATAGATTTGAATACAATCTCATTACAGTCCCTGCTGATGTAATGGTCAGGTGGCCGAATTCTTGGTCATTTTCGAAATGATCGAAAATGACTCATTAGCACTGAAAGCCAGTGTTGATATCCTGAGTAAACAAGAGAAAGACTGAGCTCTTCTGAAACATATCAAAATTTACTCCTAATGATGGGGGGAAATAGTTGGAACATCTTCTATACTGAATTTTCATATTCATACTAGAGTCTTGTATCTCTTTACCTCTTCCACCACTTGTTATAAAAGTATGAATGACACTGAAGAACCCATGCAGGATTAAAGAAGACCGTTCTAGAAAAATGTGCTATCAAACCAATTTACATCAAAATTTAACAAAGTACAAAAATCCTGACCACTAATGTTTAAACCACACTGAAAGATACTAAACTATGTCTTTAACAAACATTTTTACCCTGCGCAGACTCCTGCCTCACAGACGCTCCTCTCTGATTGGCTGAAAAGCAGGAAGAACACTTGTTTAAGCACCAATAAAATACAACAACAGTTCTTATTAGAACACATTAAAGTGTTGAAATGGATCAGAAATGTAGTGGTTAAAAGTATTTCTGTGGACAGTTTAAGGTCACAAACGTAACAAGTGAGCACAGAAAGTATAAATTAACTCAGAGTGATGATAAAAAACAGTTTTTAGTTTGTCACTTTAAATAAATCCATGATGTATTCTGAAGGCTCTTCAGTCCATATGACGATCACATGGACGGCATCAAGCCGCAGCTTTAGTTTCCCACTCCTGAAAAACAGAAACACAAAAGTTATCTTCATATTAAGTATGTAGTTGAGATGGTTAAAAGTCAACAATTCTGCCACATGCAGCTGTTTTCTATTAAAAATCTTCACAAGTGTTTTAAAGAGTCCTCTAGAACAGGGGTTCTCAACGTTGGGGTAGGGACCCCATTGGGGGTCGCGAGACACCGAGACAGGGTCTCCAGATGCCTTGAAAAACTAAGAACATCTTTGAATTACACCGTTGCCACTTGACACCAATTTTTCCTAATTGTAAGTACTTTTTTATTACCTTTTCCCACAAATTTTGCCAATTTTAACATATTTTTTGCAACTCAAAACCCACTTTTTTTGGTCAATTTTAAACTTTTTCCACCACTTTTTTTCTGCCACTTCTAAACCAAATCTTCTCTCCACCTATTGTTGGCTCTGTTGTCCCATTATTGCCACTATTAACCCCTTTCACCACTTTTTAAGCCACATTTCACATTCTGAAAAGCCCAAATTTGCCAGTCTCTGACTATTTCTGCCTCAGCTAACCCATTTTTTGCCAGTTTCTATCAATTTTCATCCCATTTCACCAAATTTCCACCAGTTTTGCTGCTTAAATACCATTTCAGCTACTTTTTAATCCCCTTTTACCACTGCCCATTTTTGCCATTTTAACCCATTTTTGCATTTTTGGTTATTTTTTGCCACTGGTATCTAATTTTTGGCATTTCTAACCCATTTCTGCTAATTTTAAAATCTAACTTCACCAACTTTACCACCATTTTGTGCCATTATTAACCCATTTTAGCTATTTTTAAGGTACTTTAATTCTGTTTTTAACAAAAGGATTTACAGTTTTAAGATGGCAACTTACTACACAAATGAATTAAATTGTTTCTTTGATAAGAGTGGTTATTATTCAGGTTAAATATAAAATACCACAGCTTAACTTTACAATGGACCATGATTTCGCTGGCCCCAGATTGGCAAGACCCCAGAACGCTCTCCCATTTTTTCCCCCTAATGGGCAGCCTTGTCTCCACGAGACTATTCTCAGGTTCAGTGGGGGTCCCCGGTCTCTGTCACCTTTATTTTGGGGGCCGGGGGCTAAAAGGGTTGAGAACCCCTGCTCTAGAATCACACTCTTGGTTTCTTTGACTCTAGAGTCTGTTGACCAAAAGTTGATGCAGCTGCAGATAAAAACGTCGACATTGGTGGACTCTTATTGGCATAATTAACAATAAAACATCAATAAAGTTTGTGTGGTTTGTATTTAACGTGGAGTAAAAACTGTGATCAGTAGAAAAGATGCGACTCTGACCCTCCTCTTCTGGAAAACCTTCCCGTGTTCGATGAAGAGTGCTGAAGGAGCTCGTTTCAGAGAGTTTTTAGCCGAGGCCGTCCGTCGCAGCAGAGGGTTCAGGAAACCAGTCTGGACCAACAGAGACCAGGAGGTTAGACCAGATACCAGTGAAACCAGTAAAACATTAGAAAAATACAGAGAGCCTGGACCCGGATCATGTGTACCAGTGTGTTTTTGGTCTTAAGTTTCCTAAGAGGGCTAAGCGCTCCTGTCTCTGTTATAAACATCATCCTGCTTCAGGTGAACATCTCAGATCCTGAACTCATCGGAAAAGTTGAATTATACCTAAAGAATCTCAGTAAGAATCCCTGTTTTTTAAAGTGAGTACATTTAATCTACATTTCCAGTTTTTAACAGTGACTGCTGCAACATAAATACACTTTCTACCCAAAAACATTGGAGATACTGCAGTAGTGCATGAATCATGGCTTGCTCTTTTCCTGAGGCTGTAGTTGAATTAACTGGTGTGATCTTTAGACATGAAGCCTTTAAATTCAACACTTTAGTATTATTTTCAGGAATCAGAGTTTTACACCAAAAATCCTGATGCATGCTGCAGCACAACAGAGATTTTCCCAGTTATCCCTGGTGTCTGCAGAAGGGATGCTTCCTCATCTCCAGTCATGGCCTGCAGATAGAGGGGGCTGAAGCTCTGGTTGGTGTTGGAGACACTGTATGGGCATGTGCACTGTTAGTGAGTATAATTTAAACTGAAAATACTCCAGAAGCTCTTCCTTCCACTGGATGATTGAAGACTTATACAGGTTGATTCATCCGAAAAGGTGGAACGATTGATTATATTTTCGTCCATCATTTTTTACTGAGTGAAAAAACTTGCCTTGTCTTTATGATTTATAGTTTGAATGATTTCTGTCGATCATCAGGAACCCTGCTGTGACTGTTTTTATGCTCTTACCTGAGCACGCTCTGTGCAGACGGCCAGCGACTGTCTAAAGGATGTGCGTTTGTTCTGCTTCCCCACGGATGCCAGGTTGATCTCTGAGCCCGCCCTCAGCTTCACCTCCGGCCTTTTCCCCGTCAGCTCCAGCTTCTGAATGGCTCGCTCCATGTCTGCTGACTTCCTGCCTAAAACACAACAACACAAACACAGCTCAAGGTTTCATTAGATCTGAAATTTTTGGAAAACAAATCCACATATTTACTGAGCAATTCTGGTAAACCAACAGATGCAAACTTGATTTTTATGATGCTTTTCCTCACTAGAACAAACGATAGCTCAGGATTGAGGAGATGGATAAAGAGGCTTTAAAGGTTGTCTGTAAAGAGGTTTGTTTATGACATGGACTCACTTTGAGTCGTGAAGACGGTGTTGCTGTAGGTCACTGAGTCTCGGGAAGACAAGGAGCTGCAGCGAACAGAGTCCTGAGAGCTGCTGAGCTGAAAGATCACAAGCAACGACCATTATTACCTGTCTTATTAACATGTGGAGTGTGGAAGGCCACTGCAAGAAAAGTCAAACTAACCTCTGATCAGTGAGGCCAACTTAAAGCTCCATAATTCGAGCATGATATTTTTTTAATTGCATGAATCTCATGCCTTGTCGTCCCTCTCAGCACACTTTAGTTAAGTCAAGTCAGCGTCTCCATGCAGCCACAGTGTATAAAATACATGTACTGCTCCTTAATGTGTCATTTTGTCAGCTCAGTGGGCAAGTCAGAAGTCATCTTGTGTTATCAAACATTTAACTTTTTATTCTTCCCTTATGTCCTTTTCAATCCATAACAAATTCCTTTTTCTGTGGTTAAGTTATTGTCAAAATCTCCAATCTATAACATTTCCTTATTTTCCTTCAAAATAAAAGCAGGTCAGTATCCAACAGAAAGTCTATTACCCTCAGTTTAAGACAGTCAAACATCTAAAATGAAACAAAAGCAGATTTAAACTGCAAAATAGGGGAATTTTAACTGCATAACAAAAGACACAAAGATTAAGTGCAATTAAAATATTACTTAAGGTAATGCAACAGTGCTACTTTCAAGCCAGTCCTCTTAGCTTTGCTCTGATTTTTTCCTAAATAGATAAATAAATAAAAATAGGTAGGTAGATAGGCCAGTTACTGGAGGCTTTTGACCATCATTGGCTGTTTTTACAGAGACAGGACAGTATGCTGACTGTAGGTTTCATTAAGGAGCAGTCACTAATTATTCCAACTAAATCATGTCAGTAAATGTTTCATAAAATGAGTTAAATCACTAATTTAGCTTTCAAATGTGGTTCATGTTGGACTCAGATTCTAATATTCTTTGTGGAAGTCCAGCAGGAAGCATAGTTAATTCGGTTTTCTGTCTCATTCTGACGTGTCCCTCTGAGTCAAAACAAAACCAGATCAAATCAAAACCAAATTCTCAAACTGGACCAACACTCCCACGGCTGGAGATCAGTTTATTCTTGCGTGTACACCTACAAACCTTCATCAGACCCAAACTGGATTAGGCCCTCTGCCCACAGTCTTCACGCCTCTAACACCATAAATGCATAACAGTAGTCCACATACGGAGGTATAAAAGTTGTCCATGTTTTCACTGTTTGACATTCAGCCAGATAAACAGTAACTGTAATAATGACAGTAGGAGGGTTTCTGTAACAAGTGGGTAATGTGGACTCTGCTGCTCTGGTAGTCATACCATGTGCTCCAGTATGGAGGTGTTGGAGTAGATGGGCTGGCCTCGGCCTTCTCTGCTCAGATGGAAAGGGTCATCCATGTAGGTGTTGCAGGTGGGAAACCTTCGAGTCTGAAGCCCCCTGAGGAAAGAAATGAGATAGAGTTACAGAAGAAGAAGATGTAACAGCAGTACAGCCACATGTGGTGCACATGAGGGCCCTATTCTCGGTTAATTGCTGTTTTTATATGGATAAGAGGAATTTAATTCTTCTTGCTAAATATTCAAGTTCAGGATTTCCTAAACTTTGACATGCCACAGACTTCCCTTTAGCATTAGCTTCTGCTAGGACCCCCTAATACATCATTCTAACACTTGTTTAAAACTAAAAATGTTATTGTTATTTATTTTATTTATAAACTGAAACAACTAAATAGTCCTTTTTCACAGATAATAACCAAAAAACTTCATGTTTTGTATGGTCTCCTTTAGCCTTGGTAACAGCTTGCATTCTTGCTGCCATTGTTTTTATGGACTTTTCCACAGTCTCTTTTGTTATTGAGTTCCAAATAGTTTCTAGCTGTTCCCATAGACTTGCTTTAGATTAAACTTTTGTGCCATCAATCTTTGAATCTACTAAATCCCAAATATGTTCAATAGGATTCAGATCTGGACTTTGACTTGGCCAGTCCATCAGTTCCAGTACTCCAGATTCCTTTTTCTTGCTCAAATAGTCTCTGCACAGCTTTGAAGTATGCTTGGGGTCATTGTCTTGTTGGTATATGAACCCACAACCAATCAGATTCAGTCCAGAAGGGATCCCATGATGCTCTAAGATGTTGTTGAAGACGTTCTTGTTCATGATACCGTCCATTTTCACTCATTTGCCCACGCCGTATCCACAAATGGAACCCCATACAATAATGGACTCTCCACCGTGTTTCACTGTGGGTGCATCTGGCATCAAAACCTTCTCCAGCTTTCCTGTGGATATAAACACAACCATACTGACCCGAGAGTTCAAACTTGGACCCGTCCATCCAGAGTACCTTCTTCCAGTCATCAACAGTCCAGTGTTTGTGCTCCCTGGAAAATCTGAGGTGTTTCTGGATGTTTGCAGGCCTCAATAATGGCTTCTTAGCAGCTATTCTTCCCTTTAAGCCTTGTTCCGTCAGTCGTCTGCTTATGGTCATTCTGGAGACTTTCTCAGACTCTGATCTAGAAGCATTCATCTCTGCCTGAAGATCAGCAGTGCTCTTCCTTCTGTCTCTAGTACTTCAAATCTTGAGGTGTCTGACATCTGCTCAGTTATCTTTGGTTTCCTGCCTCTTCCTTGGCGCATTTTCTAAGTACCAGTCTCAGCAGTTGACTCCAAAGCATACTTGACCACACTGTGAGAACACTTTATGTCTTTCCCTATTTGTCTCAGAGACCATCCAGCATCATGAAGTGCTTTAATGTGGACTCTTTCATTTTCAGTGAGCTCTCCACGTTTTACCATTTTGAACAGGAATGAGGAATTTCAAACTGAATTCACCTTTTTATACCCAAATTTGAGCCGGCTCACTGGGCTTCTCTGAGAAGTCAGAAATTGATCAAGCATAACATTCAACCACTAAAACTCATTTTTCTGTTCAGGAATGCAAGTAAATAACTATAATTTGACATATTAATCAAGAAATATTTAATGTGCTTTACTATTTTTTCAGGTTTGTTGTAAATCAGTAAATTTGAAAATTCATGGATAACAATAATAATTATATTTTAGCATTAAAAATATCATTTGGGTTAAAGAGCTTCTACATATTGGTGTATTAACCATTTTAGAAAGATAAAATTGATTTTGGTAATTACCAATGCTGTTAATTTAGGGCAGCTGTGGCATAAACTTGACTTTGGGTGGTGGTCTAATAAATTTGTTAAGCACTGTATATCACCAGAATATTATTATAGTTAAATATACTGAACATGCTTCTTCTCAATATTTCCTTATTTTCCTTAAGAGTTTTTGAAACTTTTTAGTTTCATTCATGTATTTTTGTGAGCGATGTTTTAAAAATTCTGTATAAACAGAAGTTGAGTCGCTGATCATCAGCTATAGAAACAATATTTTCAAACAAAATTTCTCTTGTTTTTCATTTACAATGTGCAGTGTGTCATTCCTATTTTAGATTTAAGACTGGTAAACAAAAATATGTCAACATTCAGTAATTAGTAGTGCCTATGAATTCATATATCAATATGTTATTGTCCCATATAATATTTATGAGCAGTAAAGTTTGATGAAGTAGCATAAAATCTACACTTTCACATGCAGTAGTTAATCCAAAACATGCACTGAAGTAAGTGATAAACTTTAAAAGAGCCAGATTACATCTCAGCAGCCTGTGTCTGTGTGTAAGTACTAAGGCTGAGCAGTTAAACAAAATTTAGATTTAAATATTTTTTCAGAATCATTAAGCTCTAATAAAAACTGTAGGTAAATATCGCTGAGTAAATATTCTAGAAATTTAGACAATATACATCCACTAAAGGACCAGGCCAGTTTCTTACCTGAGGGCTCCACCTGTGTGCTCCTGTGTGTGGTTGTCATGGTGACCATGATTGGCAGCTCCATCCTGTAGCAGATTCAACCATCGCTCCTTTTCTTCTAAACTACTGACCTGAAAACAAGGATTAACACATGACAATCCAACTCCATCACTGATTTAAAATGAGTGCTTTTATGTTATCATCTCACCTCCAGCACAGCCACCTGGTCACCGAGCATGCTCAATGTGATCCTGTAGGAGTGGTCAGTGTCAGGCCCTGGTTTGACCTCACATCCTCTGAGCTGAACGGTGTACTGAGGCGACCGCTCCTTCTTTACCTCACCACCTCCTTCCTCTTCCTCTTCTTCCTGTCCGAACATGTTGAGCAGACCGGCCTCCACCTGGCAGCGTAAACTCTGCCACTGACAATTCATCAGCACGCTCAGGAAATCTGTCAGACAGAGGAGAATCAGGTTATAATAGCAGGAAGGTTCTGCCTTTAGGTAGAAGTTTCACATGTTCAAGAGAAAGTTTCACATGTTTCAGAGAAAGTTTCACATGTTCAAGAGAAAGTTTCACATGTTCAAGATAAAATTTCACATGTTTAAGAGAAAGTTTCACATGTTTGAGAGAAAGTTTCGCATGTTCAAGAGAAAGTTTCACGTGTTTAAGAGAAAGTTTCACGTGTTTAAGAGAAAGTTTCACATGTTCAAGAGAAAGTTTCACATGTTTAAGAGAAAGTTTCACATGTTTATGAGAAAGTTTCACATGTTCAAGAGAAAGTTTCACATGTTTATGAGAAAGTTTCACATGTTCAAGAGAAAGTTACACATGTTCAAGAGACAGTTTCACATGTTCAAGAGAAAGTTTCACATGTTTAAGAGAAAGTTACACATGTTTAAGAGAAAGTTTCACATGTTCAAGAGACAGTTTCACATGCTTAAGAGAAAGTTTCACATGTCCAAGAGAAAGTTTCACACACTTAAGTGAAAGTTTCACATGTTTAAGAGAAAATTTCACATGTTTAAGAGGAACTTTCACATGCTTAAGGAGACAGTTTCACATGCTTAAGAGAAAGTTTCATATGCTTAAGAGAAAGTTTCACGTGTTTAAGAGAAAGTTTCACATGTTTATGAGAAAGTTTCACATGTTTAAGAGAAAGTTACACATGTTTAAGAGAAAGTTTCACATGTTCAAGAGACAGTTTCACATGCTTAAGAGAAAGTTTCACATGTCCAAGAGAAAGTTTCACACACTTAAGTGAAAGTTTCACATGTTTAAGAGAAAATTTCACATGTTTAAGAGGAACTTTCACATGCTTAAGGAGACAGTTTCACATGCTTAAGAGAAAGTTTCACGTGTTTAAGAGAAAGTTTCACATGTTTATGAGAAAGTTTCACATGTTCAAGAGAAAGTTTCACATGTTTATGAGAAAGTTTCACATGTTCAAGAGAAAGTTTCACATGCTTAAGGAGACAGTTTCACATGCTGTTTAAGAGAAAGTTGTGCTTGCTCACAGAAAAGTCTGATTTTTCACACTTGTGAGCTCTGAATGCAGTGACCTCAGTACCTTTGTTTTTGTTGAGGTGGGCTGAAGGCTTTTCCTCTTCAGACTCAGACAGGACTGTACTGGACTGAAGACACATGAGATTTACAAAAAGTTAATATTTCATTTGGAAGAACAGAATTTATTATAAGAGTGATACTAATAAAATAAAAGCTACATTGTAAGTAAATATATGTGCCAGATGTCAGCTATGACGTCAGGCTGGTATTCAGATCATTGTATCAGGCAGCAAAGTTACAAAGTTCATCCTGGATGTTAAGGTTCTTGTCTCAGTGGTAGGGATTATTGTGTAACCATGCTCAGAAACACAACTTTCTTAACCACATCATTGCCTCTGAGTTGGACCATTATATATCAAATAGACATTTCACTGTCTTAGCAAGGCCCGATTGAGATCATAAAGTTGCTAGGAAAAGGTTTTAGGGTATAAATCTATTGAACTGACACACCAGATAGACTGTTTCACATCTCTATTGCATGGATATATTTCACATTTATCTTGAAAAGTTCCCATAGAAAGCGTTTGGGAAGGCAGGGCGTTTCAAAAATTCTCACAAGGTGATTGGAGGAAGGTTCTGTCTGTCACATTCATGACGGGACAACTAGAGCGACAAGACAAAATGACGTAGTGTGCGTGCGCTTCTCTTGAGTTGACAGGCTACTGCTGCTGTAGATTGTTAACGGCAGAGCTTCTCTGTGATTAAAACTGATGCCAAGGCCAGAGGTGCTAAAACATTTTCTCTGCAAACACAAGCTTTCAGTGTGGCTCTCTGCTCTTGTTTTAAAAAGAAATGTGGTCCAGCTCTGATTAAACTGCTGCTTTCCTACAGCTACATCTGAGCTAACAGTTACCACTGCAGCTGCCATTGGATACACCATGATCCAACACCTGCACAGAAACAGACTGGGAGAAAAGCAAAACCAGCTTTTCTGTCTTGAAAAGCTTTCAGTGTGGCTCTCTGCCCTTGTTTTAAGATAGAAATATTGTTCAGTTTCGACAAAACTGCCGCTGTGGCTAAGTCCGAGCTAATCACTCCACCAGCAGCCACGGTATATAACCACTCACACAACAACTAACGCTTAACCCTCACAAACTCATGCTGAAGCAGGTCAGCAGAAGAACGAAAAAATCTTTCCAATGATGAAAAGCTTTTCAGAGTTGTTTTATTCTTTAGTACATACAGAAACGTTACAAAGTTCTGGTAAAAGTGATGCTACACAAGAGCTCTATCTGAGCTAATCATCGCACTGGAGCAGTCGTTTTAAATGACATGAGGTACAACTAAACCCACAACTACCGCCTCGTTCTCAGACTACACCAATTGGTCTAAACACTGTAAGTTCAGCACTAACACTGTGGATTGAAGCTTTTAAAGATGGATTTGCCTGATGACAGACTGGCATATCAATCTGCTTTGCAAGGTAAGTGTCCTTCCCACCATGGGGTCTATGGGGTGTTGCCCAGATAAATGTGAATATATCCAATGGACATGTGAAACACTCTATCTGGCATGCCAGGATTCTTTCAACCAAGACACTCAGAAAAAAAGTCCTATTTAAAGATCTGCTAAACAGCTCACAAAATTGCTGTCAAATGTCACATCACATATTGAAACACATCAGATGTTTATGTGGACTTGTAGGGCATTTAGATATTTTGGACATGAAAATGGGCATAAAGGCTTGAACTTTTGACCTTTTAGCATCTCAAATCTTTCAATTCCAGCTGGTTATTGGAATATTCGTGGTCTAAGGCAACTCCAAATACTAATACTCCTGTAAATGTTTGTGTGTCTGTGGCTGCTGGAGCCTCACCCTGCAGGACAGCAGCTGGTCTGATTTGTTCAGAGACGAGGAGCTCTGGGTCTCAGCTTCTGCTCCGACACTCACCTCCTCCATCACCTGCTCACACACACAACCCACACAACACGCCTGATGTAAAAGTACTGTAGAGACGTGTACACTCAACACTGAACAGGATAAACCTTTACAGCCTAATTTTACACCACGTTCCACATTATTATGCAAATGACATCTTTATCTTATTTTCCTAAATATTAATGCAAATGACAGATTTTTTTTCAAGTCATCAGCTGTTAGAGCAAATTCAAGTGTTTTTGAACAAACTTCATAATGATAACCATTTTTTTTAAATAAAAACCTCAAAATGCACTGTTCCACATTATTAAGCACAACAGAGTTTTAAAAGATTTTATAGGTTGTAAAGAACTGAAAATGGTCATTTGTTGAATTTGCAGCATTAGGAGGTCATATTTACTGAAATCAAAGCTATTTCAATCAAAAACATCTTAACAGGACAAGTTCCATGTTAACATAGGAGCCCTTCTTTGATATCACCTTCACTATTCTTGCATCCATTGAACTTGTGAGTTTTTGGAGAGTTTATGCTGGAATTTCTTTGCAGGATGTCAGAATATCCTCCCAGAGCTGCTGTTTTGATTTGAACTGCCTCCCACCCTCATAGATCTTTAGCTTGAGGATGCTCCAAAGGTTCTCAACAGGGTTGAGGTCAGGGGAGGGTGGGGGCCACACCATGAGTTTCTCTCCTTTTATGCCCATAGCAGCCAATGACACAGAGGGATTCTTTGCAGCATGAGATGGAGCATTGCCATGCATGAGGAAAATTTTGCTACAGAAGGCACTGTTCTTCTTTTTGTACCATGGAAGAAAGTGGTCAGGACTCCGCCCCATCCTTGCTGACGTCACAGCCTTGTTGGGACATGGTGGCCAACCACCAACTATCCACTACTCCTCCATCTAGACCATCCAGGGTTGCACGGCACTCATCAGTCAACAAGACTGTTTGAAAATGAGTCTTCATGTATTTCTGGGCCCACTGCAACCATTTCTGCCTGTGAGCATTGGTTAGGGGGGCTGAATAGTAGGTTTATACACGACTGCAAGCCTCTGGAGGATCCTGCACCTTGAGGTTGGTGGGACTCCAGAGGCACCAGCAGCTTCAAATACCTGTTTGCTGCTTTGTAATGACATTTTAGCATCTGCTCTCTTAATCTGATGAATTTGTCCGTCAGAAACCTTCCTCATTATGCCTTTATCTGCAGGAACCTGTCTGTGCTTTGAATCAGCCACTAATGTCTTCTATGTTAACATGCAACTTGGCCTGTTAAGATATTTTTGATTGAAATAGCTTTGATTTCAGTAAATATGATCTCCTATTGCTGCAAATTCAATGAATGACCATTTTCAGTTCTTTACAACCTATAAAATCTTTGAAAACTCTGTTTTGCATAATAATGTGGAACAGTGCATCATGAAGTTTTTATCTTTAAAAACATAATGGTTATCATTATGAACTTTGTTCAAAAACATTTGAATTATGCCCTAACGGCTGATGACTTGAAAAATATTCTGACTATCATTTGCGTAAACATTTAGGAAAATAAGATAAAAATGTCATTTGCATAATAATGTGGAAAGCGGTGTACTCATTGTCATAAAATAGATAAATAAAGAACACATCTTATCTATCCGTATTTGTCAGTGGTGTATGAAGTTTGTTTTTCTGTGTGATGTTTGTGTCGTGTGTTTCTGACCCTCCTCCACTCGTCGGCCTGCTGGAAGCTGCTGTATCCCAGCACCAGGGACTCTGATCCCAGTAGAACCAGTCTGAGCTGGTGCTGGATCTTCCTGTTGGTCTTGGACTTGTAGACGAGCTGACAGCCGCGAAGGTTTAACTCTAGCTGAGGCAGCAGGTCCTGAGCACACTTATAGCACTGAAACCAACAACCAGACAACCACCATTAGGTTTTTCTAAATGTAAGAGTCCAAAACCAGTGAAATTACTAGGTAAAAGTTTACAATAAGGTACCTGAAAGCTGACTGAGCAGAGAATGAATGAACAGAATGAATGAAGACCTGGCTGGTTAAATGCACTTATTCATGGCTGCTGTAAGGCTTTTTCTCTAAAACCCTCACCAGCAGCACGTCGTTCCTGATGATGAACAGCTGTTTGGTCCACTGTCCCAGCCACTTCCTCCTCCACAGGTAACCACAGAGACGGGACTCGGGGGCGGGTCTTAAGCAGGGCTGCGAGGCACTCCATTGGATGTAGTGAGCTCTGTCCTTCACAGCCTCCTCTTCATCATCATCCTCCTCACCGTACGACTCGTAGTGACTGCTGTCCGAGTCGGCCCTCTCTGAAGGAGGGATGGAGACATGTGTTTACATTTCTGTAACCAGTTTTTACATCGAGTGTCTGTCTTTGTGTGCAGGGTGAACCATGATGGGGATAAAGGCAAAGCTTACTGGGACTGAGTGGCTAAAGGGGGCTGATGAAGGCCAGCTAACCTTGTTAAGGATGCAGTAAGACATACCCTCTTGAGACCTGAGCTTTTGTTTTAAATACATTTTTAGTTTTTCCCACTTATTTAGATGAGAAGGACCTGATAAGTTTGGAAGATCAAGGATTTTTTGTTTTGTTTTTACCAAAAATTATATCTGCTAATCATCTGGAGTTGTTTTTTGTTTTTGTTTTTTTTCTTTTTTGTTTAGAAAATAAAGCACTGGGTCTGTTTAAGAGCACTTGTTTTGTCCAGCTGGTCAGCTGTTGGGGTCTTCAGTCAGTCAGAAATAGTGCTAGTCATTGAGAGAGGGATGGTGGAGTTATTTGATAAAGGACCGCTAGGATTATTAAGGCCAAGCATCAACTAAATTTCTACTTCTAGGTCAGGAATTCTTACAAATTTTCCTTTCCAATGTACTCACACATTTCCTAAAATTTTAAATAATTTACCTTGGAATTTCTGTAAAAATCCTCAAACACATTTTAAGCATCCCATAATACATACCATTTGGACATTTTTGAAGGGAAGAGCAGGGGCTGCTTATATATTTAATTGCTTTTGATACAATAATGACATGAATTACCAAAAAAAAAAAAAATCCAGGCTTCTTGAGGGCCCCTGTCTACTGTGGACCTGGGTAATTAGTTCCCTTTTCCCCCTTGTGCTACACCCATGGGGCCCGTTCATCCTGTCTTTGTTTGTAAATACCTGTGTTGGATGTCGTCGTGTCAGCTATGTAAGGTTCTGCCTCCTCGTACGTATCATCATCATCATCACCTCCCAGACCGCCTGGTGGGAGGGGCGGGACCACGGGACCCTGAACCTGACACCAGGAAAAACAAAGTGGTCCTCATAAATACAGACTGGTCGATCTTAATAATAATACAGATTCCTCGCCTCCAGCCCTCGTTTGGCCTCTTGGTTAAGGTTGAGAAATTAAAGTTTACATGTTCCCAGGTGAGTCAGTTCAGGGCCACACACACTTCCAGTGATTCCTGCAGTGAAGATTTGATCCTACAGCACAGATCAGCCTTTAGACAGGACATTAAGCCAACAGTACTCCACACTCTCAGTGTCAGTGAACTAAAGTGGTGCCAACTGCTGAACATGTGGAAACGCATTTTAAATGAGTTACATATGAACAAAAATTCCCATGAGCCCCGGTCACTGTGTGTGTTCATGTTTGTCCATCCATCACGTAGACCAGATGCTAATCAGCCGCCATCAGTGACCACTTCCTCCCTCTGCTGAGCTGTCAGCCAATCGGAGGGCAGATAGAGGGGAGATGGCCTCGTATGTAAACAGTGAATATCCTGTCACTCCCTCCAGCTTGCTCACACACTCGCAGTAACCCTGCCGTCTCCTCCCAAACCTCAGGAGGACTGCAGTCTGTCATTACTGACCCACATCACAAACCTCCTCCTCGTGTTATCTTAAAAAAAGACTTTTTTTCCTCCCCGACCACTTTTCTTTAACCTCCAGGGAAACATCAGGAGGTCAAAAAGTGCAGGAGAGTAAAAAAACAACAAGAAGCAGTCAGAGAATCAGAGTCAGAGAAATCAGAGGCTCTGAACTCTAGAAACCAGAAATTTACCACGTCTATTAGACAGCAGAAGATTCTCACACACAGTAGGGAGTATTTACAATCTTTAATGAAGGTCAACTACAACACCAATTTCAAAAATGTTGGGGCGCTGTCTAAAATGTAAGTAAAATCATAAGTCAATAATGTCAAATCTCATAAACCCAAATTTGATTCACAATAGAATAAAAACAACATATCAGACATTGAAACTGAGACATTTTACCATTTCAGGAAAATATCAGAGTTTGATGGCAGCAACACATCTCAAAAAAGTCGGGACATGGCCATGTTCGATATTGTGTAGCATCTGCTCTTCTTTTAACAACAGTCTGGAAACATCTGAGAAGTGAGGAGACCAGCTGTGGGAGATTTGGGAGAGGAATGTTGTCCCATTCTTGTCTGACGGAGGACTCTAGCTGCTCAACAGTGCTAGGTCTTTGTTGGATTTTTAAAATTTGATGGCAGCAACACATCTCAAAAAAGTATGGACGGGGAAAGAATGGGCTGGAAAGGAATCTATACTAATGAAAAACAGCTGAGGGAGTCTTTTGCAGCTTAGAGTAATTGGCATCAGGCCAGTAACATGACTGGGTGTCAAAGGAGCATTTTAGAGAGGAAGGGTCTCTCAGGAGTGATGATGGACAGAGGTTCACCAACCTGTGTAAAAACGCATCCAAAAATTGTGGAACATTTTCCAAAAACTGTTCCTCAACATGCTGCATGGCGGCACAGGGTTAAATAGTGACTCTAAAATTGTCCGTAGATGTGAGTGTGAGCGTGCCTGGTTGTCTGTCTCTATATGTCAGCCCTGAGATTGCCTGGCGACCGGTTCAGGGTGTACCCCGCCTCTCGCCCAATGACAGCTGGGATAGGCTCCAGCCCTCCCGCAACCCCGAACGGGATAAGCATTATAGAAAATGGATGGATGTTCCTCAACATAAAATTGCAAAATCTTTGAATCTCCCACCATCTACAGTCCATAATAACATCAACAGATTCAGAGAATCTGGAGAAATCTCTGTGAGTGAGGGACGAGGCTGAAGGTCAGTATGGGATGCTGGTGATCTTGGGGCCCTCAGGGGCCGCTGCATTAAAACAGGCATAATTCTGTACTGGAAATCACTGCGTGGGCTCAGGAACACTCCCAGAAATCATTGTCTGTCAACACAGTTGGCCGTTCCATCCACAAATAACAGTTGAAGAGATACGTCAACATTTTGGCAAATTTTCCCATTGCCATAATTCCTATAGTCTTAGTAATAGGTTCATTTCCTTTAGTTGTCGGTGCAAGTTGTTTTTAAATCAGGGGGGTGGGGTGGGGGGTGGGATATACCAGCTGCACAGCTAATGCTATGGAAGCAGACGGTATTTTTGCTTTCCCTCATCAAACTCATCAAATACACAATCCAACAACTCCAAAACGCTAAAGTTATGACCTGCACATTCACCATGCTAAAAGCTGGATCATGGAGAGAAGAAGCCATATGTGAACAGGATCTAACATGGACTGAGGAAACATGGAAAACTGTTCTGTGGTCACATGGTAAAAATTTGAAATACGCTTTGGAGACAACAGACCCTCTGTCCTGTGGACTACAGAGGAGAGGGAGCATCCTGCTTGTTCTCTGGCTCAGTTTTAGAGCCTGCATCTCTGATGGTATAGGGTTGCATTAGTGCCTAACATCAATGCTAAAAAGTAAAGAGAGGTTTTAGAGCAACATCTGCTCCCATCCAGACAACGTCTTTCAGTAAAGGCCTTGACTATTTCAGCAAGAATGCTAAACCACATACCACATCCATCACAACAGCATGGCTTCACAATAGAAAAATGTGGTCTGCCTGAAGTCCAGACCTTTCACCAACAGAAAACATTT
The DNA here is from genome assembly GCF_018320785.1 of Cheilinus undulatus. NCBI lineage: Eukaryota > Metazoa > Chordata > Actinopteri > Labriformes > Labridae > Cheilinus > Cheilinus undulatus. The sequence continues at coordinate 4,246,510 of NC_054869.1, read as the reverse complement.
GGAGCATCAGAAAAGGAAAGAGTCAGCAGAGAAGACCCAGCTAGAATCCGACATCAGACAAGAATGGGACAACATTCCTCTCTCAAATTCAGCAGCTGGTCTCCTCACTTCCCAGACGTTTACAGACTGTTGTTAAAAGAAGAGAGGATGCTACACAATGGTACACATGGATCTGTCCCCACTTTTTTGAGATGTGTTGCTGCCATCAAATTTAAATTAATCTAATATTGTTCATGAAACGGTAAAATGTCTCAGGTCCAACATCTGAAATGTTGTTTGTGTTCTATTGTGAATAAAATCTGCCAATCATTGACTCATGTTTTTATTTGCATTTTAGGCAGCATCCCAACTATTTTGAAACTGGGGTTGTATCTGTACCAGCCATACAGAAATGAATATTTGTCTCTGTGCACTGATAATAACACATTGTAAGTATGTGGAGAATTGTGGACTTTAGTCTCTGCCTCTGTTCTCTGTCCCTCCTCCTCTACATGAGCTTCCTGCAGCTCACATCTGTGCCGTGTTAATGTTTGAGGACATGCACAGCTGATGCTTCTGTGTACATGCAGTTTACAGCAAATATCACTGCAGCCAAAACTCCCTAGATCAAAAATGTTAGAGTTGTGTTTGTTTGACTCACCGAGTTTCTCGGCCACACAGGTGAGTCCTGCTTTGAGACCAGCTCAGACGACCCCACTGCTTCTGGACAAAGTGACAGATCAGTCTCATTAGAAATGTGCGTCCATACACTGTTTCTTATTTGTTGTTTGAATTTGTTTATGACTGGAATCTTTTAAACAAAACATGTATATAGGAACTTTTAATAGAACTGAACAAAAACATATCTGTAAATATTGAAAAAGACAAAAGATTCCCTCTGTGATTTATGCTCAGTGTTACCTGTCCCAGGTGTGTCTGTCAGCTCATTGCTGGGTGATGATGATGGACAGCTCATGATCATATACTCAGCATCTTCAACTAGAATCACAGCAAACATCTTTGTCTCATTATAGCATTAATTTCCAGCATTAATGCATTTACTGGCATTAATTAAAGTCTATAACCAGTTAAAATAGTTATTTTTCAGTGGCATGCTTTTTTGTTCTTTCAGCATACTTCGGTTAAAGCGGACATATTATGCAAAAATCACTTTTCCAGGCTTTTCTAACAAAAAACGTGCCCCTGGCCTGTCAACAATCCCCTCAAGTACCAGAAAAGTCCATCCCCTTCCCCCTCTCTTTCTCCACCTTTCAGAAAATGCTCTGAAACAAGTTGTTCTCAGATTTTCCCCTGATGATGTCATGTGGGGGGGTTAGCCCCTCTCCCAGGTTCAGTTGGCCCTCTCCCCTCGTAAGAAAGTTCCGCCCAGAGGAGGATCAGGAGAGCAGCATCCATTAAGCCAAATCCATTTCCTGAGAGGGGCGGAGTCAGACAGCTCAGTGAAATTTAAAGCCACAGACACAGAAACGACTCGTTCTGAGCAGCGCTGAAAAAGAGAGGTTTTTAGACATACAGACATCCAATACTGGAGTGTTTTTAGCACCAAACTTCACAGGCCTGTTTTGGGGACCTCTGAGACTAGTATAAACTTGTCTTAAAAGGGTAAAATATGTCCCCTTTAAGCCCAACCCAGAACAGAGCAAGCATCAGTCACAACAGGATGACACTAATTAAGCCAGATGCAGAATAAAGGAGAAGCTGGGGTGGAGGAGGGATGTAAAAGAAGCCTACAAAGACAGCAGCAGCAGCAGCAATGGTACGTTTCCTAAAGGGACAGCTCAGGACTAACAGTCCTTTTCAGTCCTGGTTCTCCACTTTGCTAGGTCCAGGGGGAGAAGGAGCGGCAAAGGAGGAGTCAATCAAGTCACCATTAGTCACAAATTCACAGTCACCTCAATTATTACACCTACTTTTTTCAACTTTGTTCATGTTTAGTAGAACTTTTAAATATTTTTCATGTTTTAATTTTTCAAAATATTTTTATATTTTTTGGGGTTGTTTTTGTATCATATTTACTGTAAACCTTTGAAATAAAATAATCCTTAACCCAGTAAAGCCTGAATACACAAATTATAGCCAGAAAATTCTCATTGTTTGGAACTGAAATGTTTATTTCACTTTCTAATGAATAGAAAAAAAAAAAAATAAAAAAAAAAAAAAAAATCCATAAAATTTAACATATATGTTTTTTTGTGTCTCATTTGATACATTAGGTGTTCTTGGTAACTGCTAATCCATTTGAGGGCATTTTTATCATTTATCAGATTGTATTCAGATTTTTTCCGTAATTTATTGATCATATTGATGAGATAGAGCTATAATAAAGCTATGTATCAAATATGATACAACAGGCTTTAAGGGGTTGAATCTAAGACCAAATTATTTTTATAAAGCCTCTTTAATTCCATGTAAAATCCCTTAAAAGTGCTCTCTCTAATAATCATAACCGTCTTAGTTTGACTAAAAGAAATCTCAAATCAGAATCTAAAAAATCTGAGAACAAGTTTATGTAATCCTTTAAAAATATGAAATAGCTTCAAAGTCCTGTCTAAAAGTAATAAAATCAGACTTTAACTCACTGAAGACTAGCTAATGCTAATGCTTTATGCTTAATTTTTCAAGGCAAAATTGTGTCAATTGTCACAAAAGTTCAACAAAAGGGGAATTACTGGTAGATGAACAGAGAAATTCTGAGAGTAATTGTAAAAGATGGAGCAGATAACTGTGACAGATGGAGCTGCTTTTGGTGTGATTCTCACCTGGAGAGTCGTTGGTTTGCAGTTTGGACAGAAGCTCAGAGATGGATTTCTTCTGAGCCTGAGCGATGTAACTCAGATTCTCTGAGTCCAGAACAGACAGGAAGGACTGCAGGTCCAAGACCAGCTTCCCCAACACTGCAGACAGAGGAACAGACAGAGATATGATCGTATTTTCTTTTCTACCGTTGTTTAACCAGCAGTCTCAGTGAGAAGGAGCCCCAGGTCAAAACAGAAGCATGGGAAAATCATTCATTTATGAAAAACAGACCAACCCCCCTAAGATTACATCAACAGACAAATCATCAGCAGTAAAACGTGAGCACAGTCTGCTAAAGAATCCCTGAACCTTGTTTAAAATCTCACAAACTAATACAGGACTTCAGTTTAACCTGGGCTTTAGACTGGAATGTATTTTTAGTTTCTCCATTTATTTGGAATAAGAAGGACCTGGCAAGTTTAGAAGCTCAACTTTGTCTTTGAACAGTTTGTTTTTCACCTTTTTTCTGCAAATCTCTAACCTGACAAGCTTCAATAGGAAACGTTTGAGAAAAGGCGAGGCTTTGAAAAAACTCAGAGTGTGATTGGATGAACGTTCTGTCCGTCACACCTCTACGGGCCAATCAGAGCAACAAAACACGTGACGTAGCCGCTATCAAGCTGCGCATGCGCAGCTACTGAAGAATAACCCGAAACATGGCAACTACAGACATGTCAGTACTCGACTTTTGTCATTTTTGAAAAGAAAACAACTCACTGCTGTTCTTTGTTCTTCTTTTAATGAAGAAACGTCGTCAAGTTCTGATAAAACTGGCGCTTCAGCAGCATCCAAGTTAAGCTCTTCCTCCATAGCTGCACCAGCTCTTGCTGCTACTTGTTTACGTCACGACTGCCCCTCGCTGCTGATTGGTCCTGTCACTTTCTAACGGGGCTCAATGGTTCAGCTGGGAGCTTTGCAAGATGAATTCACCAGTGAGAAACAAGGAAACGGGCGTATCCATCTGCTTTGTAAGGTTAGTCACACATTTCCACTAAAAGTTCCACATTTCTTGGATTTTTTTTTTCTCCTCAAAATCCATATGAATTCCCTAAAAATATCAAAGAAACGCCCAAAAACTTCTTTGAAAATTCTTTAATATATATTTTTAAATATGCAATAAAACATTCTACAAAAACATCTTAACCCCTTAAAGCCTGTTGTATCATATTTGATATGATACATATTTGATGAGATAGAGTTAACTCTTTCTCATCAATAGGATCAATAAATTACTAAAAAAAATCTGAATGCAATCTGAAAAATGATAAAAATGCCCTCAAGTGGATTATCAGTTACCAAAAACACCTAGTGTATCAAATAGGATACAAAAAGTATATATGTTCAATATTATGGAAATTTAGATTTTTTTGGATTTCAGTAGAGAGTGAAATAAACATTTCAGTTCCAAAAAATGAGAATTTTCTGGCTATAATTTGTGTTTTAAGGCTTTAAAGTGTTAAAATATTTTCTAAATGTTCAGTATCATCAAGCTAAACCATCCATAAAAAATCCCAAGAAAATCCATGTCAATTCCTGAAAACTTTGAAGAAAATAACCCCAAATTAAAAAGCAAATTTAAAAACCCATTACCCTTAATTCCCTTAAACAGACAGAAAATTCTCCCCAACGCTCAAAAAAAATCTCTGAAATTTCCAAAAAACCTTTTGAAAATTTCAAATGACATTCCCAGAAAAATTAAATGAAAATTCCAATTTTTTATAAATATATCTAAAAATGTTCAAAGTAGATTCCCCTAATATTACAGATATATTTTCCAAATTCCAATAAAAATGCCAAATAAAAAAAAAATGAACACAAATTTCTCCCAAAATTTCCAGTGAAAATTTCAAAATATCCAAAAATATCTGCAAAATTTCCATGAAAATATGTGGAAATTTCCAAGCAAATTCCTGATTTTTTTTCTATCATTTCTTGAAAATTCCTAAAAATGTGATTGCGGTTTCTCCCAACAGTACGAGTAAATTATTTAAACTTCCCTCAAATCTTTCAGACTATTATCTCAGACCTGAGAAAACCTAAATGTAAAGTCCTCATCTGTACTTGCAGAGTCTTCAGAGGTTGAGGCGACTCTGTAGATCAGAACAGGATGATGGAGAAGAATCACAAAAACTCAAATCTCAGAGCGAGTTTGAGGACTATATATGATGATCCATGAGACTGAAGGTTAAAGGTCAGTAGAGAACATAAAGAAGAAGGTGGATCATGTAATATTGCTTTAAAAGAAAGATGTACTAATGTTCTAACCTTCTGCTGTGCAAATTAAACCAGCTGACTTCATGGTACATGGATGCATGTAAAGAATATCACCATAACCAGTTACTGATATAAACGCTGCTTTAAGTTTTTCCCTTAACACAAAACACACAATAATCCCTCTCAGCTTTCATGATAATCAGCCTCTGCTTTGATTAGAGACTTTGCTCCAGCAGAAAAGAGGGTGATTATAGAAACAGGCACTAGTCTGACTGTACAGGTGAGCAGCTGGACTCCTCAGCTTGTCTTTGACAGAGTTTATCTCCTGATGACTCATGGTTGACCTGACTGTTGACAGAGCAGCAGGGACGTGAGTCATGTTGGATTACACGCTTTCTATCTCTCCCTGTCAAAGACTCTCATTGTCCTCGCTGACGCAGACTCAAGGTGAGCAGCTACAGGCCGGCGTTTCAAAGCTGCTTCACCATATATGAAGAGTAGACACACTAAAACTTAAATATCGGGTCCTATAAACAAAATAAACAAGTAAATAAAAATAAAGTCATCAACACAGGAAACTGAGTTTAGAATATCAACGGATATATTCTGCTTCCAGTCTCGCTAACAACAAATTACTGATAAAATATTGTGTTTTTGAGACTCTTGTGTCTTTTGTGTTCATTTTATTCCAGTATAGGGAAAGGCTACATAAAAACTGTGTAATAAATCTTCAGTTTTGAGGGAGTTACCTTAACTGCTGTGGATTAAAACCTAAATACTACAGTAAACATCAAATTTTTTTCTAAGTCACATTTTCTGAACATAATCATCTTTACAGGGACAGATGGGAGGCTGTGGAGACCTGATGGAGTCTGGATTGTTTTTCATTGTATTGCTAAATTACAAATGATAACGTACTGTAACATATCATCAACATAACAAAGTAACGACACATCACATAATGTCATGAAATGTACAGTGGTGTAACATAAGGTGACATAGTGTAACATGATATATTCAACTTTAGACTATGTAACATAATGTTCTGTGACATTCTGTTAAGTTTTGTAATGATTGTATCAAAACACATCTTATCCTGTTGTACTGAAACATTTTGTAATGTAAGGTAATGTAATGTAGCGTAACATAACATATAGTGACAGTGTGTAACATTCCATATTCTTTCTGAATGCTATGTTAAGTAATGTTATGTAACATGATGTATTGTACCATGATACATCATATCCTGTTGTATTGTTAGATATTTACATAAGGTTACGCAACATAAGGTAAGGTAAGATGACATAAAGTAACTTAATGTTCTGTATCGTACTGAATTGCAACTTAATGCAATGTAACAAATAGTGTAAGGCAACATAATGATATAACATTACATAAAATATCGAAACATAATGTAACGTATGCTATGGTATCTTATTGTATTATATGGTATTATATGTAATGTTTTAGAATGAATGTTTAGTTAAATGTTGACTCGTATCATTTAAGATTAAGAATCTTTACCAGCAGTGAAGGCCAAGGCAGCCCATAAGGGGGATAATGGGGAGAATTTTCTGGGGCCCAGCTGATCTCAGGGCCCATGGAGGTCAGAAAAACCATGGTCCGTATCAAAGTAATCTCTGATAATCATGTTTGATTTTTAACCTGGATAGTAACCACTCTTATCAAAGCAGCAAATACTGTTTATTTACTTATTTATTTATTTATGTCATTGTATATGGCCTTAAAAAAAGATGTAAATCCCTTTTCTAAAAAAACAAACAAAAAAAACCCAAATGGGTATAAAATGGTGGCAAAAGTAGAAAAAAGTGGTTAACAGAGGCAATAAATAGGTAATAGGTAAGTTGCATAAATGAAAAGTGGAGAAAAAGGGTTAATAGTGACAAAACTGGGTCAACAGAAACAAAAATAGCTGGAAAGTGGAAAACGGGGGAAAGTGGTGAAATGGGGTTGCAAATGGCAAAAATTGATTTGAAGTGGCAGAAACAAGCAGAAGAGGGTTACAAAAGGCAAAAATGGGTCTAAAGTGGCAAAATGGTTGAAAAAGGTTATAAAATCATATTTCAAAAATGCTTAAAAGGGTTAAATATGCCAAAAAAAATGGGCAGAAAAACAATGATGAAAAGAGGTTAAAATGCATAAAATTGATAAAAAGAGGGAAAATGGGCAAAAACTGTGCAAAACTGATGAAAGGTGGCAGATAACAGTGGCAAAAGTGGGCTGAAGAAGTGGTTAAAAGTGTTTAAAAGTGGCCCAAACAAACAAATAAATGAACTGTTAGAAAGCACGCTTGCACCAATCCTACACAACCAGGGAGGGCCCTTCTCTGGGTTTGTCAGGGGCTCAGATTCTGTGGGCAGGCCTGGTAACTTACTGCTTACTTTTATTGTCATACAAATAAATGTGTCCTTAATGTCTTTAGACCTCCATTAGAGGTTGAAAATTAATCATTTAATGAAACAAAAGACTAAGTCTAAATTTAAAATTGCTACCAAAATGAGCAGTGCTTTAATGACCGGCTAAATGTCGTAAAGATAATAAAAGCAGCAGAGATATGAATGTTTTTTAAGTACATACAGATCTGAATGTGTCCAGAGAACACAGAGCAGTGTTTTTTATACTGTGAGTGATGGATGATGAATCAAAGGAGAAAGTAGATTTTCATAGCGATGTTCATGTTGAAGACTCTGAGGATTAAAATCTATTAGTGGAATAAAAACAGGAGACAAAGCCAGGTGTGTCGTCCTTGTTCTAGTAGTTAAAAACAGAAAGTGAGCGGTGTTCGGTTCGCCGTCAGCAGGTTGATAAAACATGAAGTCAGTGTAGTTTATGAATGGAGCTTTTGTGCGTCTGTTCAGTGAATGAACACAGACTTTGTGTTCAGGCTGCAGGAGGTTAAAGGGCTGAAATCATTAAAGGCAGTTATGTTAGAGTCCTTTCTTTTCATCTTATTTACCATAAATATAAAAGCCAAATATTTCTCCTTATATGGCCCATACTTCCTGTTTATCTCCATGATTGTATGGCGCCATGTTTGTTTTTGTTGTTAGCCTTATTCTGATTTCAGCCTCTTATTTCTCCTGGTCAGGGTCTTCTCATTCTTCATTCACATACATTTTAAAAAAGAGTCTGTTATTTATGATAGAGTTTGAAACCTGGTTAGGTTAGATTAACTCTGTTCAGGATGAGTGAAAGGAGTTGAACATCAAACTGCTGGTTCCTGTTGAAGTGAAAGTTTCCCATCATAAATCCTGGGACGATTCGACCTTCACATGCTAACTGATGTGACAGAATAAACACTGATAAGCTGCTGGATGCTGCTAATGTTTAACAGAATAAAGAGTGAACATGTGATGTTACATCATCATCAGTACTCCAGGTTTCTGTACAGAAAGAGAGGACCAGGAAATAGTCTGGAGTTCAGCCTCGAGAGCATGACTGAACAGCTCTTTAATCCCCTCAACCTCTAACAGGACTGAGGTTTGTTGATCTTCTTTTGCCTTTTCTAAGCTGAAATTTGACTGAAGTGGTCTGAAGGAGTGAAAATGTAAAAAATGCAGAGAAACAGTTGGTGATTGTGTTAAAGCTCCATTCACACACAGAGCGGCTCCATTCACACTGAGGGCAGAGTGGGAGACTGAGGTTAGAAGTTTCTGATTAACTTGTCTCTGCTGATTTTAAGGATCCTTCTGCTCCGTTTATCAGTCCGCTGATGTTTTAAACACGGAGCTGCACATACCCAACACACCCACAACACACAACAACAACACGCAGAGTCACACACGGAGCAAGTGTCTGTGCAGGGAACAGCTCAGAGATACAGGGACCATCATAACAAACAGACTGCTGCTGCTGCAGAGATAGAGAGAGTTTGTGTTAGTGAACGCAGCTTATCTGAACATCAGCATCGCTTCCTGTCTCTGGCTTTGATGCTGCTGAACACACACACCCATCCAACCCACACAAACAGTGAATGACGTCTGCTTGAATGAAGGACTGATAGTCTTAGGGTGCAAAATAAAAAACACCATCTGTGGATCGATTATTGATGTCTGATCTGCATTTGCCATCTGAATGTGACTCGAATTAGATAAAACCAAGTCCTAACAGCATGCTAGAGTCAGATGTCACACCATGCTCGCCGTCCACACACCATCTGTTAAAAATCTAATTCTCTGCCCAGTAAATTTCAGTTTTCCCTGATTAATAAAAACAACTGTCCCTTTTAATTTAAATGCAGGTAAATGAAAACCTGGCACTTTTTTCTGACAGGAGTTTGATGATTGTGAGCCGAACAGTTTTGCCTCCATGTTGAAAAAAGTCTGAACAACTTTCAGTTAGGAATGTGGACATCATTAATGAACAACTATCCTCTTAGTAAAGAAAGATAACCAGCTCTGTGAGTGAGGAAGGTCAAAGAAAATCCAGGAAATATTCCTGCCAGACACTCCTGAATCCTTGTCATCTCCCTCCTTCCTTGTTCATCTCAGGCTAATGCACTTGCACTTTTCACATGTATTCAACATGTTTTAAATACTAACAGCTCTGTGGACTGAAAATATTTGTATAATTTAATTCTTAGTTATATTTTTTCTTATTTTAATGTTTTTTTATGTTTCACTTTTTTGCACTATGTGGCTCAGGAGTTGCTCTGCTGTGCTGTTGTTTTTAATGACGGTGACAATGAAGGATTCATCATCATCGTCATCATCATCTTCCCTCCTTCATCTTCATGTGAGTAACAGAGAGGCAACAGGACCAAGATGATGGGGGGAAATGCTGTTCTGCATCGCTTGGAGCAGGGACTCACTCCACTCCTGGAAGGAGCAACCAACCTTTTTCTGGCAGAGAAGTATGGCCTCAGATTGGAGGTGCTTATTCTCATACCAGCTGCTTTAAATTCAGCTGCAATCAACCCCAACGCCTGCTGGAGGTCCCCAGCTGAGGAAGCCAAAACAACGACATCATCTACAAAGGTCAAAGATGAAATTCTGAGGTCCTCAAACTGGAAACCCTCCTTCCCTAACTGCGCCTTGAGATCCTGTACATCCTGAACAATATTGGCAACAATGGTCAGCCCTGGTAGAGGCCAGCACGCCTCATATGTGCCCAGAATGCAAACACAACTCTCACTTTGGAGATGTAGAGACCTGACAGCCCAGGAACACCATATTCCTGCTGTACTCAAACATGACGCCTCTTAGGACAAAATATTAAGCCTGTTCCAAGTCCACAAAACACATGTGGACTGGATGAGCAAACTCCCATGCTCCATTAAGGAGCCCTTCTTAAGAGAGCTGGTTCACTGTCCCACGGCCAGGATGGAGTCTGCAGTTTTCCTCCTGAATCTGAGGTTCGACAATCAGCCAGGACCTCCTTTCCAGCACCCAGATGTGGCCTTTAGTGGAGCGTTCTTCTCTATTTTTGTTATTGAACTGATGTGAAAGCAACACAGCCCTGAATGTTTGATTATAAGCACTGCTGTGATTATTTTCTCTCAGTCTGTGGCCTCACATTAACAGCTGAATCATTGCAGTGATTGTTAGAACATCAGGCCCTCTACTGTGATAATACTCTAACTATAATTCCTGAAACTTCTGAGGCTCTCCTGCCAATGAAACTGATCCTGTAATTCAGAGAGTTTCAAAAGTTTAGGAAAAGTTTGAGATGTTTTCTGTGGATCAGCCCTCTCTTTCATCCTCTGGTTGGTAAAAATAGAAAAACAGAGCAGCAGAAAACATTTCTGAGCAGCTGGTTCCTCGGAGTCTAGTTGACCAATCAGCAGGAAGTTCTGCTGAGCTCACCACAACAGCCAAGAACAGTTAGCAGATATAATCACTGGTGCTATCATCATGGTTGAATGTTAGCAGCTCCATGCTGCTCCACTTTAATCTGAGATGAACTTAGATCAACTAAACACACCGGGGAGTCTGCACCACTAAAACCTTTTCACAGTAAAAACACATTGATTCATTTTGTTTAGATTTATGCTCCATAGGCTGCTTCAGACCTGGATTAGAAATGCCACAACTCTGTTTCTCAGTTTCCTTACATTGACCTATATTTACTGCTGTCATTGTCTGATATTGAGATAGAAGGCGAGGCCTTCTCCTGGTTTTAAACTTCCTTCGCATCTATAAGTCATTCACAATGACTGATGGAGCTCAACAGACATTTTTCACTCATTCATTAGTCATCACATTCATATCTCGCCATTCTTCCATTCTTTCTCTCTTTTGCTCTGGTGATCAGCTGATTTTGGGCGTGCACCCTCTTAAGTACTAAGCCAATCAGATTCTGCCACAGCCTCATTTGACCAATCATGATGTCACCTGTCTAGTTTAAATCTGATGTCCTCTCTTTTACAGTCAGCCTCTCGTTTCAGTGTGGATGCTGCCACCCTCCTCCACCCCAGCCACCTCCATTTAGTTCATCAGCATCTAGTCCAGATCCTCACAGGTCTTCAGCTTATCTCATCCTGCACACCTCAATCCAAGCCACCTCATTGGTGTCCAGGTCCAGCTACTCAGAAGTCTAATCCTCATCTGATCCTGCATCAACACGCCACCAGTGTCTAGAGCAGTGGTTCTCAAATAGTGTGGCGAGGCACACTGGTGTGCCCTGAGCCAAGTATTGGTGTGCCACGGGAATAAGTACAACCATAAGTACTACAATAATACAGTAAGTTAAGTTCAGTCAGGACCACTTTGTCAAGAAACACACATGAAGTGTGGTTATAAATAGTTTGTCTTCATTAACAGTTATGGCACTGATAAAGTCGGAGGCAGAATAAAGGAGGAGCTGGGGTGGAGGAGGGCTGTAGAGGAAGCATCAGAGCATAGCCAGGAAAAAGCAGTGTAAATATGGCAGCATGAGTGCGATTTGTCAACAGCAGGCCTAGAATGAATCAGCTAGCCATCAGCTGATGAGGGCTTGTGTGAGATCAGCTGATCTCAGTTATATGGCAGTGCTTGACTCCGTGTCCTGCCTGAACTAACACTGTACACTCAATTCACTGTAACATGTAAGAGGATGTTTGGTATTGACATGGTTTTGGTTAGCCTTGAAATTTTGACTTGATCTTAGGTGTGCCCTGGGCTAAAAAATATTGAAAACCATTGGACTAGACTCTATAGGGGGGATCTTATTCCTGCTGATGCTCCCTTCAAGTTCAAGAAGTCATCATGGTGGGAGGCCTTGTCCACATGGAGACGAAAACAATATATCTCCATAAAAAAACCCAAACATTTTCTGTAAACACTGGGTCGTTTCAGGAAATGTCCATGTAAGCACTGAAAATGCTGTAGTGTATATGCCAACCCTGTAAGTAGCGCTGTAACACTGCTACGGAAATGCACCAAAAAGACAGAAGATTACGGAGCATGCGTATAAAGCATCAACACAACCCTGTAGTCCGCCATTGTTGTTTTGGCTTGACCCACGCATGCGGCTCAAGTGGGCTATACTATGTATGACGGTATCGTTTCAAGAAAGATGCGGTTGGCTTTCCACACGGAGATAAAACGGGAGCATTTACAGATTTGTTCACTCTGGGACCCGGTATCAAAAAGCAGCATTTACGACCTCTCAAAACGCAGTTTCAGTGTGGATGAAACGCCGATACGACAGAAAACTTTTGCGCATTCTCCTGAATACATCTCAGTGTGGACGGGGCCTGAGTCTCTCCTGGTTGAACTGTAATCCCCTAAATGGCTCAGAGAACCATCTTTATAGTCTGAAACACTACAGCTGGCAGCCTGGGGGCTGAACGATGGGACCGAAAGATCAAAAATTCAAGGGTTAGGTCATTACACCTATCAATTGTTTACCTTAGAAGTGAATGACGAGGATACTGTGGGCTGTAAAAAGTAAGTCTATATCTATTTTCTGTTACATTGTCTTTTTTTTTGTACCACAATCGTTTAGATCATATTTAGGAAGAACCTCACTGTGCACTGATTGGTGCATCTCATTTGTTTGACAGATAGCTTGACAGACAGAAGCCTGGCTTTGGTGCTAGCTTAGCTGACAGGAAGTGGAGCTCAGTGGGCGGGCTCTTGTCTGCAGTTAGGTTGATTTATTGATTTCAATATGGAGGCGACCACGGATTGGCTTCAGAAGTTGTTTGAGTCCACCTACTGCAAACAGCTGACGTCAAACAGGCTTCTTTTTACAGTCAGTGGACTTAGGATGCTGCAGTAATAATGAATGCTTGTACACACTAGCGTAGCACTGCTAGCCCATTTATACCAAATTTACATGCAATGACAGAGAAATCTGAAACCTCATAGCACACAGTATTTAGAATAATCTTCTTAAAACACAATGTGGACCACCTAAAAATGACCCAGAGACCATAATACCACAGAGGTCATGTTTCTGTGAGGCCAGGCTGCCAAGTTATCCTGTTATTTTCCAGGTTGTCTGTGATTTTAAACATCTAGAGTCTGTCTTCCATTTTCATATTATCACTTCTCAGTTGAAAAGTATCCATAAAAACAATGGATCCTGAACATTAAAAAAATTCAATGTCACTGCAATTCAGAGAAAAGCTTCAAACTATGACCTCGACTTTTGACCTCTGAGATTTAATCAGTTCATCCTAGAATCAGAGTGGACATGTGGGCAAAGTTTGAAGGACATCTCTCAAAGCATAAGGATGATACATTCTTCGTCCTTGAATCTGGACAAACTTTTCTGTACGGTGTCCCAACTTTTTTGGAATAGGGGTTGTATTTTGAATACTATATGTTAATTTAGAGAGATTTTGCCCGTACACTAAGAGATCTAGTGTGAAAAGTCTCAAAGAGACTTCTCTTAAACTCTAAATTGTCTAAATATAAAGGTTTTGAGTTTCTGTCTGCTTCCTCTCTCAGCTCAGAGCTGTTCATTTCAGACCTCGGTTTTATCTCTTAGTTCGGTTAACTCATGAAGTCATTCACCTAAATCTGGCCGCTCAGTCAGTCGGAGAGTATGTAAGGAGAGAAAAATGCTAAATTGCGGTCGGTGTGAATCCAAACAGCCTATTAAGTGTGTCTCCTGAGGGCAGCATGGGGAGGAAGTGAGGAAGATGATGATGATGAGGGGCGGGAGGAAGGAGGATGGAGGAGGACAGACGGGTGTTTCCGACTGTTTTGCTGCCAAAGTTTACATACCGTCAACGCGATAAAGAAGAACACATGACATCAACACTTACTGTTTTAACTAGATAATATTACTAACACTCACTTTTATAGCACCAGTTTCCTTTTTTGATTCAAAAGAGCAACATTTCAGCAGGAGTTAAATCTTTATAAGGCATGATTATGTTGTAGAGGTAAAAGGATTTATTTCAGCATAATTCCACTCCAATAAATGTAAAGTGTAGAACAAATAGAAAGACAAAACGATAAAATAATACAGCTATGAAGATTTAACACATCATTAAAACTCTTACTACTTTTTTTTTAGATTTGTTAGTTTTCCTATTTGGCTTGTAAATTTTCTTTGAAACTTGGTTTTAATAGGAATGTTGAAATAAAGTTTTGTTTTCAATACGTCCATTATCTACATCAGCGTTACTGAACCCTGCTCAACCAAAGAGCCAAATTGTTGAATAACACATCTGCAAGAGCCACAATCTAAGAAGTGAAAAGTGGCAATTAAGAGTTAAAGGTGGCAAAAATGGTCAAAAGCAGCAAACACTGGGAGAAAACTGGCAAAAATGGGTGGGAGGTGACCAAATAATGAGTTAAGAGTGCCAAAATTTTGCAAAAAATGAGTGAATAGTGATTAATACGGGCCAAAATAAATAAAAAAAGGTGGGAAAATGGGCAAAAAGTGGCATTTAAATTGCAAAAGGCAACTTAAATGTGCAACGGTGGCAAAAAGGAGCCAAAAAATGCAAAAAGCAGGATAAAAGTGTCAAAAAGGGGAGGAAAGTGACAAAATTAAGTGGCAAAAATGGGCTTAAAGCTGCAAACATTGGGAGAAAAGTGGCAAAAAAATGAGTTAATGTTGAGAAAAATGAAGGACAAAATTCAGAAAAAAGGTGGGAAAAATGAGCAAATAGCATCAAATAGTGGCAAAATGGGAAATTATTGGCATTTAATTCCAAAAGGCAGCTTAAATGGGTGAAAAGTGGCAAAATAGGCAAAAAATGGGGAAATATATGCAAAAAGCTGAATAATAGTGCCAAAAATGGGCAGTAGAAATGGAACTAAAGTAACAACTAGAAAAGCACTCAGAGAGCGCAGACCTCCACCATTAGCCCTATCTCCCAGTAGTGAGGAATCATTTAAAGAATTCCTGGTTCCATCCCCATGTGCCCTCCACCACATCATTCGCCAATTATTCCCTCCCTTGTGGGGTGAAAACATGGTGAGGTAAAGCATTAGTGTTGCCACGGGTGGACTGTCATGGTGGAAGCATTGCCTGCCGGTGCCAACAGATGCACTGACAGTCTCACCCATGGTCTCACCGGACAACTGGAAGTCATGGCAGAGGGTGAATATTCCTCTATTCCTCCCAGCATTGTGAGTATTCTCGCTATAATTTGCTGTCATTCTCTCTGTTATGCTCCAACTCGTCTCCTCGACCGGGCATACGTTTTTCAAACTCTATAAACTCCAAAACTTTGAATAGTAACACACCCAAAATGCTGCTGGGATTGAAGTTACTCATGTCCGCCATCTCCTGGTGTAAAGTGGTAACAACGCAGACCTCCGCCATTAGCCCTATCTCCCAATAGTACAGAATCCTTTAAAAAAATTCCTTGATCCAGACGGTGATCCAGATCACTCCGAAAATCGAATCAGTTCTTCCTTATGCCATTTCTGACATTTCCTAAAAATTTCATCAAAATCCGTCCACAACTTTTTGAGTTATGTTGCTAACAAACTAACAAACCCACCTGATCACATAACGTCCTTGGCGATGGTAAAAATAGCGAATAAAGGCAATGGAATTATGCAGACAAAAACAGAGGTTGACAATTAAAGCCAACCGTGTAAGTGTGGGAAACAAACTCATTAATGTTACTTGCAATGGAAAATTTCTGAGGTCAGATTTTCTTTTTGAAGGTTTTCTGGGGGAATAATGTTTCAGATTAGGACATAAAAGAGCCACAAATCATCACAAATGAGCCACACGTTGAGTATCACTGGTCTACATAATAGAATGTTATAAACATCTGTTGAATATTTAAATACTGTAAATAAAAGCCAAATACCCCCCCAAAATACTTTCCACACAAGGGTGAGATAAACAAAATCAAAAATATTTTAAAAACCCAATCCCAAAAAAGTTGGGGCGCTGTATAAAATGTAAATATTTTATTCACAATAGAGCATAAACAACATATCAGATGCTGAAACTGAGACATTTTACCATTTCATGAAAAATTGTAAAATTTTGAATTTGATGGCAGCAACACATCTCAAAAAAGTAGGGACGAGTACAAAAACAGTGGGTTAACTTCCAACAGGTCAGCAATATCATCGATTATAAAAGGGGCATTTTAGAGAGACAGAGTCTCACAGATGTAAAGATGGGCAGAGGACACACTTTGAATGTGCCACCATGTACAGTCCACAATATCATCAAAAGATTCAGAGAATCTGGAGAAACCTCTGTGATATAGGGACGAGGCTGAGGGTCAGTATTTGATAATTGGGATCTTTGGTCCCTCAGGGGACACTGCATCAAAAACAGGCATGATTCTGACTGGAAATCACTGCATGGACTCAGGAACACTTCCACAGATCATCCACAATTACAGTTAAAGCTGGAACACAGAGAGAAGAAGCCGTATGTGAACAGGAGCCAGAATCACCACTGTCTCCTCTGGGCAAAAGCTCATTTAAGATGACTTGAGGCAAAATGGAAAACTGTTCTGTGGCCAGACCACTTTTTGGAAACCACTGACACCATGTCCTGTGGACTACAGAGGAGAGGGAGCATCCAGATTGTTCTCCTGGCTCTGTTCTAAAGCCTGCATTCTGATGGTGTGGGGTTGCTTTAGTGCCTACGGCGTGGGCAGCTCTAACATCTGCAAAGGAGCTATCAATGCTGAGAAGTAGAGAGAGGTTTGAGAGCAACATATCCTCCCATCCAGACAACTGTCTCTGTCAGGGAAGGTCTCGACTATTTCAGCAAGAGGATGCTAAACCACTTACCACAACCATCACAACAGCATGGCTTCACAGGAGAAGAGTCCAGGTCCTGAACTGGCATGTTTACAGTCTAGACCTTTTTCCAATGAAAACATTTGGAGCATCAGAAAAGGAAAAAGTCAGCAGAGAAGACCCAGCTAGAATCCGACATCAGACAAGAATGGGACAACATTCCTCTCCCAAGACGCCAGCAGCTGGTCTTCTCACTTCCCAGATGTTTAGAGGCTGTTGTTAAAGCATAGGGGATGGCCCCTGCTTTTCTGAGAGGTGTTGCTGTCCTCAAATTCAAAATAGGCTAATATTTTCCAAAACTAACTAAAATGATAGAAAAAGGCATAAAGTATTTATTTATTTATTGTTTATAAACCAAACATTTAGCTGGTTAGAAAATCCAAACACAGACCAACACATTTTTTATGTTTGTTTTTTTTTCTGGATGGTTGTTTATCCTTGATTTGTAATAATTTTTTAACAACTTGAGGTTGAATTCTTCATTGCAAAATTCCTCATCCACTGCCAGTTAATGTCCCATATTAGAAATAAAACTTCATAGAGAATAAACAGAAAGTCAGAATTTAAAAGTGTTATTAAGATCACAATGAAAACAAAACGTCAAAACAAAATAAGTCAACATCAAATTGGAAGATGCTAAACACTTATCTTAATACCTATACATACTAATGGTGCTTTTAAGTTAAAGTTTCCTTTCCTGACTGTGTTTGAACTTTTTCTGGACGTACATACAAGGTGATTTAGTCAGAATGAAGAGAGCACACTACCTTTCTGTTTGTCCATGTCTCTGTGTTTCTGTGTCAGTCTCAGCAGGTTCCTCTCTGCTCTCTCATTTCTCTCCTGAAGAGTCCAAAACATCAAACCACAGACAGAAACACAGAAAGAGAAGTTTCCTCCTCTGTGAGCTCGCTCTGTCTGCTCTGTGGGAAAAGTTTGTGCTCTGAACGACGAATCCTGAAGTCCTGCCTCTGAGTGACATCAACACAGGAGGGAGGAGAGAGGACGGAGCTACACCCTCATTATGGGGGATGAGACGGAGCGACACATTCATGGTGATGGAGGAGAGGGGGAGTCAAAACATCCTCACTCAGCACAGGCCGTTTCAATCACTCTAACATATTTACACAGATATACAGAGCCAATAAAAAAGCCTTCAACCCTTGGATGTTTGACCCTTTTATAGATTTTTTAAACCAACCATGGTCAATATAATTTGGTTTTTTGATAAAAAAGAAACAAAACCATAAAAAAAACCTCTTTAATGTCAATGTGAAAACAAATTTCTACAAAGTAATGTCAATTAGATAATAATATGTGATATAAAATAAGTGAGTGCATAAATATTCACCTCCTTTAAAGTGACTGACCTAGTTCAACAGAGGTCCAGACAGCTGGTGCTAATAGTTTCACAGTGAAATGAGGATCACCTGAGTGCAGTGAATGTGTCTCAGTGACTGCAGTATAAAGACACCTGTGTCTGGAAGGTCCAGTCACAGGTTTATCAGTATTCCTGGCTACCATTACACCATGAAGTCAAAAGAACACTCCAAGCAACTCAGAGAAAAGGTTATGGAAAAGCTGACGTGTCTCTGAACATCCCCCACATGTGTAAATCTGCCTAGATCAGGCCGTCCTCACAAACTGAGTGAGCATGCAAGAAGGAGGCTAGTGAGAGAGGCCACCAAGACACCTGTGGCTACTCTGAAGGAGCTCCAAGCTTCAGCAGCTGAGATGGGACTTTTCTGGACTTACTGGACTTTCACCATTCAAAGTTTTATGGGAGAGTGGCAAAGAGAAAGCCACTATTGAAGAAAACTCAGATTCAATCTGGACTAGAGTTCACCAGCAGGCAAGTGAGAGACTCCATGGTCAGGAGAAAGTTCTTTGGTCTGATGCAACCAAAATGGAGCTTTTTGGCCATCAGAGAAGTCGCCAAACACTGAACATTGCCACAGACACACCACCCCAGTGTTAACTTCATCGACTGAAACTATGACTAAAAATGTTCACAACAGCCTTTTTTCCATGACAAAAACTAGACTAAAACTAACAAAAACAGATCCTTGATGACGTAAACTAACAAAAACTAAACTTAGATGACTAAAACTAGACCAAAATGTTATGCAGTTTTCATCAGACACTCAAAATCCGTGATATTTCTCCACTGTGGCTAAATCTGTCAAAAAACAATGCATCTGTAAGCTATTCTGCCTCTCAGCTGTAGAAAGCAGGGACCCCACGTCAGACAGGGTGTATAGAACAAACTAACATGATTTGGTACCAGATTTAGGCAAGAAAATAAATGCTTGGACTAAAAGTAAAGAATACAATGTGAGGACTTTTTATGGACTAAAACTTTCGAATTTTCGTCGACTAAAACTAGACTAAAACTAAAAAGGATAGGAATGACTGAAATGTGACTAAAACTAAAATTCATTACATTTAAAGACTAAAATTAAAAATAGCTGCCAAAATTAACACTGCACCATCCCCATTGTGAAGCACGGTGGTGGCAGCGTCATGCTGTGGGGATGCTTCTTGGTAGCCGGCTCTGGAAGGCCTGTAAAGGCAGAGGGTGGCAAAATTTAGAAAAATCCATGGAGGACAATCTCATTCAGTCTGCAAGAGTACGACGGCTTGGGAGAATACTCAACCCCTTAAAGCCTGTTGTATCATATTTGATACATACTTTTATGATACCTCTATGTAATCAACATGATAATAAATGACTAAAAAAAAATTCTCAATACAATCTGATAAATGATAAAAATGCCCTCAAGTGGATTATCAGTTACCAAAAACACCTAGTTTGTCAAATGAGATAAAAAAATATATATGTTAAATTTTATGGAATTTTGGATTTTTTGTATTTCAGTAGAAAGTGAAATAAACATTTCAGTTCCAAAAAAAAAAATTGAATTTTCTGACTATCATTTGTGTTTTCAGGCTTTTAAAGGGTTAATTCCCAGCAAGTAAATGACCCAAAGCATACAGAGAAAGCTACACAGAGATGTTTAAAGACAGCAAAGTGAATGTTCTGGAGTGGCCGAGTCAAAGCCCAGACCTCAATCCAATAGTGAATTTGTGGATGGACTTGAAAAGGGCTGTTCATGCCTGTTTACAGAGCTTGAGCAGTTTTGCAAAGAATAGTTTCAGAGTCCAGATGTTTGAGCCTGACTGAGACCTCTCCACACAGAGTCAGAGCTGGAACTGCAGCCAAAGGTGACTCCGCTAAAGACTGACTAGGAGGGGGTGAATTTTTATGCACTTATTTTACATTACATATTTTTATTTAATTGACGCTAATTTGTAGAAATCTGTTTTCACTTTGACATTAAAAAGGTTTTTCCTATAATTTCTTTAGCCAAAAAGCCAAATTATATCGCCCATGATTGATTTATAAAATCAATTAAAGGGTAAAACATCCAAGGGTGTGAATACTATTCTATTGCCCTATGTCCTGGTTCTGTTGAGTTATCATTGTATCCTGTTGTAATGTACACCGCGTTCCACATTATTATGCAAACGAAGTTTTTCTCTGATTTTCTAAATATCAATGCAAATGACAGTCATAATATTTTTCAAGTCATCAACAGTTAGAGTATAATTCAAATGTTTTTGAACAAACTTGAACAAAATTTGAACAAAATCAGAGAAAAATATCATTTGCATAATAATGTGGAACGCGGTGTATTGTGCAGTAGGTTGTGTCGTGTAATATCTTAATGTGTCATGCCTGTTCTGTTATATTTTGTTGTAATATATGCCTTATTGTAATGTGAACTATTTTAGTGTTTTATTCAAAAACAGTGAGCCTTGGTCTCCTCAAAGCAAATAGAAATGCTCTTTATTGTAACTCATGGTTAATCATTCACATCACCATTCATTTGTTACATCACCTGCATCCAGATATGAAAACAACAACAACAATAATTATGTTATCATTCGGTGGTTGAGTATGTACAGCAGCAGGGCGGCTTTGGACAGGCGAGTCACCGTCAGCGAGTCTGACATCCTCGGTGTGACGTCAGAGTGCAGAGGAACGTCACAGAAACATCAAATCCACCCCCTCAGGGTCCCATCTCTGTCAGTATGATAATAAACCTGTTAAAAGGTGAATAAAACTATGACATCATCGTAAGAGCATCCTGCACGCTGCAGCTTAAACATCAGACATGCTGACTTTGACGCTCCTCCTCAAAGTCGCCCTGTGTTCAAATAATTCAATAAAAAACACTTTAAAATGTACAAAATAAAGAAAGAAACATGGAACAATCTTTGTGTCATCATGGTGTTCGTCACAGCAGCCCACTTCCTGTTTCTAACTACACACAACCAATCAGAACAAAGCATAAATTCCGTCAGTATCATCAAACAGCGTCAGAGTCATTCCTCAAGAAATCGGAAGAAAAAAAAAAAGGAAATCATCAACGTAAAGTGACCAATGCTCGCTCACTCCTACTGACGAATCTTCACCCACTTTATTTTTTTATTTTTATTTTTAATACCACAGATACAGGAAGCGTGTGGTGGCGAGGCAGACATGGTGGTGTGTGATGCAGGATGTGGCGTTGGTGGCATTTGCAGAGTGAGTTTGGCTGTTTTGACTCTCTGTGATTGGACTTTAAAGGTGATGTGGGGTTTTATTTTTTCTTCTGTAAACCACATTAATGCAAAAACATTATGACTGTAAACACTGAGACTGTGTAAAGGCTTAGGAAAAAGGAGGATTGATCATCATCTCCTTTTAAAACTTTTAAATCATGTTTAAATATTTGTATGCAATCCAGTAATGTGGATGTAAAAGTAGCTGCAGCCATGTAAGGCTAGTGGGGATTTAAATAAACAATAAAGCAAAGGTTGGGCTGCACGGTGGTGCAGGGGTTGGAGGTGTTGCCTCACAGCAAGAAGGTCCCTGGTTCAGTCAGGGCCTATCTATGAGGAGTTTGCATGTTCTCCTGTGCATGTGTGGGTTCCCTCCAGAGACTACGTCATCCTCCCACCACCTTAAACATGCTTGTTAGGTTAATTGGTGACTCTAAATTGTCCATAGGTGTGAGTGTGAGCACGCACAGTTGTCTGTCTCTGTATGTCAGCCATACGATTGACTGGCGACAAGTCCAGGGTGTGCCCCGCCTATCGCCCATTGACAGCTGGGATAGGCTCCAGCCTATCATCATCCATCCTGGCAGCACACCAGAGTCAGTGTTTGGGAAGGGCTGAACCTGATTGGACAATCGTTCTGTCTGTTGCATTCATTACCAGCCAATCAGAGCCCAGAGGAACATTTGAGCTCCACATACAGCCACTATCGTTCACTATCAGTGGAGCCAGTTGGTAAATCAAACTCATGCCAAAACAAGTCAGAAAAAGAGCAAAAACATTTTTCCTGCACAGAAACCTTTCGACGAAGGTCGAAGTGCCGAACTGGCGTACGCTCCCATGACACACCTGACCAGAAATCAGGGGAAAAAAACAAATACTGTTGCATGTTATTGTCCAAAAACGTCCCAAACTTTCAGGCTGTCGTTGCAGCAATGCAAATAAAAAAGAGAATTTCCTGTGTGGCTACTTAAATGAGTGTTAAAAAGAAGTTGTCTCATTTGTTTACAGTCAGTATAGCCATCTGGTTGTATTAAAGTGATTTACCAGAATAAAATCCAACACATTCCACCTTTAAATGCACCACTCATTTTAAAGTCTGACTTTTCTGAAATGCCTCTGTTGTTCTGAATGAATGCTGTTGATGGTCTGCAGTGCAGATCAGACTAACTCATCCATGTTTGATGGTTTAAACTCTATTAATGTGCTAAAATGTTTCTGTTTCCATGAACATATTTATTGGTTCAGTTCCCTTTAAGTCTCTTTGAACTTGGGTGTTATGGTGAAAAATGTCAGTGTAAAATCTCAGGTTTCCTCCCATCATGCCTCTGTCCTCTCTTGGAGTGGGAGCCTTTAGAAAAGTCCAGTAAAGTCCCTCTCCTTCTTCGTCCCTTTGTCGTCTCCTTGGATGGTGAAAATGTGTCGTCTTCTTCTCCTAACATTCATGTGTTGATACATTTCACTTCTTTAAAAGTGAGTTTACATTTTCATTCAGGTTTTTATTAACAAACATGCCACTTTGTCTATGTAGGTTAAAAAATAGCTGCACATCATTTGGTCACGAAGCAACACGAAACGTTGACAACCTGCTCATCGGACAAACCCGCGCTGAGCGGAGGCAGAGACCGGCGTGTTTCTGCTCCCAGCTTTTGGATTGGATTTTTGTTCTTCTACACTGCAAACGTCTCTCACAGGTGTGTTTTTGTGTGTCTGTGTTTGTGCAGTGTTGTCAGGTAAAACAGGGCAGTGGTTTTTGCTGAAGAAGAAAAAAACAAGGAGGAGACGGTTTGATCACAGCCAGTGGGAGCTCTGTTTTCACTGTAAAGTTCAGTTTGCTTCTTTACATGAAGTTTAATAAAGTTTCAGTGTGTACCACTGAGCTGTTGTCTAAGAGTGTGAACATTTGCACATGAGAAAATTCATCAGTTGCAATATTAAATATACTAAGTCCACGATGAAATAAATCCTATATAAGGTTGTGATGGTCTAAGCCATGAAACTTAAGCGCTGAAATTGCCAATGTGCTCAATCTCAAATGTGAACTTACTTGTCGAAAATGAAGCAGAACACAAACCCTGTGATTTTCCAGAACTAAGACTGCCAGTCTCTGTGTAATGTCAGCCATATTGTGTGAACTCTGCTGTGAGATAAATAGCTGCAGGTGATGATACAACTAGTCCAATCTACATGTCAATGCTCTAAAACAGGAGCGTCAAACTCAAGGCGCGGGGGCCAAATCCGGCCTGTGGCACAGTCATACCCGGCCCCCCAGATCATATCACATTTTTTTTTTTAAAGATTTATTTTTGGCCTTTATTTGATAGGACAGTGGATAGAGCTGGAAACAGGGGAGAGAGCAGGGAGAGACACGCAGGAAATAGTGCCACGGGCCGGATTCGAACCCGGGTCGCCTGGCATGTGCCTTAACCACTCGACCACCGGCGCGCCGGATCATATCACATTTTGATTATAAATGGCCCACCAGTATGAGGTCTGCATATTTCCTCCAGTAGAAAAATGTAAACTTAACCTTGATGGTTGAAAATATCCTTTTTAAGTCATAAGAATTAGAAAGCGTAAAGAGTTAAAATAATTTGTTAAAAGTCAGGAATGTGGTAAAAGAAATTTGTGCTCTCATTTCGTATTTTCTAATTTGCGTCTCACAATTATGATTTGTAGTTTTGGTTTTGACTTTTTAATATCATATTTTGACCTTTTCAAATCATGATTTTGACTTTTATCTCATATTTTGACCATTTAGGTTCACGATTTTAATTTTTAAATTCATGAATTTGGGTTTTATCTTCGTTTTGATATTTTTAATTCCTAACTGAATTTTAATCCCAAATATTTACCTTTTTAATTTAAAATCTTAAATTCTTATCTCATCTTTTCGACCTTTATAACTCATTATTTGTAATTTTATCTCATATTTTGACATTAAAAATGATTTATTATTTTATCTTATATTTTGACCTTTGGTTTTGAATATTTTCTCATATTTTCACCTTCTAAACTCTTGATTTAGAATTTTTTCTCATATCTTGACCTTTTCTTTTATAACTTTTAATCCTAAATATTGACTTTATTCGATTTATAAAGATCAATATTTTGAATTTTTCTTTTCTCATCTTTTGACCTAAACTCATGAGTTGGAATTTTATTTAGTACTTTAACTGTTAAAAATCATGATTTTTACTTTTTAATTTTTTTATTACAACATCCTTTATCATCAATGTTATATTTTTCCCCTATAACTGGTTACCAGTGGAGATGAGGTTGACAGTTTATGGGAAATTTTGGCCCAGTTAGGCCCTCAGGTTAGACCCAAATTCAGAATTCAGCCCCTGCTGTGATTAAGTCTGACATCCCTGCTCTAAAATATCAGACGTGTAAGTAATTCCCCTGTCCTCTTTCCCTTTTCCTCTGATGTCTCCTCTCTCCTCTTCTTTGTAATAACTGCTGTAGGATCCACCACTGTTCAATATTTACCAGCTCCAGCTTCCACTTTATACATTCAGCTAAAGTCTCCATGATTCCTGTTCATAAACAAGAAGGGAATGTGGCAACAGCACAGGGAACTGGCATAAAAACCACAATGCTGAGTGGTGTTTGTAGTGCTCACAATAGGCCACCATGGCATAGACTCAATGCAGAAGCATTAACCAGCTTTGGCATCAGCGTTACTCTGTGTCAGCACTTATTTAGCTAATGTTAGCATGCTAACGTTTAATATAAAAGTAAATTTTAGCAGCAGCTTCGGCTAAAAGTAGACATGGCTGGGCAGCACTTCTGGAAAGTGTTGAGTGTTGTAGAATTACAAAGACTGACTAGAGAGGGAGAGATGTGGAGAGATCCTGGAGCTACAGAGACAGAGTATGTGGAATCTGAGGGTCAGAGAGTAGCTCTCTCTCTATCAGCTAAATTAGTGTAATTACCATAATTAACATCTTAAATATTAAAAACACCAGACTGTGATCAAACCACATCCTTGTTTTTTCTTTTGGTGCTGGGAAAGAAATGCTGTCATTATGACATCATAGCTGGCTTAGCCAATAGGAACAGTCCTTCTAAAGGACCGCTAACAGCTTAATTCCTACAGTCAGCGTCTCTGTATCTGTATCTAAATCTGACTCAGAGTCAGCAGGAATGTTGGTTTGAAGCTGGACTGCAGCTGGAGGCTTGGTTATAAAACTTCAGAGTGAATCAGTGGAAATAAATCTCAAACAGCAGAAATGCGATCAAGTCCATGATGATTCTGCCTCAGAGTAATCCTGCAGACAACATCTTTAATCTCATACGGAAAACCTGAAATACTAAAAATAGTGGCACTAACATTAACCTCCAGTCAGATCAACAATCAAACTTCATTTCCCAGAATTCCACCACTACAACCAAACAACTGAGTGAGTTTATAAATGTTTGGTGCCTTTAAATGGGGTCATGTGTGCCATGTCCAAAGGAAAAGACAACATTAATGCCCCCTCTGATGGTATTCACAATCTTGTTTGATGATGTTTTCAGAAATGACAGAGCATGTGGACTTTAGTTTTCAGACACAGGATCAAAAGAAGCTTGAGCAGGTGTTAGTCAGGATCAGGGATGAGTAACTTCAATGAATAAGAGGGCCACATTCATTTTACTCTCACTGCCTGAGGGTTAGAGTTGTAGGATAATCTTAAATAGACATTATCATCATCTATAACTTCATAAATGACAAAAATATAACTTTGATCTAAACTTATTAGGCTAGAACATTGATATATCTGAAATTAACCCACAGAGGATGTTTAGGCCTTTTTTTTTTTTTTTTTAATCTTTGTTTTCTTTTGTTGATTATTTTGACCGAGTTAATGCATTTTAGAGGGTCCATTTCTTTTCAATAGATTTTGAGAATTTTGATGTCACAACCTGTAACGAGTCAAAAATAACTTTTTCTACACATTTAGCCTGTTGGTGACCAAAAGTTTCATTTGAACCCATTAAAACCACAATTATTGATACCCCAGCCATCATAGTAAACTGAATGCTTTTGTCCTGGTTTCATACAGGGGCATTTTGTAGAAATGTATCACAATCTTGGAATCAAGAGATAAAATTATGCATAAAAATCCTTTTCAAGACTGTGATAATCATCTTCAAGGAATTCTAATTTGTGTGTCGTGTATGAAATATATATAAATATATGTATGGTGAGGGAGGGGGCACTTAACTGGCATTTAAAGAGTTAAATTCCCCATGATTTAACTAGTTTCTATTTTTTATAAGCTCTGATCTAAGCTCATTATTAACATATCACGGCTGTTATAATTCCTTTCAAGGAAACCTAATTTGCATGTAGTATGTAAAAAATATTCTAACAATACAAACATGATTTTTTTTGCACTTAAATTGGCATTTAAAGGGTTGAATTCCAAAAAATTGATTAATATTTGATATTTATGGTCAGGTTGGGTCTTAATTTTAAAATTTAATAAAAAGAAAGTTGGGGGAAACATGTTCATTGTGCATGCTGTCAATGTAAGAATGTCCTTTCTCTAACTGAGGGTTATATGCAAATAAGCCAAACACAAAATTAAAGCCACTTTAGATGCTTCATAAGGCATTAAACAGAATATTTACGTGTTAAAATTCATTTACTACCATTTGTACTCATTTCAATCAGTAATGCTTCATTTTGAGAGAGGTAGAGACAATTACTGCAAATTGTATTTTTTATATATTGAAAAGAAACAGACCCATGATCAAACATCTTTCATGAAAAGAAATGTCAAATTTTCTCTTGTTTTCTTCATGATTACCTTGTTTGATATCTGAAGTGGGCTTATAGGCCCCATTGAGAGAGAGGGGGCCACATTTGGCCCCCAGACCGCCAGTTTACTATCCCTGATCTCAACCTTCACCTTTGCTGTCTTGTCTTTTGTGTGTCTGTGTGCTGTTTAAGCACAAAGAAACGATTAAATGTGCATTTTTGTACAGAAAACTGGGAGGTGAACAAGCAATCTTTGGCATCTATGTGTCCGTACATGAGCTCTGTTTGAAGGCAGCAGTTAACAGCATGAATCCTGCATGACTTCTTGAATTTGTTCATTGTTGTTCCATTTTTGTACTGAATTGTTTTATTATCTTTAAAGGGTCATTTGAATTCAGCTCAGTATTTTATTAAGGCTGACACCACTAGATGAATTCAGGCCCCTTTCGCCCTCCTTTTAGGAAATAAGCTTTCTTTAAAACGTCAAACTCTTGTATATAAACTTGTAAAAGCTTCCTCGTCCCTCCTAGTTCATCTTTCTTCTGTGGACAGAGCTGAGCTCTGTCAGCATCAGAGCTCAGATCTGTGCAGAGTAAAGGTGCAGAGAACTTTCCTCTACATTCAGACGTAAAACAGGAGTGAACTGCATGAAGCAGGAGGACTTTTCTGCCTTTTGTGCCTGAATATCTTAACCACTATGCTGTGAATTAGATGTTGATAGGGGGCAGAAAACAGGGGTTAAAGATGAGCTATTTTAGAGCTATCAGTAAGTGAGTCAGGCCCTCTTTTACATAAAAATGTTAAGTCCTGCTCGTCCTCTTCTCTGGTGTCTCTAAGCTTCTCATTTGTCTGACTTGAAGTCTGTTGTGCTCACTCAGTAGTTTTTGTCATAAATACATTTCCACAGACGTCTACAAACTGAAGCTGATGAAACAGGCGCTCTGCAGCTCTGCGTTGAATCCTGTGGAGTGCGTGCGTGCGTGCAGCAGAAATCTAAACTCACTCTGTGTTTTCTCTTCAAACCTTCACTGTGAATCACATCAAACCTGAAGCCTGAGACACATCCTCAGCGTCTCAATGTGACGATGATGGCGGCGGTGCTGATAGTGATGTTTCATGTTCAGAGTCTGTGTGGTTTCAGGATCCTGCACGGATCCAGGAGGAGCAGGGGATTGTGGGAGATGCAGTCCCAGTGGGGTGAGTCAGAAGAGACAGACTTTCTTCTTTAGGTCGTTTCTCTTCCAGAGGGAGAGATGATCGAACTCTTCGATGGACATCCCGAAAACGCTGAAGAACTCTTCCTGAGAGAGGTGTCTCTGCAGAGAGGAAGGGAGGGACAGAGAGATTTTAGGGCACTAAATACTGCCAGATCTAGGATTTCTCCTGGACTAATAAAGATCTTTGCTTGCTGACTATAAAAAAAGTCACGCACCCAAACTTGCACACTGATACTTTTTGATACTTTTTGCCCCCTTTTTACCCATTTTTGCCCCCTTTTAACCAAACCTGTTTTTTAAAAATATTCTTTATATATATTTACTAATAATGGCTGACAAGTGGATTTCTGTAAAAAACAGATCAAAAGATAAGTCATTCTAGATGAAAATGTTTCAATATCAATTGTTTTTAGGGTGGATTTAGCAGCTGCAGATACACTATATTGCCAAAAGTATTCACTCACCTATCCAAATAAGTGAAATCAGGTGTTCCAATCACTTCCATGGCCACAGGTGTATAAAATCAAGCACCTAGGCATGCAGACTGTTTCTACAAACATTTGTGAAAGAATGGCTCGCTCTCAGGAGCTCAGTTAATTCCAGTGTGGTACTGTGATAGGATGCCACCTGTGCAACAAGTCCAGTGGTGAAATTTCCTGGCTCCTAAATATTCCACAGTCAACTGCTACAGACCTCCAAACTTCATGTGGCCTTCAGATTAGCTCAAGAACAGTGCATAGAGAACTTCATGGAATGGGTTTCCATGGCCGAGCAGCTGCATCCAAGCGATACATCACCAAGTGCAATGCAAAGCATCAGACGCAGTGGTGTAAAGCACGCCGGCAGAGCAGTGGAGACGCGCTGGCTGGAGTGACGAATCGTGCTTCTCCAACTGGCAATCTGATGGACGAGTCTGGGTTTGGTGGTTGCCAGGAGAACGGTACTTGTCTGACTGCATTGTGCCAAGTGTAAAGTTTGGTGGAGGGGGGATTATGGTATGGGCTTGTTTTTCAGGAGTTGGGCTTGGCCCCTTAGTTCCAGTGAAAGGAACTCTGAATGCTTCAGCATACCAAGAAATTTTGGACAATTTCATTCTCCCAACTTTGTGGGAACAGTTTGGGGATGTCCCCTTCCTGTTCCAACATGACTGTGTACCAGTGCACAAAGCAAGGTCCATAAAGACATGGATGAGAGAGTTTGGTGTGGATGAACTTGACTGGCCTGCACAGAGTCCTGACCTCAACCTGATAGAACACCTTTGGGATGAATTAGAGCGGAGACTGAGAGCCAGGCCTTCTCGTCCAACATTAGTGTGACCTCACAAATGGGCTTCTGGAAGAATGGTCAAAAATTCCCATAAACACACTCCTAAACCTTGTGGAAAGCCTTCCCAGAAGAGGTGAAGCTGTTATAGCTGCAAAGGGTGGGCCAACATCATATTAAACTCTATGGATTAAGAATGGGATGTCACTCAAGTTCATATGCAGGTCAAGGCAGGTGAGCAAATACTTTTAGCAATGTAGTGTATTTAAAGCCAAAAGATACTACTAAAACCAAAACGTCTTCTTCTCCTCCTCACATTTTCTGAATTTAATGTCATCTGGGGGCCAGATAGAAAGCTTTGAGATACGGCCGCCAGTTGATCAGTGCCTTCACGCATAGTCTACATGTTGAAGCTAGTTTTTGAAAACTAAGGTTTTCAGGATGTTTGACCCTTTCTTCACACGCATCTTAATTCTGCTTGTGCTCGACCTCCTCTGACCGTGACGGGGCTGAGGAAGTGCACTATCCTCACCACCTTATACATGTGTGTTGTGTTGGTGTGCAGTATGGATCTGTCACTGAAATGTTTGTTAACACATAAAGATTAAATTTGAATTAAAATGATCAATGAGTGAGTTTCACCTCCAGCCTGGTTCTGTCCACACCGGGGGGCAGTTTGCTCCGTCCTCTGTGGGTCACCACCAGCGTCTCATAGGGGAAGATCTGCACACATCAACCAGGAAAACAACAGTCAAACCACATGTGTTATTTCATCTTAAAGCATTTTATTATTGACTAAATGAAAAGCTCAGTTTACATTGTTTTACATCATTACCTGAAAAATGCAAAAAAAAGAGGTAATTGTGACATCTCAAAATTAATAAGAGTGAAAATTAAGCAACTTACTTTCTTGTAATTTAATGTTTTTTGTTTTATAGTTTAATTTTAAGACATTTTCTTAAAATCAGAATTGCATGACTTCTATATTACTTCTGAAGGAGGAAATTCAGCTGACCTGGATGGGTTTAATGTGATTAAAATTTAGGATGTTGAAGCATGAGGCTGTGGATAAATCTGAAGTTTACTATAACATATATGATCACACTAATAATAACAATAGTGATGAGACTGAAACTCTTGTCTCTGCTTGAGCTGCAATACCAGTGCATCCCTCCTGTTTAGGGCTATCAAACTCAAGGCCCGGGGGCCAAATCCGGTCCGTGGAACAGTTAAATCCGGCCCACATGATGATCTCATATTTCTGTTATAACTGGCCCATCAGTCTGAGGTCTGCAGATTTCCTCAAGCATAAAAATGTAAACGTATCCTTGATGATTTAAGATATCCTTGTTTAGTCATGAAAGTTGATGAAGTAAGGAGTTAAAACAATTAAAAAGTCAGGAATGTGGCAAAAAAAAAATTAATTTGTGTTTAATTTCACATTTTCAATTTTGCATCTCACAAGTAGGACTCAAACTTAGGATTTTGACTTTTCATTTCATACTTCGAGCATTTCAACTCATAATTTTGACTTCTTATAATATATTTTGAGCTTTCAGATTTATAACTTAAAATTTTAAGTTGTATTTTGACCTTTTAAACTAATTATTTTGTATTTTACCTCATATTCTAAACTCCTAACTTCGACTTCATAATCCCATAGTTTGACCTTTTACACTCACAATTTAAAAATTCGAATCATATTTTGACTTTTAATTTCATGATTACAAATTTTATTTCATATTTTGACCTTTTAAACTCATGATTTTGACTTTCTTTCTGATATATATTTGCCTTTAAAAGCATTGTTTTTTAATTTCATGTTTTGACCTTTTTGAACAAATAAATTTACTTTTCTCAGATTGTGAGCCTTTAAACTTATCTTTTCAACTTTTTCGATTTAAAAAAATGTATCATCAGCAGTTTTCATTTCATATTTAATTCCTGGTGAAATGAGGTTGACTGTTTCTGGTTAAAAAGGTGATCCTGTTAGGCCCTCAGGTTAGACCTGAATCCAGAATCTGGCCCCTGCTGCGATTGAGTCTGACAGCCCTGCTTTAGTTTAAAGTTCAAATGGTTTAAAAAAATGAAGACATAAACTGCAAAAAGTTCCACTATTTAGAGAAAAGAGCTTCCACTAGGCTGGCTACTGGCCTGTAAAACTAGACATGTCTGTAAGTATTTATTTAGTAAAAAGAGACAGACTTCTGTTACTTTTTGTTCCAACATGCTGGGGAGAGAGTTTCCTCTGTCCATCCTGGAGTCTCCATTCTGACAAAACACAGACATGACCACGCATTCAGACCCAGATCAGCATTAAAAACACAGAAAATGACTGATAATTTAAAGGATGTTGAACATTAATAAATCAGACTTTACCTGAAGATCTGTGGGAAAAGAGAGAATAAAGAAATCATCACTACAACATGACTCAAGCACTCAGAGCTGATCAATATTACTGTATCATTAGAGTAGATGAGCTCTATATGAAACTAGTATTTATGCAGAAATATCACGATTATCAATAATGGATATAAAGAGAAGTTTTACCTGCAGGAGTCTTCTCAGTCGAGCTGAACTCTGCTGACTGAAGCTGAAAACAAACAGAAACATGTTTGTCAACTTCATCAGTAACCTCTGCTCTGATTGGACGGTTCTGTTCAGCCGTACTCACCCTGGAGAGGCCGCTCTTGGAGGATGCTGGGAAATAAACTGACTTGGAAGCATTGGACCCTGAAAGTAAGGAGAAGCATAAAATTAAGAGTCATCCACAGATTCATAAAGTCAGAAGCTTTATGTTCTGTTGTCATCTTTAACTGCTGGGAAAAAAAGGTGACTGCATGTGGACTGATGGATGGATTTATGTCGGCTATGGACAGGCAAAAAAGACCAACCAGCCAGCGTGGAGGCAGAAAAAACACATTTATGACCAGGAAGTTTGAATAATGTTTGCACATCATCATTTAGTCTCTTGTTGTGGTTGCTAACCATCCTGACCACTAGGTGTCACCAGAGCTGTGTTTGTGCGTGTGCCTTCTTATGATCTTTATTTATAAACTGTTAAAGTTTCAACCTAAACCAGTGAAACCAGTCAGTGATCCTTTCTTTAAACGGTCAGTTCTAGGGTTACTGAATGAATCCACAGGGATCCTGTTTTGTTCCAGTGATTCAAAGCTCCAGGAGACAGAGCTGATGTCTCCTGTCTGCAGTGAGCTGAGCACAGTTATGTAACAGTGAAGGTGAGGTTAAAAGTCTACCTGTGTTTTGGCTGCGATCTGGCAGTGAGCGAGTTTTCCTCCTCAGAGGAGCTGAAGACTTCTCCAGCTCTTCCTTCAGGATGATTTTACCAAGATTAGACTGGATCTAAGAGGAAGAGAAGAAATACCATTCATTACATGTCATGTGTGGGTCAGATCTGCTCCTCTATAAGCTCTCCTCTTCAGCTGTAAAACTCTGGAACAGCAGTTAGAACACCTGGTAGAACAGCAGTTAGAACACCTGGTAGAACAGCAGTTAGAACACCTGGTAGAACAGCAGTTAGAACACCTGGTAGAAAAGCTACCGAGTAGAGGAGATGACTGCTCTGAAACTGGATAGAGAAACTCATGGGGGTCACCTCCATACACCATGTGGAAACTACGAAAACACCTGGTTAAATTCACACTGAAGCATTTCATGGTGCCTGGCTTCAAGCAGGACACTAGAATTTGAAATAAACTAAAGACACTCTAGTTATGACCTTAAATTGACCCCCACCTTGGATATGTATCCCAAAAACAAGCACATGACCCGAGTTGACCTCTCTTTGCAGTTTAGTGGTTAAAAACTTTCATCCTTGATCACATCAGTGCACCTGCTCAGGTGTGTTCCTCTTGTTTACCTTGTTGAGTTCTTGTTTCTGAAGAGCTCTGAGTCCCCACAGTTCATCATCCAGCTCTCCATCCTCCTCCTCATCTTCATCCTTCTGATCCTTCTTCTTCCACTCCTTCTCTGCAGAGGAAAGGAGTCATGGAGAGGAGACGAAGACACAAGGAGAGGAGGTGAAGAAAGAAAGTAAGAGAGGAGGAAAAGAAAGGATGCAAGGAGAGGAGACAGGGAAAGACCACAAAGAAAGGACACAAAAGGTATGAGAAGATGAGAAGAGGAGTTAAAAAAAGGGGACATAGAAAGGATGCACAAAGGAGTGACAAGGAAAGTACATAAGGAAAGTAGACAAAGAAAGGATACAAGGGGGAAAAGACACAAGGAAATTGCACAAGGGGAGGACACAAGGAAATAAGACAAAGGCAAAATGCATGGGGAGGAGACAAGTGAGGGAGACAGAGAGCACACAAAAAAGGATGCAAGGAAAAAAATGAGTAAAGGACACAAAAAACAGATGCAAGCAGAGAAAGAAGACATGGAGAGAAGTCAAAGAAAGGAGACAAGATAAAATGCAAGGAAAGGAGATAAGGGCATGGCACAAGGACAGGATGCAGGAAAGGAGACAAAGAAAGTCATGAAGAAGAATTCAAGTAGAGGAGATGAGGAAAGGAAACCAGCAAAGGAGATAAAGAAAGGGTGTAAGCACAAAGGACAAAGAAAGAATTGAAGGAGGAGAGAGGAGAAAAGGAAAGAGACAAAGGATGCAGACAGAGGATGCAATGAGAGGAGACAAGCACAGGACACAATGAAGGAGACAAAGATAGGATGTAGACAATGGATGCAGACAAAGGACAGAAGCAACAAATTAAAGATAGGGTGCATGCAGAGGGGAAAAAAGGACACAAGAGAAATGAGCAGAAGATACAAGGAAAAGAGTAACGCACACAAGCAAAGGACACAAAAACAGATGCAAGAAAATAAGGTATAGAAAGGAGAGGAGATAAGGAAAGGAGACAAGAATTCACACAAGGAAAGGATGCAAGAAAAGCAGAAAAGGAAATGAGACAAAGAAAGGATGCAAGGAGATAAGACAAACACAAGATGCAAGGAAAGGAGACAAGAAAGGGAGAAAAAGAAAGGGTGTCAGCAAAAGGGACAAGGAAAGGATGCAAGGAGACAAAACCAGGATGTAGATTAAGGATGCAGAAAGAGACAGAAGTAACAAAATAGATAGGGTGCATCGAGAAGTGGCAAAAAAAGGCCACAAGGAGAGGGAACGATTCAAGAGGAGAGAGACAAGGAAAGGACACATGGAAAGAGAGTAGACAAGGACATGTTAGAGGAGAGGAAAGGACACATGGAAAGAGAGTAGACAAGGACATGTTAGAGTAGAGGAAAAAGGGTAAAAGAATACAAAGGGTAACAATAAAAGAGAAAAATCAGAATCCTATGGTAAACCATCAATGCAGGGTGAGCTGTGTATACGTGAGTGTTTCTGTTGGGTCGTACCAATCACTGCCAGCGAGGGGGGGCAGGGCCAGTAGTCCGTCTCTATCTTGGAGGGCAGGTTCGGGTCTGGAGGCTGAGCTGCTGGAAACTTTGACGACTCGATGATCAGATCCTCGATGTGTTTCCCCTGAGGGATCTGAGGGGCCGACACATCTGTGCACAACAACCACACAGACACACAACGACCACACACACCCACACACAGACAGACAATATGTTTAAGCAGATTAATGCAGTGCAGTCGGGCAGTGATTTGGGGGTCGGTCTGGCTGACCGATATTCAGAGTGACTCGGACTTCATTACAGAAAATAACAGAGTGTTATTCTAAACTTTAGACATATTTTAAATTTTAGATTAAAGCTGTGAGTCTTGCTTTGTTCTGTTTCATAGAAAACACAGCCAAGTCAATGTAAAGGACAGAGATACTGATGGTAAGCATGTGGACAATCTATGTATCATTCGTTCATTTAATATTTTATTGATAATTGAATAACAAATAATAAAAAAAAGGTTTTAAAAAAGGTTTATTTTCTTGTTTTCATTTCT
The DNA here is from genome assembly GCF_018320785.1 of Cheilinus undulatus. Classification (NCBI taxonomy): domain Eukaryota; kingdom Metazoa; phylum Chordata; class Actinopteri; order Labriformes; family Labridae; genus Cheilinus; species Cheilinus undulatus. The sequence goes on along the minus strand of NC_054869.1, from coordinate 4,210,561 downwards.
GAAACCAAATCAAATAAACAGGAAATGATATGCCTTTTTTTTTTTCACTTTTGCTATTTATTTGGGATCAGACAATGTAATATAAAAAAATGGGCATGAGCAGTTATCATGATTTCATTATTAATTTGCATCACCTGGTGCAGGTGTTGTGCTCAGAAAAGCATCCTGAGAATCACATGCCCATCGCTGAGGAGTTCCTGGAATGATACGGAACACAAACACCGGCTCCAAATTAAGTCACGTTCCTGCCCTTGTGTTACTTCGTTTGCATTCGTGCCATGCTTTGGTCCACCTTGTCCTTCCGTGCTGGAGCCAGGGAAGCATGCCATGTCCAAGCATGGAAGAGTGTACTCACACTGGTCAGATGTACTGGACTTTTAGGCTCAAACGTACCCAGGCACAGCACAGACTGCCTAGAGTGATTGCGTCCTAACTCGGTGCCGGTGTTTGTGTTCCTGTATATCATTCCAGGAAGCGTGAACTCCTCAGCGATGGGCATGTGATTCTCAGGATGCTTTTCTGAGCACAACACCTGCACCAGGTTAGGCATATCAATACTGCAGTCAAATTGACTGCCTACAGCTGTTTTCATATTACATTTTTTGATCCAACATAAATAGCAAAAGTCAAAAAGACGCATCATTTCCTGTTTATTTGATTTCGTTTCAGAAATGAAAACTATGAACAGTATTTAATTATTTGGTTTGGTTTTAAAACAAAAGTGAATAATGAGCCATTATTTATTTATTTGTTATTCAATCATCAATCAAGTATTAAATGAACAAATGATACTGGGATTGTGGATGTCTCAGACCTCCAGTTTTACATAATGCAGAACTTGTGCCAATGAAGAGCACTTTAAATAGCCTAATTCAGCTAAGGATCATCTGTTTTCATGGATTATCTTGCAGCTGTGTTACAGGTCTGTCTGCTCCACTGGAGGGACTTCAACATTTTTAGTAACTGTTAGTCACTGACACCTCAAAAATCTGTAAAAATAGGGCCTACGTTTAAAAATACTGATTCACCATTGAAGAAAAACACTTGAAAAGCTGCATGTGACACCCACCAAAACACCCACATCTATTGTTATATATGCTCTGTATGAATCAAGGCACCAACATTTAGAACATCTATAACCAGAAATATCAGCAGGAGGCTTCAGTGTGAGAGTAACACACCTTGTTTGTAGATCGGAGGCTTCTTATAAATGTTGGTGCCGTTTTCTGAAAGAAGAAAGATGGATTACTAAGAAAAAGGGATTTAAATTAAATTTGGTATTAACATATCCCTCAAATTGCTGACATTCGTAATAAAACACTGACTTGAATACACATAAAGATAAAATGTAGAAGTTGTTACCTGGCCTGTGGAAGTGCTGCACGGTGCTCTTGGTACCAGCCGGCTGTGTTTGAGGTGTGTTTGGTGTGTTAGGTGTCTGTGGTGTGGACGGTGTGTGTGAGCTTTGTGTTCTGCTGGTCTGGATGGTGGAACAAGGAGAAGAACCTCCAGGAGAACGGTTCTCCAGCCATTCCCTGGACTCCTTCTGGAAACACAGAGGGACACGGGAGTCAGGAGCAGAGAGAGGAGGAGCTGGAGTTTAACTAGAGAATTTTTCATAGGTCAGATCTGTGTGTAAGACCAGTAGTTAGGTGTAACTTTTCTGGAGAGTATGAGAAGATATGATACGCTACGATATATCATATGTACAATAGGATACGATACGACATGACACGGTACAGTGTGGTGTGAATCCGTACGATACGTATCAGTTTCACCAGCAAACCCCACCTGTAACGATCACAAACTCATGCTGAAGCAGACCATGAAAACAGAAAAACATCTCTTCTGTCATGAAAAGCTTTCAGTGTTGCTCTGTTTCTCTTGTTTTAATGAAGAAATGTTGTCCAGTTCCGACAAAACTGCCGCTGTAGCTAAGTCTGAGCTAATCACTCTACTAGCAGCCGTTGTATACAACCACTCACGACAACTAACCTCTTCCCTCGTTACTCTCACAAACTCATGCCAAAGCAGGTTGGCAGAAGGGAAAAAACATCTTTCTCATCATGAGAAGCTTTTAATGTTGTTTTCATTCTTTATTTAATGCAGAAACATGGCCGAGTTCTGGTAAAAGTGATGCAATTCCAGGGCTTTATCTGAGCTAATCACCGCAGTATAGGCAGCCATTGCAAACAGCTTTCAGTACAACTAACCCCACCCATAGCTTCCACATTGTTCTCCTCAAATAATGCTGACTGGTCTGACTCCTTCACTAACAGTACTCTGAAAGTATAGTCAGTCAGTCACCCAGTCAGGCAGGCAGTCACATACAGACCCATGTGTAGGACTGATCCCTGTGCTCAGCCAATAAATATGAAATGCAATATGGATAGAATAGGATGCAATATGATAGGGTGTAATATGGCATTTCACAGTCATTAAACCCTAAAAAATGCCAAAATTGGGCTGGGAACTTTAACAACTTCATGATGATTTGTGCATGAAGGAGGGAGAGATGAGTGTCGGGGTTGTTTTACCTCTGGGGACGGCGGAGGAGAGATGGAGCGAGGAGACAAGGACCTCTGAGGAGGAGAGCAGACAAAAACAGATTAGTCAGTCAAAAACATCAAAATATTAAAAAAACAGAGAGGAAATGTTCAAACTCTGATACGACACACTTTTATACAAACACAATTAACACAGCATTTGTAAAAACAGCTATGAAATGTGATTTTAAACTAGTTTTATTGTAGTCTATCTCTTCAATGTCTAATCAAACCTGCCAGCTGTTTCTACAAGGACTGATCTCTGTGTTGGCTGGACGAAGGCCTGCTGCTGTTTGAAAATCAGTCTGGGTATTTTCATGTAAAGATTTTTTTTAATCTTTTTTAAATGAGACGATTTGTAATTGTATATTTTTATTAGAATATTTATATTTTGTGAGATGTTTGGACATTTGGCTTGACAAAAAATAAGCATCACGAAAATTCAGCATTATTGTTTTCCTCTTGGAAAACTTCCACTGATCCGGGCTGAGTCGATATGTAAACAAAGCAGGAAAAATTAAGGAAAATTCAAGGCCAGCGACGCAGAAGATTGATCATTTTGAAAAAAGTGAAAGAGCTACATACTCTTTCCCTCTTAAACCTGCAGTCACACGTTAAATACAAGAAAAAACTGTGGGGATAACAAAGAGAGGAGAGAAAAATAAAGGAAGGAGGAAACAAACACCCTGTGCCAGAAACACAGTGGCAGATAAACATTTAGAAAACCTCCTCCAGTCCTCACAAAGAGATCTGCTGTCTCTCTCTCTCAGCTATGGTAACGAGCTGTCCGGTCTCCAAGCAGCAGATCGATGTCTCATGTCGCAGTCAGACGCCGAGCTAACCAACCAGAAAACTACCTGACTGTCAGACCAGCCGGCTCAGGCCACGGCTCCTCTAACCTTCAGGATCACACGCTAAGCCAGTGATACTCAACGTGTGGCTCTTTTGTGATTTTTTTGTTGCTCTTTTATGGTTTAATTTGAAACATTACTCCTCCAGAAAACCTTAGAAAAGGAAAACTTTGACCTCAGAAATTATTCACATAAATCAGTTTGTTTCCCAGACTTTTACAGAAAACTTTAATTGTTGAACTTAATTCTCCCATTTTTGCCCTTTTCATCATTTCTTGCCACTTTTCACCCAATTAAGATACTTTCGCCACTAAATACCCACTTCTTCCCCATTTTTGCCACTTCTTTATGACTCCTTTTCCCATTTTTTTACCACTGTAATCCCATTTTTGCCCTTTTCACTATTTTTTGCCACTTTTTGCCCATTTAAGTTGCCTTTTGCCATTCAGTGCCCCTTTTTCCTGTTTTGTTTGCCCGTTTGCCACTTCTTTTTTACCCTTTTTTGTCACTTTTCACCATTTTTTCACAACGTTTCACCCAATAAAGCTACCTTTTGCCAATAAATGCCACTTGTTTCCTCTTTATTGCCCTATTTTACTGCTCTTGACTGCTTTTTGCCCATTTTAGTCACTTTTCTATTTTTTGCCATGTTTTTGCCACTTTTGGACCATTTCTGCCACATTTAACTTACTTCTATTGCTACTTCAAGCCGTTTTCACCACTTAGATTGTGGCTCTTGCAAAGGTATTTTTCAACAGCCTGGCTCTTTGATGAGGCAGGGTTGAGTAACACTGCGCTAAGCTATGCTAACAACCCTGGCATTTATTATTCAAGTCTGCACTCAATGAGCAGCATGAACAGTTCAGTTCAAAACTTTATTACAGACTGAATTCAATATCTGATGCCATTCAGGGTCAGTAGATTTAATCCCCAAAGGAATCAAGTAGATGAATTATGCACAAGATTTCTAAATACAGCTCATAATGTTTGAACTCCTGCAAATATCTCACATGCCCTGCACTATCTTGATCTCTCTAACAGTAACCTCAGTGCATGACTATTAGCAATGCAATGATAATCACTAAGATATTGTATTATTTATTTATTTATCTATTTATTTATTAGTGTTTGCACATGAGAAATTTCAACTTTTACAATAACAGTATAAGTTGATTGGCTTTTTTTTAATGAAGATGTAGGACATTCAGTCTAACATGTATCTTTAAAATCTCCCCTTACTGTTCCAGTGGACCATAGCACAGGTCTGTCAAAATAGTGGACAACCAGTACCTGACAGAAAGACATCCCTAATGTGCAGTGTAAGATGCAAACCTGTTAAACTTGCAATATTAGATGCATGGGATAACTTGCATATCAAGAAAAATATCACTACAATGCTAAACTATAGTAACTAAAGCATAACAGACAACCCAGCACACCGGGGGGATCCCATCAAAGTAGCTAACGAAGGCTAACTTAAACTACAACTTTCATTTAAGCCTTAACTCGTTCCACTAACGAGTATCAGCTGTGTCTAGGCACAGCTAACTACAACCTGGTTTCAGCTGGCAACACACTAGACAGTTTTAAATCTGACACGATTTCAAAACATGGCAGACCACAGACATCGGGACAATTTCAGATGATTTTTCATCTTTAATCCTCTGAACGCACACACTAGACGACTTAACCTCACAGTTGGATCACTGCCCAGCCAGCATGTCCTTGTGGGCCGCACACGGGTTATATGTGGGCTACAGTCTGAGTCCCATGTGGGTTTGTCCGTGGGTTTCATGGTGGCCCCATCTGTGATGTGAACTGCAAGTGTAGATCAGCCCATAAGAGACCCACACACACCCCATCCAGAAATTCTTGCAGCATTAATTTTGGCAGCTATTTTTAATTTTAGTCTTATTCCTTAGACGAAATGTCTTTTAGTTTTAGTCACATTTTAGTCATTTCTACCCTTTTTTGTTTTAGTCTAGTTTTAATCCATAAAATGTCCTCACATTTTAGTCTTTACCTTTAGTCCAAGCATTTACTTTCCTGCCTAAATCTGGTACCAAATCATGGTAGTGTGTTCTCTGCACTCTGCCAAACCTGGGGTCCCTGCTTTCTACATCTGAGAGACAGAAGAGATGCAGATGCATTGTTTTTAGACAGATTTACCACCAGTAGAGAAATATAATAACCTTGCAAAGCAGATGGATACACCTGTTTCCTGTTTCTCATTGGTGAATCCGTCTTGCAAAGCTCCCGTCTGAACCATTTGGGCCCGGTTAGAAAGTGACAGGACCAATCAGCGATGAGGGGCAGTACTTTCAGGCGGGGCATAGTCGTGACGTAAACAAGCAGCAACAAGAGGCCGGTGCAATTATGGCGGACGACAATAGCGTGGATGCTGCTAAAGCGCCAGTTTAATCAGAACTTGATGACATTTCTTTGTTAAAAGACGAACAAAGTACAGCAGTGAGTTGTTTTTTTTTTTCAAAAATGACAAAAGTCGAGTATTGACATGTCCACAGTCGCCATGTTTCGCTTTATGCAGTTCTCTATGGAGTTTACTCCTTTGGTCGCGGCTACGTCACGTGTTTTGTTGCTCTGATTGACCTGTAAAGATGTGACAGACAGAACGTTCTTCCAATAACTCTCTGAGTATTTTTCAAAGGTTCTGTCGTTTCCCAAACGCTGTCTATGAGAGGTTTAACAGATGGCGTGCCAGGTTAGAAATATCATGGATTTTGATTGGCTGAGGAAAACTACATTACATTTTAGTCTAGTTTTAGTCATCTTGACGAAAACTAAACTTAATTTTAGTCAGTTTTAGTCATCACAGATCTATTTTTTTCAGTCTTAGTCTAGTTTTTGTCATGGAAAAAAGGCTGTTGACTAATATTTTTAGATATAGTTTTAGTTGATGAAATTAACAATGTTCTCCACTGTGGATAAATGTGTCAAAAAACAATTAATCTGTATCTATTCTGCCTCTCAGCTGTAGAAAGCAGGGACCCAGGTTAGGCAGGGTGCAGAGAACACACTACCATGATTTGGTACCAGATTTAGGCTAGAGAATAAATGCTTGGACTAAAAGTAAAGACTAAAATGTGAGGACTTTTTATGGACTAAAACTAGAGTAAAATGTTTTTGAGATTTCGTCGACTAAAACTAGACTAAAACTAAAAAGGGTAGAAATTACTAAAATTTGACTACAACTAAAAGACATTTAATTTAAAGACTTAAACTAAGACCAAAATTAAAAATATCTGCCAAAATTAACACTGGTGGACACCTCACACAAGGATTATTCAGTTCACAAAGGGGCCCAGCTTGGGATATGCCCCCACAATCGCCGGGGGAGAAAAATCTTGCCTCAGATGGGGCTTAAAATCCTGCAATCAGCATGTGTGCTTGTGCATGGGATGTTCATAAAGCCCAAATCAATCGATAGTTGAAAAGAGGATACTAAATATGAAAAAACATGAGCTGAGTGCTTTTCTTTGACCAAGCAACATATATTTATAAAGTTTAAGAAAGAAAATTAACAAGTTTGGAGCAAAAAACAAAAAAGGAAACGCTTTCACTATTAACAAATCAAAGGAGATGTTATTGATGCTGATTCTTTTTTGGGGGGCTTTTTGTGCCTTTATTGACAGAGGAGGACAGTGGATAGAGTCAGAAACACAGATGAGAGAGTAGGAAGAGACTGCAGCAAATTACTCCCTCCCTGGTGGGGTGGAGACACGGTGAGGCAAAGCATTGGCTTTGCTACGTGTGGAAGTCATGGCAGAGGGAGAATATTCCTCTATTCCTCCCAGCATTGTGAGTATTCTCACTACAATTCGCTGTCTTTCTCTCTGATATGCTCCGACTCGTCTCCTCGACCGGGCATGTCTTTCAAACTCTATAAGCTCCAAAACTTTGAATAAGTTACTCATGTCCGCCATCTCTTGGTATAAAGTGGTAACGGCGCAGACCTCAGCCATTAGCCCTATCTCCCAATAGTAAAGAATCCTTTAAAAAATTCCTGAATCCAGACAGAGAACCAGATCAATCTAATCAGTTCTTCGTTATGTCATTTCTGACATTTCCTGAAAATTTCATGAAAATCCGTCAATGGTTTTTTGAGTTATGTTGCTAACAAACAAACAAACAAACAAACAAACACACAAACAAATGAACAAATGAACATACGACCACCTTCTTGGTGGAGGTAAAAATTAATAATGTCAGTGATATGTTTAAAATGAATGAGTTATGCCATGCAGCTGTGCAAGTGAAGTCTCTGTGACCCGCTGACCTTTGACCTACATTCACTCTTCACTTTTTTCATCTGTTAGTTATTTCAGCAGCAGAAAAGGACAATCCAACAGGCATAAATACATTTTAAATGTTTTTTTTTCTTTTTCAGAGAGACATAAGTCTCATCACAGGACTTCACCACAGGATTCTGGCGGGGGTTTTTTTCTCTCCCTCATCCAACGAGTGATGTGCCATAAGCACAAATAATTGAATAACGCTTTTTACAAACTTAAGTGTCATTGTTTTGTTTGATTTTTATTTTCAACCTTTCAAGTCTAATTCATGTTTGACTGGTACTTTGTGGAAAAATTAACAGTGATTATTTATTTCAGCTGATATTTTGATGTAAATTTCAGATACTGAAGACCAGGACATGGCGGATGATCAGTGCTCGAGGAAATTTTAATAAAAATATTCATGATTTGTTAATAATCAATAACTCAGTCAGAGGTAATGAGAGTGCCTGAATGCTGAAATCACTGAAAAAGCGCATCCCTAGTTCAGGATTGGTTTGAACCAGTAGAGAAACAGTCATTATAAAAAGAGTTAAACTGTAAATAGAGCCGTGTTAGATCACCTCCAGAGGGCTGTAGCTGTAGTGCGGCTGGTAGATCATCAGGTCTGGCCTCTCTATGTCCAGGATGGCTTTGTCCCTCGGTAATGCTGCCAAGTCCTTATAGCCGATAACCCCGTCCTCCACCCGGGCCTGAAGAGACGAGGGGGGGAGGATGGGGGAGGGACAGACAGGCAGAGATTACAGATTACCGCCTCAAGATTAATCAGAAGGATAATATATCTTCATCTGTGCCAGCGTCGCTCACCACGATGGCGGCGGCGGGGGATCCTGGGACGCTGGTCCCTCTCAGCGACAACACGCTCCCTGGAGACGTCTGAGCCAGCTGCTGCTAACACAAACACACAAACAGATACACACACAGATGTGTGCAGTCAAAACAATCTGTTATTAATCCAAGAGGATCAGGGGTTTAGATAATGAGGGAATTAGCGAGATCATTTTATTCTCAGAGGTTTACATTTATATCAACATTTATTCAACAAGAGTTCAGAGTTCATCAGCAGCCCTAGGAGACTTTAATGATTAAGCATCTGAAATAATACACTTTAGAATATAGTTCAGTGGAATCTTAGTCTGCATGGTTTCTGTAAACGGATCAGACTCCTGCATAAAAACTGTGATCTAAAACCTCTCCTGCAGACAGAGTTCAGGGTTTAGAGAATCATCTTTCCTGCTTTGTTTTAATTGTTCTTTCTGTAGAAGCATCTTTGTATGAAAGGGAAACCTCAGACATTATCAAAGCTTGAATAAAGGTTTAAAATAACAATGATAACAAGCGGCATGATGAACCTCATCAAAGTAAATGTGAAATATTAAAATCTCATTTTCTGCCCTCAGCTTTGACTTCCAGGAGCTAAAAATAAATCTCAGACATATTAAAGCTTCTCCTCTCACACAGCCAACAGAAAGCAGCAGAAACATAACAAGACTTCAAACAGCACCGTCTGAATCTTTTAATATCACAGGGAAATGAAGACGGTGTTTACCTTGGGCATCATCCTGCCTGCTGATTGGTCAGTTCCTGAAAAAGAGAGAGAGAGTTATCCACTTCATTCCTCCTCAGTTCTCGCTCCCATGATAACCTGTTTGGATTCTAGGTGTGGTGGAGGTCCCAGATCTGCAGGGGCGTCCTACGTCTGCTGGTGAGGTTACATGATCTAATTGGCAGTGCGTTGGTTTGGTTGATTTTTAGCAGCAATGCATCAGCATCTGTCCTCTGTGTGGGTCACACAGGGGGAAAGGTTGGGTACCACTCGTCTGCTCATTAGTCTCAGTTCAAAAGTAAAGCGAAAGTCTCCCCAGGCTTCACTGAGGTTCTCTATTCAGAAAACTCACTGGCAGTCAGCAGTTATAGTTAGCTGTACACATAAATACTGATATTTTAGTCTAAACTCTATTTTTGCATCCTCTGCAGCTGCTGCGGGTCGCTGCCTCTGTATTGTCTGATGTGACCGGCAGACACAAAGAGATGATTCCAGACTGCACAGCTTTGTCCAGCACACACACATGAAGGTCTGGGTAACATGCGGTCAGTGAGGGAAAAGCTCTGCAAAAGCCCCGCTCACCGTGAAATCCAGAGTATAGGCGTTCATACCTCAGGGAGAATAAGGGATCATGTCTGAGTCTGGTGGTCTTCAGGGCTCCGAGCCCAATCAGAACCTGGAACACACACACACACACAGATGTGCAGTCAGTTTTTTCATTTATAATCGGATTTCTGTGTCAAACCAAACACCCCCCCCCCCAACAGGACACTGTCACTCTAGAAACACACACTGCATACACACTGTTCATCCTTCAGTAACACACAAGAGCAGAGTTTTTAAACTCCAACATTTAAACCAGGGGTGTCAAACTCAATCACAGAGGGGGCCGGATTCTGAATTAAGGTCTGACCTGAGGGCCTAACAGGGTCCACATTTCACTGTCAACCTCATTTTTCACGAGTGATAAATTATGGGGAGAAGAGTTAGCAATAATGATAAATGATTCTGAGATTTAAAAAGTCAAAATGATAAGTTAGAAGGCTCAAAATCTGAGGAAAAAAAAAGTCTAACTTATTTTTCAAAAGGTCAAAACACAAAATTAGATGTTAAAATAATGCTTTTAATAGGCAAATATATAAAAAAGAAAGTCAAAATCATGTTTTTAAGATAAAAATATGGCTTAAAGTTGAAAATGATGACCTTAAAGGTAAAAATATGATATCAAGGTTGAAATAATAAATTCAAAAGGTTCAAAATACTAGATAAAAAGTCAAAATAATCAAATAAAAAGGTCAAAATTTGAGATAAAAAGTGAAAATAATAAATTGACAGTTTAAAATATGAGATAAAAAGTCAACATCATAAATTGAAAAGGTCAAAATATTAGATAAAGTCAAAGTTATATGTTGAAAATGGTCAAAATATGAAATAAAATATGAAGTTAAAAAAAACAAATGAATTTGTTTTCCCACATTTCTTTTGATCTAGTTATTTTTATTCTTTACTTTTGTCACATTTTTATGACTAAAGGATATTTCATATCATCAAGGTTAAGTTTACGTTTTTATACAGGAGAAAATCTGCAGAGCTCATATTTTAGGGCCAGTAGGGCCCTGTGGGCCGGGTGTAACTGTACCATGGTGTTTTGGCCCCCGGGCCTTGAGTTTGACACCCATGGCATATAGTGTTAATGGTAAAAATGATTGGAATTTAAAGAAACAAACAAACAAACAAAAAAAAAATGATGGAACGATTACGTCACACATAGCGTAGCTCTCTTAGGACGCCCGCGCACGTTCGGCCAAAACAACAATGGCGGGCTACAGGGTTGTGTTCGTGCTGCAGAAGCTACTGAGCTTGTTATGGCTTTTACAGCAAAATCTGATGCTCCTTTACTACCACCGTGAACAACATACACCACATGTTCTTAAATCCAACGTGGAGAACAACCAGAAGGACAACTAGAAGAAAGTTTGTGTCAGTTTTCTGGGATCTTCTTCTCTCTTTTGGTGCATTTCCGTGGAAGTAATACAGCGCCACGTACAGGTTTGGCATATGCACTACAGCGTTTTCAGTTGTTTTCGGTGCTTCTGTGCTTACGCGGGTATTTTCTGAAACAATCCCGTGTTTACAGAAAACTTTTTCAAAATGAAACAGCAATATATCGTTTTCGTCTTCGTGTGGACGGGGCCTGAGACGTGCCAGAGCTGGACCGGAGCGCAGGAAGTGGAACTGGTCTGATTGACAAGAGAGGGAGGGATTTGCTCAGCGGTGAGCTTCACAGGTGGATCACGGCACAGGTGTTGTATGTGTAAATTGGAGGTAAGTGTCTGTGACTTTGTTATCAGTAAAGTACAGGCCTCCTGCACAAATATTCTGACATTATGATTATGAACTGAAAACTCTTTGTCACATTCACCTGCCCAGGTGTCTCACTTTGAAGGTTAGAGGGAGGGAAAAACAGGAAGATTTGTTTTAACTGGTACATAAATCTTTGACCCTCTATTCTTCTCGCTTCATTTGCTTTATGAAATCCTGCTGACTGTTAATTTGCCCCAGAAGCAAAAATTAAATGCAAGTTTTTTCTAGAAGGTTATGCCTAAGGATACATGTTATTATCAGTATTATACTGTGATCAGCAGATCTGATCATTTCTGCCAGTATTTACAGCCAGCTGCATATATCAGCAGTAAACATCATACATAGGCCATGATTATGGGTAAAATATTTCACTGTGCCATCAGGTATCGGAGGTTTCTTAGCAGGCCAAACACTCAACGGGGCCCATCCTCGCCATCCTCCTTCTGCTCCTCTCTCAGCTCGGCTTCACTCAGCCACTCTGAGAGACACCTGCTGCTCTTTACAATTAAAAAAAGGTATTTATATGCAGGTAATTCCAAAATCTTGCATCCCTAGTTCTGGCCTTTCCTAACCCTGCCTATGGGGTGTGACCCAGATGAATGTGAAATAAATCCACATCAGGAGAATTAGAAAAAAGTGCAGAATGTAACAGCAGTTTATCTAGTTAATTTTTTGGCTTACATTTATCATTAACTCACAACAGCAGACTGATGTAGACGAGATAAACGTTCAACATTTCCTGCTGGGTTGGAGTTAAGTGGAAATAATTAGGCAACATTTCAGCTTCAGTGTTTGAGTCAGTCACAGAAAAGCATGAAAACATGGATGTCACATTTTTATCTGCAGTAGTTGTGATTTTCTGCAGATCTCTGTCAGACCGTCTCTGACCATGTCCCTCCTCTCTCTCTCGTATCGATCCGTGCCGGTGTCTGATGTCTCTGAATAATTAAAACGTCACTTTATGTCTGACTGTTTGACCCTGACTGAGAGCTGTGGTCACTCTCTCATGGATGCACAGAGAGGCTGTCAACATTTTCAACACTGCAAGACTTTACTGAACGATACAGACGCTTTAATTTCAATGACTGGTTGTATTGAAAAGTATCAGACTTTTAAAAAAAATATAGTTCGGCTTGTGCACAGCAGACAGTGTGAAGGAGTTTGTCTGCAGTTTCTAAGACTGGTTGCCTAAAGCCTCTGCTTTTGTTGCTGTAGTCTCATTTTGTCTTATAAGGTTTGCACAAATGTTTAAATCCTGGTTTTGGTACAACCCTACAGTCCTAATGAGAGCAGTCCACCATCTCCAGAGAGATTATACCTCTATATGGGTGAAAAGAACCCTGACACTGAACGGAAAACTGATATAGTCATGCAATTGAATTAGATTTTGTTCTTCAAACAGGTACATTGTAATAATTTATAATAATTATTTACCACGTTTTTTTTAATCCTCAACTGAGAAAGGAGAGTAAAAGCAGAGCAGAGGCATTGGGCTGCTCTAGAGAGGAATTCAGTGGTCAGATGTTGGACCAACTTGGTCCAAGCTGTAGTCCAACCGTCTGTTAACAGATTCTCCAATCGTTCACTCATGTATTAATGACATTTAAAAGTCCAGCTCATATGTGATGTCAGCATCTCAGATCACAAGATGTCCAATTTGTCAACTCACTGGCCATTGGATTCAGGCTCCTAGTAACCATTAAACTCAACTTTTTGTATTTCTGTAGTTGAGTTATCTAAGGTACATGGCAATAGTAACATTATCCAGTGATTTTAGAGTGTTGCCTCTTTAAGCACGGAGAGCTCAGAGCAGCTAGGCTATACAGATACAGCTGCTCTGTGTAATTTAGTGTTTTAGGTAGAAATTTGCCAAAAAGACTGCTGGTTCGGTGTTATGCTAAATTGAACATTTTTAAGTGTTTTATTCTTCCCCCTCTGTGTTTGGCCCTATTTTGCAAAGCAAGCTGTGGCTACCGGCTACGTGCTCTTCTACCTCAGAGTATCTGAACAGCTGTTTGGGCCTGCAGGCTTCCTCAGAGGAAACAAGAAGCTAAAACTAAAGTAAACTGAGTGGTTTTGACTCATGCGGTGGTGACGTGCCGCTTACTGCGGATCTGAGAGGAGTACTCAGGGGAACTTCAGAAACTTCACTGGAGACTGGTTGGCAGGAGAGATCCTGAGTTACCTGGTGGTGCAGATGTGGAAACTCTGAGCTGATACCCATGAGAGCTAGCTACTGCTGTCACAAGAGGGACTTCACATCACTTCTTCAGGCCACATTGCTCACAGATGCCTGCAGCCTGCATCACTCCCCATCAGAGTTCCCTGCCTTACTGAACGCTGGTGTTTTACCAATTTTCTTCAACTTTCTGAAGATAAACTGGAGAGACCAACCAGACTAGCTGAATGGAAATTTGTCATCCAAGTATGTTTATGACTGTGGCTTTATTCTTCTAATGGCTGATAATTAGTCAGCATATCTAACGAAGTATGTAGACCCAAACAGCTCATCAGATACGCTGAGGTGCTGCATAGCCTAGCCTAGCTTCTCCACGTGTGTTCTGTATGAGGGAGCAACTCACTGAAATCTCTGGAGGATAATCGCCAGGTGCCGTAATCGCCAGGTGCCATAATCGCCAGGTGCCATAATTGCCAGGTGCCATTCCCATTTACTTCCGTTCATGTAGACCAGTGCTACTCAACGGGTGGCTCTTGAGCTACATGTGGCTCTTATGTGATGACTTGTGACTCTTACATGTCTTAATTAAAAATATTATTCCCCCATAAACCCTTTAAAAAGGGAAACTTTTAACTAAAAAGTTATCCATTAATCAGTTTGTTTCTCGAGCTTGTACAGTTGGCTTTAACTGTCAACCTTAATTTTTATCTAGTAGTTTCTATTGCCCTTGTCTGCATTCTTTTGCCCTATTTTCATTTTTGCCACTTTAAAACCATTTTTACTGCTTTAAGCCCACTTTTGCCACTTCTTTTTGCCACTTTTTGCCTATTTGTTTCCTGTTTATACCCTCTTCCACGAAGTTTTGTCTCTTTTTTCCTCCTTTTTGCTAGTTTTCCCCTTTTATTGCCACTTTCCCCCATTTTTCCCACTCTTGCTTCTTTTTGCCCTTTTTTCTACCTTTTTGCCTGTTATAGTCACTTTTCACTTCTTTTTTGCCACTTTCTGCCCCTTTTTGCCACTTTTTCTTTCCATTTTATTCGCCAAATTATTGAAATTTTAATTCTAGTTTTGCCCTTTTTTAACCATTTTTGCCCCTTTTTCCATTTTTTGCCACTTATAATCCATTTTTACAGCTGTAAGCCCACTTTTTCCACTTCTTGTTGCCACTTTCTGCTCGTTTTTGCCCCTTTTCACCAGTTTTAGCCTCTTTGATCCTGCTTTTTGCTATTTGCAACTTTTTCCCCATTGTTTGCCATTATTTGCCACTTTTCACACATTTAAGCTGTCGTTTGCCATTGACTGCCACTTTTTCCCTCATTGTTGCCCATTTTTCCTACCTTTTTGCCTGCCTTTGTCACTTTTCACTCATTTTTTGCCATATTTTGTTGCTTTTTGACCATTTTTGCCACCTGTATCTTTTTTGACAGTTCTAATACGTTTTTTTTCTTTTTTTGCCATTACCTACCTTTTTTGCCACTTTTTCCTCCCCATTTATGTGTCTTTTCACCCAGTTTTTTGCGATTTTATGCCTACTTTAACCCTTTTTGCCAGTTTTAACCACTTAGATTGTGGCTCTTGCGAAGGTATGTTTCAATATTTTGGCTCCTTGCTTGAGCAGGATTGAGTAACACTGATGTAGACGGAACATTTTCACCCACAAAGGGGCGGGGCCATCATCGTTTGGGTAAAGCACCCTGATGGGTCGCTCTTATCCACAGCTCAAGTCTGAAGCTGATGCTTTCATTTAATGTAAAACCAACTAGATTTAACTTCAAACAAACACTGTGTAGGGCAGTGGTAATCAACTGGAGGCCTGGGGGCCACATCAGGTCCCCCAAGTCTTCCCATCTGGCCCCCAGAACATTATCAAATTCAAATATCGGGATTCGGGTATCGCTATTAAAGCAACTCCAAAACAACTGAGACTGAAACAATTTATCCAGGATTGGCTTTGTTTCATCCATTTTTCAGAAATCCCCCTGTTGATCGTTATTTGCACATAAAATGCATTTAAACACTCATTCATCAGTCCATCCTTTCTTGATAAAAAAAATGCATTTTTCTGTGAAAACAGGTGTTTTGGAGGTGCAATTTTCCTGCTTGGGTTTTTTTCACCTACCACTACACAGCATATAAGCATCAAACCCAGAGACAGACAACATGACAGCCAAAGAAATATTCAACTAAAATATCTCTATCGCCCCCTTGTGGTTGGCTGCAATGTAGGGACTGATCTCACTGTTAGAGATTCAAAAATGACATGCATTCAAAAGAAAATAAAAAATATTTAACAAAAAATATGTTAACCAGACCCTTTTTAAAATATATTTGGTTTAGTTGAGAGTTCGGCCCGTCAAAGTGCTTGATTAGGAAAAAGCCGGTCCTTCTCCAGATATTCTATATGACACCTGGTGTAGGCTACGAGGATGTTACATCTCTGACTTTATTTTAGTGCACATTCAGACTGAGAAACAGAAAGGAGAGTCCTGTTTGCATTTCAGGATGCCGTTCAGTATCAACAGTCTTTTAAGTTTTAATATAACTTTGGTGTTCCACATGAAAAGCATGTGTCCTCTTTGTGTTTCTGCTTGAATTCCTTTTAATATTTCATCAATAGAAACTCTTCACTTCTCTCCAATGTCTGTAATAAAGCTCCCTTTGGACACACAGAGATCGTAGAGAGAGGGAGGTGTGTCTGTCTCTAGGGAGAGATCATTTTCAAACTAACGCCTTCCTCTGATCAATAATTGGATCTATATGACTGAAAGGATCAGGTTTCAGCTCTCCTCTCTGCAGCAGTTTGTCCACAGGCGACGTTACTGCTCTGCTTCAGCGATGTAGAAAACTAACTCACCCTTACTGAGCATTGTGTTTGATCTTTTACTCTACAAAGATGTTTAAAAGGATGTTTACCCTCCTCCTGGCTGGTGTGGGTTAAAGTGTGAGTGTATTTTACTTTAAAGGTTCAAGGCCGAGTTAAAAAAAACTTAAAGCTGGGAGAAAAACACCTTTAGTTGAGAGGTTTTCAGGATCTGGAATTTTACAACAAGTAAACAAAAAAAATATTCAGGAAGTATTCAGAGCCCCTTTACTTTTTTAAAAATGTTTCTATGTCACAGCCTGATGCCACAGTCGTTTAAACTACACTCACTACCCCATCATGACAAAGTGAAAACATAACTTTAGAATTTTTTTTACAAATTTATTACAAACTAGATCCAAATTGTATTTTCAGCTGAAATTGCGTGGGAGAGAGCTGAATTATGGAAGAACTGAAGAAAATAGCCAAAAGCACAAAAATAGCTGAAAATAGCATAAAAATAGCATTCAATAGCTCAAAAAAAATAGCTGAAAGAAGCCTTAAAAAAGCTGAAAATAGCCTTAAAATAGTTTGTATAATATGTGACCTTTAAATTTAGCTCAGGGTCCTCCTGTTGATCTTGATCTTTGCTGAGATGTTTCTACACCGTGATTAGAGTGCACCTGTGCTAAAGTAAACGATTGGGCATGATTTAGAAAGGCACACGATGCATATCAGAACACAAACCAAGCCATGAGGTCAAAGGAGCTGCCAAGCTCAGACTGGATTGATGACAGGCACAGATCTAGGGAAGGCTTCAGAAACATTTCTGCTGCTCTGAAGGCTCCCAGGAGCACAGCGGCCACCAGAATTCTCACATGGAAGAAGTCTGACACAACCGGGACTCTTCAAAAAGCTGGTCGCCTGAGAAAACTGAGAAACAAGGGAAAAGGGTCCTCAGTAAGAGAGGAGACCAAGAACCTGATCACTCTGATTGAGCTCCAGAGATCCTGTGTGGTGATGGGACAAAGCTCCAGATGGACAACCATCACTGCAGCCCTCCACTGATCCGGGCTTTATGGCAGAGTGGTCAGACAGAACACTCTCCTCAGTGTAAAACACATGAAAATAACACCTGAGGGATTCTCTGACCTGATGAAAACAAGATTGAACTGTTTGGTCCCAATTTGAAATGTTCTGTCTGGAGAAAACCAGGAAACTGCTCATCACCTGAACCAAAACCATCCCAACTGGGAAGCATGGTGGTGGCAGCATCATGCTGTGGGGGTGTTTCTCAGTAGCAGGAGCTGGGGGACTAATAAGGGTGGAGAAAAAACTGTATGGAGCAAAGTACAGAGATATACTCATTGAAAACCTGTTCCACAGAGCTCAGGGCCTCAGACTGGGCCGAAGGTTCACCTTCCAACATGACAGTGACCCTAAGACCACAGCAGGACAACACAAGAGTGGCCCAGCCAGAGTCTTGACTTTACCCCATCAAACATCTCTGAGAAGAGAGCTGAAAATGTCTGTCCACTGATGGTCCACATCCAACCTGAGCTTGTGAGGATCTGCAAAGAAGAATGGCAGAAAATTCCCCATTCCAGGTGTGCAAAGCTTTAAGTGTCATGTTCAAAAAGACTCAAGGCTGCCAAACGTGCTCAGACTAAGTACTGAGTAAAGGCTCTGAATAATCATGTCAATGTGATATTTCAGGGTTTTTGTTTTAAATTCATTTACAAAAAATAAATTTCTGTTTTCACTTGGTCATGATGGGGTACTGAGTGTAGATTAATATACATTTATATTTCTCAACTGTAGTATCAGGCTGCAACATACCAGAGCAGAAAACAGTGAAGAGGGTCTGAATACTTTCTGAGTTACCTGTAGATCCACAAGCATACTGCATTAGCAAACACTGTAGAAATCTGCACTGATTTGAGGACATGACTACATTTTTTCCAAAACAGAAAAACTCCATTTCAGAAAAACAGGAAGATTTTTTTATTTCCTCTGGTGATTCCAAAAAGCTTCTGTATAGTTTAACTCAAAGCTAAAAATCAGAGTTTAGATTTAGTGAAGTGGATTCTGGGGTTAGGGAAAGTTTAACACTGTAAAAGTGAACTCACATCTTTTGTGCTGATTTTTCCAGTTCACGTGCAGATCCCTCAGGTTTCCGTCTGCTGAAAAAAAAAAAAAAAAAAAAAAGAAAAAAGGATTTCAGACGTCAGAAACAAACACAGTATGACCTGCAGAATCAACATTAGAATGATCATTTATTAACAGGCGTGCTGTGTTAGAATCAGCGGATATTTCAGCACACAGAGGCCTTCTCTCTTCTCTGGGTCTAAATCTATTTTCAGATTCACATTTTGTGTCCAGGAAGTCGACGCTGTTGCTAAGCAACGATGCTGGCAAGAGTTTGATCTGGAGATGAAATCTGCTCCATCTCACTGAAAATAAAAAAAACATTTGGCTGATTTTATC
Source organism: Cheilinus undulatus (assembly GCF_018320785.1). Taxonomy (NCBI): domain Eukaryota; kingdom Metazoa; phylum Chordata; class Actinopteri; order Labriformes; family Labridae; genus Cheilinus; species Cheilinus undulatus. The sequence goes on along the minus strand of NC_054869.1, from coordinate 4,191,475 downwards.
TTTTTGATTTAACAGACTGAATGACTGAACACTTCATTAATCAGCTGGTAAATGGATGAAATCGACCAAATCAATACTTATCAATTAAAACAGGAAACACAAACATCAGAGGAATGATCTCATGTAGAAACATCAAACTAAAACCTTCTGTTGGAGCCAGGACTGCTCTGCCAACAGCGTCTCTCATGGGGGAAATGTTCCCAGCAACCAGGACAATGATCTGAAACCGTCCGCCATGAGAGCCAGCGTTCTTATCACCAGTTATCTGGTGTTTAACTTTAAGGGGGATGGTTATACAACCAGAATGGGCTATAATCAGCCTGCAGCAACGCCTAGTAATGATCGAGATACGATCCACACTAGAACATGTTTAAGTCAATCGATTCAGTTAAATTAGATAACTTTTATTATAACAAATGTAAGACTCCATTTGGGTTGTAAAAAGCTCTATTACATAACCCAAAAGGCTCTGCGGGGATTTTATAAATAAACAGTTTGGTAAGAAGAATTTGTTGATGTCCTTTTTTCAGCTACGGTAATTCTCAAGGGTCAAACAACTCAAAATAGAAAATAATACATACATGTCTCTTAGTGGGTTCTGGATCCAAACCAATCATTTATAAAGGAGCATGCACCGTTCCTAATTAATAAGCAAATTATATTTTTCTATGATTTTCTTAAATTATTACAATTTTTTTTTTTTTATAAAAAAATTCAAAATGTACTGTTCCACATTATTAAGCACAACAGAGTTTCGGAACATTTTTAGGTTGTAAAGAACTGAAAATGGTCATTTGTTGAATTTGCAGCATTAGGAGGTCATATTTACTGAAATCAAAGATATTTCAATCAAAAACATCTTAACAGGACAAGTTCCATGTTATCATAGGAGCCCTTCTTTGATATCACCTTCACTATTCTTGCACTTGTGAGTTTTTGGAGAGTTTCTGCTTGAATTTTTTTGCAGGATGTCAGAATATCCTCCCAGAGCTGCTGTTTTGATGTGAACTGCCTCCCACCCTCATAGATCTTTAGCTTGAGGATGCTCCAAAGGTTCTCAGTAGGGTTGAGGTCAGGGGAGGATGGGGGCCACACCATGAGTTTCTCTCCTTTTATGCCCATAGCAGCCAATGACACAGAGGGATTCTTTGCAGCATGAGATGGAGCATTGTCATGCTTGAAGAAAATTTTGCTACAGAAGGCACTGTTCTTCTTTTTGTACTATGGGAGAAAGTGGTCAGTCAGAAACTCTAGATACTTTGCTGAGATCATTTTCACACCTTCAGGGACCCTAAAGGGTCCTATCAGCTCTCTCCTCATGAATCCGGCCCAGAACATGAGCCTTGTTGGGACATGGTGGCCATCCACCAACCATCCACTACTCCTCCATCTGGACCATCCAGGGTTGCACGGCACTCATCAGCCAACAAGACTGTTTCAAAATGAGTCTTCATGTGTTTCTGGGCCCACTGCAACCATTTCTGCTTGTGAGCATTGGTTAGGGGGGCTGAATAGTAGGTATATACACGACTGCAAGCCTCTGGAGGATCCTACACCTTGAGGTTGGTGGGACTCCAGAGGCACCAGCAGCTTCAAATACCTGTTTGCTGCTTTGTAATGGCATTTTAGCATCTGCTCTCTTAATCTGATGAATTTATCCGTCAGAAACCTTCCTCATTATGCCTTTATCTGCACAAACCCATCTGTGCTCTCAATCAGACACAAATTTCTTCACAGTACAATGATCACACTTAAGTTTTCCTGAAATATCTCATGTTTTTATTCCTTGTCCAAAGCATTACACTATTGGAGGCTTTTCAGCACCAGAGCTCCTTTTTCTTTCCCATATTGCTGAAACCTGTGGCCTGCTTAATAATGTGGAACGTCCTTCTTAAGAAGTTTTCCTTTAATTGGGCTCACCTGGCAAACTAATGATCACAGGTGTCTGAGATTGATTTCAGTGATCCAAAGAGCCCTGAGACACAACACCATCCACAAGTTTCACTGAAAAACAAAAAACTTTAATGTTTATGACACCAAAATCCAATTTGCATAATAGTTTGGAATGTGGTGTAAAAAAGACTGCACACCAAGAAGCTCCCGTTTAAGGATGGAGAGCGACAGCTGGTCTGTCTGGATCAGTAATGCTACTCATAAACCCTGCAAATGTATCTGAGACGTCACACATGAGCCGATTTTCATATCTGTCCGTACGTCTGTACTCCCACGATTTCAAATCTTAAACGATATTGAAAACGTTTGAGACTACAGACATAAGGACAGTTTTTTAAATCCTACAGCGCTCTGAGCTCAGACAGCGTGGTCGGACCGTGACCTGCTATATGTAGTAATAATCTTAGACTGAAGATACCCCACACAAGAGCTCACAGAGATGTTTGTGATCAAACGTGACTTCAGAAGGACAATCAAAATTCTTCACTAGTTACGGTTGAAGAAAAAATTAAAAAAACAATCATAAGAATATGGGTAGAGTCCTTTTTGCTCAGAAGTTTCCTAACTGAGTGAAACGTCCCGGATGTTTTTGTAGTGTCGGCCATGATAAAGACTGTTTGAATTCTCTCACTGATAAGGAAAGGAGCTTCATTGCTGGCCTAGGAAACACTGGAGCATCCTTAACGAAAGGAGAGATAAGAAGATGACCCACAATTCTTTGTGTCAGCTTCATTTAACGTGACACACCTGTTGACCATACTTAAAAACAAACAATCAATATGAACGTGACATTACTAGTACTAATTTGAACAATAAAATTCACAGTCAAACTTATAATTTTAATGATAAAAGTCAGGAAATAGAGGAACAGAGGAATACAAACATGAAAACTATCATTCCACATAAGAAAATTATTTCTTTTCCACATTTATCTAACATGTAAATCAGTCAGTATTTCAAGCTGCATTTGTTTTGCTATTTTGAAAAATCAAAGTGTGATGAAAGTTTATAAATCACAACCATTTCAAGCGATAAAGTTGGCATATTGTCATCGTGTGATTATATTTCTCATCATAATTATGAATAAAAGACACGGTTTATAGAACTAACATAACGAGCTGAAAGAAGACAGAACCAGAGTAGACTGATATAATTAACAGAATTAAAGACAGAAAGGATCGGTAGGGAAGAAAACAAAACTATCTAATACTGTTCACTGATTCAGTTCAGATTAAACACCCTGTAAAGTGAAAATAAATCTGGTTTGTTGTTTGATAGGCCACTGTGTCATGAACTCCCAGTTTAAAATTTCAGCCAACTAAAACATCTCTAAGTTTATAAAATTAAGCTTCAAAATCATGAAAAATGAGGCAGTAAAATCTGCTCCAGGAGGGTGTGGGCGTGTCTGTTGAATGAGCTGAAGCCACGCCCACTCAGGAGAAATCTAAATGTTAAACTACGATCAGATCAGCTGCCTGACTCTGTGCCAGAGAAGAGACAAAGTCCTTTTTCTGGCTCAGATCTGTGTTATGATGCTTTAAATGATCCATAGACCACTGTGGCTGATAGATTTGGTAAATTTACCACTCAATGAACAGAAAAACAGCATTTAACTGACTGTTAACTTTCAATAAAGGCAGTGACATCAGCTAACAACAGACTTGACTGAGATAGTGTTGGGGGGCGTTATGTGGGCTCATGACATCATGAATCCACATATTGACCCCGCCCACAAGAAACCCAGCCAGGAAAGATGAGAAAAACATTTTTTGCAGTCTAAGAATTCAGTCAGATGTAGATCTCAGTGTTTTCACATGTTTACAGCAACCATATTTCAACATTTCTAGAGTGTTGGGACAAAAACTTTGGTCTTATCTTTACAGGATCTTTAAAAGAAATGTTTCTGCTGTTCTAGATGTTTATAGTCACAGTTCCTTGTCCTGAAGAGATTTAAGGATATAAAAATCTTAATGAACTGAACTGTATCACCAAGATTTTCAAGTTTCATTCGCTGCACTTATCAACACGGAGAATAACTTGACATGCCAGATGGATGTGTTTGACCCTAACCCATCTGAGAAAGCTTCAATAGGAAACGTTTGAGAAAAGGCAGAGGCTTTGAAAAAAACTCAGTGTGATTGGATGAATGTTCTGTCCGTCACATCTTTACGGGCCAATCAGAGCAACAAAACATGTGACGTAGCTGCTATGGAGCTGCGCGTGCACAGCTACTGAGGTATAACGCGAAACATGGCGACTATAGACATGTCAGTACTCGACTTTTGTCGTTTTGAAAAGAAAACAACTCACTGCTGTTCTTTGTTCTTCTTTTAACAAAGAAATGTTGTCAAGTTCTGATAAAACTGGCGCTTTAGCAGCATCCATGCTAAGCTCTTCCTCCATAACTGCACCAGCTCTTGTTGCTGCTTGTTTACGTCAGGACTCTGCTGCGCCTGAAAGTACTGCCCCTCGCCGCTGATTGGTCCTGTCACTTTCTAACCGGGCCCAAACGGTTCAGATGGGAGCTTTGCAAGATGGATTCACCAGTGAGAAATGAGAAAACGGGCGTATCCATCTGCTTTGCAAGGTTACACAGAGAAAGCACCGACTGAAAAATGCAAATTTTGTAGTCCATCAACGTTAAACTGTAGTTTTTACACAAATAACACACGTCACGTCCTTAACATCCGCCTAGGGATCTGCGGTCAGATTTCCTACTCCCAGCAGTTCTCCTTTCCTCTCCCCTTACTCCCACCTTTCCTTGACCCTGTACATTATTTACCGCGGTTAAGGGAAAGTTGATAGGAAAGGACTTAGGAGGTAAGTTTTTGGACTGTTCAAACAGACCCCATGAGGGAAATCCTGGATGACATGAAGATGTGGTGCTGTAAAAGTATTTAACATCCAGCTGGTGCCATTACCCAGGCTGCTCACTCTCAATCAACCATTTTGACAGGACACACTTAGAGACCATCTGGACAAATAATAAGCTCTGACAAGCCCAACAAACAAAAATGAAAAGAAAGATTAAAAATCAAACTTTCCACTCTAAGTGACTGCACTGCAAAATGTGGTTTGTTTTCATGCTGTCACGTGACAAAAATGGCGGCTGATGAAATCACCCCTAAGGGTTAACAGACTAACTTTCCTCCATTCATTCTGAAACGGCACTCTTTAATTCCTGCCCCCCACCAGACTTTAGAGATTCATGGAGATCATGTGACTGCGAACCACCCTTACACTGATTATAAACTCCATAAGGCCCTATCAGCTACCTCACCTCTGTTTTGTTTCTATTTTAGTTAATAAACTACTTCTGCTGAACCAGCATAATCTGGTCTTTACGTTGCTTCCTGTTTTCCCTTCAAAATAAAATCCACAATTTCGAATATCAACTACAAAAAAACTGTAAAGAGACCTGTTGATAGGTTCAAATCTGAAGATCTTTATTAAATCAGTGCTCACATGTTGAAATAGACAGATAAAAGCTAAGCTGCTGATGTAGATGGTTCTCTTCTCTTCTGCTGGACCTAAACTCTCTTTGCTCTGATTTGAACAAACATCTCTCTCAGTTTGTCTGATCATGTGTTTCTGTTGTCACACAGATTGCTGAGATGGTGTTTGTTCATGCTCTCGTTCAGCAGAACTGTGACTCTGCTGGGACGGGAGATAACTCAGAGGAATGCTGGGAGATATCTGAAGGTTGCTAGGTTACCACACCCAGCCGGCCAATCAGCTGGCAGGAATGTGGGAGGGACAAAGAGAGATGCTGCACTAAAATAGACCTCCCAGCGTCAGACCACACTGGCCGGAGGGGGTCAGGTAAACTCCACCCACCTGCCACACCCCGGAGAGTAAATCAAACTAACTTTCCTCACACGTAGCTGTTTACTTTTAAATCCTCATCTTCAGCTCTTAGTGATCTCCTACATCTCCCAGAGTTCCTTGCAGCAGCGGCTCAGAGTGAAAGTGCTTCAGCTGCTGCTGGTTTGTGTGGGAGGTAAAAGTGTGAGTCTCACTCCTCTCTGAGAACACAAACCGTTTTCTGTTTTATAGAGGGAGGAGAAAAATATATCAACAAAATGGAGGCAGGAGGGAAAACGACCACAGGTTGTGAGATTTTTCTAACTGTGCTGGAATAAACTCACAGAAATAATCTTTTGGGACTGATCTGAGAATTCTGATAACTAAAATTAAACATGATAACAAAATAATACAGCCAATTACGTTTTTCTGATTAAAATATACATTTCAGTCACGTCCTACATCTACAGGTGATCTTACTTTTTGGTCTTTAATCAGGCCTGTACGAGAACCACGACACCAGTGCTAGTTAAAACAAATGAAAAACAGCATTTATAAATCATCCTAAAAAAGACTGTTAAAACTATTTATAAGACAAGACAAGTTAAACTGTGGGAATTATTAGGATGTTTTATGTTACATGACTTTACATTTGAGTTTTGTATTGGTTAAAAATAGAGAGATGTTCCCTTTAAAAGACAGCAGTATGTGTTAAGGCTTCTCTAGACATGTCGATGTCTGCCAAGATCCTCTAGATCAGGATTATCCATACTAACACTGTATCCATGGATGCCTGTCAGAGGATTAATACTGAGAGGAAAGGTTGCTCGCTCAGTTTGTCTGGAGGCTTCATCAACCTCCCAAATGATCCAGTCAAACCCTGAGCTTAGCTGAAGAACACGCATCTCTCTGTAATTTTTGCTTCTACATGTTGGCGTTGTCGGCAGGATGATGACAAGCCTGTTTAAACTCTACAAAGCATGCTTGTGACAGGCCGCTCTGCAACGGTCTGAAATCTAGTTCACATTGCTGCAACTGGAGGAGACAACGCATCGATCATAATGTCAGACTTCAGGGCTAAGCCATGATGTGTACAACCATCAGGATGCCAGAAAATAAAGTAGGAGAATCTGAGACAACTTTAATGGAAAACAATCAATATTTGTAAAAAGAGAAAATAGCTGGATTTCCATTACAGTTTTTATCGCTAAGTAAAAGTGATATTTCTTAAATTTCGACTAAGTACAATTGTACTTTGAATGTGTTTCCATTGAAGGGAGTTTTGGGCATGAGCCTTGCAATTCTCGTAAACTCTCATCTTGCCTGAATCTGCTGCAGGGAAGCTGGACGCTCAAAACCTGTTGGGTGTTGATACGTGTGGGTTAAATCTACAGCAGTTGCCTTGATAATTCTGAACAAAAGATGGAGGCAACGGATGATAGTTCAGACGCAAAGTCCGTATGTATGGCAAAAGCCACGTATAAGGGTATAAGTGTGATGTTAAGAAAGGTCTCTTCTCCTCCTCTATCCACACGTACTGTGCCATGTTGTCTCGGAATGACTGGTCACGTGACACCGTTCGTCACGTCCTGTGACTTGTAAATGCGGAAAAAGCGTTTCCATTACATTTTTTGCGATACACTTCTGAATTGAAGCGTCTGAAAAACCTCCTCATGAGAGCGTAAAAACTTTCTTGCGATATTTGAAAGGTTTTTTCAAAATTCAGATGTTTCCATAACCAGTTTTTTATTGCGCTATTTATGTTTTTTAAGTCACTTATTGTTTTTTATATTAAAACAATAAGTAACTTAACACTGGAAAAATGGGCAAAAGTGGCAAAAATTGCTTAAAGGTGGTAAAAAAGTGGCAAAAATAAATAGCAGCATATAGGTTAAAAATGCCAAAAGTGGTGACGAGTTAGCAGCAAAATTTGGTTTAAAGTGACAAAGAAGTGGCGAATAAGGGCAAAAACAGCAAAATTAGTTTAAGTGGCAAAAAAGTGGAAAAAATAGGTTAAGAGTGCCAAATATGTACAAAAAGCAGCGACAAATACGTGGCGAAAATGGTCTAAAAACAGCAAAAACAGGTTAAAAGTGTTTAATTAGTGGCAAATAAGAACAAAAAGCAGCCAAAATGGCTTAAAGGGATAACAATATATATTTATCAGGGGTCCATTCCCTGGGTTTATCAGAGTCCATTCTCTGGGTTTATCAGGGTCCATTCTCTGGGTTTATCAGGGCCCATTCTCTGCGTTTATCAGGGCCCATTCTCTGGGTTTATTGGGACCCATTCTCTGGGTTTATCAGGGGCCATCCTCTGGGTTTATCAGGGGTCTATTCTCTGGGTTTATCAGGGCCCATTCTCTGTGTTTATCAGGGCCCATTCTCTGGGTTTATCAGGGTCCATTCTCTGGGTTTATCAGGGCCCATTCTCTGGGTTTATCAGGGTCCATTCTCTGGGTTTATCAGGGCCCATTCTCTGCGTTTATCAGGGCCCATTCTCTGGGTTTATTGGGACCCATTCTCTGGGTTTATCAGGGTCCATTCTCTGGGTTTATCAAGGTCCCATTCTCTGGGTTTATCAGGGGTCCATTCTCTGGGTTTATCAGGGTCCCATTCTCTGGGTTTATCAGGGTCCCATTCTCTAGGTTTATCAGGGTCCATTCTCTGGGGTTATCAGGGGCCCATTCTCTGGGTTTATCAGGGTCCCATTCTCTAGGTTTATCAGGGTCCATTCTCTGGGGTTATCAGGGGCCCATTCTCTGGGTTTATCAGGGTCCCATTCTCTGGGTTTATCAGGGTCCCATTCTCTAGGTTTATCAGGGTCCATTCTCTGGGGTTATCAGGGGCCCATTCTCTGGGTTTATCAGGGGCCATCCTCTGGGTTTATCAGGGGTCTATTCTCTGGGTTTATCAGGGGTCCATTCTCTGGGGATATCAGGGTCCCATTCTCGGGGTTTATCAGGGGCCCATTTTCTGGCTTTTTCAGGGGCCCTGCTAATTATGTGGGCAGACCTGGTCCAGGTAGCTCTCCGCTGCTGTGAACTCCACATCAAACCTTTACAAAGTCATGAGTTGGAGCCTTTCCTTCCTTTATTTCCATACATCTGCAAAGGCAGCAGTCTAACACAAAGCTAGAAGCTGAAGACCACCGGAGCCAGAGTGAGGTTTAAGATAACTGCATGATGCTTCCAAGCAGACAAAACTCCATTTTAACAACATCAACAGGTAACCTCAAAAGCTGAGGTAATCAGGCTTGTGGTGGCAGACATAGTGGAGATGTTCCCTACTGTGGCCTTGTTGTTGACATACAGTATTTATGTAATGCAGTCTAAATATAATGTAGTGTAATTTCATTGTGAACACTATAAGATAGACTGTGTGGTGTTGGCTTAATCTAACTTTTCTTACATTAAAGTAAGTTGACAATGCATTTTTCAGCTTTAATCCAAAGCAGCACAGCTGGTTAATTTAGTTTCAGTAGAAGAAAAATTCAGACAGAAAGTTTTCATTACTCTCTTTTGAATATATATATCTCATCTAGAGCTTTTTTTTTCCAAATGGAGCATGATTGAAACAGAAGCCTACCCTCCTACAGTGCTTGGTGAGTTATCTTCCACCTCTAACACCAGCAGAGGGACGTTTTGTTTAGTGACTGGTGGTCTGCTCCTGTGGGCGTCTGTTTTCTTCTTCCTCTCTTTGTGTTAAGGACGTAAATTATCGTGTTAATATCTCTGAGGAGGTCGTTAGTATCGGTCACTGCATCGACTCACTGAAAACACACTGAGGTCCTGAGAACGTGCAGACCTTACATCATGATTTATAACACACAGAGGAATGTCTCAATTATCAGTCAGAGGAGAAAAAATCACTCAGATCATGGCTGTGTTCAAAAGTGAACACTACACCAGCTACTGATTTGACTAAAATGCCACAGTAAGAAAAAAAAAATCAGATGGACTGATTCTGGATAAAATTACAGCATGCATCAGACCAGTTTCCCTCCTGTAGTGTTTCTCACAATGCAAAGCTCCAACAGCATGAACAATTTAAGCATTAACTCTGTTACGTATTCGGGGCAGCTTTGCAAATCAATTGCAAATTTACTGCTATTACACATCAGTTTCATGCATCTATCCATGCTCTCCCACTGATGGCAGGCAAATGAGGTTAAACTAACACATCCCTCTCCCCAGAGATGTTCTCCAGACCCTCCTGGAGGATCCCTCAGCATCCCCAGGCCAGATGGGATCACTTTATGGACAAAAGTATTTGGCTACACCTGTTAATTACTAAACTCAGGTGTTATAATCAGACCGGTTACCACAAGTGTATAAAATCATCTCCTAGCCATGCAGTCTCCATTTACAAACATGTGTGATCCTAAACAGGTCGTTCTAAAGAGCTCAGTGACTTCAAGCGTGGTACTGTGATGGATGCACCTTTTTTATAAGATGGTTGGTGAAATTTCATCTCTGCTGGATATTCCACAGTCAACACAGGCTGTTGTAAGCTGCTAACTTATCGTAGTAGCCGATGTGCTAACAGGCTAACGGTGCTAATTTGAAGCTAACTGTTGATGTTTATGTGTTTAACGTGGGCGTATATTGTGTAACTGACTGCGTGTGTAAGGAAAAGCGCAGCTTTCATTTTGATACTTAAAACCACTAACACAAAGAATAAGAGAGATTTATGCATTTTGCTGCTGTTAATGCAGTAAAATAATGTTAAAGCAAATGTCCGGTAGTTGTTCTAAATGGCCGGAATTTTTGAGGACTGTAGGCCATTTTGACCGGGGACAAAAAAGTCTAGTGGAAACGCTTTTTGACTATTAGTCAACTAAAGGCAACATCTGACGAATCAGATTTGACTTTGAAAAACCTTAGTCATTGACACCCCTAGTGTTTAGGAACAACAGCAACCCAGCCATGAAGTAAAAGACCACATAAAGCTAACCCACAATTTCCACATAGAACGAGTGCACCATGCACCGAAGCACCGCGGGTTTGCTCTGACCTATAGGTGAGGGACCTTGCCCATTGGAAGCGAGCGCAGACCGGATCAGCAGGAAGTGATCATGGGAGAACTACGAGTTCACACAGGAATAGTACGTCAGCAGCGGGCTATTTTACCTTTTGGGGTTAATTTATCATCTTTTCGGGTGTAAGTCCACGATATTATTGCTTCCGCCATTGAGTGAGTACTTTAGGAAGTTAAAAGGTTAATGTTTGCTTAAAGGATCTGTGGTTTTGAGATGTGGTTTTGGATGAGAGAGACTCCAGACAATTCAATTTCCCTGCAGGGATAAATAAAGTTACAATGTTACAATGTCATTTAGCAGACGCTTTTCTCCAAAGCGACGTACATTTGAGAGCAAGAACAACACAAGCAATGATCTAGACAAGAAGAAACAACATCAGTAAGTGCCATCAAGTGCTTCAGGTCCAATTGGACGCAAGTGCTGCCGTGTAGAGTTTAAGGCAGAGTACCTAAAATATACGTTGTTTATGTAGTTTTTGTTTTTTTTTGTTTTTTTTTGTTTTTTTGTTTTTTTTTGTTTTTTTTTTTGTTATTAGACAGCAACAATGAATCAAGGAAAATGTGGGATCACTAATCGCCATTCATTAGACTTCACAACAACTATTTACCAAGTACCAAGTGCTGGATCATTCCCAAAGAGCTGGGCAAAGAAATCCCAGAAGTGGTGCAGGACAGTGCGAGCTAACTATAGTTGGGAAACTCATTCAACCACTGGGGGCAGCAGTGGAGAATAGTCTGGCTGAGACTCGATCTACTACTGGGGACAACAGTAGAGAATTGCCTAGCTAAGTGCAAAGTGTTCTCTGAAGAGCTGGGTCTTTAGCCTTCTCTTGAAAGTAGACAGGGAGTCTGTAGATCGAATGGAGTTGGGTAATTCATTCCACCATTTAGGGACAACAGAGGAGAAGAGTCGAGCTAGTGACTTAGGAGCATGATGTGCTGGAAGTACCAGGCGCCTTTCGCTGGCTGAGCGTAGTGGGCGAGAAGGGGTGTAGACCTGGATGAGGGACTCCAGGTAAACAGGAGCAGTTTTAGTTACTGCTTTGTAAGCAATGATTAGAGTTTTGAATTTAATGCGAGCTGCAACTGGAAGCCAGTGTAGAGAGATTAAAAGAGGCGTGACATGAGCTCTCTTGGGTTGGTTGAAGACCAGACGTGCCGCTGTTCTGGATCTACTTCAGATGTATAACTGTTGATGCAGGTAGGACTTCCATTAATGAGTTACAGTAGTTAATACGTGATATTATAAGAGCCTGTACCAGGAGTTGTGTAGCATGCTCTGTCAAGTAGGGTCTGATCCTCTTGATGTTGTAGAGGGCGAAACGGCAGGACTGAGCAATCGAGGCCACATGGACCTTGAAGGTTAGCTGGTCATCAATCATGACACCCAGATTCCGGGCTGACTTAGTGGGCAAGAGATTATTTGATCCAAGCTGGATACTGATCTGCGGTTCCATAGTGGGACTGGCTGGGATGATAATGAGCTCCGTTTTGGGCAGGTTGAGCTGAAGGTGACGTTCCCTCATCCATTTAGAAATATCAGCAAGGCAGGATGAGATCCGAGCTGAGACAGTTGTGTCATCTGGTGGAAAGGACAGGAATAGCTGTGTGTCGTCTGCATAGCAGTGATAAGAAAAGCCATGGGAGCGGATGATTGCACCAAGTGAGGTGGTGTATATTGAGAAAAGTAGGGGACCAAGCACAGACCCTTGAGGCACCCCTGTTGATAAGCCATGCAGTTTAGACACTCCTCCCTTCCATGATACTCTAAAAGATCTCCCTGTGAGGTAGGACTTAAACCACTGTAGGGCAGATCCTGAGATACCAAGTGAAGAGAGTGTGGAGAGGAGGATTTGGTGGTTTACTGTGTCAAAGGCAGCAGACAGATCCAGCAGTAAGAGAACTGAGGACTGACCAGCTGCTCTGGCCAAGCAAGTGATTCTGTTACCGACAAAAGTGCAGTTTCAGTAGAGTGGCCCGCCTAAAGCCAGACTGATTCTGATCAAGTAGATCATTGTTCTGCAAGTGTTCTGAGAGCTGGTTGAAGACTGTGCGCTCCAGTATTTTTGATAGGAATGGGAGAAGTGAGACCGGCCTGTAATTTTCAACCAGGGCTGGGTTGAGAGTGGGTTTTTTGAGCAGTGGTGTAACCCGCGCTTGCTTGAAAGCAGCTGGGAAAACACCTGTGGACAGAGAGGAGTTAATGATACAACTCACAGCAGGGCTGATTGTGGGCTCAATCGCCTGCAAGAGATGTGATGGTATCGGATCGAGGGGACAGGTTGTGGGCTTAGAGTCAAGCAGAAGCCTGGTGACCTCGCTCTCACTTAGTGGAGAGAATGAGCTAAGTGATGCATCACTAGCTGGTGGCAGAAAACTGAGTTGGACAGGCTCAGAGAATTGGTTGCTGATGGTAGAAACCTTGTCAGTGAAGTAGGAGGCGAACATGTCTGGAGTCAACATACTGGAGGGTTGTGGGTTTGAAGGAGAGAGGAGCGAGTTAAAAGCAGAGAAGAGTTTGCATACATCAGTGGCAGCACAGATCTTTGATTGATAGAACGCCTTCTTAGCAGATTTTAGAGCAGAGGTAAAACAGGACAGTTTTTGCTGATAGGCACTCAAGTCAGTGGTTTGTTTGGATTTACGCCATTTTCTCTCTGCCGCTCTGAGCCCTGCCCTTTGGGTTCTGATGACCTCAGTGAGCCAGGGACAAGGTGGAGTATTTCGAATAGGCTTAGACACCAGAGGGCAGAGTTTGTCCAGAGAGGAGGTCAGTGAGGAGCAGAATGTGTCTGTGGCCTCGTTAACAGTGAGTGTGAAGGACTCGTTACATGAGGCTAGTGCAGCTGAGACCTCGTCAGACAGCTGTGTTGGGTCAAGAGACTGAAGGTTTCTGCGGTATGATCTTAATTGAGTAGTAGATTGTTGAAGTTCAGGTAAGCCAAGTGAGAACTGAATGAAGTAGTGGTCAGAGAGGTGAAGTGGTGTTACACTCAAATTAGCCGTGGAGCAATTGCGAGTTAGAATCAAATCCAGTGTATTACCAGCCTTGTGTGTAGGAGGCGTTTGAACGTTTGAATTTGAAGTTATTGTATTGTATAGTGTTGTATACAATACTTACCATAAACATGGCCCTCTTAAACGTCTGCTCTCTGCTGAGTAAGTCTTTTATTGTCAGTGACCTGATTTTAGAGCACAGACTTGATCGCTAATTTTTAACTGAAACATGGCTGGGTGCAGATGCACCAGTTGTTCTCACTGAGGCCTCCCCACCTGATTTTAATTTTGCATTTTCAACTAGGAGTGGTAAAAAGGGAGGTGGCACTGCTTCTATTAGTAAAAAACACTCTGGCCACCAAACCTATATTATTTGAACAACAAGTTTTGAATACCATTCTATTGTTTTTAGCAACCCTACAATTTTATGCTTGACAATGTACAGACCACCAAAAAGGTGCAGTCTTTTTATCCCCCAATTTTCAGAGTTTTTATCGATTTTACAAAATTCTTACAATATGATTATTTTAATTGGTGATTTTAACTTGCACATAGATAACATTTTAGACCCTGTTGCAAGTGAATTTTTAAATATTCTTAACTATATGGATTTTACTCAGCACATCATGCAGCCAACTCACAACAGAGGACACACTCTGGACCTGGTCATCACCTATGGCCTGTCCACCAGTGTGTCCTCTGCTGTTGACTTGGCTGTCTCTGACCACTACTTTGTGCTTTTTGATATCACCGTTTTTATCCAGCGGGAGACCTCTGTGAGAACTGTGAGGATCTGACCCCTGAAGTAGCTGCAAATTTTATTCAAGTTTTAGAAAAATATCCTCCAATTGTTTTACCTGCCCCCTGTGATTTTTATCGTTGATAATTTTACCAGTAGACTTCAGTACGCACTTAATTCAGTTGCTCCACTTAAATTGAAAAAGGCTCCCCCTAAGCCTATAGCCCCATGGAGAAATCAGGAAGTCAAAAAACTGAAAAGAAACTGCAGAGCGGCAGAAAGAAAATGGAAGAAAAGTTAAATTACAGTTAACTTTCAAATATACATTGAACATCTAAAAGCCTACAATTATGCAGTTAGAAATGCAAGAAATTCATACTTTGCTAAAATAATCACAAAACATAAAAATAACCCAAAAGCTCTCTTTTCTACCATTGACCATCTTTTAAACCCTGATTGTATTAAACTTCAGATAACTCCTACAAACACTCTCTGTGAGGAGTTTGCAGCCCACTTCAGGGGAAAGATTGACACAATCAGATGTGATATTTTATCCAGTCTGCTTTTAACACATCTGAGTGTTTGTCTTTACCGGAGGAAACACTGGACAGTTTTGTCCTGGTTAATGCTGAGATGCTTGATGAAGTTTTCTCCTCAGTGAAGCCCACCACATGTCTTTTAGATCCAATTCCAATCTCATTTTTTAAGTCATTTTATGGATCTTTTAGAGACGAGCTTTTAAACATGATGAATTGTTCACTTCAGACGGGGGTCTTTCCCACTGCCTTTAAAGAAGCAGTGGTGAGGCCCCTGTTGAAGAAGAGTAATTTAGATTTTAATGATTTTAACAATTACAGACCAGTGTCTAACTTACCATTTTTAAGTAAAATTTTAGAGAAACTTGTTTTTATTCAGCTCAATTATTTTTTAGACACACATGATATTCATGAGGAATGTCAGTCTGGTTTTAGGGTAAACCACAGTACAGAGACGGCCTTGACAAAGATTTTAAATGATTTTAGATTAAATTATGATTCACAAAAGGTGACGGTGTTGGTTCTGCTGGATCTAAGTGCTGCCTTCGATACAGCAGACCACACTACTCTGTTAAATAGACTCAAACATGTGGTCGGCCTCTCTGGTACTGTACACAAATGGTTTACTTCCTACCTCACAGACGGAACATTAATGGTAAGTGTAGACACATGATCCTCCAAAGTCCATAAAATCACATGTGGTGTGCCCCAGGTTTCGATTTTAGGTCCTGTGCTTTTTAACCTGTACATGCTCCCTCTTCGTGTTGTCATCAGGAGATACAGAATCAACTTCCACAGTTATGCTGATGATACGCAGCTTTACATCTCCATGTCTCCTGATGACACCAGGCCAATGGATGCTCTTTTTAACTGCATTTTAGATATCAAATCCTGGATGGCAGAAACTTTCTCCTGCTTAACCAGGACAAAACTGAGGTTTTAGTCATCGGTCCTGAGGCCCAGAGAGAGAAGCTTTTACCCAAACTACAAACATTGTCTTTTAATCCATCATCACAAGTGAAAAACCTGGGTGTAATTTTTGACTCTGAGCTGACTTTTATTCCACACATTAAGAACGTAACAAAAATAGGTTTTCATCATCTAAAGAACATTGCCAGAGTCCGCCCCATTCTCTCTCGGGCCAACACGGAGACGCTGATGCATGCTTTTATCACCAGTCGTATAGACTACTGTGATGCCCTGCTCTCTGGTCTTCCCAAAAAGAATATTTCAGGTCTACAATTACTCCAAAATCCTGCAGCACGTGTCCTGACTAAGACCAGAGGGAAGGCCCACATTACACCAATTTTAGAATCACTGCATTGGCTCCCCGTGTGTTTTAGGATCAATTTTAAAGTTCTTTTACTGGTTTTTAAATGTCTTAATGGTCTTGGGCCTTCTTATCTTTCAGAACTGCTTTTACCTTATGAACCCTCGCGGACCCTGCACTCCTCTGGCAGCGGGCTCCTCAACATTCCCAAAGTCAGGACACACACTCACGGTGAGGCGTCTTTCCAGTACTACAGCCCTTGTCTATGGAACAGCCTGCCAGAGGACCTCAGGGCCGCAGAGAACGTTCATGTTTTTAAGAGCAGGCTCAAGACACACCTTTTTAGCTTAGCTTTTGATTAATATTTATTTTATTTATATTGATGATATGTGTTTATTTTAAGCCTTTAATTTGTATTTATTTATTAATTTTATTCTTTTCCTACCTTAATTTTTTAGTTATACTATTTTATATTTTAGTTCTTAACTTTTATTCATATTTTAGTTTTTCATTATTTTTATCCCTTTATCATTTTAAGATCTCCAGTGTTTCCTCTGGGGGGAGCCCTCTGCACCAGAAGCGGTGGTCGGCTGTGGCTGCAGGGGTGTGTCTCGTGGGTTCCGGGTTGAGGTTTGGTGTCTCTGCCTCAACTCTCCTCTGGGTCCTGCGTCGGTGTCCTGTAGCTGTAGGTGACTCTCTGCTCCTGGTGCAGACGGCTCCTCTGATGGCGCTTTCTCAACTGGTTCATCTGTAATCAGCCTCTTCTACTCAGCCTAATGTCCACTATTTTAGTGTGTGCGTGTGTGTGTGCTTGTGTGTGCATGTTTCTGAAACAGTGCGTGCGTGTGTGTGAGAGGGTGTACATTTAACTGTTGTCAGTGGGGTGGTTGATAGTGGGACAGGGTGGCTGCGGGTGTGTGGGTGCGAGGGAATGACTTTAATTGTCTATGTTAAGCAAAAGGTGGGGGTCGGTGGGTGGGTCTGAGGCAATATTTTTATTTGTCTATGTAAAGCACTTTGAGTTGCATGTTATGTATGAAAAGTGCTTTATAAATAAAGTTTGATTGATTGATTGTCTTGTTTTATGCAAAATTCTTTGGCTAAATATCCACAAAAGTTAACTTTTCCTTGTCAGTGGCGCCGTTGTAGCTCTGTGACCCACTGACCTCTTGGTGACCCTTTGCTCTCGCTGCAGGATGAGACGTAATGTTGATATGGTGATGATTAACGATCGGGAGTCCGTGCATTGTGTTTTATTTTGAAAGAACCAGATGTTCTACACTTGTTACTTCCATGGTTGGTGCTTTCTGAACAACAGTGAATTTATGAGGTTTGGCAGCGGCCGGCGCTGAAAACATACCTGCAGCATATCTGAAACGTAGCGGAGCGGAGTGGCGCTCCAGGCACGCGCCGCTGCCGGTCCGGAGCGCCGGCTTCGGAAATGCTCTGATAGACTAGAGAGGGAGCGAAGTGCTCTGCAGAATGATTAGCTGGCGTTCCGGGGTGTGCACGCTGTATATGGAAATTGGGGGTAAGGTGCATGGCGTGTAATAGTCTCCAAGAGTTCTGAACTTCCTGGCATTAATGTAAACACTGAAACTGTGCAGCAGGAGCTTCATGAATGGGTTTCCATAGCGGAGCAGCTGCATGCAAGCCTCACATCACCAAGTCCAAGACCTCAACCCCATCCAGCACCTTTGGGATAAACTAGATCATGAGCCAGTGTCTGACCTCATAAATGCTCTACAGAATGAATGGGCACAAATTCCCACAGAAACACTCCAAAATCTTATGGAAAGCCTTCCAAGAAGAGTGGAGGCTGTTATAGCTGCAGAAGGGGGGAAACTCCATATTAAAGTACATGTGTTTGATTACACTGTCATTACTCTGTTGATGTAATGGCCAGGCGGCCAAATACTTTTGTCCATAGAGTTTATGTTCTGACCAGTACAATCGGGGTCTACCTGGACCCTTCTCCCAGTATGACCAGCCTGGAAGACCTCCAGGGAGGTAACAAGGTGATGTCTTGATCAGACGCTGTCACAGCTAAACGTCAAATAAAAAAACACAAATCAGCCTTCAGTCTAACGAAGGGAAAGCTCCCACTCATGACCTTTGTTTTTGTTTCTGTAAGAGTGTCAATCAGAGCACAACAACAACGACAACAACAGTTCAGTACAGTTCAAGATGTGGATCACCACAAAGACAGGTCTTGAAGAAGCTGCCACAGGCTGACATCTTAAATATTTTTCTCATCTTTCCAGTTCGTCTACTGTTCAAAATGTGATAAAGTTTCTTCTTTCTCTCCCACCCCGAGGGTCAGATGTGCAGAAACTCTCGGGCTCTGAATTCTTGATGCTGTTTTTGTCTCATCAGAGTTTTTTGTCGAGTCGTGATGCGGTAAAATGTAAAATGTGTTGACGCCTGGAGCTAAGTGGGTCAGAGAATAAAAACTGCTGAGTCACAGCTTCACACTCTCAGCTCTGACTCTCAAATCCAACCTCTGTTTAAAAACTTGCAGGACACAACTTTAAATGCTCTCCTCTGCCATCAGAACTAATCCTCTTTGTTTACCTGATGAATAAGATGCTAACGTTAATCTGAGATGCTATCGACAGATTAACTCGACTTTTAACGTGTCTTTTATTATCCTTTCACAAGGTTGCTGAGTATTAAAAAGGTCCTGAACATCCAACATTTCCAACACAGATTTAGCGGGGCAGCACTCCCTGGTAGGCTATGGACCATACTGTAGATTTATCCATGTGTTTCTGGAGAAATAACACAATCATCGATCAGCTACAGCCAGGCGTAAACTCCATCAGAGACGCGGTGAATCGTCAGCTCACGACTGAGTTGTTTATACAATTTTCTAATGGTCGTTCACGCTCTGAGCGCTTTCACTGTACGAGTCAAGTCAGGATAGTCTGTGGCTAATACCAGTGGAGTTTTCTTTCAAAAGTCTCACATGAAGTCGGATCTATTGTCTCTTTCAGACTTCACAGAAACAGCAACTAAACCACTCTCACACACAGAAACAGCATCATCAGCAAACACAACTAGCAGATGACTAATAACAAATATTCCATGTCAGCTGGAGGTCCACGGGTAGCTCTATTTCCTGCTACATTTTAGCAGAGTTTTGGAAAGAAAAATGCTCCAAAGCAGACAGTTTCGCCAGGCTCTGTCCTCAGGCAATCCATATTAACGCTCTTTCAAAGCTATAACTGATTTAAAATACACGGATAAAATGCTGACCTACAAGCACAGATTATTTGTGACCAGGTCTGCCAACAGAACAAGCCTGTGAATGGGCCCTTTCCTGTTCTGATTTATAGATGATGTTAATGCATGTGTTTGATCATTAGCTTGGTGCTAGCATCCTAGCTAACAGTTACTTTGAATTGGAGCTGAAGAGAGTGTTAACCTGTTAATGAGGTCTGATGGTGGAATTACGTATTTGTGTCACTTTTTATCCCCTTTTGCACACTCTTCAGCCTATTTTTGCCACTTTTATCTTTTCATCAGTTTTACCCAATTTCTCCCATTTTTGCCACTTTCAACAATTGTCTACTTTTAAATCGTATTTCACCAACTTTTACTCACATTTTTACATCTTTTTAACATCTGTTAAGCCATTTTAGCCTATTTTAAACCCTTTTGACCACTTTTTCTGCCCGATTTTTCCACTTTTAGCCAATTTTTGCCTCCCACTGTTTCCTATGTTGACCTACTTTGCCAATATTTAACTTTTTCACCTCTCTTTACACCTACTTGAGTCCGTTTTAACCAAATATCGCTTTGTTCTGCTAAATATTGCTACTTTAAACCCAGGTTTGCATCTTGAAGCCCTTTTCACCTCTTTTGATGCAAGGTTTTCCCACTTTCCATCTTTTTGCCACTGCCGATCAACATATGTCTTTTTAATCTTTTTTTTTTTACTCACATTTTTACCTCTTTATATCCAATTCATGTCTCATGGAACCCATTCTGCTTCCTCATAATCCCACTTTACCGCTACTTTTCTTGACATTTCGCAACTGTTAACCCATTTTTACCCACGCTGGTGAAATCGGCAGGGAGTTTTGTAAAGGGTTCCCTATCTTTGTTTGTTTGTTTGTATGTGTACAAGATAACTCGAGAACGGAAAGTCGGATCTTCACCAAACTTTCAGGGAATATTGGGATAGTGACAGAGAAGAATTGATCAGATTTTGGTGATGATCCACGCACCCGTTCGGTTTTTCTCAGTAATACCATAGTAATCAATGGGAGCGTGAGTTCCTCGCGGCGCTGCTTAGGCGTGGGTCTGCCGCCTCAGACGGCCATTCTAGTTGCCAATGTAAACCCTTTCTACCATTTTTATTTCAGATTTTGCCACTTTTAACCAATTTCTGCTTGTTTTAACCTATTGTTTTGTGTGTTGACCTTTTTTGCCACTATTAAACCATTTTTACCCCTTTTCACACCCTTTTTTGCCCAATTTGACCACATTTTACTGTTTGTTATGCTGATTTTTGTCACTTTAGTCCTTTGTTTGCATCTTGAACTCCTATTCACCACGTTTGATGCCAGTTTTTGCCACTTTCCACCTATTTTTGCCTCTTCTAACCAATATATGCCTCTTTTAATTGATTTTGCCACTTTTAAAATCCCATATCACCACCTTTTCCACTACTTTTAACCCATTTAAATTTAGTTTAAAGAAAAGGGGCTTACATTTATAAGATGATATATATACTGCTGCAAATTAACATGTAAAAACATTAATTGTTCTGATAAGAGTGGTTGTTATTCAGGTTAAAAATGATATCCCAGCTCAGGTTTACAATGGACCAGGATTCTTCTGACCTCTATGGGCCCCAGATTTGGCGGAGCCCCAGGCAGCTTTCCTTTATGATCCCTTACAGGCGGCCTTGTTTGTGACTCAGGATTATTTATTTAATAAGTGTTTATCTCAGGGGGAAGTGTCAGAAATCCCAGCTATTTAGAGAGCCTTTCCTCTAAGGTCACACCGTCCGTCAGCTGGTAAATGTTCTCATGTGAACACAGAGTTTGTGTTTCTGCAGCAATGGAAGAAACTGGTCCATGACTCAGACCAGATAAACTCAACTATAGGTGTGAGACGCTCTTAAAGATCAGCGATATAAAGAGCAGAAACAGACCAGTGAGCGTAAACATGTTTTATGTGACGTTACTCTTAAACCCTGAAATTCTGATAAAATCATCCGTCCGTTCCTCCAGATGTCTCTGCCATCTTTACTTTTTGAGTTTCACTCTCACTTTGACTCAGTTTCTAGAAATCATGTGACAGAGTGTTTGTGAGTCTGCAGGGTTTATCTCTGCACGCAGACGTGTGACCACGCCCGATGTGTCACGGTTGCAGCAGCTTCTGTTCTCACTGGAGGAGGATGATGACATCGTGGCGTCATGGCTCTAAGGTGTTTCAGGCTCAGATGGATAGAGGGAGGTTTCCTCACACATCTTTCCTCAGCTACTCACTTCCTTTCCTACATCCTCATATCCTTTCCTACATCCTCATTTAGTCCCCTTCACACCTTCATCTTACCTCATCCTGTCTCCTGCACCCTTGTTTCCTTTTCCTTCCTGCTTGTTTTTCCCAGCATTTGAACTTTTTCCAACATCCTTTCGACTTATGTGTCTTTCGTAATTGCTCTTCTCCTTTTCTCCTGCTTCCTTCTTTCCTTCCCTAAACCCTTGTTTGTTTTCCTTCAAACCTCCACCTCTCTGTAACTGTTTCTGGTTTTGTATCTGTCCCCCTTTTTTTTTTTTTTTTACCTATATTTGGTCATTCTGAGCATCCGTATCCTCTGCTTGACGTCCTCATTCCCTTTCATACCATCTTCTTCACATTGTCTTCATCTCTAACTGTGTACCTATCCACACTTCACACCTTTTATGTTATTCATTCTTTTATAAAGGTATATTTGCAGGTTTTTGAAAAGGACAGGGCAGTGAGTGTCAAAGGAAATCAGGAGGAGACCCGAGGAAATGAAATGCAGAAAAGGAGCCACTGGTTGGGTTCAAACTTGTGCTGCTCGTTTAGAAAATCAGTTTTTCATACAGGGGTCGTGACCTCAGTTTACTGTGTCACTATATTTAGTATTCTTCCCTTTGCTTATCTCTTTTTGTTCTTTATAACAGCCTCTTCCCTCACAGATATCTCTTATTTCCTTCCTTCATCCTTTCTCCTGTTTAACCCCTTGTGTCCTTTTGTCCCTTCATACCTCCTACCTTCTTCCGTTACTAAAATATCTTCACAAATCTTCCATTCTTAACTCATCATTGCACTCTGAATGATTGACTGACTGGCCACTCTTAGCCCAAATCATTGTCATATTCTTATTCTAAAGGCAATACTTCATCCGCTCCCCGTCATACATGTGTGATTTTATCCATGTGAAAAGTGCTGGAAGCCACAGACTCCATTTTGTGACTCAATTGCAGGATTTACTTTTGCAGTCAGTTCCTTTAGTCTGTCTTGAAACAGGTTAAATTAGTTTCAGATATGTTGGTCCTGCAGGAAGAAACCTCTGCAGTAGGTTGTGTCTGCACTGTAAGACCAAACTGTTGAAGGCTGTTAAAAATGGTCTTCTCTTAAAAATCCTAAACACTTACTTCAGCTCTTTTTATTACGAGTTGACTCCTGCACCTGCGATTGTTCTAAAAGTCAGAAGAAGTACTTTTTCCTGCCGACCTCTATGGAAAAAGTCACAGTATCAAAGAGATGTGAATAAAAGAACTACTCTGACACTAAATAGATGTTAGTGATGTTACAGTACATCCAGAAAGGATTCAGAGCTTTAAGATTCCCACATTTTGGGAGATATGACAAAGTGATAAGTATATATTTTGTTTGGTTTATATATACAGTGCTTAACAAATTTATTAGACCACCCTAACCCTAACCAAAGTGAGGTTTATGCCACAGCTGCCCTAGATTAACAGCATTGGTAATTACCAGAATCATTTTTTATGTTTCTGCAATGGTTAATACACCAATATGTAGAAGCTCTTTAACCCAAATCATATTTTTAATGCTAAAATATCATTATTATTGTTATCCATGAATTTTCTAATTTACTGATTTACAAAAAAATTAAAAAATAGTAAAGCACATTAATATTTCGTGATTAATATGTCAAATTATAGTTATTTACTTGCATTCCTGAAGAGAAAAATAAGTTTTAGTGGTTGAATGTTATGCTTGATTCATTTGGGACTTCTCAGAGAAGCCCAGTGAGCCGGCTCAAATTTGGGTTTAAAAAGATGCATTCAGTTTGAAATTCCTCATTCCTGTTCAAAATAGTAAAATGTGGAGAGCTCACTGAAAATGAAAGAGTCCGTATTAAAGCACTTCATGATGCTGGATGGTCTCTGGGACAAATATGACAGGTGGTCTAATAAACTTGTTAAGCACTGTTTATTTTTTTCTGTCTTTCTTCGTCTAAAAGGCATTTTCCTTTCCATTCTTTCTTTCCTTTCTATCCCTTTTCTGTAACTTCTATTTACTAAAAGTCTTTCTCCTCCCTCTCTCCTCCTCAGTCAAACTCATCCTCCCCTTTTGGCCCAACATTTTCCTCCTTTACTCATATTCTTCCCCATCTCCCTACATAATTCCTCCTTTTCTCCCTCATCCCTCCCCTTATTAATGCCTCACCAATTTAATCTCTTACATTTTTGACTTCTTTTCCTTTTACTTTTCTTAATCTCAATCTCCTTAATTTCTCTCCACTCGCCTCCTTTCCTTTCAAACCTTCATCCTCCCTCATTTCCCTCCTTATCTCCTTCTATTCTCCCTTCCTGCTGCTGTTTCACTATCTCACCCCAACTTTAACAGGAGTTGCTAAATCTGCAGCCTTTATTCCAGCCTTCACTCACACTCAGTCTGCTCCAAAGAAGTACCAATTTGTAATTTCGCCTAGGGTGCCAAAATTGCTAGAACCAGCCCGGTTCACGGGAACACGCATTTTAAGACTGAGGTTTAAGATTGAGGGTTAAGGGGAGAATTGGGATTCAGCCTTCATCTTCCTCAAAGTTGAGATTTTCCTGGGGCTCCCTTGGTATTGAGGGTTATCACTCAAAGAAAGATGGCGGCGAATGCAGGGAAGAAATCGAGATACAAATGTAATTTCTTCGCTAATAGAGATCTAAAAATTACGAAAAACACCAATATCTTATTTTAATGTTATTTTATGGATTATTTGCCTTTTTGTAGTGTAACATTTACTTTATTTTATGATCATAAGCTTACGAGTTTACGAGTTACAGCTGGTGTTTGGCGTTAGCTAACGGACGTGTTATACGGTGACTTTCAGCTGAATATGTCCGTGGTTGTGGTGTTTATACGTGTTATTTGGTTGAATATTAACACGTTCTTATTCTTATTCTTCCTCTGAATAGACAGACTATGCAGTTTTGGCACATTACTGCCCTCTACAGTCAATAGTCACAGTTACAATCTTAACTGCTATTAAGGGGTGTCCCATTTCTAAGTCACGAGATGGCCCTTACACTTGGTTTGGAGGGGCGAGCTGAGGCCCCGTCCCCACAGGAACGAATTCAGGTGCATACGCAAAAGTTTTTTGTTGTATCGGCGCTTCATCCACACGGAAACAGTGTTTCGGGTGACTGTAAGTGATACTTTTTGAAAACGGGTCCCAGAGTGCATAAATCCATAAACGACTATGTTTCATCTCTGTGTGGACGGCTATCCACATCTTTCTTGAAATGATTACGTCACACATAGCGTAGCTCTCTTAAGGCACCTGCACGGGTCCGGCCAAAACAAAACTGTATACAGTACAAAACCTTTATATGCATGCTCCGTAATTTTCTTCTCTCTTTTGGTGCATATCTGGGGCAGCGTTACAGCGCCACTTACAGTCTTGGCATATGCATTACATAGTTTTACCTTGTTTTCAGTGGTTCCGTGTTAGCACTAATATTTCCTGAAATGATTCCGTCTTTAGGGAAAACTTTTTCAAAATGAAACAGCAATATATCATTTTCGTCTCCATGTGGACAGGGCCTAAGACTGAGGGTTAAGCTTGTGGGTAAGATTGAGGGTTAAGGGGAAAATTGGGATTCAGTCTTAGTGCACACTGACACTAGGCCATCCGTACCGTATTCTAACCGTGCTGAAGCCCATTTGACCCCCTCCCCTGTCCCCCCTTTGGCCGGCACTCACACTGCTCAACGCATCCAGGCCTGGGCATTACATGAAGCATCCACCGTTGATGACTCAGTATGCACAAGTGTTTTTAAGGCTGTAGTTACAGATTTATATGATATCTGATCTGACACTAGAATTATTTCCCCTGACCTGGAATCAGCTACATTAACTATACAGAGCCAAATGAGGAGAGAGAGAATAGGCGGTTCATATCGGGGAGTTATCGCTCACAGCATATAACCTGGAGCCTGATCAGAGTTCCAAGCACTTCTGCTGAATGAAACCTGGACTTTTTAACTCATATGAGCCCCTACAGTCATTCCTCTGCATGTCCATACTATCTGAATCTCCTTGGCATTCTTTTATGCGCCACTAACTGTGCCTTTTCTCAGCGTAATCCTGGATGCCTGATAGCTCTTGTGTGTCCAGAGCAGGATTCAATGTTCACTTACAAGTTTTTTTTACCGTGACAAGAGCAATTTTAACCATCTGATGAGAGCTGGAGGTGAAAACGCCTCAGGATTTATAAATGATGCGTCGTTCAAACGTCAGCGATCAAGATCCCACTTTCACTTCTTAGTGACATGAAATAGAATTAGAGGTAAGTTATTTCAGTGGATGATAGTTTGGCATTATAACTTTTTAATAAGAGAGGTTAAATTAGCCGTGTGATTAACCCCGGCACACATTTGTCTGCGTATTTGGCACTCTCCTTTATGCATGGAGGATGAAATGTATGTGTTATCCTGTGAGCTGCTGTTTGTGACTAAAACAAAGGAAGAAGTTTTATTTTACAAACCAAAATCCTCTCACAGTCATTAAAGCCTGACTTTGCCAGAAACTGGTCAGAAATGTGGACTGGACTGGGATCCTGCTGTCTCTAGCGTGCAGCTGCTGCCTGGTGGGCTCTCTGAGGCGGGTCCTCTTGTTACTTCATGTTACGTCACATTCCCATGCTTGTGCTCCTTCATTTGCATCCGTGCCGTGCCTAGGCCCACCTTGTCCATCCGTGCCAGGGTTGCGAAGCGTGCCGCACTGAAGCATGGAACGATTGCACTCACACTGGTCAAACGTACCAGACTTTAGGCTGAAAGAGCTTCCACAGTTGTGCGCACTGCGCACAGTTTCCTGTGAAATTTCCGTGAAATTCTACATTTCCCACAATCCGTTGTTTACATTTTTCTGTCATGGTGTCCTACACTGATGAAGCCTGCTGGCTTTGCAAAGCAATAAAATTAAGAGATGGTGGTATGTACGGCCATTAAATGCCATAGGAGGCGAGGAAGGGGAGTATGCCTGGTTGGTGAAGGACATACGAAGTACTGACGTGGAAAAACGTTTTCAATATTTCCGAATGACACATAAAAAGTTCGATGATCTAATTGGGCGCCTAGCCCCACTCCTTCTCCACTCTGGGAGTCACCACTCACCCCGTCAACACTGCACAGAGGAACAAAATGCAGGTCGGTGTCACATTTGTCACAAGCAGTGTTTTGTGTAACACCAGTATGCGGAGCGGAGTCCGCATGGTCATAAAATTTGAGTTTTGCACTCACGGGCGTTGCGGACGTCCGCTTTGAGTCCATGCGGACCTCCGTGGAGTCCGTTCCGCGTATGTTCTGCCAGAGTATGTTTGGGCCTTTAGACTAACAAAAATAGATCTGTGATGACTAAAACTGACAAAAACTCAGTTTAGTTTTCGTCAAGATGACTAAAAGTATGTAAATGTAAGCAAGCACAGGACGTGCAGAGGTTGCAGAATAAAAACATTACCACCCTTCAGGCTCACCTGAGGAGAAATTTCCGGAATATTCCTTGCTGCATTCACACATCTGCTCACCTCAGCTCTTCACAGGAATAATGGGGGACAGAAAGGCACACATCCAGATATTTAGGATGAATAATGGCCATTTGATGATCTTGGAATGAAAACTCAGAGCTGTGTCTCAGGATCTATGTGTTAAGCTGTAGTTTATTGAATGTTTGGTCATATATTCTGTATTTGGATGGTTTTTACCAGTCCACTGTGGTTAAAATGACCAAATAAAGCTGCATGTTTAAACATCTGAGCATTAAACGGCCCTGCTCTGATATCAGCGCACAGACGAAGGTGTTGTTCTGAATAAAGCTCGCCCATCTGTCGTATCAGCAAACACACTCAACTTAAAATTCCTGCAGAGAAGAATCAACTGCCAGCCGGCTCGCCTGCAGCCAAAACAGACTGAACAACAGTTTAACCCCCTCCCCCTCCTCCACCACCATCACCAACCCACCACCACCCACAGCAGCAGCTCCACCGCTGGCTGTGCCCATGGCCTCATTCCTGCAGCCTCAACAAGCCCCCCCCCCCGCCTCTCGATCGGACCCCTGCTGCTCTCAGAGATAAGAGCCGAGGCCTCCGTCTGCTGCAGAAGCACACAGCAGTTATTAAAGGAGCATTTACACAAGTTTATCACTGCATGAGTGTCAGAGCAGCTGACTGAGAGCTACATGCTTCATCTGGACTCCTGAAGCTCCTAAAGGTCCAGACAGAGAGAGGGTTGAGGAAGTAGGGGTGTCTCCACGAGCTAAATGGTCCATTTTCTCATCTGTGGATAAACCAACTCATCAAGCAGATTCCTTTCAATATAACAGGATTTGATCCATCCTTTTCCTCATTAGAGGTGCAGAAATACTTCCTGTTTCAGCTTGAGTTCATGTTTGAGTCCTCACATCTTAGTCTTTACTTTTAGTCCTAGCATTTATTTTCTTGCTTAAATCTGGTACCAGACCATGGTAGTGTGTTCTCTGCACCCTGCTAAACCTGGGGTCTCTGCTTTCTGCTGCTGAGAGGCAGAATAGATACAGATGCATTGTTTTTACAAATTTACCCACAGTGGAGAAATATCACAGATTTTGAATGTCTGACAAAAACTACATTACATTTTAGTCTAGTTTTAGTCATCTTGACAAAAACTAAACTTACTTTTGGTCAGTTTAAATCATCACAGATCTGTTTTTGTTAGTCTTAGTCTAGTTTTTATCATGGAAAAAAAGGCTGTCAATGAACATTTTCAGTCATAGTATTAGTTGATAAAATTACCACTGATTCAGAGATCAGAACTAGGGCTGAATGATTTGCAAAAATAATCTAATTGCATTTTTTTCTCATTTATTTTCTGTACCACTCTTTACCATCCCGTTGGGGGTGGGGGGTTAGAGGCGGGGTACATCCTGGACTGGATGCTAGTTAATCACAGGGCTGACATATACGAAATGCAATTTTTCCCAAATACTGCAATTGCGATTTAATGTGCAATTAGATTGTGGTTCCTTGTCTTATTTATTTTTCAACAAATACAAGCAATAAATCATTCTATTTTATAACATTAGATTGAATTTACTAGAGCAGAATGATTGAAAATATCTAATTATGGTTATTATGGCTCATATTACAAATTTAATCAGTTGCTGTATTGAAGGAAATGATTAATTTTATGTTGTTCTTGCTACGATTTAGAAAACACAAACAAGAAAAGCAGGGTTTTTTAAGAGTACCTGGATGCATCTGAGGACCTCCACTTCACACCGCATGTCAGAAAATCACCACCATATCTCGCCTTCTAATACCAGACGTCACTTGAACTGAACGCCTTCTTTGTTGTTTTCTCAGTTTGTCGCTGCCGTGTTGTTAGAGGCAAGTCCTCCAAGTAAGGAAATACAAGTAGACAAAAAATATGTGAGTTTTCAGCTTAACAAGCACAGCGATAATGTCACGTTTATTTTAATGAATCGATTAATGATCCAAATTCAAGTATCACTGAGCACAGACATAATATACAATGAGAGACTGGCTGACTGGATGCCAACGTTGCCGCCGTGCTGCCAGAGGCAAGTCGCTACATCATTCAATACAGTAGATAAGGATTGTGCAACTTTTCGGAATAAAAAGCTCAAACAACGAGATTGCGTGGATCTGAATTAAACCTTGATAATAAATGATGCATGTTAAAACAATAACTGACAGTGAAACATAAAAGCAGAATCTGCTTTCTTGTATTTTCTCAGTGTATGAAAAGATGTACTCCATGATTTAAAATAAAATTATTTAATATATAATAGAGTTTCATATATGTATAGATATTTTTTATTTTGTATTCATATATTTATATTAGGGCAGGGGAATTAATCGCAAATTAGATTAAATCACAGTATGGCCCATTGCGATTTTCAAATCGCAGAGGGTGCAATATTTCTTTAACCTGAAATACTAGTTTTAAAATGGGTTTTTTTTGCAGCAGAGATGTTACGTATCACATATCATGCAATCATTTAAGTGCCATTTTTTTCGAATAGTCTGCAAAAAATCCTTTTTCTTCATTTTTGTATGTTTTTCTTAATGAATATGGGAATAACATAAAAATGATCACTCCTTTCAAAAGAAGAATTCATATCCGATTTGCAATACCATCGAAATCATCACACTAAGTTATTTTTTCAAAACTGTTCAGCCCTTCTTTGATATTGTGCTGGTTTTAATTTAGAATGATTTAATGCTTGGAAAATATATGAGGGACTTCAGAAATAATCACATATCAAATCGCAATATTCACGAAAAAAATCGCAATGAGATTATTTTCCCAAATCGTTCAGCCCTACTTCATATATACATACTGATCTGATCGTTTGAGTTTTTAATTCCAAAAACGTACACAGTCCTTGTCTGCTGTATTGAATGACACAGTGGACTTACCTCTGGCAACATGGCGGCGACATCGGCGTCCAGCCAGCCAGCCAATCTCCCGTCACATACTATGTCTGTGCTAAGTGAAACTTGAATTTGGATAAAATCTTATCTTATTCTTCATTAATCTTATATAATCACTGTGCTCCTTAGTCTGAAAAGTCACATATTTTACGTCTACTTGTATTTCCTTATGTGGTGGACTTTCCTCTATTGATGTGGCGGCAATGCACAAAGAAAAAACGAAGAAGACGTTCAGTTCAAGTGAATTCTGGTATTAGAAGACGAGATATGGCAGTGCACTTCTGACTTCCAGTATGAAGTGGAGGTCCTCAGTTGCATCAAGGTCCCTCTCCAATTTTTGTAAATTCTCTTAAAGTACTTGAATGTTTGAATAATGTGTATAAAATCTCTGCAGCAAAAAAACTGGTGATTGGACACATTTAAAGAAATATTGGTACTTCTGAGGTTGGTACGTTGCAGAAGGCCGTAGTGTGATTTAATCTAATTTTCCGTTTATTGCCCAGCCCTAATCAGAACTAACATGATATTAAATCAATAATCAACGGTAAGATCAGACTGACGACCGGTGGTCAGAATAAACCATCAGCACTTTTTCAGAAATCAGGGCCGATGCCGATACAAATATCTAAAATAGTAGCGTAGTAGATAAAACACAGATGTCCTTTAAAAGACTTTTTTGTGTAACAAACAAAACTGACATTTTCTCCTGTGATCGACCATTAAAACAGATCAGAGTTTATCCAAAGGGTCATATCTTCTGCCTGATCATACACCTCCTCTCTGAATCAGCTGCTAGGTGTGCTGAATGCCAACTTTAACACGTCATAACGGATAAACTTCCTCTAATGACATCAGTTTGTGCCCACGTTATTCACCAACAGATGATGTTTATTAAAAGGACCTGTATCGATGTCAAACCGATGAATCTGTGCAGTCTCTTAGCTGCAAATAATTCATTAAGCCTTTTTTTTAAATATCAGCTCATTATCAAATTAATTCCTTCAGTGGTAACTGTTGCAGTGGTATAGTACTAGTATACTTTAGTATACTGTATCCCACTGTTTACAGGGGAAAAGAGAATGAGAGAGGAGGGAGGGCATGCAATTGGGCAGCACAGTGAAGGATGTCTTTGTTTATCCTCCAGCCTTTTCTCCTCCTGCTGCAGTGATCAGCCATCACATAGTCCTTCCCAGTGGGCCAATCAGAGGGCTTGTAGTTACATTTTGAGGAAGTGTACGTCAGTTAGGGTTGTTGCCTTACAGTGAAAGGATTCCTGATTTGTACCTGGATAGACATGATGCATGATTGTTCAACTGAAAGCAAAAGTGAAAAAAAAATTAAATCCTGGCATGTTGGTTATTAGTTCATGTTGTTCAGATGGATGGATGCATAGATAGATGGATGGATAGTCATGGGCTGTGCAGACTTACATCCTAAGCTCCAGCACAGCTTTGACTCAGGGGCATAAATCAGATTTTAATAAATGCATGAGAACCATAAACAAGTCTATTAACAAAAACCAAACATCGTCTTTCAGGCTTTCTCTTTCAACCCTACCTCCATCATCTCTTCTCTAGCTGCAGGACTGTAATCAAGGACAAAGAGTGGTGAGGATGCCGTGACCTGAAGTCATTTATGGCTGACTGCTGACTCCACCTGAAGCCCTGAAAATCTGCCTACTGCTTCTAGAGGTTATCAGATGATAGATCATGGATGAACCTCCAAACAGGATGAATCAGAGCATCACCCAACCTCATGAACGTCCTACTGTTCTACTCCTGCTTCTATTTGTGCAGCAGTGAGGTCTCAGAGGAGTAAAGTTTCTATTGTATAACATGAGTGAAGATGACTCATGTGTCCAGAAATAGAGGGAGAGCCCACGCAGCGCTGAGACGGTCAGGGAACGCACGAGTACACGATGCACCAAAAACAAACTCTGAACCCCTGATGATCCAATCTCTGAGATTAAAGACCTTAAAACATCGGAGTTAAGGGAGACAACGACGTTAAAACTTAGTATGAATGCATACACACGTGTTCAGAACAAGAAAACGCTTTGGATCAGTGTAAACAAAAGAGAGTTGATGTTTAAATCGACAGAAATGGTAGGAAAGAAAGTTAAAGTACCTCAAATCCATCTGCAAACACATCCACAGTGGAAGTACTTTGAACATCTTACAACATGTTTGTTTGGAAGTAAAATCCTCGGTATGAAGAGAATCAAAAGCAGCACAGTCATCTGTCACAAACACTGCAGGCTCTTTCTAGCTCCCACAGGACTGTAAAGCCATTATTCCCCGCTACAGTAGGTTCAATAGGACAGAGTCATCAGTTAGCCGGCCTCTGTCACGTTACAGTGCCTCCCTGAAGTCCCATCAATAATCAATACTTTAGATTTTTAAAGCGCTTTGGTTTAAAATGACAGTCTGCATTATCCCAATCATTAATCCAAAAGTACCAGAACTTAACCCTCAGAATCCCAGGCAAGTTTGCATGCAAAAACTGATGTTAACCCCTTTAAAAAACCATGAAATTATTAGGGGTGTGTATTGGCAAGAATCTGGCGATACGATACGTATCGCGATACAGGGGTGGCAATATCGGTATATTGGGATATATTGTGATACTATGAGCAAGGTGATATATTGCCGTATTTTTGTAATTTTACATGTACAGTGCTTAACAAATTTATTAGACCACCTGTCATATTTGTCTCAGAGACCATCCAGCATCATGAAGTGCTTTAATGCGGACTCTTTCATTTTCAGTGAGCTCTCCACGTTTTACCATTTTGAACAGGAATGAGGAATTTCAAACTGAATTCACCCAAATTTGAGCCGGCTCACTGGGCTTCTCTGAGAAGTCAGAAATGAATCGAGCATAACATTCAACCACTAAAACTCAGTTTTCTCTTCAGGAATGCAAGTAAATAACTATAATTTGACAAATTAATCAAGAAATATTAATATGCTTTTCTTTTTTCATTTTTTTTGTAAATCAGTAAATTAGAAAATTCATGGATAACAATAATAATGATATTTTAGCATTAAAAATATAATTTGGGTTAAAGAGCTTCTACATATTGGTGTATTAACCATTGCAGAAACATAAAAAATGATTTTGGTAATTACCAATGCTGTTAATCTAGGGCAGCTGTGGCATAAACCTTACTTTGGTTAGGGTTAGGGAGGTCTAATAAATTTGTTAAGCACTGAATATATATATATATATATATATATATATATATATATATATATATATAGGTATGTATATGTGTGTGTGTGTATTATTTATAAATATGTAATTGTAAGTTAATATGGAATATAACAAAACAAAATTAAGCTATTAATAAAAATGCTTTAAAATTATATGTATAGTATATAAATATAAAATATATGATGTATTACAAAATATATGGTCTTGCATCATCTAGAGTTTTAACTTTGTTGCTGTAATTAATTAAAATGCTTTCAAGAATTAAAAAAAAAAGAAAAATAAATCAATATAGAGTAAATGTACTAAAATCTTTTATATTTCATGGTACATCAGCTTTTATGTTTTCACTAAATGGCAAGATGCTTGTGGAGGAAGACTGATCCTCATGTCCAGCTTTAAGGACTGATGGACTTGGTTGTGAGGAGGGCATGACGTGACAGGCCAGTGTTTTTTATCATATTACGGAAGCCGTCATTCTTAGGACACTATGACGGCGCAGGTCCTTACAAAAAAACAAAGTATTGACTGGGGAATTATTTCACTCTGCCGTGGCATATCTTACAAATGACTTGACTCCTGTATAAGTCTGTGCCGTCTTTACTGGTTTGGAAGCCAAAATACGTCCACATATCCGCTATGAATGCAGCAGAAGCTGCTCTGCTGGGTAGGAATGAGCAAACTCGCTTAGACTGGAAGTCTCGCGTGATCTCATTGTCTCGAAGAGGGAAGAGTCAACTGCTTGCTGCCAGCTGGTGGTACCTGCCGCCAACTAGCAGTCAGGGGGTGAAATTACACCACAAACTACCAAACTAATTATTCATTGAACAAATATTGATACAGTATTGTGGGATGAAATATTGCGATATATCATTGTATTGATATTTTCTAACACCCCTAGGAATAATAGACATATATTTTCTCAGGCCAACTTGGACTGTTGTTATTTGTGTGCTGCAAAGATGTCAGATAAATGTATTAAAAATTACCATAAAGATATCGTAAAAAACAAAACATAGTTCTCATAGTTGATTCTCATAGAACTTTATCACACCCAGATCAACAATGAATGAGTCTTTTCACATCTGCATTTAGCTCCTACTGGCCTCGTCTATCAGGAGAGGAACAAACACAACAGAAACTATCTTTGCACACATGTGTGCATTCCGTTAAATCCCTGAGTTTACATAATCAAAAAATGCGCCCTGAACTTGTAATTCCAACTTGTAAAGTCAGAGCAATCCCAGTTACCTTCAGTTACAAGCTCTTAACAAATGGAACCCATTCACCTCTGGATTCCCAGTTCTGACTTCCAAGATAAATGGAATGCAGCATAACTATCTTGTCTGTTTTTGGCTGGCCCTGATTGGTTAGTACCACTAGTGAAACAATAGAAGAATTTGAAGCATCGCGATTGGCTGACAGGATAACAGGAAGTGTTGTTTTTTACTTCCTGTGTCAAATTTGTGGACTGATGGCAACACTGCTAAGTCTTCATCACAAAAAAATATAAATAGTCATAATCATGAGTCAGCAATGTGGATTAGATCTAAATAAACACTGAACTTTGCACCAGGATTAGAATATTCTGGGAGGGATAGAAACACCAGGAGTCGTCTGTAGGTCTGCTTCAGATCACAATTTACTCCACAGAGATCTGTCTCATGGTTCCTGAGATACTGTACCAAACACATTTGCTACTGCTTGGGATTGCTGAGGGTTAAAAACAATTTCAGCTCTTCAACCATGCACTAACCAAATGCTGCAGTGAATAAAAGTGTAAGAGAAATGGTGGTCTGCTTAGGTTCAAAGGTCACCAAATACTGCCATCTCTAGAGTCCCATTGGCATCTAAAGTGAACATCCAGGAATCAGAGGAGGAGACACTGAGATAAAATGTGTTAGTTCTTAAATGCATGTAAGCATGTCAAGGTCAGATCAGAGCAAAGATCTGCAGCAAAGCAACAATTACAGCTGTCTTAACTGAGCCGTCACCGATTTAGCCGTCTGATGACATTTCCTGAAATCATCTCAGTGAGTCGCAGACAGCAGAATGTTGCAAGCAGATAAATGTGAAATAGTAAATAAAATTCCATTTTAAAAGCCTATAAAAGCCAACAATTATTTGTTCAACTACAATAATCCTATTTATGCTGTGAATTTTGCAAATGTCCAACTCCCCCTCAGCTGTCCACGTTAGCAGGACACGTGGTGCTATACGGGCTGATACTTGAGAAATTCATGATTTAATTTTGCTGTGGAAAATTAAACATTCTCAGCAGATATCTTCCTTATAAAAAGACTGAGCTAGTGAAGTGTTTTTTGTGTTTATATGTTCCGTGAACTTTTGCTGCCACACTAACCCCAAATTTCCATATACAGCGTGCGCGCCGTGGCGCGCTGCGGCACGCCGGCAAATTGAACTGCACAACACTTCGCTCCCTCTCTAGTCTATCAGAGCATTTCCATAGCCGGCGCTCTAGACCGGCAGTGGCACGTGCCTGGAGCGCCACTCCGCTCCGCTTCGTTTCAGATACGCTACAGGTCTATTTCAGCGCCGGCCGCTGCCAAACCTCGTAAAATCACCGTTGTTCACAAAGCACCAACCATGGAAGTCACAAGCGTAGAACATCCGGTTCTTTCAAAATAAAACACAATGCACGGGATCTCGATCGTAAATCATCACTTCATCAACATTATGTCTCATCCTGCAGCGAGAACAAAGGGTCACCGAGAGGTCAGTGGGTCACAGAGCTACAATGGCGTCATTGATGAGGAAAAGTTAACTTTTGGGGACATTTAGCCAAAGAATTTTGCATAAAACCACAGATCCTTTAAGGGAACATTTACCTTTTAACTTCCTAATGTGCTCACTCAATAGAGGAAGCTATAATATCATGGACTTATACTGGAAAGGATGATAAATTAACCCCAAAAGGTAAAATAGTCCTGATTACATGCTATTCCTGCGTGAACTCGCAGTTCTCCCGTGATCTCTTCCTGCTGATCAGGGCTGCGTGCCACTGCGCTGTGCTCTAGACTCGCTTCCAGTGGGCTAGGTCGCTCGCCTTTCGGTAGGAGCAAACCTGCGGCGCTTCAGTGCACGGCGCGCACGCTGTATATGGAAATTCGGGGTAAGATGATGATGATATAAATGATATTTATTATCATGACGACAAAAACACTAAAAAAAATACATAAATCACTTTAAACTGAGTGACTGCAAATGATGCATCGTCTCCTTCAGTCACAGCGGTGTGAGCTGGTCAGCTTTAAGAATGTTGCAGAGCGCCACCTTAGAAGCAGCTGAAAGTTTTCACCTGTTTTGTTGTGAATCTTTAGTCTGAACTAAAATTGGACCAAATTATAGGATCAACACACCTAGATAACATGGTTGAAGATTGATTTACTCCTCGATGTTTAAACTCAACTAGATGTTCTGAGCATGCTCACAGCCTCCGGGCTTTGACCTAGAAGTCAAACAGCAGAAATGCTAAACACAGCAGAAGCTGAGTTGTTGCTGACCTTTGGATACCAGCATAAGCTTTGAGGGATCATGTGCATCATATTTGCATCAAGAGTGAAGAATATACGGCAAGTAAGAAATACACAACCCCAGGGTGCAGGTCGCCTGGTGGTCAGGTCTTGCCTCATGCACACGGGTGGAACAGGTTCAAGTCCAGCCTGCAGGCCCGAACATCTCACCCCCAATTCTATCGACTATCCTATCAACTATCCTAAAAAATAAATCTAAAACTCCAATTGCATAAAAGTTAGGGAGCTGTGTAAAATGTAAATAAAACAAGAATGTAACGATTGTCAAATCTCATGAAGGAGCACTCTGTGACTAACTGAGTTGATTGGCAACAGATCAGTAACATGACTGGGTGTAAAAGGAGCATTTTAGAGAGGCAGAGTCTATCAGAAGTACAGATGGACAGAGGTCCATCAATCTGCAAAATAACTGCATCTAAAAATGTTCCTCAACATACCATTGCAAAGACATTGAATACCCCATTGTCTACAGTCCATAATATCATCAAAAGATTCAGAGAATCTGGAGAAATCTCTGTGAGCAAGGGACAAGGCTGAAGGGGCCCTCAGGGGCCACTGCATTAAAACAGGCATGATTCTGTTCTGGAAATCACTGCATGGGCTCAGGAACACTTTTAGAAATCATTGTCTGTCAACACAGTTGGCCGTGCCGTCCACAAATGACAGTTAAAGCTGGAGAGAAGAAGCCATATGTGAACAGGATCCAGAAACACCACCATCTTATCTGGGCAAAAGCACATTTAAAATGGACTGAGAAAAAAATGGAGAGCTGTTATTTGGTCAGATGAATCAAATTGCAAAATTCTTTAACAAAGTAGTAGTTTAAGTGGATGAAATTAGAGATAGACTATCCAGCTTGTTATGAGTCACAGTTCTAAAGCCTGCATCTCTGATGGTACGGGGTTGGATTCATACCTATAGCGTGGGCCGTTTACACATCTGGAAAGGAACTATCAACGCTGAGAAGTAGAGAGTGGTCTTAGAGCAACATCTGCTCCCATCCAGACAACGTCTCTGTCAGGGAAGGCCTTGATCATTTCAGCAAGACAATGCTAAACCACATACCACATCCATCACAACAGCATGGCTTCACAGGAGAAGAGTCTGGGTCCTGAACTGGTCTGCCTGCAGTCCAGACCTTTCAACAATAGAAAACATCTGGAGCATCAGAAAAGGAAAAACCCAGCAAAGAAGACCCAGGACTGATGAGGAGCTAGAATCCTACATCTGACAAGAATGGGACAACATTTGGGTCAGGTATAGGCGCATATGCCGGTCTGGCACTTCATCTCTTGAACCTTGGTCCTGTGCTGCTCTGGTTTCCTGATGACCATCCTCCAGGCCTGCACCAGGCCCATGCCCCATCTCCCCAGGTATTCTCCCAGCTGTTCCCTCCATGACACACATCTGTCCTGAGGACCTAGATCAGCCCACCGGGTTCTTGGCACTCATTATGCGGTGAGCTGCCCAGGAAAGCGCATAAGGTAAAGATTTCCTAAGCACATCCTACTTCCTAGTTGTACTTCCTACTCCTAGGTAACATCAGCCAAAACTTGTTGGAGATATGCAGCCACATGCACAGCAAATTCTCCTTAAAAATACATTAAAAAGATCAGAATTGCAGCAAAACAGCAAAATGGTACGAAGTGTTAGCCATAAACCATAGGTGGGTGAGTCCATCTTCCATATTCTCAGATTCAGTTTAAAGACCAGACAGAACTGCTCTCTCTCCATACTAGTGAAGGAGCTCGTAGCTCCGAGGAGGGCAGCTACAAGTTGATCCGGTTTCCAACATTTTCTGAATGCCTCAGAAAAACTATTAAAAATATGAAGACAGTTTATGTCCCCAGGTTTTGTCATGTGTGGTACATTGAGTTCGTGCTTTTTTCGTAAAGGCAGAGGGCTTTGCCCCGCCCACCAAAACAGCTCTCACTTTATTTTAAGTGGGGAGCAGAGGGAGCCATGGCATGTACTGCAGCTAGTTTGTAAAGTAAAAAAGCAAAAGATGATGACAGATAGGCAGCTCAACAATGACCAATGCAAGAACTTCAAGACACAATTGTGGCTTCACCTCAAGAACGATACAGACGAGGTTATCATCTGGAATCCACACAAAGATACAGACGAGGTCAAATCAATCATAGTCTTACTATCAACCAAAAAATTCATGGTAATGAATAGATAGATAGAAAGATAGATAGACAGATAGACAGATAGATAGATAGATAGATAGATAGATAGATAGACAGACAGACAGACAGACAGACAGACAGACAGATAGATAGATAGATAGATAGATAGAAACATTTTAGACCTATTACAGGAATGATGGGGAGGATTTGAGAGTGGAGGCCGGCCGGCAGATGTTGGAGGTGGGGGGGTGGTGTTACGTAAAACCATCCTCTCCTTCTTAATCCATCCTCCATCCTGCATCCCTCCTCTCCTCTCCTCTCCTCCGCGGCATGCTCACTCTTCAGCAGCCTCTTACGTAACTTCAGACACACCACCTCAATCACATCTGAATATTTAACTGTCATGTGTTTCATGAAGGTAAAGAGTGAGACGCCTGCAGGATGGGGGGGGGGGCGAGGAGGAGGGGACGTGGGAGCCCTCTCTGCCCCGCAGCGGCGCACCGCAGCCCGGCGTGTCAAAGCGCTGGCTGCCCGGGACAAGGTCGACCATAATCGGGGATAGCTTGGCTAAACTCCCGCTAAAACATTCGCCTCTACACCCGCCGTATGTTTACAGTCGTCCCTACTCTTCTACTGCATTTTAGCGCCTACTTTCCACCGCAGTACCGCTTTACATCAGCGTTTATCCCTTTATAACGATGCCAGCCTGTTTTATACATAATTTAGCTCACATGCAGCCCTTCAAAGTAGACGCTAATGTAGAGAAACAGGCTGTAATATTACCCTCAGTAACAGAGATGTTCCTGTAAGTCATATGACGATCACTAAAGGTGAGATTGGCGCTTAAATGTTGAGTTAAATGTGATTATTGTGATGATATGAGGCCATGAAAGCAGAGCAGAAGCTGGCTCTTACCTGTTTGTTGTCACCAGTGTTTGTTAGAAACATCCAGCAGCTCCGTCATCAACTGTTTCTCACTGCCTCACTCCCAAATATAGTGCCACTGTGTGTGTGTGTGTGTGAGTGTGTGATAGCAGCACTGTGCCTCACTCTCTCTCTCTCTCTGCTGCTCTATCAGTCCGTCTATGCCGCTCTACCACTCTCTCTCTCTCTCTCTCTCTCTCTCTCTCTCTCTGGACCAGTCCATTCACAGCAGAGGGGGGGTTAAACATGACAGTGCAACATGTCGATGACAATGACAGTGGGTGTGTGTTAATCTCCTCTAATACCACCGGGCAAATGATAATAACCACACTCCAGTATATTAACACAAATACCTGCAGAGTCTGACCTTCAGCTGCCTCACTGTAACGATTATGAATGCTGTAAATAAACAGTTTCAGTTTAAACCACAGCAGGTGTGGAGTCAGAGGCAATATGGAATAAAACAACTGTAAGTAAGTGTTTGTGATAACTGCTGAGTCTTTCTCATCACTGAGGAGGAATTCTGGCCCACTCTTCCTCACAGAATTGTTTTAATTCAGCCACATTGGAGAGTTTTTGAACATGAGTAGCCTGTTTAAGGTCTGGTGAGGTCCAGACTTTAAATCCATAACCTTCATTTTGTTTTTTAAGCCATTCAGAGGTGGACTTGCTAGTATGTTTTGGATCTGTCTTGCTATTAACTTGAATGTGCAGCAGCTCATGAACTGATGACATTCTCCTTTAGGATTTTCTGGTAGAGAGCAGAAAGTCAGTAAAAAGTGGTCCAGATCCTGAAGAAGCAAAGCACACCATCAAGGTCCCCCATGGGGGGGGGGGGGGGGGGCTCTCTGGGGCCCATGGAGGTCAGGAAAATCATGATCCATTGAGAAGTTAAGCTGTGATAATGATATTTCATATTTAACCTGCCTAATAACCACTTCTATCAAAGCAATAACATTTTTTTACTCATTTATGCTGTAGTGCAACATAGCATATTTAAAATACATTTTTCTTTTTGTTCTGTTTGTCAAAACAGAATTTCCTTTTACTGGTAATGTAAACAACATGAATAGGAACATTAAACAGTGATGACAGA
Organism: Cheilinus undulatus; assembly: GCF_018320785.1. Lineage (NCBI taxonomy): Eukaryota > Metazoa > Chordata > Actinopteri > Labriformes > Labridae > Cheilinus > Cheilinus undulatus. Next base: position 4,150,276 of record NC_054869.1, on the reverse strand, counting down.
CTTCATAGTTAAGCTATGGTACGAATGTCAAGATACCAGAAAATAAGCTTGAGAAGGAGCTGTAATAATTTTAAGGGGGAAATTATTAAATAATTGCAGAATAATTATGAAAATTGTCAAAAATTGGTCTAAAGTGGAAAAATTTGGGTCAAGGTGACAAATAATTGACTATTAGTGGCAAAAATGGGCATTAAAACAGTGAAAAGCACTTAAAAAGATGCAAAAATGGTAAATTAGGGGCAAAAATATCCAAAAATTGCTTATGAAATGTGGTTAAAAAGTTGTGGTTAAAAATGGAAAAAACGGGTTTAAAGAGGCATAAAATTTAAGCAGAAAATATAGGTTAAGAAAGAAAAAAATAAATGGGGAAGGGTAGTTAAAAAGTGGCAAATGGGTTAAAAATGGCAAAAATGGCCAATAAAACAGTGAAAAGCACTCAAAAAGTTACAAAAATTGGTTATTAGTGTCGAAAATATATTAAAAGTGCCAAAAATGGCCAGAAATCAGCTTTGAATCGTGGATAAAAAGTGACAGAAATTGTTTAAAATGGGGAAAAAACAGGTTTAAAGAGGCCAAGAAAAAGATTGGCAGAAAATATGGGTTAAGACAGAAAAAGGGCAAAAATGTGCAATTAAATGGGGAAAGGCAGTTAGAAAGTGGCAAAATGGGTTAAAATTGGCAAAAATTGGTCTAAATTGGCAACATTTGGCTCACAGTGACAAATAATTGACTATTAGTGTCAAAAGTTGGCAGTGAAATGGTGAAAAGTTAAGTCCTAAGTTAAGTTAAGTTGCAAAAATGGGTTATGGTGGCAAAAATATGAATCAAAAGTGCCAAAATTGGCAGAAATTAGTTACAAAAGGGGTTGAAGACTAGCAAAAATACCTAAATATGGAAAAGGAGGTTAATAGAGGAAACTAGAAAAGCACCCTGAGAGCGCAAACCTCCGCCATTAGCTCTATCTCCCAATAGTGAAGAATCCTTTACAAAATCTTGGATCCATTCCCATGTGCCCCCCACCACAGCATTCGCTGATTACCCCCTCCCCAGTGGGGTGAAAACACAGTTAGGCAAAGCATTAGCTTTGCTATGGGTGGACGGTCATGGTGGAAGCATTCCCTGCTGGTGCCAACAGATGCACTGACAGTCTCACCCATGGTCTCACCGGACAACTGGAAGTCATGTCAGAGGGTGAATATTCCTCTGTTCCTCCCAGCATTGTGAGTATTCTCGCTACAATTCGCTGTCTTTCTCTCTGTTACGCTCTGACTTGTCTCCTTGACTTGGCATGCGTCTTTCAAACTCTATAAACTCAAAAACTTTGAATAGAAACACAGCCAAAATGCTGCTGGGATTGAAGTTACTCATGTCTGCCATCTCCTGGTGTAAAGTGGTATCAGCACAGACCTCTGCCATTAGCTCTATCTCCCAACAGTACAGACTCCTTTAAAAAATTCCTGAATCCAGGCAGTTATCCAGATCAATCCCAAAATGTAATCAGGTCTTCCTTATGCCATTTCTGACATTTCCTGAAAATTTCATTAAAATCTGTCCACAACTTTTTGAGTTATTTTGCTAACAAACTAACAAACCCACCCGATCACATAACGTCCTTGGCGGAGGTAAAGAAAAAAAAAGGGACAAGCAGCAAAATGGCTTAAGAATTGGCGATGGTGAAAGGCAGTTAAAAAGTGGCAAAAATGAGCATTACTGTTTATAATTTAAGATTTTTTTCTGTGAAGAAATAACAAAACCAATGTGAGTTCTTGGTCGGATCCACACAGGCATGTTTATAAAAAAGACTGTTAAAATGAAAAAGAACTGATCCATGTGGAAAAACAAAACAAAAATGTTGTAAAATGAATAAAAAGATAAATTCCCATTCAGACTACATGTTTTAAATACAGTTTTATGACCATACAGCCTTCGATTGTCAATGGTTCATTAAATTCATTACAAGATTCATAATTAGAGTTTTAGTTTTATGATTATTATAGATTGTCCCTTCTGTCACTAAATAAGGAACTCTGATTTTCCTAATTAGACTGAATGTAATGTTGGTATGAGCCATTATTCATAAGACACTGAATCTACTTCACTCTACCAGCACTGACAGAGATGTTTCAGACACTCCTGCTCCATGTTGTGCAGCTGTAGATGCAGTTTTTTCCTTGTGCCCGTGCCTGCAGGCTCACATACTCAGAGTTTAGTTTTAAATAAAAGGAGCTTCATTCATTAATCGGCGCTTTGGCCTTAATTTGACTGGAGAGCAGCTTCATTCAGAGCAGCAGGTCAGAGAGGAAACTCCATTCAGCAGCGCTCCTCTTTATCCAGGACATGTACACCGCTGGAGGCTGTTCTACCGCGGCCCTGATTACACTGCTGGATTTCTCCCTAGAGACCAGGAACCTTCAGAGGAACTAAGTGTTTCCAGGGTTTAATTAAAGTTCCAGGAACTTTGTTTTACCAGCCCAGCAGTCTGCTCAAGGGGTAGTATTCTCTGATAGGATGGAGAATTTCAGGATGAAGCATACATGCAGGTGTGTTCAGTTCTCTATTTAAGGCCTTCATGTATTTTCTGCACCCTGGTCTGCCCACAGAGTCAGCCGAACCCCTGACAAACCTAGAGACCAGCCCCTCCATAGTTGTGATTTATTGGTATCAATGCATGTGTGATAAATCAGTTGCATTGGCGGTAGCATCAGTGCTAACAGTTTCTTCATTCTGGAGCTGTGGAAAAAATAGTATTTAGTTCTGATGTTTAAATTATTAATTTTTAACATTTTAACTGTTTAATCACTTTCCCACCCATTTTTGTCATTTGTATTTGCCATTTTCAGCAATTTTACACACATTTCACCATTTTAACCCCTCAGACCCCTGTTTTTTGCTACTTTAAACTCTGTTTGCAGCTTTAAAACCCCATTTCACTACCTTTTCTGCCCATTTGGCCATTTTTGACCCTTTTTTGCCACTTCTGCATATTTCTTGTCTCTATTAACCCATGATTGCCTCTTGGAACCCTATTTTGCCACTTTTTAGTCTTATTTTCCCACCCTTTCTGCCCATTTTGCCACTTCAAAGCCACTACTTTCTGTGCCCATTTTTGTCAATTTCAACTTCATTTCATATTTACTGTGGAACAAATAAATGAATAAATGTTGTTGCTTTAATAAAAGTGATTATTCACATAAAAAACAAAATATGGTTATCAGAACTTTAACTTTACAGTGGATCATGACTCTGCTGACCTCCATGTGCCCCCCAGTCTGGCTGGGCCTTAGAAAGCTCTCTTCTTTATGGGCAGCCTTGTCTGCACTACTGACCTTATTAAGGGTTGCAGAAGGCTGGAGTTTGTCACTGGGTGAGAGGTAGAGTTCACCCTGGACTGGTCGCCAGTCAGGCACAGTAAACTCAAAAATAATTTGCTTTTCCACAGACACTGTACCCTCACTTGGGCAGTGTTGTAAACTGGATGGCAAGAGTGCACCACCAGAACACTTTCTCATGCCTCTAGGAAAAAGAAAAACTATGAAATATCTCTTTGACACGAGTATTCAGAGCCTTTGCAACAACACTGTCAATGTAGCTCAGGTTCCTCACATTTCTCTGATCTTTGCTGAGATGTTTTCTACACCTTGACTGGAGTCAGTCTGTGCTAAATTGAACGATTGGGCATGATTTGGAAAGGCACACCCCTCTCTTTGGAGGCCTCACAGCTGACAATGATATCAGAGCAAAAACCAAGCCTCGAGAACAAAGGAACTCAGTGCAAAATACATTAAAGCCAGCTTGGAGTTTGCAAAATACTCCACGTGAAAGCCAAGCGAACTCCAATCAAGGTGTACAAGCATCTCAGCAGAGATCCAGAGAAATAGAAGGAACCTGAGCTACATTTAGTGTTGTAGCAAAGGCTCTGAATACTTATTTCAACATGATATTTCAGGTTATATTTTGAATTATTTTGCAAAAAATCAATAATTTTGTGTTCACGCTGTCATCATGACTGCAGCATCAGGCTACAACATAAGATTTTGCCTGAGAGATGCTCATGGCTTGCTGTAGAAAGCATTCGGTCTGAAAGCCTAGACTCATTAACATCTTCCCTCAAATAGAAATCAGACTGTAACACGACTGAGGTTCTCAAACAGCCACAACAGGAGGGACCCAGAGGGATGTTCTAATGTTTTCATTGGATGTTTTGCTGTCTGCAGAGGCTTTAACATAAGGAGGATAGTGGCTGTGGAGTCACATCTAAGTACCTTTAATATTTCTGCCCTGTTTCTGTCCTGTTCTAGCCCTGTAAAATTTCAAAGGCTGAAGCCTTGTACCTTTTTCAGTTTTGTTTAATGTCTTAAACAAAATTAACAGTTTTTAGACCACAGTCTATAAAGTAATTGATTGCTGTGACATATTTTGTGTGATCTTTTCACATTTTGTCCACTTATAGTTTAGACTTTAAGGTCTTCTGAGTCTCATGGAGTCCATGTGATAACACTGATGGCGGTCTGAGCGTTCTGTCTGATGACTGGGTCCTCCTCTTCATCCTTGCTCCTCTCCCTCAGCAGGGGCAGATGCTCCAGCAGGAGGGAGCGGCCACCTGGGATTTCAGCCAAACAGGTCAGAGCTCGCAGGGAGAACATGATGACAGCCTTCCTCCTCTGCCTCTTCTCCTCATCCTCCTCCTCCTCCTCTTCCTCGTCTGGCTTCTTGGATATGAGGTCGAGCAGGATGGGGATGACGCCCAGCTCCACACACTGCTGCTTACCTACAGGAGAATCAGTCATTAACTGTGAGAACCTGAAGTCACATGGTGGGTTAAAGATTTAGAAAGTAATGATCAGCATTGTTGCTGGCATGTTTTGGTGTTTGCCTCTAAAACAGGAGTGTCAAACCCAAGGCCTGGGGGCCAAATTCGGCCCACGGTAAAGTTATACCCGGCCCAACAGATCATATGATATTTTTATTATAACTGGCCCACCCGTATGAGGTCTGCAGATTTCCTCCTGTAAACAAGTGTAAATTTTACCTTGTTGGTTTGAAATATCCTTGTTAAGTCAGACAAATTTGAAGAAGTAAAGAGAAAAATGATAAGTTAAAAAGCCAAGAAGGTGGGAAAATAAAATCAATGTTTGTTTTCATATAAAAATTTCAATTTTGCATCTCAAAATTAGAACTTAAACTTGTGATTTTGGCCATCAATTTCATATTTCAATATATTTTGTGTGGTGTTTTTTGTCGCTTTATTATCTTATTTTGGTTAGCTTCCGGTTCCGGAGGCTGTTTCTGGCTGCTAACTTTCTTTGCTTTCCCTGAGGCATTCACCCCTCCCCCCCTGGTGCTGTGGAGAGCGCACACCTGCAGCGAATCACTCATCGAGGATCACTATTTAGGACCTGCTGCAGCTCTCTTCAGCGCCTGAGTCTTGCCAACCTTACCTTACGGTAAACGTCAGCTCCAGGCTCCTTCTCTTGAGATCTCCCAGAGAAGTTTCCAGTGCTCTTTTTGAAGAACCTTTTTGAGTAATTTCCAGTGCTTGTAATTTGCTTCTTGTTGTTAACGTGCCTCTCCCTCTTCTTTCCAGTGCCTCCTGCCCTGATCACCGCAGCCAGCTCCAGCACACTCTCACTATCCCTTGGACTCCTGAGATCCCCCCTCCCTTTGTCAATTACCTACACAATAAATCTGTTAAATCTGCTCCATCGTCTCCGCATCCTGAGTCCTACCATTACACCCACATAACAATTTTGACCTTTTAGAATGACATTTTTAAATTTTAAGTGACCTTTTCAACTCATGATTTTGAATTTTATCCTACATTTTGACCTTTTCAACTCCTAACCTTGACTTTTAATCCTGTATTTTGCCCTTTAAAAACTCAGTTAAAAATTTAAAACCCATGATTTGAATTTTTATCTCATATTTTCACCTTTTAAACTCATGATTTAAAATTGTATCTCATATTTTGACCTTTAAAACATATTGTTTAGGCTTTTATCTCTTTTTTTCTTTTTAAACTCATGATTTCAACTTTTTATCTCATATGTTTACCTTTAAACTCAGAATTTTGTCTTTTATATCATATTTTAACCTTTTAAACTGATTATTCTGACTTCTATTTCTTATTTTAACCTTTTAAACTCATGATTTCAAATTTTATTTTGTATTTTGATGTTTAAAACTTGTTTATTTTTGTCTCATATTTTGACCTATAAAACTTGTGATTTCAAATTTCTTTTTAGTATTTTTGCCTTTTAAAAACTTAATTTTGAATTTTCATTTCATGCTTTGACCCTTTTAATTAATATGTTTGTCTTTTTATCTCAGGATTTTGAGACTTTAAATGTATTATTTTGACTTTTTTAATATCAAAATCATCTATCTTCAGTTCTTTTGTGGTGAAAATTATGTTGACAGTTTCTGGTTAAATGTTGACCCTGGAAGGCCCTCAGGTTGGAACTTAGTTCAGAACCCGGCTCCTGCTGTGATTGAGTTTGACACCCTCGCTCTAAAAGATCCACCTTTTCTGGTCACTTCCTGGTCCAAAAACTGTGACACCAGTATCTTAGAATAAAGGTATCTACAAGTGGATCTAAAAAAAAAATTAGAATATCATGAAAAAGCCCTTTTTTTCCTGTAATTTGATCTTTAAGAAAGACAGGGGGAATCTAAAAAAAGCTGGAGAAGAGAAACTTCCTCTGCAGCTGTCACAAATCGAGCTCTTGCTGCTTTCAGCTGTTTGTACCTGTGGTGATGACGGCAGTGTACATGATGACTCCTGCAGCGTTTCCCTGAACCTCCATGTCTTTATCTTGCAGCAGCTCCACCAGAACAGGAAGTACTGCTTCCTCACACACCTGCTGCGCCCCGTCCTGAGAGACACTGAAGCAGCAGAGAGCAGTCACAACCAGGGATGCACGATATTATCAGCATGGTATCAGCAATGGCAGATTCTAGCTTAGACAGTTAATAGTTGATATGAGCAGATTTGAGGATTTCTGTTGATATTTACAACCGATACACTGGCATTTGTTGTCGTTTTATTGGACCTGCTGCTCAGGTGAAGAGAGGAGCAGAGCTGTCAACTGATCACCACTTTGTGGTGAGTTGGATCAGATGGTGGGGGAGGCTGCCAGACAGACCTGGTAAACCTAAACGTGTAGTGTGGGTGAACTGGGAAAGTCTGGTAGAAGCCCCTGTCCGTAAGGTCTTCAACTCCCACTTCCGGAAGAACTTCTTCCACATCCTGGAGGAGGCTGGGGACATGCAGTCTGAGTGGTCCATGTTCAAAGCCTCTGTTGTGGAAGCAGCAGCTAGAAGTTGTGGCCAGAGGGTCATTGGTGCCCATTGTAACGGCAATACAAGAACCCACTGGTGGACGCCAGGGGTGAAGGAAGCCGTCAGTCTGAAGAAGAAGGCCTTTCGGGCTCGGTTAGCCCAGGGGTCTCTGGAATCGTTACCAGGGACCGGCTGTGGAAGCAAAAATCCAGGTGTGGGAGGAATTCAGGGAGGCTATGGAGAAGGACTTTCGGTTGGCCCCAAAGGTGTTCTGGAAAACTGATCCACATCTGATCAGGATGCCTTCTGGGCACGTTCCTGTTGAGGTCTTCTGGGCACGTCCTACTGGGAGGAGACTCCGAGGCAGACCCAGAACTCCCTGGAGGGATTATATATCCCATCTGGCCTGGGGGCGCCTTGGAATCACTCAGGAGGAACTGGAAAGTACTGTGGGGGAGAGGGATGTCTGGGTTGACCTGTTTAACCTGCTGCCACCGCGACCCAACCCCGGATAAACAGGAGATGGATGAATGGATGGATGGATGGATGGACACTGGCAGTGAACATCAGAGCTTATATTTTCAGCCAGCTTTGTAATAAGTTGTTTCCGCCTGGTTCAGTTTGGTACGGTATGTGTTTATTCGTGTTTCCATTATCAAAAGTTGGAAAGTGTCCCAAACAAGTGAACCATACTGTTTTACTTTTTTGGCTTTCTTCCATAGGGGCGCTAAGCTGACCTATCCATCCCAGTGGTTTTCATACTTTATTCACCTAAGGCACTCCTAAGATCAAGCCAAAATCTCAATGCACACTGCATTCAAATTAATCTAAAACAGCCTTTGTAACACATGTTAAAGTAGCTCTAGTTGTAGTAATAACTATGGTTGTGCAAATTCCCTTGGTGCTCCTGGACTTGTCTCAAAGCAGGAGTGAGAAATAAAGGTTATCTTTTTATTCTTTCTCATATTGGCCTTGGGGGCAGCAGAAGTAAGAACTGGCTCATCTCCCCCCATCTCCCCTATCCTTCTATAATCTTAGAGGCAATCTGTTTACTTTTAGCACTTCCAGTATTTGAGGTTTGAGTTTGAGTTTTGCTGTAAAACCCTGAACTGAGCCCTGATCAGAGCCTGCTGTCTGACCTGAGTTCCATCATGGCACCCGCTGCCTCTCTGCGGATGTTTGAGGATTGATGGGTGAGTTTGCGTCGCAGCAGAGGGATGCTGTCAGGGGTCAGAGCCGACAGGGGACCCAGCCTGAAGCAGGAGCGGAGGGTAGAGAGGAGCAGCACCTGCACTTCCTCCTCCTCCTCCTGCTCCTCTCCCTCTGCCTCCAGTCTGAGCTTCATCATCAGCTTAGGAACCAGAAAGAGGAGCGCCTCAGCTCCTAAAGGATGAAAGAGAGAGAGATAAACTCAGAGGAGATGGAGCTAAAGGACAGAAGTTTGTTTTAAAGACCCATCAGAGTTAGCAGACGGACTGTCTGACCTTAGACCAGGACTTAAACGAGGACTTTCTTAATATTTAGACAAGTTATGAAGACGTTAATATAACAGAAGCTGCTGCTTTGAATTTCATCAGTTCTTCCCCACTGTTTCTTACTTTGTTCCATTTTTTTAAGAATAGAAATAAAAGTCTAGTGTTTTTTAAATAAACCCATTAAAACTAGAACAAACTGGAACACATCGAACATTTAACTGATATAAAATTGATTTGTTGAGTCTGTGCATTGATTTTAAGTTAATTTGATTCTGTGCATGAAAAATTAATGTTTACATATTAAAAATACCTTTATCTACCACCATCCCAGGGTATTTGACTTTACAATGTTTATAAAAAATACTGTTTTGGTTAAGAAATATCTTCAAATCCAGTCTGGTCTTTGTACAAAAATAATGTCCACAAATTTCTTAAAGGTGAGTTTGTTGCAGAAAATACAGCACTGGATCGGTTTTAGAGCAGATGTTGGTCACTGAGAGAAGGATGCAGGACTTCCTATTTTGATTAATAAGATAATAAGATAAGATAAGATTATTGTCTCACAGAGTGAGAAATTTCTCTGTGGAATGAGATATTTCTATGAGGAGACCTGAGCCATGGTCTGGTTAGACCACAGGGACCACTAGGACTGTTGAGGCCAAGCATCAACAAAATTTCCACTAAAAGTTCAAAATTTATGGGGAATTTTCCTTTCCAAAATCAACACAAACTCTCTAAAGTTTCAAAGAAATTACTAAAACATTATGTGAAATTTGTTAAACATAATTTTTAAGTTTTCTATAAAAACATTCCCAAAATGTTTTCATGAAAATTTTATCATATAATCTAAACATACTAACAAATACTCCCCAAAAAATCCATGTGAATTCCTTTACATTTTCAAGCAAATTCCCAAAATATTCAAAGCAAATCCACCTTACACGGCGTTCCACATTATTAAGCAGGCCACAGGTTTCAGCAATATGGGAAAGAAAAAAGATCTCTCTGCTGAAAAGTGTCAAATAGTGTAATGCCTTGGACAGTAATGAAAACATTAGATATTTCACGGAAAATTAATTGTGATCATCATACTGTGAAGAAATTTGTGTCTGATTCAGAGCACAGATGGGTTCGTGCAGATAAAGGCATAATGAGGAAGGTTTCTGACAGACAAATTCATCAGATTAAGACAGCAGATGCTAAAATGTCATTACAAAGCAGCAAACAGGTATTTGAAGCTGCTGGTGCCTCTGGAGTCCCACCAACCTCAAGGTGTAGGATCCTCCAGAGGCTTGCAGTCATGTATAAACGCCCCCAACCAGTGCTCACAAGCAGAAATGGTTGCAGTGGGCCCAGACATACATGAAGACTCATTTTCAAACAGTCTTGTTTACTGATGAGTGTTTACTGGATGGTCTAGATGGAGGAGTAGTGGATGGTTGGTGGATGGCCACCATGTCCCAACAAGGCTGAGACGTCAGCAAGGAGGGGGCGGAGTCATGTTCTAGGCCGGATTCATGAGGAGAGAGCTGGTAGGCCCCTTCAGGGTCCCTGAAGGTGTGAAAATGATCTCTGCAAAGTATCTAGAGTTTCTGACTGACCACTTTCTTCCATGGTACAAAAAGAAGAACAGTGCCTTCTGTAGCAAAATTTTCTTCATGCATGACAATGAACCATGCTGCAAAGAATCCCTCTGTGTCATTGGCTGCTATGGGCATAAAAGGAGAGAAACTCATGGTGTGGCCCCCATCCTCCCCTGACCTCAACCCTACTGAGAACCTTTGGAGCATCCTCAAGCTAAAGATCTATGAGGGTGGGAGGCAGTTCACATCAAAACAGCAGCTCTGGGAGGATATTCTGACATCCTGCAAAGAAATTCAAGCAGAAACTCTCCAAAAACTCTCAAGTTCAATGGATGCAAGAATAGTGAAGGTAATATCAGAGAAGGGCTCCTATGGTAACATGGAACTTGGCCTGTTAAGATGTTTTTGATTTAAATAGCTTTGATTTCAGTAAATATGACCCCCTGATGCTGCAATTTCTGCAAATGACCATTTTCAGTTCTTTACAACCTATAAAATGTTTTAAAAAGCTGTTGTGCTTTATAATGAGAAACAGTGCATTATGAGGTTTTTATTTTTTTTAAATAATGGTTATCATTATGAAGTTTGTTCAAAATTATTTGAATTATGCTCTAACAGCTGATGACTTGAAAAATACTCGGACTGTCATTTGCATTACGATTTAGGAAAGTAAGAGAAAAATGTCATTTGCATAATAATGTGGAACGCGGTGTAAAATCTTATCAAATTCCCCAAATATTCAAAGCAAATGCAACCTAAAATCTTATCAAATTCCTGTAAACTCACAAATAGATTTCCAAAAGTTCCATGAAAATGATGGAAATTACCCCAAACATCCATACAAATCCCTGAAATTTCCATGAAAATGATTGAAAATTTAAAAAAATGCCTCAAGTGCCTAAAAAATTAACACATACATTTCCCAAATGTCCATGAAAATACCTGGAAATTTTCAAATTCCCCAAAACATTTAATCAAATTTCCCCACTTCTCATCAAAATGGCCAAAAATTTCTAAGCATATTTCCCACAAAACCTCCACTGAAACCCTTCAAATATATATAAAAATATCCCCAAAACTTCCCTGATAATGCTTGAAAACTTTCAAGCAAATTCCTGACAATTTATGGGAAACTCTCCCAACATTTCAAGCGAATGACTTATTTTCTTACAAAGGACAACTCTGGACAATTATCTGCAAAATTCTAATATCAGAAATGATTACCATGTTGTAGGAAAGCCAAGTCTAATGTCCTCATATGAAGATGCAGAGTCTCAGGAGGTTAAAGGTGGTGAGTGTACCTGCAGGAGGCAGAGTGAGGTTGTTCAGCACTCGGTGGACGTTTCTCCTGCAGGAGGATGAGGAGTCGTCCAGCAGCAGAGAGAGAGGAGGGAGCAGAGAGGAGGAGACGAGGGCCTGTCTGCATAACAAAAAGCAACTTATTAGTACTGTTTAACATGTCACCAAATTCTGCAGGCAGAGACTGACTGTGCTAAAGAGGATTTCTCTGCAGCTCAAATTGTTCAGCTGAGTTATACCGCCCCCTGCTGGTGAAATCATAGAAAACAAATGAAACAGCTCTTCTGATTCACCCATCCACAAATCAACCTAAACCTGATCAGTCATTCATGCCAAAGAGTTTATAGGGCCTTAAGGAGTCACCAGTCACCATCCTGCCTCCCATTACTGGACTGTAGGAGGCAGGGTTGGAAATGAACTAATTACATTCACTTTTTGTGCACTTTTTTCAGTAGATTTTGAAATCAGTCATTTGACTTATATGTAAGATTATCTTAAAGGCAAGTATTGTACTTTGATATATTTGAAAAAGCATCCATTATTGAGTAAAGAGAATCATAAAAACTACAAATCAAAATGAGGAAGTTCTAGCTTTCTGTCAACACCATGACTCTACCACCACGTTTGACTGTTGGTACGATGTTCTTTTGATGAAATGGCGTGCTTTGACTACACACTGAACAAGACACACACCTTCCAGAAACTTGTGCTTTTGTCTGGTCAGTCCACAGAATATTTTCCCAAAAGTCTTGGGGATCATCAGGATATTTTTATTTAAAAGTGAGACAAGCCTGTGTTCTTTTTGGTCAGCAGTGGTTTTGGCCTTAGAACGCTACATGGGTGCCATGTTTGCCCAGTCTCTTTCTGATTGTTGAATCATGAACTCTGACCTCAACTGAGTCAAGTGAGGCCTGCAGGCATTTAGATGATGTTCTGGGCTCTTTTGGGACCTCCCGGATGAGCCGTCCATGCACTCTTGGAGTCATTGTGGTAGGCCGACCACTCCTGGGAAAGTTCACCACTGTTCCAAATTTTCTCCATTTGTGGATAATGGCTCTCACTGAGTTCCAATGCTTTAGAAATGTCTCTGTAACCCTTTTCAGACTGATAGATGTCAGTGAATTTGTTTCTCATCTGTTCTTCAACTTTAGAATAAAACGACGGTCTTCTACTTTTCCCCACTAGAGTGGGGGGGCACCAAAGTACCTGGAGACAACCCAGGATTCGAACCAGCTGCAGGTCTTTCAAAGATGAATATTTTTTAAATGAGGATAGAATCTGCAAAAGGTGTACATTTTTGAAAGAAAAAAAAACACCTTACCATAGGCTGGCCAGTCCATTATGACTAGACTTATGTTGGTTTGAAACTAAATAACTACATCCTTTGCTGTGCAATCTCTCCTTTCATTTCTTTTTTAATCTATTTCTATATATTTAACTGTTGTATTGTGTAGTAAAAGAGCAGTTGCACTGACCAGATCCCCTTGGGGATTACTTAAAGGTTGACGACTCTGTGTACCTGCCGATGTTGTGATGACTCAGCACAGACAGAAGCTCGCAGGTTTTTGTTCTAACTTGTGGATCTTCATCCTTCAACAAAACCGTCAAGTGGCCCAAAAAACCTGCAGAAAAGAACACAGCAGCACTCAGTAGATAGTGGAGATTACGGGATTTCTATTGTAAGGAAATTAGAACCACTCTCTCTCATCCCTACTGTGATTCATGATGTCAAATAAAGCTGGTATACTCTACTATTTGTGATGTATAAGCTACCATTCATGTTGTAAGTTTTGCTTTTTGTTCCAGCACAAATGATTAAAGGGAGAACAGAGATTCTGTAGGAAAGGCAAGGTTAATTTGTGTAGCACATTTCAGCAATAAGGCAATTCAAAGTGCTTTAGAGATGTCACTGCAAAACAAGATGTTTTACCAAAGCAGGGCTTTAGAAATACAACACTGCTGAATGCTTCTTTACAAATGAGCCAACTATTAAACGTTTCTATCACATCAACAGAATCATCTTATATGGTTTGGAGTTACTGTGCTCTAAGTAAAGTTATCACAGTGAAAACACACACTTATTTACAGTCTGAAAATAACAGTAGTTGTAGTTGAAGTTCTTAGCTCCGTTCACTTTTAGCCAACTAAAATAAAAAAGCCTAAGTCACGTGGGGTTCATGGATCAGAAATAACATTTTAGCTCCGTTGAAATGTAGATTCACATCATGTCGGTTATTCTGCTCTCACCTCCGTTGACAGTCTGGTAGATCCGGTCCGGGTCATGCATCAGGTCACACAGTGAGTTCAGGACCCGGTTTTTGATGCTAGTCTCCGGCCTCTGAAGCTCCTCAAACAGCTGAGGAATCCCCCAACGACCGTAGGCCACCGGAGCCCGGTCTACAAGAACACCGGTCATTGAGGATGTTCTACTCAGCGACGGTGTCATTCAGGTGTATGCTAGCTAGTTTATTGAGTACGGTTGCCTAGTTACCGCAAACTGCACCGATGGTGACGTCACGTCCGGGCTGGCCCCATATAGAGCAGGGGCGGAGCTAGGTGTTGCCAACACGAGGGGAGAGAAGGGGAGTCTTGGGGCATTGTCCCAGTGAGATTTTTTTCCTAATGACGCTATTTTCATTTATTTCAAGCTATTTTCATTCATCCAACGCACATGTTTTATTTAGAGAACTTAATGTGTCTATTAAAAATATTTTATAAGGTTTTAAAGTGATGAGTATACCTTATCTCACAATAAACACATAGATGTTGTAAACTTATTACGTACAGTGCTTAACAAATGTATTAGACCACTGTCATAAAAACGAGAAAACAGAAGTATTTTAGAAACCTTTCAAAAACTTCTTTAAATCTAAAAATGTTATTGTTATTTTATTTGGCAAATAACAAACTGAAACAACTAAATAGTCCTTTTCCACAGATAATAACCAGTAAACTTCATGTTTTGTACGGCCTCCTTTAGCCTTGGTAACAGCTTGCATTCTTGCTGCCATTGTTTTTATGGACTTTTCCACAGTCTCTTTTGTTATTGAGTTCCAGATAGTTTCTAGCTGTTCCCACAGACTGGCTTTAGATTAAACTTTTGTGCCATCAATCTTTGAATCTACTAAATCCTAAATTTGTTCAATAGGATTCAAATCTGGACTTTGACTGGCCAGTCCATCAGTTCCAGTACTCCAGATTCCTTTTTCTTGCTCAAATAGTCTCTGCACAGCTTTGAAGTATGCTTGGGGTCATTGTCTTGTTGGTATATGAACCCACGACCAATCAGATTCAGTCCAGAAGGGATTCCATGATGCTCTAAGATATTGTTGTAGATGGTCTTGTTCATGATATCGTCCATTTTCACTCATTTGCCCACGCCGTATCCACAAATGGAACCCCATACCATAAAGGACTCTCCACCGTGTTTCACTGTGGGTGCCATGCATCTGGCATTAAAACCTTCTCCAGCTTTTCTGCAGACATAAACACGACCATGCTGACCCAAGAGTTCAAACTTGGACTGGTCCGTCCAGAGTACCTTCTTCCAGTCATCAACAGTCCAGTGTTTGTGCTCCCTGGAAAATCTGAGGTGTTTCTGGATGTTTGCAGGCCTCAATAATGGCTTCTTAGCAGCTATTCTTCCCTTTAAGCCTTGTTCCGTCAGTCGTCTGCTTATGGTCATTCTGGAGACTTTCTCAGACTCTGATCTAGAAGCATTCATCTCTGCCTGAAGATCAGCTGTGCTCTTCCTTCTGTCTCTAGTACTTCAGATCTTGAGGTGTCTGACACCTGCTTCAGTTATCTTTGGTTTCCTGCCTCTTCCTTGGCGCATTTTCTAAGTACCCTTCTCAGCAGTTGACTCCAAAGCATCCTTGACCACACTGTGAGAACACTTTATGTCTTTCCTATTTGTCTCAGAGACCATCCAGCATCATGAAGTGCTTTAATGCAGACTCTTTCATTTTCAGTGAGCTCTCCACGTTTTACCATTTTGAACAGGAATGAGGAATTTCAAACTGAATTCATCTTTTTATACCCAAATTTGAGCCGGCTCACTGGGCTTCTCTGAGAAGTCAGAAATGAATCAAGCATAACATTCAACCACTAAAACTCATTTTTCTCTTCAGGAATGCAAGTAAATAACTATAATTTGACATATTAATCAAGAAGTATTGCTTCACGTTAACGGCTCTAACTTTACTTCAGTTTAGGACAGAATGCTGATGGTAAATGTTGGCAACCATTGTCTTGTCAGTTGCAATGTTTTGAGTAAAATCCCTAAAATTAATGTACTCAAATGACAATAATTTGTCTGAAACTGGATTAAAATAGGCGTTAAAATTAGGCAAAAATGTTAAAAGCAAATTGGTACTTGGTGTCGTCTTGGGACCAGTAACACGTCAACTGAAAATTTCCCGTTCAATATAACGTTATTAGTCCACAAATGTCTACTCCATCTTCAACGACTTGTTACAAAAAGAAAAAATAAATGATTTTTTGGTGTTTTATGTTTTGAATTTTGTTTTGTATTTTTATTTTTTCATAGAATGTGCTTTACTATTTTTTAAAGTTTTTTTTTTTTTTGTAAATCAATAAATTTGAAAATTCATGGATAACAATAATAATGATATTTTAGCATTAAAAATATCATTCAGGTTAAGGAGCTTCTACATATTGGTGTATTAACCATTGCAGAAACATAAGAAATGATTTTGGTAATTACCAGTGCTGTTAATTTAGGGCAGCTGTGGCATAAACCTTACTTTGGGTGGTGGTCTAATAAATTTGTTAAGCACTATATGTTTTGAAAATGTCCAAAAGCAGATAGCACACTGAAAAAGTACAACAATGCTGTTGTTGGATTGATGTGATTTTTGTTTTAGAAAAGCTGGAAATTATTGATTTGTTCATTAAATCTAAATTTTCTAAATTATCTTAATGGTGAACCTCTATTTTTTGATTTCATACAGTTAAAACTGGCAGCTGGACACCAGATTAAATTCTGTCATTGGACCAATGTATTTTAATTGCATTAAGCCTGCTGTACACATGCGCATTTGTAACAACATCCCGTAGGTCCAGAGTGGATTCAAAAAACACTTTCTGAGTGGCTCTCCCTTTACACTCCAGCACAGGCATCCAGCGAACTGACTTTGACTGAGAAGAAAGTGCCAACTTGATAATAGTAAGGAAAAACATAAGCTTTGTGTGCAGTTGAATCGATCTGAATATAGTTTAACCTTAGCCTTCATGGCTCCCTCGAAAGAGGTTGAGCTTATTGCTGAGGTTTCACTGCAGAAGTTAGAAATATGTCAGCCCAAGTTCAGAGACTGTCAGCTTTTCGTTTTCTGAGATGTTCTTGTTCTTACATGGTTGCCATTTCACTGCAGTATTTTGAAGGGGACATATCTGGCAAAAATAACTTTTTCAGGTTTTTCTAACAAAAATATGTGCCCCTGGCCGGTCCACAGTCCCCTCAAATACCAGAAAAATCCATTCCCTTTCAACCTCTCTTTCTTCACCTTTCAGAAAATGTGTGCTGAAACAAGCTGTTCTCAGATTTTCACCTCATGATGTCATGTGGGGAGTTAACCCCGCCCCCATGTTTGGTTGGCCCTTCCCATTTGGAAGAAAATTCCACTTTCCTCTCCTGATCCTCCTCTCTGCTGCCAGCTGAGATGCTGGGTAGCTCAGTGTGTTACACTGCTGACTTTGATCTGGGAGATTGATGGTTCAAATTCCAGTCAGGTCCTAAACTTTGGATAGAAGTGCCTGAAACTGTGACGGGGATTACACAGGGCATTCACTGAGGGTGAATCAATCAGTGCTGTGCCAGGTGTATGTGGCTGAGTCAGTTAGGGCTGTGCCAGGTGTGTGTGGCTGAGTCAATTAGGGCTGGGCCAGGTGTGTGTGGCCAAATCAATCAGTGCTGTGCCAGGTGTATGTGGCTGAGTCAGTTAGGGCTGGGCCAGGTGTGTGTGGCTGAGTCAATTAGGGCTGGGCCAGGTGTGTGTGGCCAAATCAATCAGTGCTGTGCCAGGTGTATGTGGCTGAGTCAGTTAGGGCTGGGCCAGGTGTGTGTGGCTGATCAGCACTGAGTGAGACCAGGTGTGGAGAGCATATATATGCTCTTGGGTTGCAGCTCTCAGTGCAGACTCATTATCTCACCTTCAGAGGTACTGAGAGCATCGCCTTGGGATTTTTCTTGTGTATTTCTATGTGAAGTTTCTCAAGCACTGTCGACTCTTTCCTCAGAGCATTTTTCATTTAAATTACTAGTTACCCCAGAGGTAGTTGTTGATGCTGGAGGTATAACCAGCTTTTCTTTGTTTCTCTCTTGAACCCCAGTCTGGGCATCTTTGAGTTTCTTCTGAAGACAGTTGTCTCACTCTCCCTACAAGTCTAAGTTTCTTTTCAGCTGCACGGCAGCAGTGGTTCAGTTTCTCTTTTCAACTATTAATTAGAGCGGGAGTTATTAGTTTAGCTTATCATTTTGCTTTAGTATTCTCCCCTTTCCCATTTATCGCTTGCGGTTTAGTGGTTATCCTTCTGGGATAACTTTTTGAAACCTACAGTCTGCATTTGTGTCCCACTGCCCCTTCCTCCTGACAGAAACATCAGGAGTGCTGCATCCATTTCCTGAGAGGGGTGTGGTCAGAGCGGAGGGCGGAGTCAGACACCTCATTAACATTTAAAGCCACAAAAGCAGCTGAGGAGGGCTAAATCAGAGGGGTTTTTCAACATGCAAAAATCCTATACTAGTGTAAATCAGCAACAAACTTCACAGGCATGTTTTGGGGACCTCTGAGACAAATATAAACTTGTGTTAAAGGGCAAAATTGACCTTTAATACATTTCTGCTCTCCCATCGGGCCAAAGTAGCAAGAGTTTTCAGGAAAAATGTGACTTTCAAGACTTTGGATTCTCTAAGATTTCAGTCTTTTACAGTATTTGAGACATGTCTCCCCAAGTTCAGAGACTACCTGACCCTCTGGCTAAAGGAAGTAGCTGGATAAAAAAAAAAAAACCTGTTATAAAAGATTCTTTTATTTTTTTTGTTCCACAACTTAACATTGTTTTAGATTTGTAAAGATGAACTCCTTCAGCTGAAAAAATATAAAACAAGTTATAAAGGATTGTGGGTGGCGCTTCCTGGTCAGGGCCTTTCTGTGCGGACTTTGCATGTTCTCCCCCGTGCACGCGTAGGTTCCCTCCAGGTACACTGAAGAAAGTACAACGATGCTGTTGTTGGATTGATGTAATTTTTCATTTTATAACAGCCTAAAGTTATTGATTTTTTCACTGAATCTAAATCTTCTAAATTATCTTAATGGTTGAACCTCTATTTTTTTATTTAAACTGGCAGCTGGACACCAAATTAAATTCTGTCATTGGATCAATGTATTTTTTTGCATTAAGCCTGCTGTGTGCATGCACATTCATAACAACATCCTGTAGGTCCAGAGTGAATTCAAAAAACACTTGATGCAACAGCAGCCATCACTTTCTGAGTGGCTCTCCCTCTACACTCCAGCACAGGCATCCAGCGTTGACCTACATGTCAAAATGCGATGGTTGTGGCCTGTTATGCCTGAATAAACGTTAAAAAGGACACTTTGAGTGCTCGCCTTCCTGCTTCCGGTTTAGCTCAGTGGGTTACCCTGCTGACTTCTGATTGGCTCGAATCCCAGTCAAGTCCTTAACTTTGGATAGAAAAGCCTGAAACATCAGGAGAGTAACATCCATTTCCTGCAAGGATCCTATAGTGCTGTTTTTTTCAGCAAGAAACTTCACGGGCATGTTTTGGGGACCTCTGAGACCAATATAAATTTGTCTTAAAGGACAAAATATGTCCCCTTTAATACATTTCTGCTCTCCCATCCGGCCAAAGTAGCAGGAGTTTTCAGGAAAAATGTGTTGAGTTGACTTTTAAGACTTGTGGGAGGCATGGTGGCGCAGGGGTTAGCGCTGTTGCCTCCCAGCAAGAAGGTTGTTAGTTCGCTTCCCCGGTCAGGGTCTTTCTGTGCAGAGTTAGCATGTTTCCCCCATGCACGCGTAAGTTCTCTCTGGGTACTCCCGCCTCCTCCAACCCCCAACAAAATGCTCGTTAGGTTAAATGGTGACTCTAAATTGGCTGGCAAAGGCTGCAACCCCCAGTGGGATAAGTGGTATAGAAAATGGATGGCTGGATAAAGGATTGAGTGCTGTTTTCTCTACTTAAAGCATTTTTAGAAAATTTAATCTGATTTACTTTACATTTGAAATAAAACAACTATTAGTTTTTAATTGAAACAACCTAAAAAACTAATAATTTTTTCCAACCTTTATAAAATGGTTGTATGAACTTAAATATTTTAAGTTCAAATGAGTGATATATTTATATTGGGTGATAAATGAAACATTTAATTTTAGTTTAGGAAAATTTAAAATAATTAGGTTTGTTAAACCTTTAAACATAGTTTCTATGAAGTAAAGAAAAATATAGATTTATCTGAGTTTAAAAAAAATAACTGATTCAATTAAAAATGATTGATTGATTGTTGTTGTGTGATTGATTACTTCTTTTTTTCTTTAAGTTCAACCAATGTTTTATTTTTTTTCAGTGCATAACAGAATTTTAAAAATGAACTGACCATCTATATCATGGATCATCAACTGGCGGCCAGGGGGCCACATCAGGCCCCCCAAAGCTTCCTGTCCGGGCCTGAAAGATCATTAAATTCAGAAAAGAAGGAAAAGATTTTAAGAGTATCGTTTGGCTTTAAATGTCTGCAGCTGTTAAATCCATCCCACAAAAAAATAATACTGAAATAGTTTTAGAATGACTAAACATTTGATCTGTTCTTTTCATATTTACTGTCATTGTCAGTAAGTATTTTAAAAAGGGTTAAGGTTGGCAGAAGTGCTGCAAAAATGACCAGATAAAGTGGTGAAAAGAGGTTAAATGTGGCAAAAAAAAAATGGTAAAAGAGGAAAAAGGCACAAACGTTGGTTACAAAATTGGTTACAAATTACAAAAAGTAGTGCAAGAAAGTGATGAAAAGTGGTTAAAAAGTGGAAAAATGGATTACAGAGTGGCACAAAGGGGATAAAACATGCAGGCAGAGTGGTTTAGAGGGGATTAAAATCTTTCAAAAATTGTGTTAAAGAGTCAACCATCGGCAAAAAGTTTCAACAATGGGTTAAAAGTGGGAAAATTGGTTTCAAAGTTGCAAAAAAAATGTTTTTAAAAAGTAATGAAAAGGGGTTAAAATGTGGAAAAAAAGAAAAGTGGCAAAACTTGGATAAAAGAGTGTCACAAAGAGGATAAAACATGCAGGAAAAGTGTTTAAATTGGGTTAAAATTTTTCAAAAATTGTTTAAAATAGGCAACAAGGGGCAAAAGCATCAACAATGGGTTAAAAGTGGGAAAAATTGGTTTAAAAGTTGCAAAAAATGTTGTAAAAAGTAATTAAAAGGGGACAAAATAGAAAAGTGGCAAAAATTGATGAGTGTCACAAAGGGGATAAAACATGCATGAAAAGTGTTTTAAATTGGGCTAAAATCATTCAAAACATGGGTTAAAGGAGCAAAAAGTATCATCAATGGGTTAAGGTGGGAAAAAATTGATTTTAAAGTTGCAAAAATTGTTGAAAAATGTCATGAAAAGGGTTAAAAAAGTGGCAAAAAAATAGAAGAAAAGTGGCAAAATTGATGAGTGTCCCAAAGGGGATAAAACATGCAGGAAAAGTGGTTCAAATGGGGTTTAAATCTTTCAAAAATTGGGTTAAAGAGGCAAAACGGGGCAAAAAGTATCAAAAAACGGTTGAAAGTGTCAAAAATGGGTTAATATTGGTGCTAAATGACAACTGGGGAGGGCCCATTCTCTGTGATTTTCAGGGGTCCGGCCTATTCTGTTGTCAGGCCTTTCTCCTTGTGGCCTGCTGCGATTCAGAGACTGGATAAAGGAAAAATAAAGCGAGCACACATCTGTACCTCTGCTGTTGTTACTAAATCACATAAAAACATTATTATCAGACAAACCAGAGGGACTGGAAATCAGTCATTCTTTAGTTTGAGCTGAGAGATGACATTCCGTTTGCCGTTAAACTTCCTCCTGAACAAGTAACAATGAATGAATTTGAACGTTCAGGGTGTTTTGTTTTATGGTGAGAATTAACAGCATCTCAGACCGAAGCAGACTACAATCTTCACCACACTTTAACACAGACGTGTTCTATAATTAGAATGAACAGAGCAGTAAAGAGACAATCATTTAGGACGGAGGACGATGACGCGTGGATATTCCTGACCATTACGCACATCACAGCTGTTTATATGAGACAGCACCGTTCTGTTATTAGACTCTACGGTGCTCTTTAAATCTTTCACAGGCAAATCAAATGATCGTAGGACTGATGTTTTGATCATTTTCGCATAAATCCCCGCGCGTAATGACAACCCCTCCGTCATCCACGTGCGCTTGTTCTCACCCTGTCAAAAGAATAATCCAGGACGAAATAAAGAAAAATACTGGAGAAACATCTGTCTATGCAGCTTCTGCTGTCTGACAGCAGAATTAAATATACTGGACTAATTTTGTGTTGGAAATCAAAACATCTCAATGCTCGAGCACGCACTGTGCGCGCGCTGCGGCGGAGTTGTTTCATTGTACACAAGCACAAACAATTTACAGGTGTGGTAAGGGCAACTAATCACATCTCATACAGATACACGTCCGCAGTGTACAAAGGAGAGCTGAGGTACTCAAAGGTGTCCCATATCAATGCGCACCGCTCCGATGTTTCATCACCTACTGTCAAAAAACGCCATTTCACTGACCCTCAAATACTTCCGCTTACTCTCAGTTCAAAAGATTTCTTGTTCCAGACAAAAAAATGTTCGTCTGTCTGAAAGGAGGTGAAAGGTACTCCTTATTTTTTAGTGGATCTGCCCTTTCACCCCTTAAACTTGATGCAAATTATTTTTAAAGACGTGAAATGAAACAAAAAAGTGGTATAATTCTGTGGTTATCATTAGGCCTTCAATGATTTCCATGATCAATTAATGTGTAGATTTTTTCAGACAAGTTACAAAACTGATTTTGTTTGATTTATCGATTGTAAAATGAACACAGAGGGTAAATAATTTGATTTAGACACCGATAGATGATTTATAGGCTAACTAAACCCCGATCAATAAGTGTCTCTGGTTGTCGTGGTGACGTCATGACGTGTGGAAATCCCCTGAGAAACTCGAAGTTGTCAGAGTTGAAATCTTTCTGCATCTGAGCGCTGACAGGAGCTACTGAACAGTGGAAATCTTCATCGGAGAAAGTAAGAAGCGGATTTTTGAGGAGAAGAAACAGCAGTTAACATTTCTTTGAATCGAGGACGACTGAAGGAACCAGCTAGAGTCAGAAAAATGGCCACCGCGGGATTACACCGGGAGAAGTACCTGCTAACTCTGGACATAGTCCGTGTGCTGGATGAAAGTTATGGTAAAATATCACATTTAAGTTATTCTGTTTCTGCTGAATTATTCAGTAAAGCATAATAAGCCAAATAAGACTCAAAGTAACACAACACAGCACTTCTGGGTTAATCAGAGGAGTACTTTTCATGTCTTGACGAGTAGCCTAGCTAGCTAAAATGTTTGACTGCAGCCGTATCACTATTAAAACCGATTTACTGCCGTTATTTCACAGTAAAATCATAACAGATGATCATTATGAACATTACTGGTGTAAAATGTGTGATTTTTGATGAACATTATTCAGTCAAATCAGTTTAATCTTGGTGAACTATTTTAGTCAATTAACATTGAAAGTATAGGACAAAGATGGCGCCCGAGTCACTTCGTCGCCATGGAGAGTTCCACGGCTTTGACCTGTGACGTCAGTGGTGAATCCTCACGAGCTCTGGAGAGAATTATGCACACAAATGTGACAAATTAATGTCAAACTGTTAGCGTTTGGTCACTTCTATTACTGTGGTTTTTGTTCACAAGCAGAGAGAGATATTAGATAATCCTGTGATATAAATGTGATGTATCACAATCTTAACTTTGCTGAAGAAAACTGAAATCAGCTAAATAACTGATCAGTCTCCTCTATAAAGGTCTAGCCTGGCGTTTGTAGGTCATAATAGAATCATTATTCATTTCAGTCTGTTTCATATCTGCTGAAAAACTCCTCACTGCAGTTTGGAGTTGTTATTTGTATTTCTGGATGCATATTTTTATGTCTAATACAGAGTCCTGCAGATCCTTGAAAACTGGTGTATAGTGTTAATTTGCACATTTGAAATGTAAGGCCATAAAATGTCCAATTTTTAAAAGTGAGGGATCTTAAATTTTAGCAGGCACTTTGACCCAGACATGTCCTTATCCAGTCAAATGACCTGTGTTATGATAAATATGAAAATTCTTTATGTTGATATAATAGAGCAGGGGTCATCAAGTATATTTGCACAAGGACCAGATTTAGTCTCAACAGAAACTCTGGGGGCCTGACTTTCAAATACACAAAATTAAAGAAATGTTTTATGTTATTTTAGGCATTACCAGTGAGATCCATCCCTATTATCTATAACGCAGCAGGCCACAAGGAGAAAGGCCTGACAACAGAATAGGCCCCTGAAAATCACAGAGAATGGGCCCTCCCCAGTTGTCATTTAGCACCAACATTAACCCATTTTTGACACTTTTAACCCTTTTTTGATACTTTTTGCCCCCTTTTGCCTCTTTGACCCAATTTTTAAAGATTTGAACCCCCTTTAAACCACTTTTCCTGCATGTTTTATCCCCTTTGTGATACTTATCAATTTTTGCCAATTTTCTTCTATTTTTTCCACTTTTTAAACCCTTTTCATGACATTTTTCCAACAACTTTTGCAACTTTAAAACCAATTTTTCCCACTTTTAACCCATTGTTGATACTTTCTGCCTCTTGAACCCAATTTTCGAACGATTTTAACCCCCTTTAAACCATTTTTCCTGCATGTTTTATCCCCTTTGTTATACTCATCAATTTTGCCACTTTTCTTCTAATTTTTGCCACTTTTTAACCCCTTTCATGAAATTTTTTCAACATTTTTTGCAACTTTAAAACCAATTTTCCTGCTTTTAACCCATTGTTGATACTTTTTTGTCTCTTGAACCCAATTTTTGAAAGATTTCAACCCCATTTAAACCACGTGCCTGCATGTTTTATCCCCTTTGTGCCACTCTTTTATCAACATTTCCTCTTTTTAACCCCTTTTCATTACTTTCTTGCACTACGTTTTTTCTCATTTGTAACCAATTTTTGATAGCTTTTGTGCCTTTTTTCCTCTTACCATTTTTTGCCACATTTAACCTCTTTTCACCACTTTATCTGGTCATTTTGCAGCACTTCTGCTAACCGTAACCCTTTTTAAAATATTTAGCCTACTAACAATGACAGTAAATCTCTGAAAAAACAGATCAAATGTTAAGTCATTCTAAAACTATTTCAGTGTTATTTTTTGTGGGATGGATTTAACAGCTGCAGACATTTAAAGTCAAAAGATACTCTTAAAACCTTCTTTTCCTCCTTTTCTGAATTTAATGATTTTTCAGGGGCCGGACAGGAAGCTTTGGGGGGCCTGACGTGGCCCCCGGGCCACCAGTTGATGATCAGTGTAATAGAGGCATTAAATGTGGCAGAAATCATCAAATTAGGGTGTATGTGCCCCCCCTTCATGTTTGACTGTTTGCAGTGCAAAAAGTGGGATAAATTTTTCTCAGTTCAGGTCTTAAAAGTCTTAAATTTGATTCTTTAAAACAGCTGAACCCTGTCATACTCAAAAATAAGAGTTCTCATTTGCTTTGACTGGATTTACCTTCATGAAAATGTGCTTTTCTTGATAAATCCATCTGCGAGGTAATCAGTGTTCAAAGTCATCATCACAGCTCTTTTGACATTTCAATTATGACTCTACAGAATCCAGTCCTGTTGAGAACAATGTGACTGATGCTCTCCTTGGTTCTTTGCTCTCTTTCTCATAGATTTGCCGAGGTTTGGACCTTTCCTCCAGATGGTTGCAACAAACCTGAGGAACAGGCCTCTAAGAGATGTGGACACTCAGGTCTTGTCGGTGTTCATATACAGCTTGTACCATGAGCTGCTCATAGGGTCAAAGGAGTACCCAGTGAACGTCACCCACAGCTTCTTCAGAGCTGACCTGATGACCACACCCTTTGGCCGCCTGATCCATCGGGAGAACAGACCGTCTCCTTTGTTGGAGGCACCAGCTGGTGTGATGGTTCCTCCTCCAGGCTCAAACCCTCCTCCTCCAAGTATACAGATGCCATATCATCCTGAGGAGTTGGACCACCTCACGCTGATACCTGACAGAGACAACATCTGTACCATGATCCTCTATGACAGACAGATCACCAGAGTGATCTCCACTGTGTCCAGCTGTGACGGCACTGTGCTGCGCAACCGCTGGAGAGTGAGTGTCTACAGTGAAGACGGTCACTGTCTCATGTCGGTTCTCTGTTTCTTTCTTAGAAAGTCGATGAGGTTCTCACGGGCTCCCAGACAGGAGAAGAGGTGGTGTCTGGAGGACGAGAGCGGCAGCAGCAGCCAGGCTCCTCCAAGGAAAAGGCTGAGAGTGTGATGGATATTTGTCCTCTTGTCCAGCCTATGAGGATTCAGCCCTTGGACTTGTACCTGGATCCATGGACTCAGGCTCCATCAGAAGAACCTGAGGGTTTCCTCTTGTATATTTGTAAATAGTTTGTTTCATTGAAATGGGGCCACACAGGTCAGTGATTTTGGTGCATCTTGCACATTTCTTGATTTCTTGGCGCTGACCTGTGTGTCAAACATTTTGACAACACCGAGGGAGCTTTCCGGAGCTGTGACCGTATTTAAAGACGTGGACTTTTACAGAGCAGCTGAAGAGGAACGGAAGCATGTGGTCGCTCTTGTTTTGTTTTGTGACCTAAGAGGGCTGGTCTTTGCGTCTGGCAGGACTAACACTGCCCCTTGGTCTTCCACATGGACCCATGATGCTCCATTCTTTTGTACATATGTAGATAGTTTATTTCATCATGGAGGTGGAACACAGGGCAGTGGTTTTGGTGCATCTTTTGCACATTTCTTGATTTCTTGGTGCTGGCCTGTGTGTCCGACATGGTGACAACTTTGAGGGAGCTTTTGGGAGCTGAAATGGGGTTTAACAAACTGGACTGACCGCAAGCATCATCAGCCTCACATTTCACTTGGAGAAGGAAGGAGTTAAAGGATTTAGGACCAAAAGGAAAGCCAACATCACCACTGATCGAGAGAGGACAACAGAGAAGACGAGGAAGAAGAAGAAGGAGGGAAATACATGAAGAGAAGAAAGGAAGCCAGTGAAGATGTTTATTCCTTCATCACTTCTCAGCCAAAGAAGCAGACCAGCCAGCAGGAAAAGAAGATAGAAGAGAAGAGGAGACGCTTTGCACTAAGAACTTTATCCTTTATTATCTATAGCTACACAAATATACACACAAACATTCATTTTATAGATCAGAATTTTAGAAATGATCCTTTTTTCTTGTTCTTACTCGTATTTGATTTGTCTTTCAGGAAAAGAAGAGGGGACCAGATGAGACGGGAGACGACAGCAGGAGGAAGAGACCATTGGAGGACCAGATAAAAGAGCAGAGGATTCAAACCAGGATAGACCAGGATGGACCAGACCAGGACAAACCAGGGAAGGATAGACCAGGCCAGCACAGACCAAGAGAGACCAGACCAGGACAAACCAGGGAAGGATAGACCAGGCCAGCATAGACCAAGAGAGACCAGACCAGGAAAAACCAGGGAAGGATAGACCAGGCCAGCATAGACAAAGAGAGACCAGACCAGGACAAACCAGGGAAGGATAGACCAGGCCAGCATAGACAAAGAGAGACCAGACCAGGCCGGGACAGATCCAGACAGGATGGCATACAATGTAACCTTTCTTCAAAAAAAAAGATAAGCACTCATTAACATGTTTTATATCAGAAGTAAAATCCTGATCAGAGTTCTTCATTTGAAATTATTTGGACTTAATTATTAACTTTTTCCACACTGTTTTTTCTTTTCCAGAGGAGATAACACCCTCTTTTAAAAGTAAAGTATAAATGATTATTTTCATTTTTATCTTTATAGATGTTGTTTTTCCTGGCTGCTGAGGATGTTTGATCCCTTTTAATCTGTTGTCCATCATTTGTCTTTCAGAGAGAGGAAAGAAAAGGACAGAAAGAAGAAACAAGACCTGACCTCAGGGATGGAGCCAGACAGCAATTGTTAAGATCCACGTTAAAAAAGGTGAGGTGTTTAAGGTTTATTTTCACAGAATATTTTAACTAATCAGTTGTTTGTCTTGAATCATGACTTTTATTCCACCTCTGTCTTTATTTTCAGTGAAGAGTCTCCTTCATCTGCTGCAGCCGGGCCATCAGAGACAGTTTACTGTCCTGAAGAAAAAGTATGTTTTTTTACACCCTGTTTTTGTCTTTTTAGTTTACAACAAACATATTAACTTTACTTTATCAGTCAAAGCCACACTTCTCATCCCAACACTCAAACACACACCAGCATTTTCTTACAGAAAAACTCACACATCACATCAAAACTTTTCCTCTCAGTAGCAGAAAACTAAACTACCTGTTCTTCTCCTTTCACCATTACTTCTCTTTTGCTTTCCTCCTCCCACCCACTTTCCTTCTTTGTCCCTCGCTATTTTTTTCTTTCTCTTTCTTTTCATTTCTTTGTCTTTCTTTAATTGATAATTATAACCTTTTTGCACATGCTTTGTCTTTGTTTTGATGTCTGTATTCATTTAAAACTAATCTAGTTAAAGTAATTGTGTTTGTCCTTCAACATTTTATGATGGTATGCTCTGTTGCTCTGTTTTGTGTTGTATAGCACTTATGTCACCTGTTTCATTTCACACTTTGCCTAATAAAAAAATATAAAATAAAAAAGCATGGATTTCTGCTGAATTGTAATAAGTAGAGCTAAATTACAGAGGGTGAACAGCTGATGTGATGTAACTGATGAGGAGCTTGACAATCAAAGAGCAGCAAACATACAGCTGTCTACAGCTACAACTTTACATGAATTAATAAGAAAATATTGAAAAGTCTGAAGGATCAGAAGAAGTAAGGAGGAAAAATTCATGAATGAAACGGGTGATTGGTTTTAAATGAAAATATATCTAAGAAACTGGGAACAAGAGACAGAAAGTAGAAGGGGGTCTGTTCTTTGAAAAAGAAAAATAATCTTACTGAAACAGTCATAACTAATATGACGACAGTCATTACTGGATGGTTTAAAGCTCCTTCAATAAAGTGGTGTAAGAAAAAAATGTGCAAAATGTCTGATGGCTGGACTTCCTGTCCAAACTGAAGTAGTGTAGGTGTAAGTATTTAATCTGATCATAATGGAAATCTGTCAGTTAATCAATAAATTTGGGTATGCTTGAATAAAACAATGTCCTTTGAATCCTGAGTTTATTTGTGATGTGGGTATCTGTAAACATTTAAACCAAATATTGAAAGAAGAGGAAGAGCAGAAGAAGAGCAGAAGAGGAACTTATGGGTATTTGTAACACTTCAGGTTCAACAGCACCACCATGTGGCCACTAATAGAACACATGACTCCTTCACCCTTAGGGAAAATTCAAGCAATTACACTGAGTGATGGAGTGCAGGCTATACACAGTAAATCCACTTATTTTGGAGTCTTCATAGGTTATACCCACGTCTAAATCTCATCTGATTCACATGACTCATTGGCATACTGCATTTTTGTTCTGGGATGAGGACCAACAGAGTCTAGGGAGGGTCATACTTTACAGTGCTTAAGTGTTTATTGTCCTCCCCTCTCTATAGATATTGTCGCATTTTCAGATCTGTATTAAACTGCCAAAGACCAATCAACTAGTGAACATTCTCCTAATTTCCATTACACTTCTGGTCACGTAAGTCACCTGTGTATCTACAGCTGATCAGACAGAGGAAGAGAGAGAAAGTCGAGAAAGGGAGATGTCTCGCATTAAATATGAACATCTCCTGTTAGTGTTAACAGTTTTTATACAGGTGATGCTGGGAATATTATTCTGCACTCTATAGATTTGGTATCATTAGGCATCCATAACAACCTTCCTCACAGATCAGCTGTTGCAGCCAAATGTTGAGTGACACATTTCAAATAGTAAATTGTGTTATGCCTGAAATGTATGGCTAAATAGTACTAATATAAGATCAGGCGCTTGGAAAGAGAAACTAGGAATAAGAGCATCTGTAGGTATGAAGAGAGCAGCGGTGTTAATCTAAAACGGTATTTACACATAAGAAAAAAGTGTAAGAGAAGAACTATTTATGATATGTCAAAACTATGTTAACAATCTCCAAATATTCCTGTGTGAATAGGATATAATGTCCTAGTCCTACTGGACTGGTATTAGCTAAGGACCTTGTAATGTAATAATCTCACAGGAAGTCTGTGACTGTTTTTCTGTTACTGTCACTGCTGTTACTGTCACTTTGTAACTGTCATTAGTGTTACTGTTGCTGGTGTTACTGTCACTGGTGTGACTGTCACTGGTGTTACTGTCACTGGTGCTACTGTCACTGGTGTAACCGTCAGTGGTGATACTGTCACTGGTGTTACTGTCACTGGTGTTACTTTCGCTGGTGATACTGTCAGTGGTGTGACTGTCACTGGTGCTACTGTCACTGGTGCTACTGTCACTGGTGTAACCGTCAGTGGTGTAACCGTCAGTGGTGATACTGTCACTGGTGTTACTTTCGCTGGTGATACTGTCAGTGGTGTGACTGTCACTGGTGCTACTGTCACTGGTGCTACTGTCGCTGGTGCTACTGTCGCTGGTGCTACTGTTGCTGGTGCTACTGTGACTGGTGTAACTGTCACTGGTTTACTGTCACTGGTGTTACTGTCATTGGTGTAACTGTCACTGGTGTTACTGTCACTGGTGTTTACTGTCACTGGTGTTACTGTCACTGGTGTTTACTGTCACTGGTGTTACTGTCACTGGTGATACTGTCGCTGATGATACTGTCGCTGGTGCTACTGTCGCTGGTGCTACTGTTACTGGTGTAACTGTCACTGGTGTTACTGTCAGTGGTGATACTGTCACTGGTGTTACTGTCACTGGTGTTTACTGTCACTGTTGTCACTGTCGCTGGTGTTACTGTCACTGGTGTTACTGTCACTGGTGCTACTGTCACTGGGGTTACTGTTACTGTGATTAGAAGATAATTATCGATTCCATTCCATCAAAAATATTGATCATGATTTGGGAAGAGATGGTCTGGCCTGTGGCTCTTTCCTGCATGTTTCTCCCCCACACTCTCATCCCTGTTTCTGACTCTATCCACTGTCCTCCTCTCTAAAAGTAAAGGCATAAAAGGCCCAAATATCCTCCTAAGACATGAGCTTTTTTTGGAATACTTACAACAGTTTCTCCCACTGTTTGGAACTAGTAGGACCTGATAAGTTTAAAAGATCAGTCTTGTCTTTGAACGGGAATTAATTTTGACCAAAAATCAAATCTAATATCAACACAATTTCCCTAATATTTAAAAGAAACTATCGAAAATATCTATGAAAAAATTCTTCAACACTTTTTAAAAGTTTCCCACAAGAAGTACCCCGAACATTCTTCAAAAATTTCTGACACTTTATCATATTGCCTGAATTTTTATTTTAAAAAAATCTCACCCCCCCCCCAAAAAAAACCCTAAAACAAAACAAACAAACAAAAAAACCCTATTTGAATTCCTTGAAAATTTCTAATAATTCCCCCAAATTACAAAGCAAATTCCCCAAAACATACAAATATATCCCCCAAGGTTCCATGAAAAATGAAAGAAAATTCCAAAGCGTACCCCACAACTTGATTCCCAGATTAAGTTATTTAAAGATAAACTTCCGTGAGGATACCTAAAAATTCTGATGCATTTTTGCACCAAAAAAACAAAAAACAAAAAACAAAAAACAAATAAATTTTCCCAAAAATCACAAGTTTTCTTGTTACTTTTCCCAAATTAACACAGAATTACTTAAAATTTAAAAAACATCACCCAAATATAAAAAATCATAACCTTTTCATGCCAATACTGAATAATTCTCTTGAAACTCTATTTTATATACAATAACATACCAAAATTTCCTTGAAAATTCTTGAAAATTTCCCACATATAATCCTAAAAATATCAAAGAAAACTCCTGAAAATTTCAGAGTAAAGTCTCCCAGTATTTGAGGGATTTACTTAAACTTCAATGGACAGTCTGAAGAATTTTCTCAAAAATTCTAATAGTAATAATTTTTACTATGTTGTAGGAAAGCCAGAATGTGATGTCCTCATATGTGTACACAGGGTCTTAGGAGGATATATATCTATAAAAAAATATTGATCACCCTTAATCGAATGCTTTGTGAGTTATCATTCTGGATTAATGGTATCATTCATGTATTTAAAAAGCTGCTGAGGAAAGTTATATGACCACAGATGTCAGACACAGTTTAAACTCTGGTTGAGTTTAATGCATTCATTTTTCTGAGATTAATTCATTCAAACTAATGCAATATTTTGGCAAAATTACAAACAAAGTAAGTATGCTGACATATTTTCTCTCCTCTCTGCAGCAACATGGGGTCAAAGGTCAAACTTCTGCAGAGCCCTGAAACTACCAAGACTGTATGGCTGCAGATTGGAGCCTCTCATCTCATAAACTCTCGCCTCATGCCCTCTCGCCTGGTACGACTCAGCACTTCCAATGTTTCAAAATAAAAGCTTGAATGTCTTGTTGGTGTTTTAGACAATCAAGCTAATGAATAAAATATTGCTTGAATGTCTTGTTCATGATTTTGACAATCAAGCTTATACAGAATATAGACGGACTGAAAATCCATCCTGTATTCATGAATATATTTTTGCACTATATTACAGTAATCCTGGGCGAAAAGTTGTTTTAAACCCAAAAGAAGAAGAAGAAGAATGTTGTATCTCTCTGATCATTACTCTGTAATTATTGTGCCTCAGCTCGCAGGCTCTGTGAATTCACTGTGGCTTTTCTTGTGTATAAACGATAGTGCACATACACACGCACGCACACCCCCAGACACAAACACCCCACAAGATAAGCAATTGCAGATGGAGCGATTATTCCTGTGAAGTGTAAGAAGAATATAAAGTATATACATAAAATGAGTCTTAAAAGACCCAAATAAATGAAGTATTTATTGTTCAATGTTCAGTGTGAGATTTCTTCATTGTATAGCAAAACGTTTTAGAGTGGATTATAACAAGCCCATGCAAGAGACAAGAGAGCATGAGACGAGAGGGCTTGAGACGAGAGCTCCAGGCTGCAGTGATACCCGCCTCCATTTCAGGCATACTGACCTGGCAGGGGGAGACACCATGATCAGGAAGGTGGTTCCCCCATGGCGAGGCCTGGCCATTGCACCCCAGCTTTTGGCTGACCTGTGCCACTATTAGGGCCACTGAAAAAAAAATTTTGAGAAGAAAATTTTTTCTCAGAATTCTGACTTTTTTCTCACAAGTGAAAAAAAATTTTTTCATCTCAATTTTTTTTTCAGTGGCCCTAATACTCTTCCGTAGTATTAACACGCCTGTTAAGAGTCATATATATATACATATATACACACACACACGCATACACACATACGTTGATTTCACCCAACCTGCTCTAAGATGTTTTATCATGTTGTCCTTCACAGATGGAGAATGTTCGTGCTGTATCGTCCACTTCACTTTTGATGACAAGAAGAGTTCAGAAAGAAGTGGCAAAAGTTGGGACTTGAAACAAATGTACAAATTGAGGTCGCATGATCCAGTGGAATGTTTTTCAGACATATGACTTCACTGCATGTCTGACAGCATCCTGAAAACATCTGGAACTTTAAAAATGCTTGAAAACATGTTACACTTCCTGTATCTTGGAGCTAAATTCTCATTACTGTTTTAATGTCTTTCCACACTGACACATTGAAAGTCTTCTACAAAGTTTTGTAGTTCATTGTTGTTCTGAAATGAGGGACCTTCTCTTGAGTGTTCGGGCCACAGCTACAGTTACAGCTTGAACTTCAGCACAACATATCATTTTGTTTTAATATCTTCTTTTTCAAAGGTTTGACTTATTTTTGCTAAACGATGATGAGCCATAATTCACATGCAAAATTTTAAATTCACTTTTGACAGTCATCAAAATGTTCTAGTCAGTAGAAACAGGACAGTCTGTCTGAAAGGACTGGATATGTACTCTGCATTTCATGATGTGATGTTAACATGATAAGATGCAATAAAACATAAAACTCAAGTTTAACTGCAGAATGTTCTTTAAATTTCAGAGAAAGTGCCCAGAAATACAGCATATGCTACTGAATTACACTGCTCCTGAAAAGATTAAGAAATAAGTCAGAAATGGAAAACAGTGGTTTAAATTAAAGATGAAGGCTGTGTAAGAAAAGACTGGCAATCCACCAAAGGAAGAAGGAAAGAGGAAATCTTGGCATCTTAGAGAAAATACAGGATGAGATAGATATGCACATTTTATAAAAGTATTTCTATGTTTTAGCTGCTAAGAATCTGTGCACATTTTTAAACCATTTTTCATACTGTTAAGCACAGAGACAACGTATGTGAGGAGTAGTGAGATGATTGATGAAGAGGGTAGAACACATGGTTCTGATGCTCACCTACATCTCTATGTCTTTGAGTTTATCTCTTTCTGTTGCCTTTTGAAAGAAATGTAATGGGAAAACCAGACTGATGGAGCTGAAATACAGCAGGACCTGGATTATTTTAGTGAGATCTCATAGACCTAAACAGTTGGAACCTACCCGTTTTATCTGTAAGACTGACTTACAAAAGAAAAAGCTTATTACATCATTAATTGTGAGGAAATATGTAACTTTTCATTAAAAAAAAGCTTCAGTGAATGAAATTGGGTAAAAATGGCCTAAAATATTTCCATCTGAGATGTGTTAATGGATATAGGTGAATGTAGTGGAGGGGTAAAATAGCATTCAGTACTAATGAATGACAATGAGACCAACTGTAATACAAAGGTCTTGGCCCCAACTATCATGTGGGCTCAATGAACAACAGAAAACACATTTTCTCTAATTTAACAGTTATTTTGTAAAAGTTTTCTTACATAGATGTGTTCAGCATCCACTTATACCCTTATTAGATCCTGAATTTAGTCCTCAAACCATTCCATAACGGAGAAATCGCTAAAAAATTTAAATAAACTACAATTCCCTACAGCCACAGCATGCAGCCCGAACGAAATCAGCGCCATCTTTGTAGTTCTTTTAGTTTCTAAACTAGGGTATAAAATAGGATCATAAAACATAATTCCCCTTCATATATCAATTATTTCATGCAGCCTAAATACTACTAATATCACAAGTAGATGATCTGTTTCACTATAAAGTCCTGATATTAGTGTTTGTCTGAGATTTGCCTGTTTTATCTAGAAACGGTCCATAAATAGGGTGATAAAAACGTATTTCTGCTTACTTTATCTAAACATTACTACCGCCAAAATAACACATTACTGAATAAAGAACCCTTAAACTAAATTTCACATGTTTTGGCTGTTATCCTCGAAGTGCAGTTTGTTTGCTAGTTCTTCCGGTTTTATCATATCAAACATAATTTTACACATATTTACTTAATTTATAAAAGATTTGTTACAGCTGAAGTTGTAGTTACGGGCTATTCAGAAGCAGCATTTAAAGAAAGGATTGCTTTGTTGATTAATTTAACATATTGAGCATTTAACAGATGAGCAGAGGACTTGTGAAGAGCTGGACCTGATGTTGATGAAATGGAATTGAAACAGCTGGGGTGTAGGAGGGTTGCCGCTTTGACTTTAAATATCTGCAGAAGAGAAGAGAATTTAAAATACAAAATCAGCACAATTAGTCAAACTAAGTTGTCTT
Organism: Cheilinus undulatus; assembly: GCF_018320785.1. Lineage (NCBI taxonomy): Eukaryota > Metazoa > Chordata > Actinopteri > Labriformes > Labridae > Cheilinus > Cheilinus undulatus. The sequence continues at coordinate 4,114,654 of NC_054869.1, read as the reverse complement.
GAAATCTGACATGATTCCTTAAAAGTCAATGCCCATAATCAGCTGATCAGCAGGAAGGGAAAGGTACCTGAAAAGAGGTAGAGACATGAATAAGCAGTAACTTCATAACTAAAAGTGAAACAGTCTACCTGATTCATTTCCGGCTTCATTTCTTGGAAAACCATGAACTTCTCCTCAGCTGCCTGAGCCCTCACATGTAAAGTATCAATGCCCCGCCTCCTTGGTCTAATGAAATTTCTTAGTCTTTAATCTGGGGAGGGACAAGAGGAAACAGGTGAATATCATGTGGTGTCCTAATTAATACGCAAGTGATTTTCAGGTGGTTAGTGCAGCGATAGTTAACTATTGTCACTAAAGCATCACTATGACTGTTCTTACAGTCTCATCAAGGCAGGAGTGCACAGGCAAAGAGGGAGCACATCATAATAAATCATCTTATTTCTTAAGGAAGACCCTGTATACTGTTCTCATCCGTGTGAAACAGCAAGCTAAACTCGTTTCTTCAACAAGTGTTCCTCCATTGAACCGACAGTGTGTTGTACTTGGCAGGTTTTATTGAAGAAAAGGTAAAACTGAAAGAAACAAACGATACAAACAAGTCCATAATAAAGTAAATGTCATACACACATTCAAAATAATGAATGAACTTGTTGAAACAGTCTGTTTGTTAATATTCCTTTTAAAATGAAATCAAAATGGACCTACTGGCAATACTGGCAGTGAACAGGATCAAGGGATTGAGGCAGATTGCAGTCTTCTTCTTCTTCTTCTAATGAACTTCCAGCAGGCTGTACACTAGAAAGCGTAATGCTGCCCTCCACAGGTTAGATTAGTCCATCCAGTTTAGATTTTCTGATATAGTCCAGATGACCAGAGAAAAAGAATTATCGCTTTCCCAATTAGTTCAAAGTCTGCATCAGAAGAAAATATAGATTTGAAAGAAAAGGAAGAAAACCCCAACTTAGAAAATTCCCTAAACATCTGCTGTCTTTCATCCCTATATCTGTTGCACTCAAACATTACATACATCTCCAACTTTCCACACAAGCACAGACCATTAAGATTCTTGCCTGTTGTCTTAAGGTTGCTGGCCAGACCGCAATGCCCCAGTCTTAAACGAGTAAGGACAACATCATCCTTCCTCCCAGTTTTTATCAGTAACCTCCTTCTTTTAATGGTTGGCTGCAGGGAAAAGTAATGTCTGCCACGTTCGTCTTCTCTCCATTCCTTTTGCCATTGCTCCTCTAATTTTTTCATTGCTAACTTGAAAGCACTCAGGCTTCCCAAGGAACACATTCAGGTCAACATTATCTTTTCAAAGGGATTTTTTTTTGCCAGTTGACCGGCTCTTTCATTCCCTTCTATTCCTGAATGGCCAGGTACCCACATAAATTCCAAACAACATCCAGCTTTTTCAAGTCTATAGTGACAGCACATGATCTCCTGCAGCAGGTCAGGTCGAGCCCTCGATGCCCCATTCTTCACTGCCAACAAGGCAGCTTTAGAATCTGAACAAACAATGCTTTTATGGGGTCTAACAACCTCCACCCACCACATGGCCCACAAGATCCCTAGGACTTCAGTAGAAAAAATAGACAACTTGTTGGAAAATCTGATAATCTGTTGAATATCAACGTTTGCCACAAACATTCCAAGACCAGCCTTTCCAGATACTGGATCTACAGATCCATCTGTAAAAATTGGAACATACTCTTTTTAACATAATCATTTACCTCATCATATGTCTTTATGTTTCCAAGAGAGGATAAATGAACTTCAGGTTCAGGGATAAACCAGAAAGGGACAGGGGAACAGAGAGACATGCTCACCCTGTCTTCTTCTAGCCCAAAGGTCACAGCAAGCTTTTTAATATGACTAAGGAAATTTGACCTTCTGTCATTTCCAACAAATTCCCAACAGTTTTCCAAAAGACATTTAGCAGACTGGTCACATTTAATAGTACACAGTTTATACCAATAGTGGAGCCCGAGCTTATCTCTCCTTATTCATAGAGGAGACTCCCCCATTTCAACAAGCAGAGCTGGTATTGGAGTTGTTCTAAAAGCTCCACAACAAATTCTTAGGGCTTAGGGCTTAAGCCTGAAGCCGACCCAGCTTCTCAAGCACAGATTTGGAGGCTGAGCCAAATACGACACACCCATAGTCTAAAGAAGACCTTATCATTGCTCGGTGGATCATTAACAGTGTCTCTCTTTAAGACCCCCAGTCACATCCTGCTAAGCATCGAAGGATGTTGATTATTTTCTCACATTTAAAGATAATTTTACAGTAACAAGGCAATCTGATGTAAGATTTCAAAATCAAAGCCGTCTCAAATATGCTACAGGAACGAGTCAACTGCCTAACTTAAAAATGAAAACCAAGGAAAAAACTGGCCAACTTTAAATTGAAATATTTCAGAAACCCCCTGTTTCCACACACTCATTCCACTTTACAGTGGTAGTTGAAGACCCAAACAATATTTCTGGCACAGTAACAAGGCAATCTGATATAAGATTTCAAAATAAAAGCTTTCTCAAATATGCCATGTCCATTGTGCAATTGCCAACAACTGTCAGATTCCAGGGAAAAACTCAAAAGGGAAACAATGAACCAACACAGACACAGATAGACACAGAGCTTAAATACACAGGGAGTGATTAACAATGGAGGACAGGTGTGGACAATCAGACACAGGTGAAACTAGTGAAGGCAATCAACAAGGAGGGAAACTGAAGCAGGAAGCAACACTGAAATCACACACAAGGGAAGGCAACTACAAAATAAAAGAGGAAACATGGAACATAACACAAGAAACAGACAAAGACTCAAAACTGGACACAAGAAGGTAAACAACAGAAACACTGAAAACACAGGAGAATACAAAGAGCCAAACACAAGGAGGGAAACTCAAACACAGGAGGAAAAGTGACATGAAACACAGGGAGTGACTAAACAAAAAAGACAGGAAATGTAAAACTAACATGAAGAAGGGAATTACTAAACCAGAAACACAAGGAGTGCAATTGCTGACAACTATCAATTGAAATAATTCGGAAAATAATTGCCCACCTTTAAACTGAAATATTTAAGAAACCCCTGTTTCCACACACTCATTCCACCATAGAGTGATAGTTGGAGACCGACACAATATATCTGGCACAGTAACGAGGCAGTCTGATGTAAGATTTCAAAATAAAAGCTTTCTCAAATATGCCATATTCATTGTGCAATTGCCTAACTTTAAGTTGAAATAATTAGGAAAATAAAGTTGGAGACCCACACAATATATCTGGCACAGTAACGAGGCAGTCTGATGTAAGATTTCAAAATAAAAGCTTTATTAAATAAAAGCTATATACTCACTTTTTTGTTATGTCTCCCCCAAAACAAATATATGCACACACATACATATGTATGCATGTAAACACACACACACACACACACGCACAATGACCTATGCCTTCAACTTCTTCAAAGTATTAAAATGTTATGACTTCCTGCTTGTCTCTGTATTTTCTTGTCCCCACTGTCTGTATGTAATGCTTGTATGTTGTCCTTCACTTGTCATGTTCTGTCTTGCATCATTTAATAAAATAAAATAAAATAAAAAATGAAAGGGAGCCTAAAAAAAAAGCGAACAGAATAAAACCTAAGCTAACAAATAATTAAAATAAAAAAACCTGATTAAAAAGAAACAGAGAACCAAAAGTCAAACATAAAAAAGTGAATAATAATAATAATAATAATATCTTGAATTTATATAGCACATTTCAAGAAACCCAAGGACGCTTTACAGGAACACATAGACATGGACAAACTATGTGAGGGGTAGGATGAGTGTAAGGGGTGGTTTAGTGAAGACTGTAGGCTGTGGTGAACAGGTGGTGCTTGAGACGTTTTTTTGAAAATGTCTAGAGATGGAGCGCTACGAATGTCTGCAGGAAGAGTGTTCCAGAGGGTGGGGGCTGCAGCACTGAAGGCTCTGTCTCCATAGGTTTGGAGTTTGGTTTTGGGCATGGAAAGTAGGCCGATGTCTGAAGATCGAAGGTTGCGGGATGGTGTGTATGGATGGAGGAGATCAGAAAGGTACTGGGGAGCCAGAGCATGGAGAGATTTGTATGTGAGGAGGAGGACTTTGTAGTTGATACGGGACTTGATAGGGAGCCAGTGGAGGTGGATGAGGGTCGGAGTGATGTGTTGCCAGGGTCTAGTGCGGGTGAGAACTCTAGCTGCAGAGTTTTGGATGTACTGAAGCCTGTCCAGGGTTTTGCTGGGAACTCCAGACAGGACTCCATTACAGTAGTCCAGGCGGGAGGTTATGAAAGCATGAATGAGTGTTTCAGCCACAGAATCAGGGAGTGATGGTCGGAGTCTGGAGATGTTCTTGAGATGATAGAAGGCAGATTTGGTGACAGACTTTATGTGGGACTGGAAGGAGAGGGTGGAGTCCAGGATGACGCCCAGGTTTCGGACCTCGGAGGATGGACAGATGGAGGTCCCGTCTACATCGAGCATGAGATCTCCAACCTTCTGCAGCAGCGCTTTGGGGGCCACCACCATGAGCTCTGTTTTATTGCTGTTGAGTTTGAGTTGGTTAGATGTCATCCAGGCTTTGATGTCGTGGAGGCAGTTTACCAGGGAGTGGGGAGGGAGCTGAGTGGATGGTTTGGTGCTGAGGTAGAGTTGGGTGTCATCTGCATAAGAGTGAAAGCTGAGACCGTGTTTGTGAATAATGTGTCCGAGGGGAAGCATGTAGATGGTGAAAAGGAGAGGTCCAAGAACAGAGCCTTGAGGCACGCCCTGGTTAACTGGGGCGGGGGATGAGTAAGAGGTGCCGATGGTAACAAACTGTTTTCTTTGTGAGAGATATGAGTGAAACCAGGAGAGAGCTGTACCAGTGATGCCAAGATGGTGAGACAGGCGGTCAAGGAGGACGGTGTGGGATATTATGTCGAAGGCAGCGGTTAGGTCAAGGAGAATGAGGAGGCTGATGTGTCCAGAATCTGCAGCTGTGAGGAGGTCATTGGTTATTTTGATAAGGGCGGTCTCAGTGCTGTGGTGAGTGCGAAATCCTGATTGAAGAGGTTCATGGAGCTCATGGTTGGACATGTGTTGCTGGAGTTGGGCAGCGACTGCTTTTTCGAGAATTTTGCTGATGAAGGGAAGGTTGGAGATCGGTCGATAGTTGGAGAGGTCCTCTGGGTCTGACCCGGGCTTCTTGATGATGGGGGTTACTGAGGCAATTTTGAAGGATGAGGGGACAATTCCAGATGATAATGAGGTATTGATGATGTCTACCATGATGGGGCACAGAACAGACAGAGATGCTTTCACCAGTGGTGTGGGCATGGGGTCGAGGGAGCAGGTGGATGCCTTGGCCTTCTTGACCCATTCAGCCACTTGGAGAGTGTCCACGGATGTGAAGCAGGAAAGACGGCAGTGAGGCGGAGGAGCGGTGTCCTGATGTGAAGTGAAATCCTGAGGTGGAGGTCCAGATGAAAGTTGCTGCTGGATGGAGGCAACTTTATCCTGGAAAAACTGCAGGTGCCTAGTGCAGCGGTCGAAGTTGGCTGGGGAATGAAGGTTGCAATGGGGCGGAGAAGGCGATTTATTGTGGAGAAGAGCATCCGGGGATGGTTTTGCTGGTCACTGATGAGGGATGAGTAGTAGCTGGACTTTGCTCTGGAGAGAGCTTCTTTGTAGGAGTGCACATGCTCTTTATAGGCCTCCAGATGGACGGTGAGGCCAGATTTTTTAGAAAGTCTCTCCAGCTGTCGGCCAGAAGCCTTCATGAAGCGGAGTTCAGCAGTGTACCAGGGGGCTGGGTGGGTAAAGGAGACTCAGCGAGTCTTCAGAGGGGCGAGAGAATCCAGGCTGAGGGATAGTGCTGTATTGTAGTGATTGGCCAGGGCATCAACTGTGGTTATAGGGTGTGTAGTGGTCAGGTTGGTAGCTAACATGTTCTTGAGGGCTGGGATGCTTATTGACTTGAGGATATGGAAAGTGATGTTGCGTTTTGTAAGCTGTCTGGGGAGGGGGGTGGGGATAGAGAAGAAAACAGCATGGTGATCTGAGATGGCTAGGTCCAGGCATTGTGGAATGAATGGGGTGAGACCAGTGGAGCACACAAGATCCAGTGTGTGACCTTTGGAGTGGGTGGGTCCTTGGACATGCTGTGTGATGTTGAAGCAGTCCAGTAGTGATAGAAATTCGGAGGTGAGTGTGCAGCTGGTGGAGTCAACGTGGATATTGAAGTCTCCAAGAAGAAGTATGGAAGAAGACCTGGAGCAGACAGAGGTGAGGAGCTCAGACAGGTCAGACAAGAAGGTGGTAGTTGCTTTGGGAGGTCGGTAGATGAGGACGATCTGAAGCGGAGCTGATCCAGTGAGAGAGATGATTAGATACTCGAGAGCTGAGGTGCTGGGTGCTGGTAGCTCCTTAACCTGGAAATCTTCTCTATATATCACGGCCAGCCCCCCACCGCGACCAGTGGTGCGAGGTTTTTGGATGTACACATAGCCAGGTGGGGTTGCTTGATTTAGTGTGAAGTAGTCATTTGGGCTTTGCCAGGTTTCAGTCAGACATAAGAAGTCTACTTTCCTGTCTGTGATGATGTCATGGATGAGGTGGGCTTTATTGTTTATGGACCGGGCATTTTGCAGCATAAATGTGGTGGAAATGTTTGAAGATGATAAGCAGAGGGGAGTGGGAGGGACGTTAGTGCATCTGAGAGGTCTCAGGTTACTGAGCTGTACGTGTGGTTTGTTGTGATGACGTCGTCGAGAGTGGGCAGGGCGCCGGTCCGACTGGACTGTGGGGACGGCGTGGCTGGAGTAAACAAACTTATGTTTCTGTGCTCTGTGGATAAAACGAGGACGACGCAGATGGCCGAGGGATTTAATGTCTGTAAGACAGGCTGGAGTGGAGAAAGAGATGAGGTTGAGAAGCTGCTGGGGCAAGTATTTGAGGAGCACCATGTTAGCTGCGCAAGATAGCAGTGGGAGCAGGCTGCTGCTAGCTAGCTATCCGCTAGCCCACAGAGGCTAACAGCTGATCGGCGGCTACAAGCTAACAGCTAAACCGGCATCTAGCCGGGAAATCCTGATGGAAGATCCACAGGTGGTCAAGAGAGAATGCTCAAGATTCGAAGGGGAAAAGCACAGTCAGAGCTCCGGTGGGTCTCTTGCTAAGCCAGGAGGCTAGAGGTTAGCCGGAGGACGCTAACAGCTGTGGGGCGGTGAGTACTTCGGCTGACGACAACACAAGGTTCGTTGTAACAAAGTTAGAGCTAACTGATATCAATCAGCGCTCGATTGGATGGTTTAGCAACAGCAGAGGAACAGCAGAACTACAAGAAATAATCGATGTTAAGCGAAAGCAGACAGTTTTCTTAGGATTGTGAAGCGGCGACAAACACGCCAGCGTCCTCACACATCCAGCGCATGCGCATCAACCGCATCAAAATGCCAAACTAATTTGTTTTGACCTTGTTTTGAGGTCTAAGCACAGCAACTTCTGGGAACATATAACATCATTAGGAGTTACTTAGGCGATAGGAGGGGTGACACTGTTTAACCCCTTCATGTATCCTAGAGTGGCCCCTCTCTTCTTCTTTTTTTTTCTCTGTCTTCAGCCAGTGGACCCAAAGACGACCTGCTGTGGGGATCATTACTTGTCATGCAACCCGATCAGCGTCTCTCCTGGTTGGCACACCTCGACTGCACTCTTTTGTCTCTCCTCCTCTGTTTCTCATTGACATACCTGTGCAAAAATCTGTGCACCAGTTCTCTCCCTCCATGTCTGGACAGGTATGAGTCGTCACTGAACAGCAGTTACGTTGTCACCAGGAGAATGACAGAGCCACACAAACACTGTCACATGAACTCTGTGACAACATCACACGAGTATGAAAATATTTTGGGGCAGTACATTTAGTAATAGTATTAGTTTTCTGAGTAATTTTAGTAAGAAGGTGGTGCTCATTGCTGAAAAGGGGAATTGTCTGATTTTAACCCCTTAATGCCTGAAAACATAAATAACAGCCAGAAAATTCTATTTTTTTGGAACTGGAATGTTCATTTAACTTTCTACTGAAATTTTTAAAAAATCCAAATTTCCATAAAATTGAACAAATATGTTTTTAGTATCTCATTTCATTCATGAGGTGTTTTTGGTAACTGATAATCCACTTGAGGGCATTTTTATCATTTATCAGATTGTATTCCAATGGGGGGGTGAGGGAAGAAAAGGGAGACAAAAATGATGAGCAAAACAGTCGCTGAATGATTGAATAAATTGTGTTCTGTGGATAAAACACAGTCAGCCTGAGGGGATAAACCCATGGTTATTATAGAAGTCTTTAAAGTATTGTATGAACTGTATAATATGAGAAAATAAAATTGAAGTCATTCTTACCTTTGTTGTCTTCTAAGGAAAAAAGTTAGTTAGGTCATACTTGAATTTTTGACAATGATAATATTTGAAAGAATAACTTGAAATATTATACTTAGCTGTTACCTGACAAAAAGGACCTAGGGAATGGAAGGAAATTTGATTTTTTTTTTTAATAATTTATCCTGCACGTGAAAATTAAAGTTTATCTCCGTCCTCATGCATGAGGAGTCGACAGCCCTGCCAGACACAAGGACTACCTGAGGCATCACTAGCACAGCTGGACGCAAAGACCAGCCCCCAGGATCAAAGAAATGTCGATTTATCCTTAATGCTGATTTCAGGAGCTTCAGGTGCAACACGCAACCTGGTGTGTTACAGCCCTGCTAGACGCAAAAGCTACCTGGGATTTACTTGCCCAGCCAGGCACAAAGGCAAGTCCCCAGGGGTTTAAAAAGGGTCTCTGTCCCTGATACATATACAAGAAAAAGTGCAGCTGCAAGACACTACCTGTGTCAGCAGCCCCGCCAGACGCAAGGGCTGCCTCAAGAACACCTGATCCTACTAAACAAGAGGGTCCAAAGACTCAGTCTGAGTCCCCCTCATCAGGGCTGCCTCTGCCTCTTTGGAGCAGTCCCTCCTTCCTCTTCATCGTCACTGTCCTCTCTCTGCCATTTTCCCGTGCGGCCGGCACCAGAAGATGAAGGGTCCTCCTGGTCCTCTTCATCTTCAAACACTGACCATCCACTGTCCGAATCCTCATCACCAACAGGCCACAAATGCCGGTGATAGGAGAGAAGCTGGCCGAAGTAATGATGAACATCAGCCCGGAATGCAGAGCGAGTGTTGCCGGGCTCAGCGTTACCCTCTTCGGGCCACACAATCCGCTCAAGGAGTCGCAACAGAGCGACAGCCTCTTCAAGCTCTCTGCAAAAGTGCTGTGTCAGGGTCAAGAGATGGATATGTGACACCAGGAGAAGAGGCAGGAGTAGAAGGAGAGGCCTCCCATTCCTCATCATCATCGCTGACCCCCTCGTCCTCTTCACTATCGCCCACATATTCATAGCCCTTGCTGACAGACCAGATACGCCTGTGACAGGCACGAAGCTGGTCAATTCTACAGCGAACCTCAGCTCGAAGAGCAGGGTCGGTGTTGCCAGGTTCAGCACTGGGATCATCAGGCCACACAATCCAATCCAAGAAATCAAGGAGGTCCATGATCTCTTCCAGCTCCATGCAGATTGGAGAGTCGGTGTCAGGAGCAGTTGTTGTAAACCAGTGTCCACCTTTTGCTATTTTGTGGGGGTTAACAAAGATGGCGAACGTTAACAAGTACTAGCTTAGACCGACCAGCTAGCCAAATTTACAGAATGTTATGGCAAAGAGGTTGTTTTTTCTACTTTTGATATTTATATTTAATCACCAGAGATTTTTTGAAACTCCACCACATCTAACCTACATCCTTCCCATGGTTATGAATATAAACTACTTAAATAAATACAACTCATTTATTATGAGCCATGGCTGATCAGCTGCAACAGTAAGGCGATCATTGACACATCAGTGCTTTACAATCACAGTTGGTGATTATTGTCACGACCCGGCTCAGAGCCATGACAAAAAACGAAGAGACGTACGGTTTGACTAAAATAACAAAATGATTTTATTACAAAAGATGAATTAAATGATTAACAACTCACATAAAATAATAACTAAACTGCCACAGGATATAACTAAACCAAAAACAAAGTGCACAAGAGGAATCGCAGCGCTGCAGGGCAGAGCTGCAGCAGCGCAGGGTAGAGCAGAGCAGAGAGTGAAGAGACGTAAATGCCAGCTCTTATGCACCTGGTGGACTGGCCAGGTCCACCCAGATGTGGCAAACCCCACCTCCTATCCTGCAGGGGAAGACAAGACACCAGTAAGGGGGTAACACACAAGATACTATCAGGCCCTGGAGGCAGGACGCCGTCACAATTATAAGTTTCCTGAAATAGGCATTTATACCAGCTTTCCTTTTTTTTTTTTTTTCTTTAATTGGTGCTGCACAATTAATCTAACTACAATTGCAATGTCAGGCTGTGTAATTACATATTTGCATAAAGGACTGCCACTATTTCACTTTGTAGAAGTACCTGTATTTTCATCAAAGGAAAAACCTTAATTTGGGGGAAATAGGTTATTTTCAAAGCAGTACTGTAAACTTGTTCTGTGTATTTTTTTATGCTACTTAGTACTTGAATTTTTTTAAAATTGAGAAAAACACACTTCTTTTCCTTCATAACAATCAAGTGACACAATTTGTTCTATATTATGATCACAAATTGCAGTAGAGCCCAGTTTAATTGCAATCACACATCACTGAATTGAGCAGCACTAACTAGAACCTAAGTGTAGGCTGTTAATCTTTTTGGTTTTATATGCAGCGCTTGTAAATAGACACTTTTATATTGTAATAGAACTACCCTTAGTCTACTTTTGCTAAATTTTCACCTTCCTCTCAGCACAAAACACAAGTAACTGTCTTTAATGTAACTGATTACAAGTTAACGATGTGATGGGTATAAAAATGTGTGAAGAGGGTCTAAAGTATCAAATCTATTGTCAGATTTCCTATATATACCCTGCTGAATACTCTGCTGTCCACTTCCTGTTTTCTTGTTTAGTTTTTCTGTCTTCTTGTTTTATCCTGTCTGTTTTAGGGAGCCTATTTTAACATCTGGACCTGGACATTGCATTTATACTAGTCTTTTTGCTAACTCTGAATATTAGATACACTGCAGGCAACATGTAAAATAAACTTTAAAGTTTTTATTTGCAATAAACGTTCATTTTGAATGCTGTGTGGGACTACATTTGTACTTAATGTTTGAGATTGTCTTTGTTTAATGACACTAGGCTATTGTGGTCAGAAAAAAATATGGTATCTTTAATTATAGTGAGGAATGCATTATAATAAAGCTGTAAATAAGGCTATATTGTGGACAACAATTATGTCTAAAATAAGTCCGTGTGAGACGTTCAAACAACGTCCAAAGCGGCCATTTTGAACTATATTTGCACCTTGTGTAGTCCTGTAGACGTTAGATTTGAACGTCCAGAAGACGTCGTAAAACTTTCATTCTGAAGACGTCATTTCTACGTCGGACCAAGACGTCTTTTCGACGTCGTTTCGACGTCCTCTTGTTTGCGGGGTTAAATACATCAACGCATACTCTGCAGTCATTTTTAAGAGAATAATAATTCGTTACAGCTTCATGTTGCTGAATCTCGATGTTCTCCACAACATTTTCATCTGTTACAACCAAAAATCCATGGATAAGCTCAGACCTGCCCACAGGATTGGTGAGAAATTAGTGAATGGGCCCAGATGTGATTTAGTGATAGTATCAACAGTTTCTTTGATGAGCTGAAAAGTGCATCATGCTATTATTGGGTTCTGATATTGAAATTATTTATTTTGGCCACTTTAAAACCCTTTCAACCATTTTTCTGCTGATGTTGTCATCCCCCGCCCCCGCCTTCCTTTCTGACACTGTTAGCCCATTTTTGCCACTTTTAACTCATTTTTTTTTCTGATTTTAAGTAGCATTTGCGCTGTTTATGTGCAGACGCAACACCACCCCCCAAATGTTGCCAGCTTAGCGCATTTAGCGCGTTTTTTCCACAGGATAAGTGACACGTCGGTGGCTGTGCTTTCGCCAACACCGAGGTGACAGAATGAGACAGAAATAATTAAAATTACAGTTTTCAGACCGAGAACTCTCAGAGACACGCAGCAAAACGCACAACTGTCGCTACATCAGATGATTATTAGATGTTTATGCGCGATTCAGAGACTGGAAAAAGGAAAAATAAAGCGAGCACACATCTGTACCTCTGCTGTTGTTACTAAATCACATAAAAACATTATTATCAGACGAACCAGAGGGACTGGAAATCAGTCATTCTTTAGTTTGAGCTGAGAGATGACATTCCGTTTGCCGTTAAACTTCCTCCTGAACAAGTAACAATGAATGAATTTGAACGTTCAGGGTGTTTTGTTTTATGGTGAGAATTAACAGCATCTCAGACCGAAGCAGACTACAATCTTCACCACACTTTAACACAGACGTGTTCTATAATTAGAATGAACAGAGCAGTAAAGAGACAATCATTTAGGACGGAGGACGATGACGCGTGGATATTCCTGACCATTACGCACATCACAGCTGTTTATATGAGACAGCACCGTTCTGTTATTAGACTCTACGGTGCTCTTTAAATCTTTCACAGGCAAATCAAATGATCGTAGGACTGATGTTTTGATCATTTTCGCATAAATCCCCGCGCGTAATGACAACCCCTCCGTTAACCACGTGCGCTTGTTCTCACCCTGTCAAAAGAATAATCCAGGACGAAATAAAGAAAAATACTGGAGAAACATCTGTCTATGCAGCTTCTGCTGCCTGACAGCAGAATTAAATATACTGGACTAATTTTGTGTTGGAAATCAAAACATCTCAATGCTCGAGCACGCACTGTGCGCGCGCTGAGGCGGAGTTGTTTCATTGTACACAAGCACAAACAATTTACAGGTGTGGTAAGGGCAACTAATCACATCTCATACAGATACACGTCCGCAGTGTACAAAGGAGAGCTGAGGTACTCAAAGGTGTCCCATATCAATGCGCACCGCTCCGATGTTTGATCACCTACTGTCAAATAAACGCCATTTCACTGACCCTCAAATACTTCCGCTTACTCTCAGTTCAAAAGATTTCTTGTTCCAGACAAAAAAATGTTCGTCTGTCTGAAAGGAGGTGAAAGGTACTCCTTATTTTTTAGTGGATCTGCCCTTTCACCCCTTAAACTTGATGCAAATTATTTTTAAAGACGTGAAATGAAACAAAAAAGTGGTATAATTCTGTGGTTATCATTAGGCCTTCAATGATTTCCATGATCAATTAATGTGTAGATTTTTTCAGACAAGTTACAAAACTGATTTTGTTTGATTTATCGATTGTAAAATGAACACAGAGGGTAAATAATTTGATTTAGACACCGATAGATGATTTATAGGCTAACTAAACCCCGATCAATAAGTGTCTCTGGTTGTCGTGGTGACGTCATGACGTGTGGAAATCCCCTGAGAAACTCGAAGTTGTCAGAGTTGAAATCTTTCTGCACCTGAGCGCTGACAGGAGCTACTGAACAGTGGAAATCTTCATCGGAGAAAGTAAAAAGCGGATTTTTGAGGAGAAGAAACAGCAGTTAACATTTCTTTGAATCGAGGACGACTGAAGGAACCAGCTAGAGTCAGAAAAATGGCCACCGCGGGATTACACCGGGAGAAGTACCTGCTAACTCTGGACATAGTCCGTGGGCTGGATGAAAGTTATGGTAAAATATCACATTTAAGTTATTCTGTTTCTGCTGAATTATTCAGTAAAGCATAATAAGCCAAATAAGACTCAAAGTAACACAACACAGCACTTCTGGGTTAATCAGAGGAGTACTTTTCATGTCTTGACGAGTAGCCTAGCTAGCTAAAATGTTTGACTGCAGCCGTATCACTATTAAAACCGATTTACTGCCGTTATTTCACAGTAAAATCATAACAGATGATCATTATGAACATTACTGGTGTAAAATGTGTGATTTTTGATGAACATTATTCAGTCAAATCAGTTTAATCTTGGTGAACTATTTTAGTCAATTAACATTGAAAGTATAGGACAAAGATGGCGCCCGAGTCACTTCGTCGCCATGGAGAGTTCCACGGCTTTGACCTGTGACGTCAGTGGTGAATCCTCACGAGCTCTGGAGAGAATTATGCACACAAATGTGACAAATTAATGTCAAACTGTTAGCGTTTGGTCACTTCTATTACTGTGGTTTTTGTTCACAAGCAGAGAGAGATATTAGATAATCCTGTGATATAAATGTGATGTATCACAATCTTAACTTTGCTGAAGAAAACTGAAATCAGCTAAATAACTGATCAGTCTCCTCTATAAAGGTCTAGCCTGGCGTTTGTAGGTCATAATAGAATCATTATTCATTTCAGTCTGTTTCATATCTGCTGAAAAACTCCTCACTGCAGTTTGGAGTTGTTATTTGTATTTCTGGATGCATATTTTTATGTCTAATACAGAGTCCTGCAGATCCTTGAAAACTGGTGTATAGTGTTAATTTGCACATTTGAAATGTAAGGCCATAAAATGTCCAATTTTTAAAAGTGAGGGATCTTAAATTTTAGCAGGCACTTTGACCCAGACATGTCCTTATCCAGTCAAATGACCTGTGTTATGATAAATATGAAAATTCTTTATGTTGATATAATAGAGCAGGGGTCATCAAGTATATTTGCACAAGGACCAGATTTAGTCTCAACAGAAACTCTGGGGGCCTGACTTTCAAATACACAAAATTAAAGAAATGTTTTATGTTATTTTAGGCATTACCAGTGAGATCCATCCCTATTATCTATAACACAGCAGGCCACAAGGAGAAAGGCCTGACAACAGAATAGGCCCCTGAAAATCACAGAGAATGGGCCCTCCCCAGTTGTCATTTAGCACCAATATTAACCCATTTTTGACACTTTTAACCCTTTTTTGATACTTTTTGCCTCTTTAACCCAATTTTTAAAAGATTTGAACCCCATTTAAACCACTTTTCCTGCATGTTTTATCCCCTTTGTGACACTCTTATCAATTTTGCCACTTTTCTTCTATTTTTTCCACTTTTTAACCCCTTTACATGACATTTTTTCAACATTTTTTGCAACTTTAAAACCAATTTTTCCCACTTTTACCCCTTGGTGATACTTTCTACCTCCTTAACACAATTTTTGAAGATTTTAACCTCATTTAAACCACTTGCCTGCATGTTTTATCCCCTTTGTGCCACTCTTTTAACAATTTTTCCACTTTTTAACCCCATTTCATTACTTTCTTGCACTACTTTTTTCTCATTTGTAACCAATTTATGATGCCTTTTGTGCCTTTTTTCCTCTTACGATTTTTTGCCACATTTAACCTCTTTTCACCACTTTATTTGGTCATTTTACAGCACTTCTGCCAACCGTAACCCTTTTTAAAATATTTAGCCTACTAATAATGACAGTAAATCTCTGAAAAAACAGATCAAATGTTTTTCTAAATGTCATTCTAAAACTATTTCAGTGTTATTTTTTGTGGGATGAATTTAACAGCTGCAGACATTTAAAGCCAAAAGATACTCTTAAAACCTTCTTTTCCTTCTTTTCTGAATTTAATGATTTTTCAGGGGCCGGACAAGAAGCTTTGGGAGGCCTGATGTGGCCCCGGGGCCACCAGTTGATGATCAGTGTAATAGAGGCAATAAATGTGGCAGAAATCATCAAATTAGGGTGTATGTGCCCCCCCTTCATGTTTGACTGTTTGCAGTGTAAAAGTGGGATAAATTTTTCTCAGTTCAGGTCTTAAAAGTCTTAAATTTGATTCTTAAAAACAGCTGAACCCTGTCATACTCAAAAATAAGAGTTCTCATTTGCTTTGACTGGATTTACCTTCATGAAAATGTGCTTTTCTTGATAAATCCGTCTGTGAGGTAATCAGTGTTCAAAGTCATCATCACAGCTCTTTTGACATTTCAATTATGACTCTACAGAATCCAGTCCTGTTGAGAACAATGTGACTGATGCTCTCCTTGGTTCTTTGCTCTCTTTCTCATAGATTTGCCGAGGTTTGGACCTTTCCTCCAGATGGTTGCAACAAACCTGAGGAACAGGCCTCTAAGAGATGTGGACACTCAGGTCTTGTCTGTGTTCATATACAGCTTGTACCATGAGCTGCTCATAGGGTCAAAGGAGTACCCAGTGAACGTCATCCACAGCTTCTTCAGAGCTGACCTGATGACCACACCCTTTGGCCGCCTGATCCATCGGGAGAACAGACCGTCTCCTTTGTTGGAGGCACCAGCTGGTGTGATGGTTCCTCCTCCAGGCTCAAACCCTCCTCCTCCAAGCATACAGATGCCATATCATCCTGAGGAGTTGGACCACCTCACGCTGATACCTGACAGAGACAACATCTGTACCATGATCATCTATGACAGACAGATCACCAGAGTGATCTCCACTGTGTCCAGCTGTGACGGCACTGTGCTGCGCAACCGCTGGAGAGTGAGTGTCTACAGTGAAGACGGTCACTGTCTCATGTCGGTTCTCTGTTTTTTTCTTAGAAAGTCGACGAGGTTCTCACGGGCTCCCAGACAGGAGAAGAGGTGGTGTCTGGAGGACGAGAGCGGCAGCAGCAGCCAGGCTCCTCCAAGGAAAAGGCTGAGAGTGTGATGGATATTTTTCCTCCTGCAGCTTTTGGTCCAGCCTAAGAGGATTCAGCCCTTGGACTTGTACCTGGATCCATGGACTCAGGCTCCATCAGAAGAACCTGAGGGTTTCCTCTTGTATATTTGTAAATAGTTTGTTTCATTGAAATGGGGCCACACAGGTCAGTGATTTTGGTGCATCTTGCACATTTCTTGATTTCTTGGCGCTGACCTGTGTGTCAAACATTTTGACAACACCGAGGGAGCTTTCTGGAGCCGTGACTTTTACAGAGCAGCTGAAGAGGAACGGAAGCATGTGGTCGCTCTTGTTTTGTTTCAGCATGTGGAAAGCTGCATTATTGTGACCTAAGAGGGCTGGTCTTTGCGTCTGGCAGGACTAACACTGCCCCTTGGTCTTCCACATGGACCCATGATGCTCCATTCTTTTGTACATATGTAGATAGTTTATTTCATCATGGAGGTGGAACACAGGGCAGTGGTTTTGGTGCATCTTTTGCACATTTCTTGATTTCTTGGTGCTGGCCTGTGTGTCCGACATGGTGACAACTTTGAGGGAGCTTTTGGGAGCTGAAATGGGGTTTAACAAACTGGACTGACCGCAAGCATCATCAGCCTCACATTTCACTTGGAGAAGGAAGGAGTTAAAGGATTTAGGACCAAAAGGAAAGCCAACATCACCACTGATCGAGAGAGGACAACAGAGAAGACGAGGAAGAAGAAGAAGGAGGGAAATACATGAAGAGAAGAAAGGAAGCCAGTGAAGATGTTTATTCCTTCATCACTTCTCAGCCAAAGAAGCAGACCAGCCAGCAGGAAAAGAAGATAGAAGAGAAGAGGAGACGCTTTGCACTAAGAACTTTATCCTTTATTATCTATAGCTACACAAATATACACACAAACATTCATTTTATAGATCAGAATTTTAGAAATGATCCTTTTTTCTTGTTCTTACTCGTATTTGATTTGTCTTTCAGGAAAAGAAGAGGAGACCAGATGAGACGGGAGATGACAGCAGGAGGAAGAGACCATTGGAGGACCGGATAAAAGAGCAGAGGATTCAAACCAGGATAGACCAGGATGGACCAGACCAGGACAAACCAGGGAAGGATAGACCAGGCCAGCACAGACCAAGAGAGACCAGACCAGGACAAACCAGGGAAGGATAGACCAGGCCAGCATAGACCAAGAGAGACCAGACCAGGACAAACCAGGGAAGGATAGACCAGGCCAGCATAGACAAAGAGAGACCAGACCAGGACAAACCAGGGAAGGATAGACCAGGCCAGCATAGACAAAGAGAGACCAGACCAGGCCGGGACAGATCAGGACAGGATGGCATACAATGTAACCTTTCTTCAAAAAAAAAGATAAGCACTCATTAACATGTTTTTTATTAGATGTAAAATCCTGATCAGAGTTCTTCATTTGAAATTATTTGCACTTAATTATTAACTTTTTCCACACTGTTTTTTCTTTTCCAGAGGAGACAACACCCTCTTTTAAAAGTTGAGTATAAATGATTATTTTCATTTTTATCTTTATAGATGTTGTTTTTCCTGGCTGCTGAGGATGTTTGTTCCCTTTTAATCTGTTGTCCATCATTTGTCTTTCAGAGAGAGGAAAGAAAAGGACAGAAAGAAGAAACAAGACCTGACCTCAGGGATGGAGCCAGACAGCAATTGTTAAGATCCACGTTAAAAAAGGTGAGGTGTTTAAGGTTTATTTTCACAGAATATTTTAACTAATCAGTTGTTTGTCTTGAATCATGACTTTTATTCCACCTCTGTCTTTATTTTCAGTGAAGAGTCTCCTTCATCTGCTGCAGCCGGGCCATCAGAGACAGTTTACTGTCCTGAAGAAAAAGTATGTTTTTTTACACCCTGTTTTTGTCTTTTTAGTTTACAACAAACATATTAACTTTACTTTATCAGTCAAAGCCACACTTCTCATCCCACCACTCAAACACACACCAGCATTTTCTTACAGAAAAACTCACACATCACATCAAAACTTTTCCTCTCAATAGCAGAAAACTAAACTACCTGTTCTTCTCCTTTCACCATTACTTCTCTTTTGCTTTCCTCCTCCCACCCACTTTCCTTCTTTGTCCCTCGCTATTTTTTTCTTTCTCTTTCTTTTCATCTCTTTGTCTTTCTTTAATTGATAATTATAACCTTTTTGCACATGCTTTGTCTTTGTTTTGATGTCTGTATTCATTTAAAACTAATCTAGTTAAAGTAATTGTGTTTGTCCTTCAACATTTTATGATGGTATGCTCTGTTGCTCTGTTTTGTGTTGTATAGCACTTATGTCACCTGTTTCATTTCACACTTTGCCTAATAAAAAAATATAAAATAAGAAAGCATGGATTTCTGCTGAATTGTAATAAGTAGAGCTAAATTACAGAGGGTGAACAGCTGATGTGATGTGACTGATGAGGAGCTCGACAATCAAAGAGCAGCAAACACACAGCTGTCTACAGCTACAACTTTACATGAATTAATAAGAAAATATTGAAAAGTCTGAAGGATCAGAAGAAGTAAGGAGGAAAAATTCATGAATGAAACGGATGATTGGTTTTAAATGAAAATATGTCTAAGAAACTGGGAACAAGAGACAGAAAGTAGAAGGGGGTCTGTTCTTTGAAAAGGAAAAATAATCTTACTGAAACAGTCATAACTAATATGACAACAGTCATTACTGGATGGTTTAAAGCTCCTTCAATAAAGTGGTGTAAGAAAAAGATGTGCAAAGTGTCTGATGGCTGGGCTTCCTGTCCAAACTGAAGTAGTGTAGGTGTAAGTATTTAATCTGATCAGAATGGAAATCTGTCAGTTAATCAATAAATTTGGGTATGCTTGAATAAAACAATGTCCTTTGAATCCTGAGTTTATTTGTGATGTGGGTATCTGTAAACATTTAAACCAAATATTGAAAGAAGAGGAAGAGCAGAAGAAGAGCAGAAGAGGAACTGATGGGTATTTGTAACACTTCAGGTTCAACAGCACCACCATGTGGCCACTAATAGAACACATGACTCCTTCACCCTTAGGGAAAATTCAAGCAATTACACTGAGTGATGGAGTGCAGGCTATACACAGTAAATCCACTTATTTTGGAGTCTTCATAGGTTATACCCACGTCTAAATCTCATCTGATTCACATGACTCATTGGCATACTGCATTTTTGTTCTGGGATGAGGACCAACAGAGTCTAGGGAGGGTCATACTTTACAGTGCTTAAGTGTTTATTGTCTTCCCCTCTCTATAGATATTGTAACATTTTTAGATCTGTATTAAACTGCCAAAGACCAATCAACTAGTGAACATTCTCCTAATTTCCATTACACTTCTGGTCGCGTAAGTCACCTCTGTATCTACAGCTGATCAGACAGAGGAAGAGAGAGAAAGTTGAGAAAGGGAGATGTCTCGCATTAAATATGAACATCTCCTGTTAGTGTTAACAGTTTTTATACAGGTGATGCTGGGAATATTATTCTGCACTCTATAGATTTGGTATCATTAGGCATCCATAACAACCTTCCTCACAGATCAGCTGTTGCAGCCAAATGTTGAGTGACACATTTCAAATAGTAAATTGTGTTATGCCTGAAATGTATGGCTAAATAGTAGTAATATAAAATCAGGTGCTTGGAAAGAGGAACTAGGAATAAGAGCATCTGTGGGTATGAAGAGAGCAGCAGTGTTAATCTAAAGCGGTATTTACACATAAGAAAAAAGTGTAAGAGAAGAACTATTTATGATATGTCAAAACTATGTTAACAATCTCCAAATATTCCTGTGTGAATAGGAAATAATGTCCTAGTCCTACTGGACTGGTTTTAGCTAAGGACCTTGTAATGTAATAATCTCACAGGAAGTCTGTGACTGTTTTTCTGTTATTGTCACTGCTGTTACTGTCACTTTGTAACTGTCATTAGTGTTACTGTTGCTGGTGTTACTGTCACTGGTGTGACTGTCACTGGTGTTACTGTCACTGGTGCTACTGTCGCTGATGATACTGTCATTGGTGTTACTGTCACTGGTGTGACTGTCACTGGTGTTACTGTCACTGGTGCTACTGTCACTTTTGTCACTGTCACTGGTGTTACTGTCACTGGTGATACTGTCACTGGTGTTACTGTCACTGGTGTAACCGTCACTGGTGTAACCGTCAGTGGTGATACTGTCACTGGTGTTACTGTCACTGGTGTTACTTTCGCTGGTGATACTGTCAGTGGTGTTACTGTTGCTGGTGTTACTGTCACTGGTGTAACTGTCACTGGTGTTACTGTCATTGGTTTACTGTCACTGGCGTTACTGTCACTGGTGTTACTGTCACTGGTGTAACTGTCACTGGTGTAACTGTCAGTGGTGATACTGTCACTGGTGTTACTGTCATTGGTTTACTGTCACTGGTGTAACTGTCACTGGTGTTACTGTCACTGGTGTTACTGTCACTGGTGTAACTGTCACTGGTGTAACTGTAACTGGCGTAACTGTCACTGGCGTAACTGTCACTGGTGTTACTGTCATTGGTGTTACTGTCACTGGTGTAACTGTCACTGGTGTAACTGTCACTGGTGTTACTGTCATTGGTGTTACTGTCACTGGTGTAACTGTCACTGGTGTAACTGTCATTGGTGTTACTGTCACTGGCGTTACTGTCACTGGTGATACTGTCACTGGTGTAACTGTCACTGGTGGTACTGTAACTGGTGTAACTGTCACTGGTGTAACTGTCACTGGTGTTACTGTCACTGGTGCAACTGTCACTGGTGTTACTGTCACTGGTGTAACTGTCACTGGTGTAACTGTCACTGGTGTAACTGTCACTGGTGATACTGTCACTGGTGTAACTGTCTCTGGTGGTACTGTAACTGGCGTAACTGTCACTGGCGTAACTGTCACTGGTGATACTGTCACTGGTGTAACTGTCTCTGGTGGTACTGTAACTGGCGTAACTGTCACTGGTGTAACTGTCACTGGTGTTACTGTCATTGGTGTTACTGTCACTGGTGTAACTGTCACTGGCGTTACTGTCACTGGTGATACTGTCACTGGTGTAACTCACTGGTGGTACTGTAACTGGCGTAACTGTCACTGGTGTAACTGTCACTGGTAATACTGTCACTGGTGTAACTGTAACCTGCGTAACTGTCACTGGTGTAACTGTCACTGGTGTTACTGTCACTGGTGGTACTGTAACTGGTGTAACTGTCACTGGTGTAACTGTAACTGGTGGTACTGTAACTGGTGTAACTGTCACTGGTGTAACTGTAACTGGCATAACTGTCACTGGTGTAACTGTCACTGGTGGCACTGTAACTGGTGTAACTGTCAATGGTGGTACTGTCACTGGTGTTACTGTCACTGGTGGTACTGTAACTGGTGTAACTGTCACTGGTGTAACTGTAACTGGCATAACTGTCACTGGTGTAACTGTCACTGGTGTAACTGTCTCTGGTGATACTGTAACTGGTCTAATTGTCACTGGTGTTACTGTGACTGGTGTTACTGTCACTGGTGATACTGTCACTTGTGTTACTGTCAATGGTGGTAATGTCACCCGCAGGGGCGTAGCTAGGGATTTAGGGCCCCTATAAAGAATATTACACAGGGCCCCCCTTAACCAGCTAGCCAAGGAGCAAATGTTGCCTCACTTTTACAAATATTTCTGCATTTGAATGTATTTTTTGACCATACATTTCCCATGTATTATCAATATTTTTACTAAATGTACTTGTATTATTCTGCAGCACCATCTGGATATTTTTAAGGAGCAGGGGCCCCCCAGTATTGTATTTTACTCTATTTTATACTAATTTCAGTCTTTTGACTGATTCATTTAGTGACTTTTGATTCAATAATGACAATAAATGCTAAGGAAAAATAAATCAACAATGGTTGATTTATCAACAATGGGTTAAAATTGGTTTAAAAGTTGCAAAACATGTTGAAAAAAGTAATAAAAAAGGGGTTAAAAAGGGAAAAATATCGATAAAAGTGTGGCAAAAATTGATGAGTGGCACAAAGGGGATAAAACATGCAGGAAAAGTGGTTTAAAGGGGGTTCAAATCTTTCAAAAATTGGGTTCAAGAGGCTAAAGGCGGCAAAAAGTATCCAAAAAATAAAAAGGGTTAAAAGTGTCAAAAATGGGTTAATATTGGTGCTAAATGACAACTGGGGAGGGCCCATTCTCTGTGATTTTCAGGCCTGCTGTGTTATAGATAATAGGGATAGATCTCACTGGTAATGCCTAAAATAATATAAAACATTTCTTTAATTTTTGTGTATTTGAAAGTCAGGCCCCCAGAGTTTCTGTTGAGACTAAATCTGGCCCCTGTGCAGATGTACTTGATGACCCCTGATCTATAGGTACTATCTGATTTATTCCTTTCTGACCCACTCTGCTCTCTCATTCCCTCCCTTTCTCTGTTTGCTCCTCTCTTTTACTCCTGGATGGAAGTTTGCTCCACTGAAAGAAAGAAAAGTAAGGTCAGACTACATCACCCTAACACAAAAACGAACCATCTGTTAGAGTCTAAAAGCCACAGTATATATTTCTGTATACGATCTCTGATAAATGAGAGAACACATCCAGGCATATTTTTATAATAGCCAATATTTGAAAGAGTCAAAAAGTGAGTGTTTCTATCTGATTTGAACCTCTCCAGTCTACAGTCAGAAACACAGTAAAGCACAGGTGTCAAACTCAAGGCCCGGGGGCCAAATCTGGCCCTTGGAACAGTTAAATCCGGCCTGAAAGATGATCTCATATTTCTGTTTTAACTGTCCCATCAGTCTGAGGTCTGCAGATTTCCTCAAGTATGAAAATGTGATGAGTTAAGATATCCTTGTTAAGTCACAAAATCTGAAAAAGTAAGGAGTAAAATTATTTAGATAAGAAGTAAGGAATGTGGGAAAAGAAATTAATTTGTGGTTTAATTTCACATTTTCAATTTAGCATCTCACAATTTGGACTCAAACTTAGGATTTTGGCTTTTTATTTCATACTTTGAGCATTAAAATTCATAATTTTGACTTTTTACATATTTTGAGCTTTAAGGTTCAGAATTATAATTTTTAAGTGATATTTTGACATTTTTAACTCCAAAGTTTGACTTCATAATCCCATTGTTTGACCTTTTAGACTCACAATTTAAAATTTTGATTGATATTCTGACTCTTAATTTCATGATTACAAATTTTATTTCATGTTTTGACCTTTTAAACACATGGTTTTCACTTTCTTTATATATTATATATATTTGCCATTAAAAAATATTATTTTTCAATTTCCATTTCATGTTTTGACCTTTTGAATTTACTTTTCTCAGATTGTGAGCCTTTAAACTTATCTTTTTAACCTTTTAAAAGTCAAAATCATATATCATCGTCACCTTTTTAAAAAAAAAAATTTAATATGTTTAATTACCAGTGAAACAAGGTTGACAGTTTGTGGTTAAAAAGGTGACTCTGCTAGGCCCTCGGGTTAGTCCTGAATCTGCTGCGGTTGAGTTTGACACCCCTGCAGTAAAGGGTGGACCCAGGCTCAATCATGAGTAGAAGTTCCACTTCTTCTCTTTTAGATCATCTTTTATTCCACATGTTTCATGTTTTAAACACAGCTGTAACCAAATGTTAAAGTATATGCACATGAGCGTGTTCAAAATGACAAGAGAGTTCTGTTTTTTTCTTCTTCTTGTTTGTTTGGGGGTTTTCTGAGACAGAATGAGATTCTTCCCCCCAAAATGAGTGAGACAGTATTTAACACCTCTGCTGTGCAAAGTGTGCGATTGACAGACTGACCCAGGGTCATCAGCAGCATCACTGCGCAGACTCACAGGATCAGATCCCTGTTTATCATAAATATTCAGAGCTCAGAGGAAAACTTGAAGAAAAGAGTGTTGTCTGAAACGTGGAAGATGTTCTTTATTTTCTCAGTTATAATCTAACTGGTTCATGTGACGGACGTGTCTGTGTGTTTAGATGTCTGCTAAATCAGAAACTACCTGTATTCTGAACCTTCATTCAGCTTTGGTTTCACTACTGCAGCCTCGGCATTTATCAAAGATTGCATATTACCGACAAGAGCACACACTTCATCCCCAATTAATGCACAATCATTAACTTAACGGAGGAGGGGGTCGCTCTGACACCAAAAAGGTTCGGGGTTTTCATGAAAACATCGAACATCGATCTTCGAATCAAACGTCACGGATGTTACCATGGCAAAAAGTGACGCACGTGCATGTGAGTGCGCGAAACACAGAACATAAAAAAAAATAAAAAAATTTAAAAATCTATATTCAGAAAATGAATTTGAATAATTGGGTTATCCACCTTATTCCTGGGGCCGCTACTGCAAATCCGAATATGGGCGAAACTTCCGGTGCTAAAGCGGAAGTATATTAAATACATGTATACTAGTACAGTAGCCAACGCTCGATGCTAGCAAACAACAACAGTTGTATCGATATGATTTCACCTTGAATTTGTAAATATTGATGTATTTTTGTAATCACATGTTCACATTGTTTGTGTTGTAAGCTCTGAATAAGTAAATAAGGTGTATACCACGTTATTCCTGGGGGGTCTACTGTAGCTAAAACTGTATAGAACTAAACTAAAATAAAAATAGGGACAAAATATCCTTTGCTTTAGTCTTTGACACAGCCATACTGACTGGCACCTACACCTAAGTCTGGGGAATGTAAAATTGCCTGAATTGATTGGGTAAGACTTCACAAAGTGGTAGTTTTATGTCTGGAGTTGTATCCAAACATCATCTTTAACCAATAAAATGATAAGTGAAGAGTAGCCTGTTAGAGTATGTTTCTAAAAATATATGATGTTCACTCAGCCCTGACCTCTAGCCAAAAGACTCAAACTGACACTAAAACTAATAAAAATTAAACTAAAAGCATTTTTGCAAAATAAAAACTAAACTACAAAACTGGCAGTAAGAATTAAACTGAAATCGAACACAGAAAGTGAAAACGAAAAAACAAACTAATGAATAATCCAAAACGATTATAACCTTGTTCTCGACCAACTCAAAATTCAGACCACACAAATTTAAACAGCGTATGAAAAATGATTCCTGATAAAGTAACATAAAAATCTACCATCAGAGGGAAAAAACATATTTTGACCATTCCATAAATCAAAAACGTTAAGGGTCTTGAAATCATGCCTTGTAGGACCCCTCATTCAATATTATCACAGGAAATGTTCAATGAAATTTAGCAGTTTGCTGCAATTCTAGTGTTAAAAAAGTAGACTGTAATTGAAAGGTTTTAACTCTGATTAAGGGACATGAAATCCATGAAGAGGTCACTGTTGACTCTTGTTCATTGTAAACTTTTCTCACTGTTTTCAGAATAATCAGTTTATGGAGATAAAATGAGCAAATATACAGCTTCAGTACTACACACACAGGCTTAAAATAACCCCTAATCAAGTAAAAATGTGCTTCTTTATCATGCGTTCCAATCACATTTTTAAAACATATTTGTACGCTTACACTGGGAAGACGTGGGTCTATAAAATGGGAGTTTTAGCTGGGAGCCAGGACCAGTCCTAAGGATGTTTTGCTACTTTTGTTTTTTTGCAAGTTAGCCCATACTTTCTCATTTGGACTGGTTTGGTTTGAAAAATAAAGTGGAAGGGGAGTTTGGCCCCACAGAACCAAATGGTCCCAAGTTCAGACTATTTTTTCAACATGTAGTGGCCCAAGAAATTATCCAACTAGAAATACCAGTGAACTAAAAGCAACAAAAAACGTCCTGAGAGATGGTCCTGACTCCGGGCCTCTATTGTGACGTACCCGTAACATCACTGTATTTCCAATGATCTAAAGGGACACCTTAATAGCTCTCTGTGATAATGTTGGACATAACTTAACAATCAAAGCAGCGTATATTAAACTGTGATATAAACCTTCATTTACTGAAACTTCACCTAGGATGCTTCTGACAAAAAACTGACTTTTTCTTCAGTTTGTGTGAATGAAACAACTCAAAAAGTGAGAAAATGAACTATTTATTCATCTTGTTTTGATGGAAAAACAATGATGTAATCTTGTTTTTTAATATAACAGAAATCAGTTCCTTTCTCTGCTTCTGCTGCTGGAGGAGTTTTTAGAAACTACATGATGAGCTGTGTGCAGCTTCCACAGATCTCCAATCAGCCAGTGAGGTCAAAATATATGAAGAAATAAAGGAGAACGGATGTTTCACTTCGGTAAGCCTACAGTTGAATCAGTTCTGAGGTCACAGTGTCATCAAACCCTTAAAAAACAAAAACATCTCCTGTGTACGCTCAGGGTTTGATTCTGGCCGACACACACGATGACCTAAAATTAAAAATGTATTTGAAAAAAAAAAAAAGTCTACATCTGTGGTTCTACTTCTTCTTTTTCTTGCTCTTCTTTCCTCCTTCTCCCTGCTGAGAGCTTGTTTCTCCTCCGCCACTCTTCTGGGTCCGAGTCTTTAGTTTAGGAATCATCTCTGCTACGTAGAACATCACGTCTTTACCTGAGGGAATCAGGGGGACAGGAAACATGTAAAAAACTACAATTAATACACAGACATTACAAGAGGGAAGCAGGTTCTTCAGAGATAACATGTTATGCTGCAAAAGGAGATGGTTTACTTAAGTACAACCTCAATTCAAAAAAAAAAAAAATAGGGCATTATAAATGAAAATTAAAATAGAATGCGAAAAGTTTTTAATCTCATAAACCCATATTTAGACCATAGACCATCAACAACATATCAGATGTTGAAACTGAGACATTTTACCATTTCATGGAAATATTAGCATTAACACATCTCAAAAAGTAGGGATAGGGCTATGTTTACCATCCAGTAGCATCTTCTCTTCTTTTAACAACAGCCTGTAAACATCTGGGAAGTGAGGAGTAACTAATGTTTTCTATTGGTGAAAGGTCTGGACTGCAGGCAGACCAGTTCAGCAGCAGGACTCTTCTATTGTGAAGCCATGCTGTTGTGATGGATGTGGTATGTGGTTTAGTATTGTCTTGCTGAAATAGTCAAGGCCTTCCCTGACAGAGACGTTGCCTGGATGGGAGCATATGCTGGTCTAAAACCTCTCTCCACTTTTCAACATTGATAGTTCCTTTCCAGATGTTAGAGCTGCCCACATCATAGGCCCTAATGCAACCCCACACCATCAGAGATGCAGGCTTTAGAACAGAGCCGGGATAACAAGCTGGATGCTCCCTCTCCTCTCCCCTCATCCTAAAAGATTGTCAAATTTTGATTAATTTGACCACAGAACAGTTTTCCATTTTGCCTCAGCCCATCTTAGATGCTGCCCTCAGGATCTCTGGATCCTGTTCACATATGGCTTCTTCTCTCCATGATCCAGCTTGAACTGTCATTTGCGGATAGCGCAGCTAACTGTGTGTAGACAGATGATGATTTCAGGAAGTGTTCCTGACAGTGTTCCAGGGCAGAATTATGCCTGTATTTAATGCAGTGGCCCCTGAGAGACTGAAGATCCCCAGCATCTAATACTGACCTTTAGCCTTGTCCCTTGCTCATAGAGACTTCTCCAGATTCTCTGAATCTGTTGATGATTTGATGGACTGTAGAGGGTGGGAATCAAAGTCTTTGCAATTTTACATTAAACATTTTTCTGAAATTGTTCCACAATTTTACACACAATTCTTCTCAGATTGGTGAACCTGTGAACATTTTTACTTCTGAGAGGCTCTGTCTTTCTAAAATGCTCCTCTTATACCCAGTCATGTTACTGACCTTTCGCCAATTGACCTAATTAAACTTTAAACAAAAAGTAGGCAATTTGTGTTTGGTACATTATTTCTTTGTTGTAACAATGCTTCTTGGTAATAAATCTTATATCGTTGGAAAGCCTGTTTATTACCCTTTTAAATGGTGCCACATTTGTAAGGAACATGAAAAATGTGCCAAATCTTCTCTGCCAATACTAAACAGCTGATTCTGCCATTGACTCTTGTTTGGTGTTTGGTGGATTGGATGATTGAAGTTTGAAGAAACAAGACATATTGACAATTTAACAATTAATTCATTTAACAATCAGGAGCCTCAGTAGTGTGTGGAAGAACCATACACAGCCACAGCAGCCTGGCTCCTCCTCCTCATGCTGGTCACCAGCCTGGTCACACACTGCTGTGGGATGGCATCACATTCTTCAACCAGCATTTGTCTCAAGTCAGCCAACATGGTTGTGTAGGTCACTCTGGCACCAACAGCACACCCAAGCTAATCCCATAAGTGTTCAGTGGGGTTAAGGTCAGGACTGCTGGCAGGCCATTCCATCCTCTCCACTCCCAAATTCTGGAGGTAGTCTCTGATAAACCCCGCTCTGTGGGGGCGAGCGTTGCCACCTTCGAGGATAGAGTTCTTGCTGACAGGGTGAGAAAACAGTATTCTTGGGGTGTGGTCTTCCTGGGACGCCCACTTCGCGGCCTGTCTCTGACATTCCCCGTTATATGGAACTTGGCCTTCAGTTTGGAGTTGGTACTAGGGCTCACTCCAAACAATACCGCATCTTGGTTTTGTGGAACACCAGCTTAAAGTTGCCCAACTGACGGGCGCTATCCAGATCAGTCAAACATGGCATGCCGATTCTTGAAGCCGACATCTACTGACCACTGTAGCAGGGCCCATGCTCACAGGTGCTGCCAATCAGGCACCTGATTGGCAGCACCTGGGGGTACCAGAAGCTCAAAACAAGAGTCAATAGCAACAGCAAAATAAGCTGTTTGGCATTGGCAGAGAAGATTTGGCACATTTTTCATGGGTGCAACCCACATACTCAGCTCTGCTGCTCATCCCACAAATGCATGATCCTTACAAATGTGGCACCATTTAAAAGGGTAATAAACAGGCTTTCCAACGTTGCCCCGTCCCTACTTTTTTGAGATGTGTTGCTTCCATCAAATTCAAAATGAGCTATTATTTTTCCTGAAATGGTAAAATGTCTCAGTTACATTACCTGATTTGTTGTTTATGTTCTATTGTGAATAAAAATATGGGTTAATGGGATTATTAAAACGGCATTCTGATTTTTATTTATATTTTACACAGTGCCCCAACTTTTTTGGAATTGTACATTATAAAGTATACCCTTTGTTGTACTGGACTTTGGTATCCAGTACATTTATTTCCCATGCCTCTGGCATCTTTTTAAAATAATTTCCTCACACATAGCAGTGTGTGATTAAGTATGCGTCAGACTTACGGGAGGTGAATTTCTCCTGACACAAGCTCCCGTCCGCCTGCTTGATCTGGACTCTGACTCGGCCTCTGAACTGGACGTCCCTGTTCCACTCCCTGGGGTGCATCTTGTTCTGTAACACATCCAGAGATTCACACATTTGTAGACTGATATGAAGTGTTTTCAGGTTCTGATAAATTGTGGATTTGTGTTGTTGTTGTGAATACCTCCAAATAAACATTAAGCCCAGCGGCTGTCAGGACGTCTCTGATCTCAGTGCAGGATGGATTCTCCACAGCCTGCAGACACAACATGACACCATTAGTTTATTCATCTCATCAGTTAAATTAAGACATATTCTCAATACTCTCGTGGTGTTTTGAAACCTTGTCTTGAAAATACATAGGATGAACATTTCACCACAAGGGGGCTCTCAATCAAAAGACTAACAAAAGATAACTTCTACAGTAGAGGGGAATCACTACCCCTCAAAACAAACTACAACTGGACCGTAGTCAAGATGTAGGGTTAGGGTCAGCTCATCTTCAGGTTTGTATGTTATGGGAAGAGCTTGGGTGACAGCACAACCAGCTGATGGCAGAGAATAATCTTGATTCTTTATAATAAGAAGCGCACACAGCAACTTCACGGCAGCTTCAGTTTCTGCTTCCTTCTTTAGCAGACTTTGTTGTTCTGTGGTTCAACAGAACCAAATAGTTTAGGAGCTGTGTTGCTGAATTTGTTTCGCATAAATGGTAGGTGTAAAACTTCAGCCTTTTGATTGGCTCAATATCTTACTGGATTTTATTTGTAATGAAGTTTAATTAATTTCACTGGGGGTTAAATATGCAGTAAATTCTAACTAAAATAAAACTACTACTACTCTGATGTAACACCCAGTGTTGCCACAGCAACGGTGAACATGCCCCTTAGATATAATTTGGCTGTCCCTGGTATTTACTGATTAACAGCAGAAAAGAGAAACAAACTTAAGGCCATTTATCCTATAAATATAGAAAACAACTACAGCACTGTGCTGGTAGAGAATGTAGTGTAAGCCAGAGTTTGAGTGTGTGTGACATCAGTTAAATTTTTTTATTGCCAAGGAATGGGAACGTTTGCCAAAAAATAGAGCTGCTAAAAACAGATCTTTTAACAAACTGAAGAAGAAGAAGAAGAAGAGGAGGACAGTTAAATGTGTCACCTTTTCTGTGGGGATTCTTCTTCCCTCAGCCAAAGTCTTCTTACTGTTGATGTAGACCGGATACAGGCAGATGAACCTGAAACACATCCAGCACATGATGGAGTCACTGCAGCACTCACAGCAAGAGCTGAGCATTAAACCAAAATATTATCAGAATATAATCACTGCTAACACTGTCTAAATATTTTTGGTATTCTGGCTTGTGCAGATCAGAAACATCCCAAACAGAAAACACGTGGGATTTTTGTTGATAGTCCACCAGAGGGATTTATCATTTGCAAACAAGCCAAATAAAGTGTCAGCTATTTCATGTGAACCACAGAAGTGTAGCTCATTTTAGAGCCTTTCTCCTTTTCTTGATATTTGATAGACAGAATAAAGGGTTGACCTTTTCCTCCACACCGCTTCCCCACAAGCACTCTACACTCGTTTTAGAGCAGGTGTGTCATACAGTTGAACCAGCGAGCCAGTTTCATACAGCCTGCAAAATGTTTTGGGGAGATTGAATGTTTTCAGGGATGCATGATTTTATCGGCATTATATCAGTATCAGCAGATGGGAACATTTCTGCTGATATTTACAACCCATATTTTTTCTGTAAAAGTCTGCCTATGCCTGCTGTAAATATTGGCCATATGAACAAATAAATCAATGGAGTTTCAGGCTAGCTCAACAGACCTACAGCAGCTGAAGTCTTTTTTCTTTATTCATCATCATTCCTTCCACCACAGGCGTCAAACTCAAGGCCCAGTGCCAAATTTGGCCAGTGGTACAGTTGTATGTTGAAGTTCGGGGAGATATTTTACTTGTTTATTAGTCATGGACAGCTTGCTACAGCTCTAAAAAAAAGTTTAAATATATATAGAGACAGGGTTAAAGCACTTTTTGGTGTCTATTATAAACTCTGGTTAACAGTCTGTACAGGACACACGAGGCAAATGTCACCTGCAAAATGTGACGTGCACAACACTGCATTTTTGTATGAACTTTAGAAGCAAAATTTCACTGCATATTTTAATTTCTGCAGCAGTGCAGATTTTCATGTTTTCCTTCAGAAATGTCTGTAAATTCAAGTGCATTACAGAATTCACTCATCCTGTGTGAATGAGCCACACCTAACACTGACATCAGGGAGTAATTCACAAATTATCAGAGCATTTTTAGTCATAGTTTTAGTCGACAAAATTGGTGGTCACAAATGTAGAATAGTTACCAATAGTTCAAAAAATCATCCTCCTCCATGGCAATGACTTCTCTCGCTAGGCTGCTCTCTTGAAAAGTTTATAAGTCACACTCTTGGCAAAGGCCATTATGCTACAAGGGTAGGATTGTATGATCTCTTCAACTGAGGATGTTGGTGATTTTACCAGATCAGCATCATGACGAGCTGAGTGAGGCAAAAAAAAAAAAAAAAGACTAAGGCCATTATTTTAAGAAGATGGCGGTATAAAAATGAATGACCCCATCCCTCCTGTGAACTGACAGCTTGAATCCAAAGATGGACAGTGACTAAAAACCTTTACTTCAATTACTGTAATTGAGTAGCTTTTTGTTTACTTGTACTTTTTAAAACAGTAATTTTACTTTTACTTCATTATATTTTGAAGTAAGTATTGTACTTACCTAATTTTTTAAATCCACCAAGTACTGAGTAAAAAAATCAAAAGCCAAAACAAGGAGGTCCAAGCTTTCTCAAACTGGACAGTTGTTTGACTTTGACAGCACATGATGTTCAGTAGCAGCATGTTTTCACACTTAATCACAAAACAGCTGTTGCTTTTCACTTTGGGTTAAGGTGCAATTTATAATACACAACCTGGTTAAAGATTAATATTGTCTAGTTGTTATTGTGCATAAAGAAAAGATCATATTTTACTGTACATTCCCCTGGGTATCAAATCTAACCTCCCTGTACTCTGACTAAACTCTGAATGATCTACTTTATACTTTTACAGGAGTAGATTTATAGACAAGTACTTTTACTTCTATTGAATAAATATCAACCAAAGTGACTGTATTTTTTTCTTGAGTATGATGGTCTTAAGTTCTTCCACTTGTGCTTGAATCCATCTCTAAATCAATGAAAACAATCACCTGGCTTGCCCTTTATACCACCTTTCTAATAAACCATATGCTTAACATTAAAGGACATTTAAACACCTGCCAGCAGCTGCAAAAGTTGCCATGTATTTGTTGATTTAGTCAGTCAACAATAGTCACTTTTCGACCCTGAATTAGAAGTAAAAACAACCCTGGCCTGAATGAATGGCTGGCCCTCTATATCTGCACTAGTCCAACCTAACTGAACAGTAAACCTAGCGTTAACTCCGTTTATATCCCTTTATATAAAATGATACCAAACATCAATTATTCCTCGTGTTCATTTGCCTTAACTTCGCTTTGAAAAAGTTGATAGGATCAGTATTTGAATGGGAAAAAAACTCGATTAAAAGGCCGTTTTCATACACGTCATGCTAAAGCGTTAGCGATACTACGCCACTGTCGTACAGACAGAAAGGAGGACCAAACTTCATGGAAAAATTGCGCAAATTTTACATATGCTACAGTTTCTTCGAAATGTTCCTTAAAACGTTGGAGCCCGTTGGAAAATGAGTTTCTAGTGTGCCACAATACTTCACAGGATTGTTAAAGTAGACATTTACGTCGGGTTTGTGATAGTTGAATGCTCACATAATTTATATTTTCAGAGCCGTTAATGTAAAACTACCGAGGTTTGTCGTGTGCAGTGTAAACAAAAAAAAGTCGTTTATTTCTTCATCAGAAGCGTAAGACTGTTTTAAATGTAAGCCGAAGTGTACAGTGGTGTTTCAATTTTAACATTCACAAAAAAGAAAATTATAAATCTAACCAGGTTTTCATATTTTCGCGTTTTCCTTAATTTTCCAAAACATCTATGGGGTTTTTACGCTGCACGAGCTATGCTTGTTTGAGGCTAGGCTAACATGCTAGCTTTAATGTGAACTTACCTCTCTTTGTCGGCAGGGTTTTCAGTTAAATGAGCCATTATTTACTGGTTTTGTTGTTCATTTGACTGCAGACAATCGGATCTTGGTTGGATAAAGCGACAGGCTCACAAGACGGGTTGATTTGTGCCGTAAAACAGGAAATCATACGGCTGATCCACATGCACGGTGACTATTGACAACCGAGAGGTGCGTTTGATTGAATGTACCAAGTGTGCCGGTGTCCCAGTGGACCGTGCTCTGTAGGCAGAGATGGAAAAAGTACATGAATGTTGTACTCAAGTAAAAGTACAGTTACTCTGTTTAAAATTTACTGCAGTAAAAGTAAGAGCGCTGGTCTATAAATCTACCTTTGTACAAATAAAAAATATTTAATTTAAAGTTTACTTCAAGCACTGAGTTAGCTACTGAGGAGATGTACGGTAAAATATGATCTTTCCTTATTGGTAATTACAACTAAAGAATAGATCTCAGGCCAGGCTGTTAAGGTTACACCTCTACAATAAAGTTAAATTCACAGGAAAAAATGACCCCATTAATCAAACTCACATAGGATTAAATTTAGCACTTAAAACTAGTCTATATTGGACCACCACTGTAGTGAACCTATGTTTTTGAAAGTGTTTAATATTTTACACTATGACAGAGCTGCAGTAATGCTTGAAAATCTATGGCAAGGTTAGTTGCCTCTGGCAAGAACAAAGCAGAGTCAACTTCATAGTCAACAATGCATAGTGAATAATGCTTTATGTCTGTCAGGAAAACTTTAAGTCAGACTTTAACTCAGTGAATAACTTCACTCATGGTGTAGATGTTTCTCATGTCAAAAACAACAACAATCCACCAGAAAACATCATCAAAAGAACCTCAGCAAGGATCACTGCACAAAACAGGCAATATTCAGACACAACTCAACACATCTAAACACTCTGCCCAAGGGCATGATGGGGAACTCTGCCCACACACCCCAGATTTGAGATCACAGAGTTTAGATCAGTTTGACTCTACAGAGTTGAACTAACACTGGTGGATCAGCACTAACACTCCTGAATTACTCCTGAAGACCATTTCACTCAGAATGGAGTTAAAATTACACTTTGAGAGTAAAAATCTTGCACAAAATGTTTGACCCTGAGATATCAATGCTCCAGTTTTTACAGCTGTTTTGCGATGTGGAATCAATCTCTCTTTATGTGCTACTGTGCAGTCAGCAGAGGTAGAAAAGGTACATGAGTACGGTATTCTAGTAAAAGTACAGCTACTCTGGTTAAAACTTACTTCAGCAGAAGGAGGTTACCACTGCTTGGGTTTTTTGCACATTTGTACGAGATGGTCTGTCAGATTTACAGGACACTGATGGAAATCCTTTAAGTTTTGAACAATTTTGAATTAAATATAGTTTAAATCTTTCAAAGTCAGACTTCATCAAATGGCATCAGGCAATTGAGATTATGTTTCTCTTGACAAATGCTCTAACAGATAGAACCACACAACCATATTTGACTCCCCCATCAATGAAAGGGATTTTACTACTCAAAATAAAAAAAAATAAAATAAAATTAAAAATAAATAAATAAAAAAAACTTTATGACTTGTCTCACTGATATTTTTTTCTTTGGAAGACATAATAAAAATAATATCCTACACAAATTTGATAAAAACTCAACATGCAAACTAATGACAGTGTACTTAAGGTTCCCTGCACACCTAACGCAAAGGAGACACACTTTAAAATCTTTAACATTTGCCCTACAAGGAATTACTCAGAATATGTTTTAATGTTGCTAATGAAACTACAACATGTTTTTTTCTCATGCAAAGTTGTCCATGCACTTTGAGTAGATATTTACAAATGGATTTAAACACAAGATAATATCATTCTCGGCTTGTGTTTTCAAAGACGATTAAATATATGATATGATCTTTAAAAAACAAACCAGATGAACTTTGCTGTAATTCAACGACTCCAAAATTAATGCTCACAAGAGTCGAGTTTTGAAGTCATCTCCATTTCAAATGTTTAAATTATATCTGAAATCCTTACAACTATTAAAACGAGTCAAAGTACTAAAGATATGTTATTCTGTTTATTTTTCACGTTTATATGATTGCTGCTTTTTTCGTAATTTTTTCCTCTTTCTCTCTTTCAATTTATGTTGCATGTCAAAAATAAACCACAACAAAGAAGCAAAAACAATTAACTCTTTCTTTCTTTCTTTCTTTCTTTCTCCATTCTGCAGGATCACCTGGCTTTTAACTGGAGGTCGCCACACATGAACTCATGGAAACATCTATTCAAAAACAGCTATTCAGTACCTCGAGTAAACTCGAGTAGCCCTTACCCTCACTTTTGACATTTGATTGAGTTGATTAAGCAGTGATTTTACTTCTACATAAGTACATATTAATCCCAGTAACCAGTTGTACTTAAGTGCACCAGATGAACTAAACCAGATGACCTGACTGGCTGTACAGAGCTACGTTTCCCATCACTGCTGTCTTTCTGCATCGGTACATTACGGTTTCTGTCCAGGCGGTGTCATTGGTGCGCTGAGTCTGCGCGCTACTGAAATTCCCGGATGTTGTTGTAGCTAGCTCTTTTAGCAAGTCGGCTAGTCGCTGCGACGCCGCTGCCTTTTGCCGCTACGGTCTGTCGCATCGGGGACATTCGACCCTTTTGACTCCCCCGGCCTGTATTTACTATTTTTTAACGTCGGTATCTTAACAACAGTAGTTTAACATGGTAGAACTTGAGTGAGAGACTCGTAAATTGTAGGTCTTACCCTTGATTTTCCAACCGATTTGGCGGGACTAGATCGGGTTAACAATACGACGAGCTAACAGCTAAAGCAGCTAGCATTCAGACACAGGCCAGTTTGTTTTTTCAGGTAGCTAACACAGCTAGCTTAGCAAGCTACCGCGGCTGTCATGGAAGACAAATCTTTTACTAAAGAATTAGACCAATGGATCGAACAGCTAAATGAGTGTAAGCAGCTAACGGAAAACCAAGTCAGGACACTGTGTGAGAAGGTAAGTCTGCTCCCGTATTCAGTGTTTTATGAACACACCGGCCTCGCGTTCACTCTGGCCTAAATTGCAAAAGCGGCACCGACTACTTTCTGGGATGAAGTTACGGCAAGGTGCCTATTTTCGCCCCGTTTTCGACCAGTCATCCCGATGTTGACGGTTTTCGGCAATATTGTTATAGGTTAACAAATCAATGTCATGTTTTATCAGGTGTAACATACCACTGGTCAAAACTGTGATGCCATTTACGGGTTTATTCAAACGTTTCAGGACTGAAAGGCCGAAAATTTACATCTTCCCTAACGGCACCAGCAAGTAGACGGAGCCCATTTTACTCCCAGTTCATTAACGCGGATTCATTCTGTGCACAGCTCTGGCTTTTGGAGTAATTAATCTCCATATGTGTGCTCTTGTTCTTAAATAAGAACGTATAATTGTTGTTATAATTGTATGTAATGTGATTTTTCACCGCACCCTGTCTTTATCGATCAACCGTTTTATTGCATAAACCTGTCAACGCGTTTTCAGACGTCACTGCAGGTTTGTAGCATTATAAAAATAACCTTCACTCTTTCTGCTCAGTCGACCCCCTTTCATGTCAAGAAACGCGTATTTAACATGAATTTACTATTAACCTTTTATGAACATAAACCTCCATGCTCCCTATTTGTGTAGAGCTGTAATAGAGCTTCATTGTGAGGTGAATGAATGAAAATACCGAATTAAAACCCCACTAAGAGCAGCAGTGCTTTGTTAGGGGTGAATGAGGGGAAAAGCAATAGTTGGCCACAGCTCATGTGAGCTTCATCCTGCAACAGATCTGCAAATAACTAGTACTTCAACTGGAGAATGTATTTTATGAGCAGTAATCCGCATAGCAAAGTCATGTGAACTTAATTCGTATAGCACACAAAACTACCAAGGATAACCAAGCTGTTTTATAGAGTAAAAAGTTAAGTATGGCCTAAAGTCAGTATTGGCAGAGGACAGATAAAATAGATGATTATTGTCTTAGATATAAGCATTTCCCTATACATTTGGCTGATTGCTGCGTTAGAGGAATGCATGATTGCAGTGTAATGTTTAACTTTTATAAAATTAAGTTTGAAGTTTGTGGAGTAAAGCAGAGCCTACAGACATACGGACAAATGTGATCAAAGGATTGTTTTAAGATTAAGAGCTACAGCTAATGCTGTACAATTTGGCAAAAATGTGCGATTGCGGTTATACGAGACAAAACTGTGATTTGCGATTGCAATGGAATATATTAACAGTATCATTAGACTGCTTGTTTGGTTATCAAGGAAAATGCAGAGAAAAAATGTGTGTTTCTCAACTCCAAACATTCAAATATTGAGTAACTGAAATAAGAAACCTGAAGTTTTTTCTGCACTGCCCAAAAAATAAAAGTGGGAACTTATACAAAATGCATATGCAGTGGCACTGTTGTGACATCAAATGCACTCCTGCTTACATTTTTCTTAATGTTTTAAGTGCAGCTTCATACAAGAATAATTGAGGCCTTTCTTGCAATTATGAAATTACACAGCCTGACATCACAAATGTGATTGCAAGCAGATTAATTGTACAGCACTTACTACATATAGTTTCATTGTTTTGCTCTTGGGGAGAGTATGTTTTCTGTGTAACTTCAAACACTTTGTTGGGATTGTCCTAGGACATCACCTTGCAAATCTGTTTCAAATGTAATTAATTAAATCATACATTTTAAGATACATTAAAACAAGCACAGTTTATTTTGTGCAGTACAAAGCTAATTTTCAAGCAGCATGTTTTTATAGTGCTGTTTGTAGTTTTTTACAAGACTGATGATGCTCTGTTTTACTTTGGGATTTTTGTTGATATCCTTTATGCCGAAATTTTCAAACTTATTTTAGCCAGTACCGATATATTCACGTCTTCTTGCATTGTTAAGAACACCAAGTGTCTCCTGTTCAAAGAGAGGTTGAGTCAAGTGGAGCTGAAAGAGAAGTGGGGAATTAGCCAGTCTGGTAGCTCTTAACTTAATTCAAAATGTTTGAGGCTCACAGTCGGTCTTCTTCAGTGTGTTGGGCCCTGGACAACTTTGTATACCCAATGATACACTTTTACATTGTACCAACATTTAGGGCTGATAGGATTTATACTACTCTTATGTACAGCCAGTATATCAGCTGTAGATATCAACAGAAATGTTCATATCTGCTAGCGTTGATATGCCAATAATATCATGCACCCCCAGTTTTACTGTTAGTGTTAGAATAAATTTTACATATAGCAGTGTTAATTTTGTTGACTAAAACTATGACTAAAAATGTTTGTTGACAGCCTTTTTTCCCATGACAAAAATTAGACTAAGACTAACAAAAATAGATCTGTGATGACTAAAACTGACAAAAACCTAAGTCTAGTTTTTGTCAAGATGACTAAAACTAGATAAAATGTAATGTAGTTCTTGTCAGACACTCAAAACCCAAGATATTTCTCCACTGTAGGTAAATCTGTCAAAAAACAATGCATCTGTATTTATTCTGTCTCTCAGCTGTAGAAAGCAGGGACCTCAGGGTTGGCAGAGTGTAGAGAAAACACTACCATGATTTGGTACCAGATTTAGGCTAGAGAATAAATGCTTGAACTAAAAGTAAAAACTAAAATGTGAGGACTTTTTATTGACTAAAACTAGACTAAAACTAAAAAGGATAGAAATGACTAAATGGGGACTAAACTAAAATGCATTTCATTTAAAGACTAAAACTAAGACTAAAATTTAAAATAGCTGCCAAAATTAACACTGACACATAGTGAACAGTCTTCCAAACAAACATTGTTCAATTTTATTACTGATTGTCTATGAAAAAGAATACATGCAGCATTTATGGTAGAACCGTATTGTATTTGTCTTGCCCCTCCCACCCCACCCCTGCTGTGATTGCAATTTAACATGCAATTTTTTTGTTCCTCATCTTGTGTATTTCTCAGCAAACAAGCAAGAAATTATTTGACTCATTAAAAATTAGATTTTAATTGTTGTAGTGAAAGGAATGATGATTTTATGTCTTTGCCTCATTTTTGATAAGACCAGTATATACAAAAATGACAAAAGTAGCCTTTTTTGCAAACTATTCTGGATAATAATGAACTTAAATGTTGTCATGATGCAGCAGCATGCAAACGTGTTCTCTGCCTCAAAAGATGTTTAAAACGAGTTATGACACACATTTGAGGTCAAAGAATGTTGCACCTTCTGTGATTTGAAAATTGTACTAGGGTAATTTGTGATTTATCTAAACGTTGAATTAATTGCCAAGCCCTAATTGTAATCAGCAAAGATGAGTTTTTGAAATATCAGCCACTGGCAAAAATCCAGTGTCATGCATCCCTATCAACACATTAAAATTTGAATTACCTTCATATGGAGAGGGATTTATGAAAATACACTGAGATGTGTCACCCTGCTGCTGAGCATATCAAGTTGACTCACCCTCATACTAAGCATTCTGTACTGTGTTCAAGAATTTTGTTTGACAAGTACCAGTGCTTCAGGTGTTGGTACACTTCCTTACTCCTGGCATGGATGGAAGAAGCGTTCTTCTGGACAGTTTGGTTGCTAGGTATGAGCAGGAACTCAATCCGTCCTACGATTCTCTGCTATCCTCAGCATCATCTTTTGTTATTGTTGTGATTGAGAGCACCTTTATGGTAAAATTGACATACTGGGTGTTTGAACAAGTAAAAAAAGCAATAACTTGCAAGTAGTGAAAAGACAATATACATTTTCAAAACAAATGTAATTATTGCCATCACGAGTTTATTTAATGGTTGTGTTTATTGTGCATGTTAACCTCACAATAACAATGATTATCAGTTATCAGAGTCCTTAGCCTCTGATAAACAGTCTTTAAGACTCAGTGGATTTGTGAATTTTAATGGACTATACATAACACTAAAATAAACTTGGTTCATAAATGATAAAGCTGTACTACGCCTATTAGTGAATTTTCTACATTTTTCTATAAAAATAGAAAATTGCACCGAGCTCAATTTATTGTTATATAAAGCTAGTTTTAAAACTTGAACTTTTTAAAAATTGTGCAGATTTTTCTTTCATATTTTTGGAATTTTGTTTTATTTTAAGTTATTGATTGAACTCTCTGATTAGGGCTGTTTGATATTGGATATTTGCTTATATCAGAGGTAGTTATAAAGTAATCTTAGCTAATATATGATATATAAAATTTAGTTCAAAATTAAAATTTCAGTCCTTAAAACACACTTTAAGAAGGAAGGATGATTACAACCAAGAAAAAGATCTCAGCTGACATGGCTCTGTTGGTCTAAACTACTGTAACTTATTTGTTTCAATCAGCCAATATTTAGAGATGATAAAGGCGGGTATTTAGAGCCAAAACATTGGTTGTAAATATAGCAGAAAATTTCCTATCTGCTCATACTAATAATTCACTTTTCATTTAATTTGGTACCTGTAGATACCAATATCATGCCGGTGATAATGTGCATTCCCCTGATTAAACATATCAGAAGTAAAATAGGATGTTTCCTGTAAAACTGGGGCTGCTTTATTTATAATTTTATCACAGAGGGGCTCACTCACATCTATTTGCCAGTCAAATGACTTTTATTGTG
This sequence comes from Cheilinus undulatus, assembly GCF_018320785.1. Classification (NCBI taxonomy): domain Eukaryota; kingdom Metazoa; phylum Chordata; class Actinopteri; order Labriformes; family Labridae; genus Cheilinus; species Cheilinus undulatus. Next base: position 4,072,855 of record NC_054869.1, on the reverse strand, counting down.
AAACATGTATTCATGCATTTCTGAATACTTAAACTTCAGTTTTAGAAGTATTTTACTTGTTTTAAACATCCAAACTTGTAGAAAAGAAATCAGGAAAGCTACAACACCTGCAAATGGCTATCTGCAGAGTCTTTGACTTTTGAATTTGTCAGTGGTAAATGAATTCAGTTTGATCTTCTGTTTGAAATCTTCAACAACAAGATGAAACATTAAAAAGACATCTAACACAAAGCTCAGGAGAAATTAAAAAATGAGGACACTAACAAACATTTTCCACATTTGAGAAACGCTCTGCTTGAGTATCATTGCCCCAAGTCATTTGACGCTCCATGGTGGCCTGTAAGGCCATGCTGTCTCCACACCTCAAAATAACTGTCACTGCGGTGACACGTAGATACGTCTGACCTGATGTACGGCTTGTCTGTTGGTTTGACGAGTTTTATTTATCTGCATTATTAAAAAAATGACTAAAATAATTTGTGTACTTTTCTTCTCTCCAGGCCAAGGAGATCCTGACCAAGGAGTCCAACGTTCAGGAGGTGAGATTTCCTATGGTGTCTTGATAGATTAAACCACTGCTAATTGATTTCCAGTAGGGCACAGCTGTCAGAGTGTCACACACAAGCCTTTATTTAATTAATCTCATTATAGAGCCGGAGGACATAAAAATCTTTAAATCTTTAAGACAGTGAGAGAGAGGGTATCTGCTAAATTGATGGTTCTTTTGCAAATTTTCTAATGGAAGCAACAAAGACATTTAACAAAAACACATAAGATAAAATTCAGAAATTATTTAGCATAATTTCTCATCATGTAAAGTGAACTGATTTCCACTTTTATCCCTCAACATGCTCCTCTATCAGTCCTTATTGAAAGCAGTTGACACGATTTTTTTGTATAGTAAGATAAAACTGCAACGCAGTGGCTGTACGTAACAAAATGGTGACAAAGAAGGTAAAGTAAACTTTCATGTAAGAGTGGTTGCATATTGGGAACCCAGACTAGGATCCGAGTACACATTACCCCTCTGTCTAGTTCTGTTTGGTCTGTGTGAATGTAAAGTGGGGTACACAATCAGGCTAGAACGGTTTTGATCGTACTGTGTGTGGTGTGCTCCGATAATCTCAACACAGCACACCACACACATCATGGTTCTGTCCCACCACCAATCTAGAATCTCGTCCTCCAAGCCAGAAATCTCGCGTGATCACACGTGATCTAACAAAAATGAAGAAGAAGAAACATAGCAACAACCAGAGAACACAACACACAACATGGATGAGGACATACAAGAGGAGGGAATGATGGTGTTCTTGGGACTATTTTTAACGGAAAAATCCCGAACTAAAAAAACGAACTTTATGATGCCTCAGCAGGTCAGTCATGCTTGGTTTTTATTTACGCCTGCTTCCTTGTTCCTCAGTCAGCTCGCTTCTTGATTGGCTACATTCTGCCCCATGTCACAATTCACGATGTCATGACTCAGGAGCCGTCAGCTTGCCTCACACACACACAAAGATTTTTGGTCGTAAATATTGAACAAGTTTAATATTTACAATCGTTGGCCCCGACCGTTTGTGGAGCCGATTATCGGGACAAATTCACTTTGACACACCTCAGACCACAGGATAATCTTATAAGGCATAAGATAATCGGGCGTTGGACGTCCTTGGTTGGGAAGGGGGAAAATTGGGACAAAAACAGCCCAATTATCTTTATGTGTGTACCCCGCTTAAGTGTGCCAAATTTAGGCACTAGGCTTGAGTCTGCTGCAGAGCGATTCATGTGTACACAGAAATGGTATGAATGCATCAGGACCTGAGTGCTGAGTACTTGTCAGCAAGTAGATTGGAAATTTAATTCTAAACATCTCGTGTCACCTCAAAAGACATTATACCTGCACAGCCCACAGCTGCACAGTAAATGTGAAGCTGGAAGATGGTCATTCTTGGCTTTCTAAAACGAATTAAAAAAAAAAAAAAAAAAATTAATGGTAGCCTGCAGGAGGAACTCCATTGTCCATTAAAACGTCAACCTGAGTGGTTGCCTTGATTTTCTCTTTTTTTTTTCCTTCTTAGCAGAGTTTCAAACCAACAATCACATGCTACCACTCACTGTATCACACACAATATGTAGACAGGTGTGCTTCCAGGGATGGTACAAAGCATTTGTGCCCAATTTGAAAACGGCCTAAGGTGTAGTTGAGCTTGGTTTATACTTTTGCAATGATTCTACGTCAGAGCTTTGCTATAGTGGGATATGTTGTTGTGAGCATTACATACTTGTGAGTTGGTGTGTCTGTGTGGCTCTGCAACACTAGCTAGCTGTGTAATTTCTATGCTGGATAAATCACCAGTGTCTGGTCCTGCTGCAGTCGTTACTTGTTTGTGTATAGAAAACAATGGTAAATGAAACTGGGGTGTTATGTTGGAGTTGGAGCTGATCAAAGATGAGCAGCAGTTGATTATAATGCAACACTTGCAAAAAGGAAAGGAGTCAATACATCAAGGAGTTGAGATGAAATGAACAGCTCCAGAATCAGTTTAGGAAGAGGACGAAGAAGTGATTTCATGTGATACTTGAAGTATTGTAAATGCAGGTAATAAGATCCTACCCAGCTGACCAACCAGGACTTGCGATCTGCATCATTTCAAAGACTCGTTTCAACACATGGTTGGGTTTTTGAGGAGGCACACTCTAGGCTCTGCACATAGGCTTTAGTAGAGGTTCAGGAAACAAGAGCCTATGAACTGTGGAGATTTGATGCTGAAGTATAACTCAGGTTTAGGCGCTTTCAAGCAAATATTTTGGAGGAGAAACTTTTGACTGTAACAGTCGCTATGGTAACCCAATCTTTAACTTGCTTATGCCCTCTTCAACCAAATTCTTTTTTCATGGGAATGATAACACTGCTAATAATGCTTATAATAATAGCAATAATAATAGTAGTAATAATACATTTGATTCATGAAGGGCATTTCAAGAACTCAGACACTGTACAGTAGCTAAAAAAGACACATGAAGAGCAACATTTCACACAGAGGCAGCCAATGCAACAAACAACATTAAATCTCATAATAAAAGCCTGTTTGAAAAGGTCAGTCTTGAGCAGTGATTTAAATGTATGTCAGTGCAGTCTTGTATATGTTTTGAGAATGAGTTCCAGAGGGAGGGGGCAGCTATGGAAAAGGCAGCCCCCTCCTCAGTATAAAAAGTGTGAGGAACAAGCAGCAGAACAAGAGTGGTGTAGAAATGTTGGGCTGCTGGCAGGTTTCCAAACAGAGAGGGAACTCAGAAAGTAGAAGCTTTGATCTGTGAACACCCACAGGTGAACATGAGAGCTGTTCCCTCTTCTGACGAGAACATCTGATGCTTCAGTATTCACTGGGTAGCATTGAGTAGAGGTTATTTTTTGACTACAGTTGTTCTCTATAATGGAGGTCTTTATTACATTGAGGGGGAAGTAGCAACTTTATCAGGATGCTGACTCTCTCTGTGTGTTGTCCCCTTTGGCTGCATAACTTGAACTTCAGCCGCCTGAACAATATAAAACCTTGTTTACACTGCAAACTGTGCGTCTGCTGAGCAGCAGGCTCTCTCTCTCACACATACACACCCATCTTAAAATACCACAGAGTCTCTTAAGAAACAAAAACGTTGGAAAAGCACAAATCATAAAGTCAACAATGCTCTTAGATACCTGCTGAAAAGACATTTTAAAGCTCAGTGTGTTCAGCGTTTGGAACAAATGAGAATTCACAGAAGAACATTGTTTTCTGTGTGACTGCACAGTATCCTCTTTTGATGATGGTGGAACATCTTTTCTAAGCTGTTAAACGTGGAAGAACCACATGTGGTTGAGGCCCAGATAAAGCTGTCTTTTAAAGGAAATCTGTAATATGATTGACATTTTAATTTGTACAGCATATAATAAAAGCAAACAACAATTTTATAATCCTCTCTGTTGCTTTGTGCATCTCAGTGACATTGTTTTCTGTGTTTAGGTGCGATGCCCGGTGACGGTGTGCGGCGATGTCCACGGTCAGTTCCACGACCTGATGGAGCTGTTTAAGATCGGAGGAAAGTCTCCTGACACCAACTACCTGTTCATGGGAGACTACGTTGACAGAGGCTACTACTCTGTGGAGACGGTCACGCTGCTCGTCACGTTAAAGGTAACTGAGCTGTCAGTGTTTGTATGCAGTGAGATCTCTGTGTGCTCTAAGAACTTATTTCTGAAAATGTTTCAAAAATTAGATTTCACACATCAAATGTTGAATCTTTCCTCTTAAAAGCTGACATTATTTGGACTTTATTGAAAGATGCTGGTACTCACTCTCATTCAGAGTTCCAAGGATTTACTGTCTTGAAATTTGTGAAAAAATGGCTCAGAGATGAAACATTTATTCTCATTTGTATCATTTAGAAGAAGTACAGACTGATGTCTCTTTAAATCTTGGCAAACAAACTTTTCTTTAAAAGTGTTTACAGCAGTCGTGCATCTTGAGTCATGCTGACACAATATGCCTTTGTCCCAATTTTAGAACCATTCTTAGGAGCTGATTTGTTTTATATTGGGATTCTGAGGTTCTCATCCGTGCTTTTTCTTTTCCCTTTTTAAACCAAAGCAATAATGAAATCATACAGAGAAAAGGTTATCAACAGTAATATTTCCAAAAGCAGTACATATGACATGCCAGTCGGTCAGACTTTGCGTTTTGATCCTTCATTTTTTTTCTTATCTATCAAACGCTGTGTTATAGCTGCCTTGCTTGTGTTTGACCTTGTCAGTACCTCAGAACAAATCAATTAGGGACCAGTAGGTAATTACAGGGGTTGTGCACAACTAGCTGACAAAATGATGAAACATCATCATCCTGGCTAGTGGACACCAGAGTTACTGGCTGGCTAGAATAATTATTTGGGCTCAAGTCAACCAAAGAAAATTTTGTTTTGATTAAATGACAACAGAATTATGAACCAACGGATTGATTTTTGGGTTTAGGTAACAGCCTTCTCCACTCTGGTACCAGTGACGTGTGATAACAGTCCCTTATGAGTCGCATGTCGTTTTAGAGTTACTGAAACCGTTATCAAAGCAGTTCTTGATGTGATCTGGCTCCCAGTGCTAAAAAACCCAGAGCCAAGGCTTTAGAAGTTATACCCCTGCTTACAGTTTCTCACTTTCTTACTTGTTTACATTCTTCACAGAATATATAATTAGTAAGTTCAAGTTGACATGTAACGCTAAATCAAAGTGTTGTAGCTTAAAATGGCACGTTTGCAAGTAACACTGTGCAAATGAAGATGCCCACTATATCTCTAATGTAAGAGACATCAGGTATGCATGTAATCATTAAACTGGAGCAATGTGTAACCACATTCAGCACAGGCATTTGGATTTTAACTTTTTAACGAGGACTACAGTTGAGTATCGTTTGGATTTTTCCAATTCCAGTACTAAATTGATACTTCTAAATAGTGATGCATGATCAGTATTTCTTTGAACCGATATCGATAACTATTGATTTCCTACTCCTGGCCAATAACTGATCAGAGCCGATAATTTTTTTTCAGTTGTTGATTTAACAAAAGAAGTTTATTTGATGTATTTATGCTCATTTGGGGGTAAGAAGGGGTTAATCTGTAGTGAGCACAGATATTTCTAACTAATTCTAACTAATATCACTCTTGTTTTTCAAAAAACAAAGAACTATTCTGACTTTCTAACTGTTATTATAGTTAACTTTTCTAATTAAACATCTGTGTACCAAGTACAACATACACAAACAGCTGACAGGTTTTCCCCCTTTTCCCTTGAAATGAATTAAAGTATCTTGACAAGTGGTCAAATCTGACATTTCAGTAAACTAAAAAAAAGAATTCAGCAGACTCATGTCAAATCAGACATAAAACCAAATGATAACAAGCTAGAGCTGGGCAATTAAATCGAAAAGAATCGAAACCGACATTTAGAGCCTCTAACCAACAAAAACCTGCCATGTCTATTATTTCAATTTTTTCCCTCTTTCTTTGAAAACTTTGACTTTTTACAAAAACATTTTCATTTTAGTGTTTGTTTTGATTTCAGATGTTTCAATAAATACACGTAAATTGTTAATCTGTTCCTGTCAGTTTCAGTTGTTTTAAAATGATACAAATATTTACAGAACAAACAGAGTCAAAGGTTGGGGGTAGAATAATCATTCATTAATCATAATCGAGGTAAAAAGTTCAATTAACCGTGATTTGATTTTTGCCATAATTGGCCAGCCCTATAACAGGCTGTCATGCTTAACAAATGGAGATAATGGGGGTCTGTTTTTTGTTTTTGTTTTTTTGTGCTGCTTAAGTCAGAATCAAAGAGAGCTGATTTTTTACATAAAGATTAAAAGTATGCGCTGACATAAGTCATATCAGAAATAGGTTAAAAATGTTAAGGACACCGTGGTTTGTGGCTAAACTTCTGTTCCTAACGTCGATCAGACTGAATGAAACCACATCATCAGAGCAGGCAGGGATACGTCTATGAAAGTAGCGGTGGAACAGGAGACTCAGACTGGTTTTGTTATTATAACATTGCCTTTTGGCTCTGGCAAACTTTCTGCAGTTTCCAATGCCTGCTGAATCCACAATCTGCCTGGTATCAGCCTTTGGCTTGGTCCTAATTCCCGCGGCTGAGGCTAGTGGCTACCGCCGCTTCATTTTAACATCGTTAGGATGATGACTTTTAAGGAACTTTTAAGATTCGTCGAGGACTTCTTTCCGCTCTTTGGGCAAATTCTATAAACACTGTCATGTCATCCTCCCTGTAAATACTGAAAAACTCCACGGTGTTGTTAGCCTCTTATCACTGAGGATGTTTCCTCTTCTTCTCTGGTGCTTAACAGCGGGTCATCTACCGCGGCGCCCCCTACTGTTTCAGAATGTGTAGTCTCGTGAGAAAGAAAACAAATGCCTCTCTTATCAGATTTTATTGGTTATTATTTTGTTATCGGGATAATAAAAATATGTAAAATATATAGAGTATTGGCCAATAATTTATCGGTACTGATGATTATCGTAATCCCTACTTCTAAATGGTGCTGTGCTTAAAGGTACCTGAATCAATACTTTTTAGAGAAGGAGAAGTTATTTAAGTCACTTAATGAGTAAAGTCTGTCTCTGATTCAAATAAATATCTAATAAATATGCCACTAGAGTGTAAGGATAAGAAAAAGAAACAGGCGTTATCTATTTATGTATAAGGCTCAAGCAAAACTCGTATACTGGCATTTAGTCAATAACAAAGTAAATGTGTCAGCCAGTGTGGCTGAGTTCTCTGTAGGAAAACACAGGCAGCCAACAGATGTTCATGCTCTGCTGAAACTATTCAAGTTACATAAATCACACATATTCCATAATGTATTTTCGACCCTTTCATCTGACGTGGCAAAGGGTTATTGGGGTGTTGAGGTATCAGAAAAAAGCGTGAAAGTCTGTTTATTATTTAATTCCAGTAGGTACAGAGGAGGTGTGGCGAGAATAGATCAGATTAGATGGATATTTTATTGATCCTGAAGGGCTAGAACTGCTGATGTTTGCAAACTTAAAAGGCCAGTTGATAACATTTACCTGCAGATGCCTTGATCTCAAGTGTAGCTGTGTTGAATATATAATGCTTGATTCTGCCTTTTTCCTGAGCATTTAATTAACCTTAGACTAGTTTACTAATCCTGGTTTAGATGGGCTCTTAAGGAACAAGGAAATAGCCGCTAAGAACATCCGTATCAATTACCAGTCTGCTCTAACCTTACCTCCCTCACAATGAGCACATTTGTTTACAGACTGAGGTCCTTTTCACAGCCGGTCATCTGTACCAACTCTGCATGCTTTTTGTGTATTATAATGGAAATAGTTGCCTACCAGAGTGAAAAATAGTCTGAAAAACAAACAAACCATGGTTCAGTTTGTTCTTTTCATCAGAGTTTTGTCTTGGCCCTGGTCTGAAGGAGGTCCCATGTCTAATATTCTAGCCCACATGAAACTGAAAAGTTTTGACCAGTCAGTGTAGGTGTGTTCAGGGCTGTTCTGGAGCAGAGTCCTTTTTCTTCAAGGCCACAACCCTGCTGACATTTTATTACTTTGTCATGATATGTCTGATAAGGAGGAGACCAGAACTGAGCCTGGAGATACAGAAACAAGGAAAGCACTCCGCTTGCTCTTCACTCAACCAAATAAAATCAATCTTTTTCTGTGTTTGTATCAAAAATGCTGCGAGGATTTAGACCTCAGTGTTTTTGTGTTGAAAGTTTTACCGTTTTCCTCTTAAAGTTTTATTGCATCATAAACATGCTGGTAGTAACATGACTCCATGATGTGTGAGCTTGCATCAGCTGACTGTGAGGTCTGGTTAATCGTTGGTTCCCACACCTCACTGACTCGGTGACTATATTAACGACACTGAGATATTCCAGTGTAACACCAGAAGGTTGAGCTGTTAAACCATTAAACACAAACACACATGAAATATATCTGATTAAAACACTAACGGGACATGGAGTTTAAATTGATTTCAGCCCAGATTCAGCTGATGTTTGATGCTAGCTTTCAGTTCTTAGAATTAGTAATAAAAAAGCAATAGAGGTTTAATACTTCAACCCAGTCTACATTTTTGACTCCATCTAGATCAAAATTGCAGTATTTAATATTTTATCCAATAAACCTTTTTTCCTAAACAATGAAACATATTAATTATCCATCTTATATAACAAGTAAGTTGTTTGAATTGAATTCTATACCTATAACATTACAAGCTGCAACAATGCATGCAACATTACCTCAAATGGAGCAATACTAATTGCTTTTATTGTAATGGATGTGTCTCCTCATGGTAGCTGCCATGGGCTACAAGTTCATTTGCTCAAACTCACCCCAAAACGCCACTGTTACTGTTACTACTTATGTTCTGCATCACACCCTTTCTCATGCATCTGCTACCAGTCGGCTGCCTTGAGCATCATGCCAGTGTATCTGTGATGGCAGCAGCATCACCTATAGCCTGTACGTTTCTACATGCAGGGGGCATACGTTACCCTTTACTTTGACTACCAGTGCTGATATCAGACAGATTTTTTATTTTGGATTAGTCAGAGAAACCAAAGATTGCTGGTTTCTGTATCCATTAAACAAGACAAGCTGTCAGCATTACCTGCTTTACATCCTGCAATGTAACAATCATGCACAAGCAGAAGGAGTAAGTTTGATAGTGAACATCAAAACAGTCAGAGTATGAGATGGTTTGTTATTTAATTTATAGATGACATAAATATTATAATGGTAATAAATAAGTAGTTTTGAGTAAATGTGTCAAAAAGCCCTGTTTGTTTAAAAAAATAAAACCCAGATAAATGCCAGAAGCACAACCACTATCCAGGGAAAAAAACATGTTTTGCAGCTGCAGTTGTGTTCATACAGTTGGCATTCAGCAGTTCTTCAGGGAAAGTTTTCCTCTGTAAATCTTTCACCTTGTTTTTGCTCCATGTGAACTTGATCTATCAGCTGATTCAGAGACTTTATGACCGCAACAGAAGCTAACCAAGAAACACTGTGTACTTCCTCTTTTGTATATTTTTACTGCTGTGATCTCTGTGACTCAGCCGTGTTTTACTAAGCTCAGCCTGTTGCGTTTTGAAGATCATGTTTTACTGGCATTACACGAAAAACCAGCCAGCCAGCCAGTGCTAAACACTCAGTATTAGAAGCTATGCTTAAGTTTTGAATTTATCAGAGTTAAAACAAGTAAAACTAAAATTAACCTTTGGTTATTCAGATACACGTAATGTGTTTTTAATTAACATTACTACATTACATCACTGCTGCATTACATTTAGAGCTTGTTAATGTTTGCAGATTTTTAGGATATCTTTATGCTTTGGATTTTTTAAGGATATGTTTGGGGTATTTTTATGCCTTTATTAAAAGTGAAGGACAGTGGATGGAGTCAGAAGTAGGGAAGAGTGATAGGGGTGAGACATGCTGGAATGAAGCCACAGACCAGACTTGAACCCAGGCTGTGTAAACATGGGGCAGGACCTAGCCTCAAGGCCATCTGAGTCCTAGGATTATTTTAGGAGAGTCATAAAAATAGTTTTTCTTAAAATTTATTGTAACATATTTTACAGACTGATTTTTCAGTGAAGACAAATGAAACATTCATAGCTGTGGGAAGTAAGGCATCCTCTAACCCCTGATGTTATGAATTTGTCCTACATTCCCTCAGTCTTCTGTCAGCAAAGACAAAAATGAAGTGAAATATCTGTAGAATTTTCTGAACTATAATGTGCTGTCTTTAGATATTTTGTTGTTTGAGCATCATCACAAACAACAAAATATCTTCTGTATTGATTGATATTTACTTGTATTTAGAAACTAATTTTTTGGGCTTAAATGAGAATAATCATAGTTTGTAAATAGTTCCTGTCTGATGAATGATTGTTTTCCCCTCTTTTTTTTTTCCCCTAGGTTCGTTTCCAGGAGCGAATCACCATCCTGCGAGGGAACCACGAGTCACGGCAGATCACGCAGGTCTACGGCTTCTACGATGAGTGCCTGAGGAAGTATGGCAATGCCAATGTGTGGAAGTACTTCACAGATCTGTTCGACTACCTGCCTCTCACTGCGCTGGTGGATGGACAGGTGGGACACTATATTGAGGGAGCACAGTCAGACTCTTCTAAAGAAATGGGGATACAATTTGTGTTTACTTTATGTGCTGATTTTATTCCTCTGATGTTGAATTTCCCAAAAGCACGTTACTCAGTATGCTTGCATGCAGTTAAAGGCTGGCTCAGACTATACGAATTCGGCCAGATCTAAGCCAGACTGCAGCGTCGCAGCTCATTGTCAAAACTCTGGCCCAATTTAGCGTGTCGAGGACAAGCAGTCTTGTAGTGTAACATAGTTAACAACGAGTCCAAGACCACAATTGAAAAAGACTTGCATGTCAGAATTTTTTTTACATTGTCGTCTAGTCTGACACCCTGGCCTGACGTTAATGACGTGAATCCTGACATCTACCAACAGGAGGGCATTTGATCCTTATCTTTGCATCATCATTTACAAGATTTACCACTTTTATCCCCTTTAATTCCCTAAAATGAATGTGTACATTTTATTTTATTATTTAATTACATGCATACCCTCAGTCCTATCTGAAGGAGAGCCACTCCATATCTTATTTTTCTTTCTACAAGCAAAAGTCCGCCACAATCACATATAGCGCTTCTGTTGTAGTGTGATGGACACTCTTTGACCCCCCCCCCCAGGTCAGGATCCCTCTTGTAGTGTGGCCAGGTTGACAGCCTAGACGGGACAAGATTTTTTTGAATAGTCTGACATGGTGCTGTCGTGAGCGACCAAAAAGATCGTGTAGTCTGAGCCGGTCTTTAGTTGAGCTAGTGGTTTTAGGTGATTCAGAAGGACTACTTTCCTTGTCCATGTATATTTTTTCAAAGGAAAAAGTGATTAATTGATGAGAGCAAGTACGACACCGATTTTGGAGGTGGCGATGTGCCCCTTTCAGCTGGTTGTTTTTGACCTTTTTCCAGTTCACCTTGTTAGCAAAGGTGGTAGTGATATGATGTTCGTGAACGTGCCGACTATTTCTGCTGGATCTTTTATGTGAATGAAGGAAGTTCTGGGACATCTGACTATTTCTAATTGCTTTAAAACAGTCTGAGGGGAAATGCTCTCACAGAGTGTGGATTGTTTGAATAATGAATATGACAACATAAACTTAGTTAAATATAAGTTTGTTGTTCTTATTTCAGATCTTCTGTCTCCACGGAGGTTTGTCTCCTTCCATAGACACTCTGGATCACATACGAGCTCTGGACCGCCTGCAAGAAGTCCCACATGAGGTAAACAAACACAAGCCAACACAAACAAACTTTTAAGTTTTAGGAACAGGAACTTCTCTGACTCCTTGTATGTGCCTTTCTTTGCTCTAAGCCTTTTGGTTAACAACCCTCTTTACCTGTTTCCATCAGGGTCCGATGTGCGACCTGCTGTGGTCGGACCCTGATGACCGTGGTGGGTGGGGCATCTCCCCCCGAGGTGCCGGTTACACCTTCGGACAGGATATCTCTGAAACCTTCAACCACGCCAACGGCCTCACTCTGGTGTCCCGCGCCCATCAGCTGGTCATGGAGGTAGGAGATCCAGATAGTTGATAAATGACCAATTATGCCCTTTGATTAATAAATAACCTATCATGCTTTCTAATTAATGATCACAGCACAAAACTTCATTTTAAAGTACACAGTACAGACTCGTTTAAAGAAATGAATATGTCAGGAGAACATTCTGAGTCCAACTCTGCTAAATTTTAGTTAATTCATTTTTTTTAGTCAATTTTTCTACTTAAGTTAGAGATAGCTGACCTGTCTGTATGTACAGAGGGCATCTTTTATCTGGTTGTTGTTTTCTAGTTTGTTACTACACAGGCCTTGAGCTTTCTGAAGCCCATGGACAATATATTAGCTCTACCTGAAAACTGTATTAGCTTCTAACAAGAGCAGAATTCGTTATTGTCATCCTTCATAAATCATTAATTTTTAAGATGTAATGAGTAGAAATAAACAGCCAATTTTTTTTACTTTTACTTTCAAATCCAGAATTCATTTAATGGAAATACTCCTGTTCAAATCAGCTTCTGGTGGTTTCAGGGCCACAGTTTATTGAAGTTAACCTAATTTTCAGTGAGCATTTTTCCACTTCTGTCATGGTCAGGAATTACAAAGGCTAGGATTGGAAAGAGTTGAAAGTTAGGGATGCATCTGCAAATAATGTTGCATGAATGGATGCCAGTGTTTGCCTGTTGTCCACATGAGAAAATGTTGGAACAGCAGTGTGCACCAAAAGAAGTATTTTTAAAAATCTGTGGTTTTGGCCCTGATTTTCACGATTGCATCGCTCATAAAAGTTTTAATGTCATTTAAACATGTTAGGAGACTATTGGTCTGCACAGTGTCAGAGTCAAAGAAAGGGACTCTCAAAGGCCTCTGAAGAATGAAACCTATAACTGATAGATGAATTAAATGGCACTGCTCAATAACGAACATTTCTAGATTATTTACAAGCTCAGCAGTTGTGACTTGTGTCCACATGTGGGGTTGTTTTTGTGCTGGCGGCACCAACAACCTTGACTTTGGGCATTTCTCACTGTTAACAAACAGTGACTTCCGCTTTCTTTGGTAGTATCTGTAATGTTTTGAAATGGCTCAGTACACTCAATGTTTTCCTTTTTTTGAGGAAATATCACAGAAAAACTGAACTGTAGAGCTGGGGACTTAAACCTTAAAAAGAAGAGTGTGATCATTTTCTCCTCCATGATTGCTGTTGATCAGACTGGTATAATCAGCCCTGCCTATTCTTTGTTTGATTGGCCAGTGAGGGATTTAGAATGAGGCAAAAGTATAGCTGATGGTGAGGGTGTTGCCGCATCATGGGGTAAAAACTAAACCAACATAATGCTTAATTACAACATTGGTTTTGTATTGAAAAAGAGTTTGCCAGCAAAAAAAGGCACACAGGCCTCTAATGTTTGAAAAATGTTAGTATCAGAGAAAATCTACAGCTTTAAGCCTAAAGATAGCCCCTGGCACCTGCAGCAGGTGTGTCAAATCCTATGGACCTGCATGGATTCTGACAATCCATGTTAAATGTTTCAAACCAGTACATCCAAGAAAACTTCTGAGAGATATCAAGGACAATTGGAGCAACAGTGTGGCATGCAGATTGAGACAGACAGACAGACAGATAAGCTGCACCTTTAAACACATTTCAAACACCAAACGTTCAGAGGCCTTATGAGAAATTTGGACCTGTGATGAAGCTCTATATTCAGTGTTAGACTGGTGTACAGTGTTCTTTAGTTTGATCTCATTTAGAAGTTGGACCCTGTATCTCAAGTTTGATGGTCATTTAAAAGGCAAATATCAGTCTGAGCCTTGACATCAGAATTTCATATTTCACTATATTCAAGGTGCCATACTGCACCATAATGCACATTCCAAATAAAGGTATTAAAGAATTTAAATGCTCTTCAAGTGAGGGAAGTTTTCGGTAAGAAAAATATGTTACTCAAAGATAGCTTTGAATTAAGGGAGCAAAATGGACACGCAGGGAATTAGTGGAGCCTTTTATTCACTTTTGCTCAGATTGTCTTACAAACAAATGTAAACAGATGCTTGAATCATCAGAAATGTAGCCATAAAAATTGTTACATTTCTTTTCCCCCATTTTTTCTGATTTTAAGCTTCAGTTTTTCTTGCTGTTTTTCATCACATGTGCTGAGACACAAGTGGACTGAGGCATCCTACAAAAATCCTCATGTCTCCATGGCAACAAAATAGAAAGTAACTGTAAGGGTCCCTGCACCCGCTTCACTCCCACTGTTGTTCTCTCTGAGAGTCTCTTCACCTCACACACTCACACTGTTAAAATTCTGCAGCAAACAAAATGAATATTTTAACCTACTTCACAGTAAAAATTGAGTAAAATCTCTTTATAACCAGATGAGACCAGTGTTAATTTTGCCGACTAAAACTAAGACTAAAAATGTTCGTTGATGGCCTTTTTTTTCCATGACAAAAACTAGACTAAAACTAACAAAAATAGATGTGTGAAGTGTAACTTGTGTGTTGTTGGTCTTCAGGGCTACAACTGGGGCCATGATAAGAATGTGGTGACCATCTTTAGTGCTCCAAACTACTGCTACCGCTGTGGAAACCAGGCAGCCATCATGGAACTGGACGACACTCTGAAATACTCGTTGTAAGTACAAAAGAAACCACAGAAGTAAAATTTTAATTTCATTCAACAATCGGTTGGACTCATAACAATAACAAACCTGCTCTGCCTCCTCAGCCTTCAGTTTGACCCCGCCCCCCGCCGTGGTGAGCCCCATGTGACCAGACGCACTCCTGACTACTTCCTGTGAATGTCCAAAGCCACACCTGTCAATCATCCACGAAGCTTCACCCTCTTACCCCCCGCCCCCACCCCCACCTCACCCCTCTCATCTTGGATGGAAAGAAGATAAGAATAATATTACTGTACCAGGGAGAATAGAAACAAACGATTGGCTTTTAACAAAAAGAGAGAAACGTAAAGAGCTGCCCCCTCTACAGTCTTGTTTTCGATATGCTGTCTTTAATGCTGTGCTTCTGGGGAAAAACAACACGTACAACTATGATCTGTTTTCTTTATTTTCTTTTTTTGTTTCTTACATGTTTGAAAACGAGATAATAAAACTACCAACGTGGACCAAATGTGCCATATTCTGATCCTTTTACAACATGTACAACGCATTGCAATGTTTCTTTCTTTTGTTTTTTTTTTCTGTTTTTGTTTTGTTTTTTAGACCAGCACTATAACCCTACCTACCTGACGTCACCACCACACCACACATCTCATGGCATATGTGCTTTTTTCTGTTGCAAGATAATTTTAAAAAAGACGAAAAAAAGAGGAAAAAAAGTTTGCTTCAAGTAGTACAGCTGTCAGTTTTAGCTGTCCAGGCTGCAGCCGGTGGTCATCTCAGCAAGTATATTACTGTAATTTGAATAAAGACAACAGACGTATGAAATAAAAATGTCCTATTGACAAACTACTGGGCTGCGTCAGTGTCATTTCTTCAGTGAATTAATGTAGATTAATGTGCATTCAAACACCCTTTACAAAAGCAAGAAAAGCCTCTGTACCAGGGTGGTAAATTGGCAACGGCCACCAGCTAGATGCAGGTACTTTTGAATGTTTATTTATTCAACTTACTAGACACTGGGGCGGTCAAATAAAAAGTAACATAACCTAATGGAGGGATTTTGTTACAGTAAATGGCATAAATGAGACCCCATTTTTCTGTTTGTTCCTACTTACAAAGGCTGAGTGGATCTACACACTCACTGACTATGCCCATTAATTTACAGTGCCCCAGTAGCAAGCACAGCAAATATTTGCATGACCTGATAAAGGACAAAGTGGTCATTTGGATAATTTATGCACCAAATTAAATAGCCTATCCCTTGAATACTGTAAGTCTTGATTAATATTTTATACTTAACTTAAACAATGCTGCGTGTTAAACCAGAGTGACTGGTAAAAATGTTTGCGAACCCACCAGCTAAAGTGGCAGGTAGACGAAAAAGTTAAATTCTAACCCACAAAGAAGAAAGTTTAAAAAAACAGCTTTTTTTTTTTTAGAGGTTGGCCTTTTTTTCAGTGTATTTACATCAGCTTTTATTTTACTGATTGGCAGTAAAATCAGTAGATTTAAAAGTGTGCTACTTGGCCTTCACTGCAATGTGAATCCTGAAGAAGCTCGATATTATCACTATGATTTTGGTATCTGCAGAAATCAGCTTAGAAGATGAATTTTTTAAGTGGATGGGAACATATCAATATTGATATACCAATATTAATGTTACCAATATTAACAACTGATATTCTGGCTATAAAATCTGCCTATATTAGCTGTAAATATTGGCCGTAGGAACAAATAAATGGAGAAATACTTCTAGGGTTTAGGCTGGACCAACTGACATACTGACTGAGATCTTTTCTTTATTCTGCATACTTTCTTACACATTAAAGTCCATTTTAAGGACTGAAATTTGATCATTTGTTCAGCCTCAAACTTTAAATTGTGTGTTTTAAGGACTTAAGTTTCAGGTTTGAGCTACATTCAAACATTGGTATTGATGTCGTATCTGCAAGAATTATTTTGTAATATCAGCGTATTGTATATCAGCAAAAATCCAATATGTGCATAGTGCCCTCCCCCCTAGCTCTATTTTCAGTCTCCACTTTCTCATCTAATGCCTGTCTATTATCTGACTGGACAGATGCTGCAAGGAGTCTGTAATCAACTCTAAAGCCATGACGCAGAAAAATCAACATTGTTCAACACCCACTTTTTAGCTTGTGTAGTTATAAATTGTTGAAAATAAAACAGCTAAAAGAAAACGTTTAATGTAAATCTAAATGTACCCAGAATGTTTGGGATCAGCTTCTGGCCTAAACAAGACTAACCCGTAGGACCAACCTCAGAAAATTACCTGGCTCTGATCATCCCAACTATCGCGAGACTCTCCGTGAAGCGCTGAGCTTTACGTTAGCTTGAAAGTTGTTACCTACCGGTTGGTCCTCGCTGGCTGTTATGAAAGGGGACCGCATTTCGCGGACACAAAGGTAAGTTGTCTGTTTGTTCGGGCTCTTTCTGAATGATTGTTTTATCTTTGCTTGTTAGTCGTACCTGTTTTGTTAAACGTGTAGTTACCAAATCATCAGTGTTTAGCTAACGAGAGTTAGCAAGGAGTCGCTAGCAAATGAAGCTAAAAACATTAGCTTTACGTGTTACGATTAAGCAAGTGACCGTGTTCATTGGTGACCTTCAGCCTGAAGCTTCTGTTTGCCGTTGTTATAAAAGATGTAAAAATCGCAAAGCATCCTAACAAAAGTATCTTTGTTTTTAATCTTTATTCGGAAAAGTGATGATGTTCGTTATTCGGTTGTAAATCTGCAGTGACCACGACACCAACAGACGCTGATCAAAGTCTCTAGTTAACACGGTAACATTTCAAAGCAGTGCACCAGTGGTTGTTAGAAAACAATGGCTCTTCAGACTCAATTTATCGAGTAATCTTTTTTTTTTTTAAATTCATAACTGAGGAATAAACTTTATCAGGTAAACATGAACTAAAGGCCAGGTAGGTAATGAATGTAACGTACTGAATGATCTTTCTTAGCTACATAAAATAAACTTTCCAGTGGTGTTTCCCGTACATCCCCCCACACACTTACGGTTATTTTACATTCTCAGTTACTGGAATTATTGAACAAACTTGCTAGTTGTATGTTAAACTGCATGGAATTGCTATTTCCTTCTTTATAATCTGATAGGCATTAGTAGATGACAAAAATCTGATTCCTCCTAAACTTTCGGTTGCATCTCAGTCTCAAGGTGGCAGCAGTTACCTGCAGACTGACTGTTTGACACTATAGATATAGAAGTAAAATTATTTGATTTAAATTAAGACAGTATTTCAGTCTTCAAGTTGTCTTGACTCGTAAGTCCAGACCAGGGGCGGGACGTAACTTAGTACATGTTCTCAACTTACTGTAATTGAGTAGCTTTTAGTGTGCTTGTAATTTTTTTTGAGTCATTTTAAAGTATATAATTTTAGTTTTACTCAGGTTAAATATTTCAGGGGAAGAATTGTAATTCACTACAATTTAAACAGCATAAAGTTGAGTAGAAAAATAATCACTTAAATTCAAAACAAGCTTTCTGTCAACAACATAATAGACTGTCATGTATAATCTATGTTTGGCTTAGATTACACGTGACAGACAGAAGCAAACAACAAAAGAGGGAGAATGATTCCACATTTCCCAAAACAGCTGTTGTGTTTCACTTATGTTAAGTCACACCTTGTAATAAACAACTTGGTTGGAGATTCATATTCTCTTGTTTTTGCACATTAAAGAAAGATTATATTTCACTGTAAAAGCCCCTTGTGTATCAAAAGTAGTCACCCAGTACTGATTTTTCACAAAGCAACTATACTTTACTTGAGCATGATAGTCTTGTACTTCTTCTCTGGTTCAGACCTTTGAGTATCCAGTGTGGACCCTTGGGCAAGGTCCTTAACACCATGAATACCTGTCCCAGATGTATGGCACTTTGTACAGAGCGCCTGCTAAATGACATTCTAACATTGCAATTTATTTTGCACCATTAGATTGTTTTATACAGTTAGATTGGCAATATAATATTTGATAATTGAACAAAGAAATAAAGTTGTATTTGGAACCTGGAACTTATATTCGCTGTTGCATAGAAACAGGTATTATTGAAATTTAAATTCTGCAAGAGTATTATAAAATTTAAATTTCATCTGACATGACAAGCCTGTTCTTTACATTATAATACAACATTGACTGATGGTAAATTTCACAAGGTCTGCATTTATGGGAAATAAAGACAGAAAATAGCGCTAATTGCGCTCATTTGTTCCTGCGCCATCTTTTGGTCCGGTTTAGAAAGCACATAGCTCTAATCGTCTTTAAGTACCCTCACCACTATAAAGTTACACAGTTTCCTGCAGTTTGCTCTTGTTTTGAGCCTGAATGTGGAGATGAGCTGTCACCGTGGAAGATACATCTTTTCATCCCAGGCAGGGGTGGATCTAGAGGGGAAGGCCCCCTGAATTCTGAGTGGCAATCCCAAAATCCTTAACAGTTATGAGCTTTTTATTTTAAAAAGCTTTTAATGGAAAGCTGTGGTGTAGGATATTTTTCTATAAATATTTTAACGTTGTATTCACTGTCTTTAACACATTATAAGTAGACTTTCTCAATGTGGCCCAGCCAGCCCTCAATTACTCCACATGCGGCCCTCCATGGAAAAAGTTTGGACACCCCTGCCCTACAAGGGCTGCTGAGGATAAGAATGAATGGGGGGATTTACCATTAGCTCAGAGGCTAAAAGTGCGTCTTTAAAAGCGTTTCTCCCTTATTTTGACATAAATGAAAACTCAGGGGCTCTTTGTGTGAGTGACATGAGTGGGTTCACGTATAAGAGACATTTTCCCCTTGTTTTTACGTTTTATTGTTGATTTGAAGACATAAATAATGAAAAATGTTACCAAATGAGAATCCATTTGGGATATGAAATACCGACTCTTATATTTTGAAACAAACGCAAGATACTTATGCTCTACAGAATGGATAAGTGCTCAGCGAAGAGCCCTGAACCCAGTTAAATCCTGACTGTTCCCCTCCACGAGTCAGCCGGGCCAACAGATGGGCAGCAAGAAGCCAACACTTTGCCAGGGTTGTTGGGTGGAAACCCCCCTTTTCCATTGTTTTGTTCAGTTAGTCCTATGAAGCCTCCATAGGGCTGAGCAGTGATCTCCAGCATCCCAGAGCCACCCCCCTCCATGCCAGCTCTCACTGCCCACCATGCCAGTAGAGGACATTGTCTTACCTACCCTACCGCATGGCCATCACAGCCCGAACAGCATTGCTAACTCATAGTTACAGTTGTTACTGAGCTGAGGCAATAATCCTGATCTCTTTAAAGAGCTGTAGTTCCCATCATTCCAAGGAAGGCTGACTGGACATAAATAAAGCCTTGCTTTTGTTTGGAAGTGTAGAAAACTTCAGTTGTCTCTAATGCGTGCTAGCATGCATTGCGCCTACACAACTGATGCAAACAATCTGAAGTGATCCAAATGCAGTCTGAGCTAACATTTAAAAACATTTTCAGTATGCATGAAGGTGCATCCAAACAAAGATTCTAGGATTATCACTTTGTCTCTCAAAGCCCAAATTGTTTACAAATCCCACTTAATGCATTGCAACTGGATGTTACATTAATATTACACATCAAACAAATCAAGATGTTTAGCTGTAGGCTAGTGTTCATTTTTATTGCTGTTAGATTACGTGAATTGTCTTTTTATCATCCTCTTCATTGTCTAGCTAAAGCAGCCTCAGGATGCGTAGCAGGACGAGAAGGAGGAGGAGGGTGATGGAGTTGGTCCTCTGATGGAGGATGTTGTCCTACACTACAAGCCTGGATCAGCTGCTGGGCTCAGCTCTCTGATAGAGACCACTGAGAAGCTTCTGGAGCCTTTTCCCTGTCGGACTCCTCCAGTATTCACACCCTGGTTTCCTGCGGTTGCAGACCGCCACCTGCCCATCAGACCAGCCAAACCAGCTCCTATCATCACCTGCTCTGGTGGTTTACTCTTCTCTGGCAGCAGGCCTCACACTCACTCTACACAAAAACAAGAGGCTGAAGTTCTTGATGAAAAACCTAATGAGAGATCGACGACAACATCACAAGTAGATCCACAGATACTTGAAGATGGCATCTGCATCTCAGAAACCCCACACAACCTCCTCCCGGTGTCGCTCTGTACCAAACCAGAGAGAGGCATCAGCAGCTTGTCTCCTAAAAAACACAAAGATGGCGTCACCTTTACAGATTCACCACGTAAACGGTCCTGGAGCGTCTTCACGCAGAGAGGATTTCCTCTGCAGAGCTCCCCATCACTGTCCAAACAGTTTCATCACACAGTGTCCAAACACCAGCTCCACCTCCGCCAGAGGGCCAAATGGGTGATCAGTCAACACAACTGTGGGGGGGACAGAGACATTGAACAAGTAAGTGTTTATTTAACTTAAGTTACCTTTAACTGGAACATTTTATTTGAGGATTAAGGATCATTTAACCTGTGTATGCAGATATTTTAGTTATTCACACTGCTGCTTTATCTGATGTCATTATGGATCGTTAGGGTCTGTTGTGGGGCTTCTTTATTATGGCAAAATCATAATCACATTTCTTTCTGTTGACATTGAGGTCCTTGTTCTAGGTCTGACTCTTCAAAACCAGAGATGTTCCATATGACAGAAGACATTACTATTTATTTATTTATTTAACCAGATAATATTTATTAAGATGGAGATCACTTTTAACAAGGGTGACCTGACCAAGAAGTCAGCAGCACACGTCACAATTGATAATACATTTCAGAGACAGATTACAACAATAAGTAAAAACGGACAATAATTTGGAAAGTGCATAGGTAACTGCAGATAAAGTGCTCGAAAACTGACTCACAATAACAAGGTTATAAACACAGGCACTGTTCCGTGGTCTCATGATGTCTGTCATTAAGGAAAGAACAAAAGGCTCCAAGTGAAATGAGTTCAGACAGTTTCAAATCAGTCTGGAGAGTTTTCCATGCAGAGAGGGCAGCAAAACGAAACACTTTTGTCACCCAACTCAGTCCTGACACAAGGAACAAGCAGATGAACAATTTCACTAGAGTGCAAGGCATATAGGCTTTCAGTTCTTTGAAGGAGGGTAGAGAGGTAAAAAGGAGTTAAGCACTAAAGAAGAGCCTGGTAAAGTCAGAGTCAGCCAGTGAGTATACCTGCGAACACTCAGAGAAGGCTTGCCAGATCTTGTGTGAACCAACAGCTGCCTTTCTGTCATCTTCTTTAGCTCTCTCACTTTGTAAACTTGTTGGACTATGTAATGTGGCTCCCTCTGCTCCTCACTTAAATTAAAGTGAGAGCTGTTTTTGTGGGAGGAACAGAGCACCAGTGTAAATTTTGGCAGCTATTTTTAATTTTAGTCTTAGTTTTAGTCTTTAAATGAAATGCATTTTAGTTTTAGTCACATTTTAGTCATTTCTGTGCTTTTTAGTTTTAGTCTAGTTTTAGTCCATAAAAAGTCCTCACATTTTAGTTTTTACTTTAGTCCAAACATTTATTTTCTTGCCTAAATCTGGTACCAAATCATGGTAGTGTGGTCTCTGCTGAACCTGGGGTCCCTGCTTTCTACAGCTGAGAGACAGAATAGATACAGATGCATTGTTTTTTGACAGATTTACCTACAGTGGAGAAATATCTTGGATTTTGAATGTATGACGAAAACTAAATTACATTTTAGTCTAGTTTTAGTCATTTTGACAGTTTTAGTCATCACAGGTCTATTTTTGTTAGTCTTGGTTTACTCTTTGTCATGGAAAAAAGGCTGTTGACAAATAGTTATGGTCATAGTTTTAGTCGACGAAATTAACACTTTAGAGCACACGCTGTGCTGTTAAAAAAGTAAAGGTTTGCCTCATTTACCACGCATGACAAAATGAGCGCAACACAGCACGAGGCACAGTTACTGTTTGGTCTAGATTACACTGTTCTTACACTGTTAGATTAAACTGTAGAAAAATGAAAACGTAATTGCAGTTACAGCAGGATTGATTCTTCTGCACAACTCTGCTCACATCTAAAACATTAGAATATCATGGAAAAGTTCATTTCCCTTGTAATTAAACTCTAAATGTTAAACTCACACAAATTCTGTATTTAGCATATACAAGGTGAATTTTTAAAGTGTTTTTTTCTAATCTTGATTAGAGTTTACAGCCATGAAAATCAAAAAATGCTGTAGCAAAATATTGAAATATTGTGAAAAAATCCAATTTCATCATGGAGAAGACTGCTGACTCACCAATTTTAGTTACGTATGAAAATACTAACAACCAAAGATTTCATAAACCAAAGATTGATGTTTAGAAAGAAACTGGCTGCATAAGATTTAAGTATTTAGTTAATTCAAATGACCATGACTTAAGGCAAGTAAACTCTAAAGAGAACTTCAAAGAAAGTCTAGAACCTTCTCTGGGTTCATGCAGGTTTGATTCTCAGTTTGAAGGACGATTTATTGATTTAGTTAAAAGCCTGACTGCAGAGTTCTCTATTGATTGTATTTAATGTTGGTATGGTCACTTCAGTTCATGTGTAGTGAACTCAAACTGCAGCTGAGGCTGATGGGAATGCCATTTATTTTATTCTCCAGTCAATGGTTATGGACCAAAATATTGGACACAAAAATGTTAACCTGACGATGGATCTAGGTAAACCTGAGGAAAACCAAAGTTAATGGATTAACATCAAGAAAAACACCAAGACTCTCCCATTAAACAACTAAAGGCCTTTATTTTAATAACATGGGTCTGTAGACCAGTGGTCCCCAACCTTTTTCCCAAGGCCCCCCTTACATCTATCTAAGAAAAGTCAAGCCCCCCCAGGACAAACTCAGAAATTGCAAATTGTTCTTATGAATTTCCAACTTTTAACCTCTGAAATTCTGACTTTGTAAATAAACAACTTTATAATCTAAAAAAAAATGTATTTTCTTTCCTTAAAATGTTAACCTTTTTGCTCAAAAATGAACCATTTCTCTTCATTTTTCAATCTTTTACATTGACCCTAATGTTTCTCATCAGGTTTTTATACATACATATCTAATTTTGACAACGTCCAGGCAGACAGGGTTCCATGCCCCCCTTGGGGTGTCCAGGTTGGGAATCAGTGCTGTAGACCTTAAAACACATTCACGTGTTTCAGTAAGGCTACGTTCACACTGCAGTTACCAGTGACCTGAATCAGATTTTTTGTGTGACTCATATCTGTTTTTTTTTCTGACAGTGTGAACAGCCCAAGTCACATCGAATCTGACCTTTTCGAATCAGATTAGGCCACTTTCGTTTGTGGGTCTAAATCAGATATGTATCTGATCTTTTGGATGTTGGCTGCAGTGTGAACAGACAAACAAAAAATCAGATCTGAGAAAAGATCAAAATTGAGCGTTAAGGCCTGCAGCCTAAGTCAAATAAACACGCTAGGAAACATTAGGTTCTTTTAAAGTGGTACTCCACCTATGGGGATCCGTTGTTCAGCATGAGAGTGCAGGCCTGCAAAAGGTGTCGGTATACAAAACCTCCAGCAGATGGGGCTATACAGAATGGAGGAACAAACTTTTGTACCACGTTAAAAGAAGCGACTGTTTCCTGGCACCTGTTTGTTTGACTTCCTGATGGAGGCTTGATGCTGAAACGTGTCAGTGTGTTTTTAAGGTCTACATGACGATGCAATGAAAATAAAAGAATTTAATTGTTAAAAGAGTGTGTGTTGGGTTTATTTGTGTTAATTCATGGACTACACGAATCCCATTCTAAAGAGCAACTCAGACACTCCTTTTTGATCCCATTAAGCACTACTTTTATCACTAAAATTGTTTTAATTCATCATAAAGGGAAGATGGCTGTGTGGGACATGGGAACATCTTTATCTCCCTCATCAGAGTTTACTCAGCTCATGGGAAATGCTGACACTTTGTAGTTTGTGTTGATGTTTCTGTGAATGTTGATCTTTATCTGAGCCACCATCGTTTACTGTGTTTTTCCACTCAGTCAGTCCGACCACCACTGTCCATCGCCAGATTTTCACTGCCTAGAGAAGAGCTACATTAACTAAGTTTTTATTTATTTATTTGTGTTACGCAACTACAAAACCCAATTCCACACCTATGCTCAACTGAATACAGCACAAAGAAAAGATATTTAATGCTTAATTGCTTGCAGCTTTTTCCACAAATATTTAGACAGGGCAAGAAAAGACTAGGAAAGTTGGAGGGTGCAAACAAAACACACAGATCGGGTAAGAAGGTTGATTGGTAGCTGGTGATAGTACCATGATTGGGTATAAAAGACTGTGGGTCAAATGGTCCTAAAGTTTATGGTCAATGTTGTACAACTGCAAAGAATTTAGAGATTTGACCATCTTCAGTCCATGAAATCACTGCACGTAGAGGGAAGGGCTGAAAACCAACATTGAATGCCAGTTGACCTTTGACCCCCCAGAACGCCTTTCATTAAAAACCATCACCACTCTGTGATGAATAATACAACAGGCTCAGGAACACTTTAGAAAACCACTTTCTGTTAACACATTATGTTACTGAATCTTTAAATGTGAGTTAAAACTCTACCATGTAAAGCTAAAGCGCACACTCGCTGCCTGATCTCACCTGAGGTGGCAAAGTGATCTGACAAGTCCGCATTTCAAATTGTTTTTGGAATTAATTGGTGTCCAGAGAGGAAAAGGCCATCCAGATTGTTGTCCTTGTTCAGCTTGCCAGCATCAGTGCTGGTGTGGTGGGTCACATGAACATCTGTAAAGGCACCATTAATACTCAGATATACTGTACATACAGGTTTTTGAGCATCATGTGCTTCCATCAAGATAATGTATTTGTAGGTACATACCTTTTTTTTTTTCCAGAGATACAAGGTCAAGCCACATTCTGCATAGATTACAACAGCATGGCTTCACAGTGAAAGGGGGGAGGGCCTAGACTGGCCAAGAATGCAGCCATTGATCAGTGATATCCATTGAGGGCCCACATACAGTAATATGTCAAGATGGTGGGGCCACTTTCATACACCTCACTACCAGGGTATTTAAGTTAGTAAAACTTGTCTAATGTAGGTTAAGATATGCTTAGTGACTGGGTATGCTGAAATGGCTAATTCATGACTGACAAAGGATATAGCCAATCATTTTCATGATCAGATTGCTGGGCCCTGGTTGGCCCTGGAACGTCACTGGTGCTGCTATTTGCTGCTTTAATCCATTAGAGTGTTATAAATGAAGATATTTTTATTAATTTGATGGCCAGTTTGTTTACCATGTACAGTTTTGTCTCAATTTAGTAACAAAAAAAAAAACAAAATCAGGAAATTCTTCTTGTCAAAATGTTTGTTTACAGAATCAGAATGGTAGCACATCCTTGTGCTGATACTAAGAAGAATAAGCACAAGTTTCATGCTCTAATGTGGGCCATATTTCATTTCAGTTTGATATTATTTGGTTGTGTGACGATCAAAAGAAGATTGCGGACCGCATTTGGCCCCTGGGCCATAGTTTTGACACCTCTGCCTGTCCTAAATGTTTATGCAGTATTATGAAGTACAAAATATAGCACCAGAAACCCTGCACTGTTTAGCAATTTAGATATAAATCAAGCAAAAATGTGAAGTAATTTCACTTTCAGTAGTGTAATAGTTCGTATCTTCAGTCCCCAGACACTTAAAAAATGTTGTTAAAAGAAAAGGAGATGTAACACAGTGGCCAACATGGCACCAATAAACCTACTTGTGGAATTTTACAGGTGTTTTTGGTTGTATTGATTGTGTTTTATTTTACAAATTTTCTAGTAATTTGTTCCATGAATGTATGCCTCAAACAAACCCATTTAAAACTTTAACAGCGTGTTTAAAACTTTATAAACTAGACAAACATTTGGAACTTTTGGCATCTTTTAAAATTTTAAAGGTAAGCTTATTTATGAAGGTTTCTTTACAAAAATGAGACTTTCTTCTTGAAGAGGGACCTGATGAACATGACAGTGAACAGATTATTGGTTTTGGACTTGTGTGTTCTATCTGCTTTAAAGTTATGCTGTTTGTTTCTTACACATTGACAAAGAAGATGTAAAAACTAGAGATTTGGCCCCCACTTTTCCCCCCATGAGGTGGTATCATTTTCTTCTTATCAAAAACTTAAGGCAGATATTTGAATTAATCTCTGCATCTTTTCAGTGCTCTCTTCCTTTTCTCCATCATAATTTTTGTCTAATTTTCTTACCTCTCTTTGTTTTCTGTCTCTTCCTCACCTTTCCCATCCATCACTGCTCCTCCTCTTTAGGTGTGGCGAGCTCTGAGCCGGTGTGTCCGCAGCTCCTCCACTCTGCCAAGCTGTAACGCCAACATCCAGAGGGAGCAGGCGGAGATCTGGGTGTTCTGTGACGTTCTCCAGGCCGAGCAGGTGGGCCAATTCCTGAAGGATGAGCTGCAGCTGTCAGGGAAGATCAGCCTGACGGTTCGCAGGCTGGGAAACATCTTCAGTATGTAGAAGAACTCCAGGACAAAAGGAAACAAGCAGCAGTCTGACTTCAGACGACAAAGACTCAGGGTTTTATAAACATGTTCACACGTCCAGGTGTTGGACCAGATTAACATCAACAAAATATACGTTTATTTAAGATGATTTCTAAATCTTTAATGATGGGCCTCTTTGCCCATCCATGTCCACAAAAAGTTTTTATTTATTGTGAAGAATTTGAACTTTGATGTCATACTAGTAACAGTCAAACAACTTAAATACCTGTTTTTATTCCATGGCAACAAAAGGAGACGATCTCAGCCCAAAATGTTGAAAACTCCTTTTTTTTTTTTTTTTCTTTTTCTTTAATCATCAAAAACCAAGGGTGTCTATTTTTGTTGAAGTCATAATTGTAAGATGGACTCTGGGGACAGATAGCAGAAGAAAATTATGTGGCTGAGTCACTGAGGGAAGACTTTTGCTCCCAGAACTTTTCACATAAATAAGAGTATGATGGAAGCAGGTTCAGTAAAACCTTATAAATAAGGATATGCTAATGATTTAGCCTAGGTGTTGTCAGTGAAGGCCACCCACCTTGGTCACTTAAGATTCATTATAAATATCAGTGCCCCATAGTAAACAGTATCCATGATTTAATACATTGAGAAGATGCATGCATGTTCAGAGCATCACTGTAAACAATCGGAGGCATAAAAATGGCAGCAAGAAGTCTTTTTTAAGCAGTAAACAAAAAACAAGAAATATAAACCCAGTCACAGCTTTAACGTCTTTACAGCGTGTTCAATATAAAGCTTAAAAGACAAAAGACAGAGACTCATCAATCAGATACCAAAGGTATTTATAAGAAGACAGATTTAGTCACCCTGAGTTGTAGTAGCAGAAAGCCTGGGTACAGCTACAGCAGCGGTTCTGTCAGAACTGGACTACATTTCTTTATTAAAAGAAGAGCAGAGAACCAAACTAGAAGATTTTCTTGGTGGAAAAGATGTTTTTGCTCTTCTCCTGACCGGCTCCAGTCAGAGTTTAATTTACCAACTGGCTCCACTGATAGTGAACAATCATGGGTTGACACAACAGCTTCCTGTAGAGCATGCGTGATTTAGTTACCCCTCAGCATTGGCACACACCTACTACGTTGTATGTTTCTTTGCTCTGATTGGCCTGTAAAGAATGTGATGGACAGAATATTCGTCCAGTCATCCTCCATGTTTCTCTTTCAGAAGATTTATCCTTCGTGAACACCGTCTATGGGGTGATGCCTGGATGAATGTGAATTGTATCTGTGCATAACCAGTCCATCTGGTATAAATAAGCCAACTTTAGCTGCATTTGACCCTTTTTTGGTTTAAAAGTTATCATGTTTGATTTTACTAGTATGAGATCAAAGTTTGACATTCTGGTGTTGTATCAGTCCTTCTCTGTAGGTCATTTATGTCATTTTTATTTGCAGAACACAAAAGTTACTCAACTACTAATATGTCAGTTGGCCAGTTTTAGTTTTTGTGCAGATTTTAGACCCATCCAGCAAAATGATCTTTTTGTTCATTGGTTCCAAGCTTTGGGTCCAGGACTCCCTTTGGGGCGCCTAAAGATCTCAGGCTTTGTCTGCTCTGAGAATGTCAAAGTAAGATTTGCACAAAAGAACTAAAATCACAATAAAACACTTCCTAAATTTTTCATATAAATATCTTTGGTAGGAAAAAGCTTTTCTTAGATACACATAGAGGGCTCAGAGGCAAAAAGATGAGGAACCGCTGTTGTAACTCACAAATTTCTTAACAAATAACTAGAAATGGAAGGTATAGGATTTCTGCCAATTTGCAAATGCTTCCAGATTTATTGAAGTCGATACTGTTATTGATCAGGATATCAAAATGAGGTTCAGACCTAAGACTTCAATCTTTTAAACATGCTTCAGATTTTTAGGATTAACAGATATTGTGCAGTGCACAGGAATATTTTAGTCCATATATTTAGTGCACAGTGTGCACCCCCAAATCTAATTATGCCTGATACAGCATGTCATTTACCAGAAGCTTCTATGTTTAAATGAATTGCTTTTGTCACTGGAATCTGGTGCATTTAAAGACAGCAATGTAACAGCTTTTTTGACTCCACAGGGCCAGGGTTTAAGAATACAGAAGTAACCTTTTCATATGAATTAATTTACATATTTAACCTCAGCTTGGAGCAATTAATGGTCTATTTTCCATTACATTTACCGTGTATTTTTGGACCCCTAGAGCATGAATCTTAATTTTAATGATCGTTTGATGCTTTCCTTGAATTTGTGCTTCTTGACTACTGGGCCTTTCTGTGGAACTAGGTCATAAGACTGATAATGCTTGGAGAACTTCTGTGTCTGTGTCGCAGTACTGGCTTTAAACATGATGAAACATTTCATCATCAGAAATTCATTTTAAAGAGTTTTAAGTTAGAGAATACACTATGAATTATACTACATTCTCTAGAGCTTTTTGTATTTGATATTCTGTTTTTAAACTGCAGAGCTTCATTAATATTTTATTCAAATCTGCTTCATTAATGAGGTGAGCTGAGGGGGATTGAACCAGTAAACACTTGCTGTGCCAAATTTCTGCCTAAATTGTACTTTTATGAATTTATTGACACAATGATGCCGATTGTATTTTCATTTTTGTGTATTTTTTTGTCAATCTCTGGTGTCAATAAAGGTTTAATATATTTTTTAATAAGCTGTTTGTGGTGGTGGATGGTGGGTGGATGGTGGATTTACAGCCTTGCATTTGATGTTCAACTTGTTCTGGAAAAGCCTCAGCAGCAGTCACGTGATGCGGGAGTCACCCTGCTTTTGCTTTTAACTCATAGGCACATACTCTTTTTTTAAATGGGCCTCCATCAGACGCAGACTCATTATACTTTCAGACGATGCTGCTTGTGTAAGAGCTGAAAAAGGAGGACAGGGTGAATACAGTACACCCCCACCACACACACACACACTCACTCACACACATCCTTTTGTTGCTATGGTAGTCTGCCTTGACAGCTCTCTGCACTACTAAAATCTAGGTTACCGGATGTGACGTCATTGTCCTGCACGTCTGCTCGGCTGTAATCAGTAGTATTCCTCTAAAACCGTCTTGTCTACCTGTCAGCGACACGAAAATGTGAAAGAACGAGAGAAAATAAACATAGGAAGAAGCTGCGTTTCTGTTACCTCTCAAAACCCCGTTAGTCAGTGGTGCTGTACAGCGCATTAATTTTGCATCACATGTGCTTTGGTAGTTTTATTTTGGAAACCACCCGGAAGTTTCCACGTCTGTGCTCTACTGTTATATAACGTGCTGTAGGTAGATGGATAGGTATACTTCTTTCAACCCAAAAGAAATTGACGTTTCAGGTACTCCACGAACGCATATAACTTAGCCAAGAAGTGTGACTAAAAGTCAAGATAAGATAAATCTTTAATGATACCCCATTGGCGGATAGTTGGTTATTATAGCAGCTCAACTGGGGATAGAAAAGTTATTTGCAATACATAAAAGTCGAAGAGAAAATGGGCCAACAATACTTGTAATACATTACAACAGAGTAAATTTCCAGATAGCTTCTCATCTGAATATGATTATAACATTAAACACTGAATATGCAGTTAAAGGGCAAAGAAAATGCCTACTTACTTGATTACAAAAAGAATATCTATTTAAAAGAACGACATTTAGATATACCTGAGCAGAAAATAAAACAACAAGACTGTAATTTTTAAAAAAGAAAGAACTGAGGAGTGTCAGAAAAGATTTTAACGACTGCAAAGGAATATAATCTTGATTTAAAGCACAAATTATCCCATAAATCACAGTCATAAAACTGACCTTTACACCTACCTTTGAATAAAATCAAACAAAGTAATTATTGGTTGTTCAAACGGGTTAATTATGAGACATGATTTGGGGATTTTTCATACTTGGAAAAATGATAGAATTGAAGAAAGTGTGGGTGACCACTGTGGACTGAGTTGATGCGTTCTAGCATTTTCTATTTGTGTATTTATGGCTTATTGTAATATTTAAATGTAGCTTTAAATCTATTTAACATTTTTTTCCTTTAAATTTAAACATTATTTGAGATTTCTTTGTGCTCCCCTCCTGTAAAGCATATTTTACTTTGAAAGTCTATACCGGAAGTGCTATTCATAATCGCTAACCTAACAGAGAGCCATCACTAGGATTCAGACGGCCGATCCACGAGTGTCTTAATTTTGGAAATAGTCGAATTAAATCGTGATATTTTCTATCAGGAGGACACATGGACGTCGCACTGGCCTCTCCATCAGTAATGGCGCCCACTGTTTGCTGCTCTCGAGGCTTTACCTGGTGAAAAACTGTAAGGTGAGACGTTTGAGCGACTGACACAAGCTAACATGCTAAAGCTAGCGCTGGCATGCATTGTCGTTTCCCGTTTCCTGGAGGGATTCAATGCGACTGTGTGACAAGTCTGTGCTTTTATTACATTATTAAACAACATATTTTATTCATAGCGCACTGGACTACTGTGAGAGTTAGTATCAGGATGAATGCTAACTTTTAACTCGTGTTTTTAAGGCATTTAGTTTGAAAGTGCTTCAAATTTGATTCAGATAAGCTCCTCATCCTATTTAATCGCTTACTAAAATGGGTTTTTTGTCAGCTATAAATCTCACATTTCTAATCTACAGTCCAAAAATTAACGCCCACCACGACATTAAGGCCTTACTAACATTAATACATTATACACATCAATGCTTTTCCAAACAAATGCCTGGATGGTTAAATACCAAACAACAAAGTGTTAAAAAAAACATTTCAATTTTGCACATTTTTCTCAAACGACTGTAAGATTATTTTCAAACCCTGGAATTTGTTTCCAACATTTCATTTGTTCGTGAAGAATGGAAATAATCGCTGATTTAAATTCATTCCCCCATTTTAAAACTGTTTATGAAATAAATGTAATAATATAAGGCGCGTTTTGCAGACATTGTAGTTTTAATGTTGATGCTTTAGCTGCATTAATGCTTACTGTATCTTTCAGTGGTATAATTTAGTATTAAAACGCATTATTTGTCTCCCCGTTGACTGTCAGATACCAGAAATCTGAAAAGATGTGTGCTGAATGTATTCTCCCTAAACAGTTAGTTTAATAATTTAAGCCTCAGACATTTGGTGTACAGACAGTTTTATTATTCTTTTTAATTATGAATTGAAAGATTTAACATCTGTTAACTAATTTAAACGGTTTTGGATTTATACTGGCTTCCACATTCAGCCTAGTTTAGATAGTCTTAAAATACTCAGAATAACATAAAATTCACTTCATCGCTACTACAGCCTTCACACAGGGATCGATGGTTCAGTTACATATCAAATGTTTGAAACATTATTCCTTCACAAAGTTGAATATATCAAGTCACAAAAAGGATTTTTTGACATTTAAGTTGTTTTACACTGGTGAATGGAAAGTTCTAGGGATGCACGGTATTATCGGCAAAACAAGCTAAATATCGGTTTCAGCAAATATCAAACTTTTTGCAGATATTTCCATCCGATATTTTGGTGGTCCATATCAACATGTATTAACTGTAATTTTTGACCATGTATACTAATAAATTAGTGGAGTTTTAGGTTGGACCAACAGACCAATGTAAGATGAGATCCTTTTCTTTTTTCATCCTCAAACCTTAAATTGTGTTCAAAGGACTGAATTTTTAGTTACGTAAAATATATTTAAATATCGGTATCATTATCGGCTAATACAAATCTGTAAATATCGGCGTATCAGATATCGGCAGAAATCAAATATCATGTGTCCCTAGTAGGGATGGGTGTTTGGAAGAAACCTGGCAACTCAAGCATCTATAATGTTAACGATCAATTAATCGATTAATCATTCTGTATGTATAAAAACATACATAGAGAAGCGTGGTCTCTGAGACAAATATGACAGGTGGTCTAATAAATTTGTTAAGCACTGTGTGTTTATATATGTGTGTGTGTATATATATATATATATATGTGTGTGTGTGTGTGTGTGTGTATATAACATTTCCCTACATAACAAAAACAGGCAACTAATGAGTGTGTTTCTCAATGATTAAAACCCATTCACAATGTCATGACAGTAGATATTGTTGTACAGTGCAGAGTAAGACGTGTTTAGTCTCTTTATTAAATCAGATCGACTAAATTCCCTGTGATCAGCCAAATTCTTAACGACCAATTATTCAATTATCGATTAATTGTTCCCATCCCTAGTCCCTAGAAAGTTCTTTAAGAAATTAATCTTTGTATTCAAATAGAGGAATGCAATGTTAGCTCTTAACTTCTATTTGAGATGCATCTACAGTTAGAAAGTCAGAGGTGTAGCACAGCAGTATTTTTACTCTTTGTATGTTTTTGCCTGATTGATAAAGTCTGAAAATGCTTGATTCGACATAAGATACACCTCAATGATTGAATATCAGTGAAGCTTAAAATAAATATCAGATTGAAACGTATGACTTTTGCTTTTGTAATGCTGAACAAACTATTTTTGAGTAATTAGATTATTTCAGCTAATTTGTTGAATGGAGATTTTTGGTCTGTTTTGCGATTGTTTCTTGTCATTTCCCCCGGTTTTTAACTCCTTACTCATCAGAAGCCGGTCAGAAACTGAGTACAGCATTAGGGATGCACAATTATTGATTTTGCCAATACCTGAAATGCTGATATTTACAAAACTATTTTAGCTGATACCCAAATTGCTACCAATAGACCCAAAATGTCTGTCCTTGAAACACATTTTAAAGATTAAGGAATGAGGATGGATTAAAAAAAGACTGAACCTGACAGAGGTTTGTCAGTTCAGCCTAAAACTCTACTGACTTGTGTGGTCAAATGTCCACATAAAAGGAAATATTGGTGCTGATACTGATTTTTTCTCCCAAGCTAATATCTGCTGATACCAATATTATACCAGTTATATCGTGCATCCCCGTATATTTTATGTGCATTTGACCTTAAGTCTGCAGACTATGCATACTTTTAAAACACAAATGGTGTTGCCTGTAAGGCCCTGTGTAGATATAGGCTATTTGAAATCTTGTTAAGAAAGTCAGAAAATGATTGGAATTAGTGTTTTTACCCTGGATTTGGTCAGATTTCATTACTCTTTTTGTCTGTTTTTTTTTTTCTATTTTTAAGTTACCTCTTATTTAAAACAGAGCATGTCCTGTTAGGATTTTTGTTCAAATCTTTAAAACACACCTCGCTAAATATATCAGTCAATTAATAAATAGATAAATCTACTGTACATTGCACTAAACATCATGACTTTACCTTCAGTTTTATTATTTAGAGTCCTTAGATAATTTAGATCAATGTTTTTGCCTCATTAATATCTTTATATTCATGTCTTTGTTGAATAAAAG
The DNA here is from genome assembly GCF_018320785.1 of Cheilinus undulatus. Taxonomy (NCBI): domain Eukaryota; kingdom Metazoa; phylum Chordata; class Actinopteri; order Labriformes; family Labridae; genus Cheilinus; species Cheilinus undulatus. The sequence goes on along the minus strand of NC_054869.1, from coordinate 4,038,120 downwards.
TATCCAGATTATTTGGTCTATCTTATTATATTATTGATGTTTTTCTCTCAGATAAATCTTTAAGGGATCACTGATGGCTTGATAGTATAAAATGCTGTTTATTGATCTGCTGTTGTGGGTTATTTGGTTGTAAAAATAGCTCACCATAGAGGTACAGGTAATCAAAACAGTAGATGATTGTTTTCTGTTTTATCTGATATTTATCACATTTCAGAAAATAGTGATAACTGAAAAAACGTCACAGCTAGAAAAGCAGAAATCACATTTGCTCCAAAACAAAGAGTACCAGACTGAGATGAACAAACACATAAATGTTTAATGTTTCATGAAGGCAGCTTCCCCTCTGGGTTTTACAGCAAGGGAGAGACAAAACATGACAAAAATACACAGTAGTTCCTTCTGTAATTCATTTATACCTGAGAGTTTCAGAGTTGATTCAAACGTTTAAGATTCTTTGGTTCATTTTAGTTTCCTAATGAAGGTCACTTAAACGTCACTCAGTCTAACTGCTGCATTAGTTTTGTCTCTTGTGTGTGCATGTTTATAACTATTTTAATAACTATTCAACTATTTATAACTGTAACTAATGAAAATACTGCAAAACCCCATTTCACGGTAGAAGTTATCAGGACTGAAGTAAACAACAGAAAAACTTGGTTGACTCAAGTTACACCCATGTACCGACAAGTGGAAAAAAAGGGAAAAAACTTTAGTTATCATTTTATCAACCTAGAAGGTGTTGTCATCTTAACATAAAGCTTAACACCAGCTAGTTTTTTGCATCATAATAAATAATATTTAACCTTTTTATGTTGCACCGATATAACAACTGATTCAGAGCAGACCAGAGGGCTCCAGTCTGTGATCATATGATTTCTGTGAGCATAATAACTATTTAGAGTTATGGACAAATACCTTAAGGTAGTTGTTTTTGTCTTATTTTGAAATGATAACAGGTAACAGGACCCACTTGTTCCAGTCTGTGCAGCAAAATTTACCAATTTAAACACTGTCCAGACAGCATGCAAGGTATATCTACCAAGGTGATGTAAAGGAAAACCTTTAGGAGACATCCAGGAGACATTGCTGTTTCTCTCCCCTGCTCTCTATCAGTCTGTAGCAGACAGTAATACTAACATCCATGGTTTACTAAGATGATAAATGGGCTTAATTAAAAATGTATTTGCCAAGTGATGAATGAAACAGGTAGCATGGGTAAAGGATGTGATGGAGGTAAGGTTATCAAAAAACTCGGTTCTATGATACTTCATTCATTACAAAGTTCTTTAGATGGTGCAGCATCAATTATTTTTACATTTAACTTGAATCCAGTGGACTAGGGGAGCAAATTAAGAGGCTAAATGTATGAAAAAATGTTTTTTCTCTTTTTAACAGTTTTGTGCTCTTGTACTTAAACCAAAGATGCAGCAGTTTCAATTCAATCTTCCGATTCTAACGTCCAACTGTTTCCTGGTCTGACCTCCTGATAGAGATTTTGGATGATGTCAGGTTTTGTCCTTAGTAACATCAAAAAGCCCCCCCATCTTTAATGGATGTTAAATTTATGTCCACAATAAAACACTCAATATGAACTTTTCATTGAAAAATCCTAAAATCTGTCCATGAAGGTCATGTGAGCTAGATGACCACTGCATGTAGTGCACTCTGGAGCTGTTTACTAGTTGCGTGTGCAGCATGCAAACTTAAGCATGCGTGTGTATGGTTTTGGCCTTATGAAAGTGTAATTTTAATGGAGCCAGTTAGACTTTTCAGGGGGGAATTAAACTTTGGTGAGGCACCATCATTTATGTAATTAATGGGAAACTCTATAAAGTGTTCACTATTTGAGAAGACACTGCTATAAAGCCATAAAACACAACAACTTGACACTGATAGGATTTAATGCTCATTTAGGAGAAACTGGACATGCTTTGATACAACAGAAACATTATTACCTGTTTGATTATCCATGAAACACCACCGTGAAATATGTAAGCATCTGTTGTAGGAAAGTTGTGGTTCTTTTCTTCCTCTTGGCAGTTTTGGCAGCGACCCTGATGCACTGTTGCTGATTCTGCACCCACACATTGGTGCAATACTGCAATTGCAGTTAAAAAGGACGTCCATCCTAGTGCAATGCTTGTGACGAAAGAAAAATATATATACATTTGTATTTTACCTCAAAGATACCATTGAGAAAGAGAGAGAAAGAAGTTAAAAAGAATGAAATGTATGAAAATAAAGATAGTATTATGTATAATTATATGTAAATAAACATAGATAAACCATGTTTTTGAAGTAGTCTCATTATACTCTTGGGGTTAAAATATTCCAGCATAAACTTTGAAACATTGACCACACATGACAAAACCCATGGTAAAAAATAAAGCACAACATGGCACGTAGTAAAGTAATTGCTTAATCTTGATTTTTTTCATTTATGGTTTTATTCTGAGGTGTTTCTGTCTCCAGCTGCTGTCAGTGCCCTCTTTGGTTAAACTTTCTCTCCTCTGGTCTCACAGGTTGACCTGTCACCTCCCCAGATGTGGCCGCTACCTCTGTTGAGACTTCTGTTTATGAACAGCGAAGATGCTCTGATTGGACGTCTGTGGCTGGGCCTGGAGGGATGACAGGACTTTAGCAGACATGGAGACAGGAGAGACACACCAACAGCTGGAGTATTCACGTAGTCTAGACTCTGCACGTTAATCCACTCAGGATAAGAGAGAAAAAAAACTATTTTTATATATTTTATTTGAGCAGTTTTTGTTAGTTATTGTTAAGCCATACAGCTGTCAGCAGCAGACGTCAGGATGAGCTCTGAGGGCTTTCAGTACCGAGCGCTCTACGACTACAAGAAGGAGCGGGACGAGGACATCGACCTGCATGTAGGAGACATGCTGCTGGTCAGTAAAGGAGCGCTGCTGGCGCTTGGCTGCAGCAACGGAGCCGAAGAACGGCCATCAGAGATTGGCTGGCTGCCTGGCTTCAATGAGACAACACAGGTAGGACCGATCTCACCTGGATTTAAAAGTTTGTTCATCCTGGGCACATGCTCAGTCTAATAGTATTACACAAGACCAACAAAAAGGGTTTATAATTCTGACATGTTTATTCCCTAAGAAGGGTGTTTATTTATACACTCAGTACTTGGTCGTGGCTCCTTTTGCAATAATTAATGCTTCAATGTGACACGGTTTGAAGGCAGTCAGTTGCTGAGTTGTAATGAAGCCCAGTTTGCTTTGATAGCAGCCTTTAGCTTGCTGGGATTTTCTGATACTCACACAGCCATACAAACACATTAACAACATTTACAAATGTCTTTTAATTAGCTGTGATCATTGTCGTCATCATACAGTTTTGTGATATTTCTTTGTCTGACACTGCTGAATCTTTCCCCTCTGGCTGACAGGAGAAAGGCGACTTCCCGGGGACGTATGTGGAGTTTGTCGGCAGAAAGAGGATGTCACCGCCTACTCCAAAGCCCCGCCCACCGAGGCCTCCTTCTGCAGCGTCAGTTAGGACCGACTCAGAGTCAGAGGGTGAGTGTGGAAACATAGATCTTGAAACCTTGAGCCTCCAAACTAACTCTGATTGGCTAAATCTTGAACGGAGATCCCCATGCACAGCCGAGGTAGTCAGGTGCTGGTCAGGAGCAGGTCCGAAGTAAACAAAAAGAAATGATCCGCCGCAGTTTGTTGTTTTATTCTTGTAACTCTGTTGTACTATATATTCCATGTTTGTTGTTTAACTGAGTGGTTTGGTTGTTTATTGGTCACATGACCATCGGTATTAAACACACCTGTGTATGCCTGTTTAATTATGCTGGGCGAACCTGAGTAAGCTACAGGCGAAACCCGTTGTTCGCTCTCAGTAAACAGTAAAGTCTATCTCAGTGTCCGGCAGATCATTTCTTTTTGTTAACTCTGATTGGCTGTTTGATTCAGACGAGATACAGTTTAATGTAAAATAGAAATGATTTTATTGAAAACTGTGCCCCCTTTTTGCTCTGGCAGCACTGGTTATCAATACAAAGCCAGTGCAGTGTTCAGCGTTCGGTGTCTTAGTTATAAAAAACACCCATGACATGGTGGTGTTTTTTGTTGCAGCACTTTAAATTTCTATTAATTTCCCAGCCCTAGTGAGAAGTGCTCTGAAGTGGAGGTTGTGCAAAAAGTGCCGTCCGTGAACACAGAACTAAAATAGACTAAAGCCTGACTTTTTGTGAAGAAACTGAGCTCAGAGTGACTCACGTCTCAGCTTCCTCAGCAGCAGCATAATGTACAGAGGCACGCGCAGAAACAAACACAGAGGGGCAAAAACTCAAGTGAAATGTGTTTTTTTTTCTTTGTATTTTCTAGAAGTTGAACCGCAGGATGGAAAACACATTACAGAGAAAACATTAAACGCTCATGCTGCAGACAACACACACACTCACAGAGCCGGTGTTTGGTTGGCGCTGTGGTTGCTGACTGATCAGATCTCAGCCTCGCTCTGCTGCCACCAGAGAACACAGGAAGTCTGTGTGTGTGTGTGATTTTCACTTGTGTGTGTGTGTGTGTTGGTTGTTACCTGTGTGTTTGACACCTCTTTTTTTAAAACCCTGTTTTCTTCTGCACCTTCACATAAAACCCCCTGAGCTCGGTTAGACCCTCGGAGAAATGACGTGAAATCACTGGAGCTGCTGGATCCTGGTAGATTTCAACATAGCAGTTGTCTCTTCATTATCTCCTTCATATTCATCATCATAAGCTTCTCTCTGGTCAGAATCCCTTTACTTTAAGCTGACAGCTCTCTGCACGTTTTCACACCTATTTAATCCCCTGAATCATGTTTACTGAAAAGCTTTACCTTTCTAAACTCATGGTTTGGACTTTAAACATCCCTGAAACTCTGAACATGGCACAAGAGAGATAAAGGTGTCCTATTATAACTAAATTAACTCTCAGATAAGGCTGTCTTAATTTTTGACACAGTCTGTTGTGTAAAGATCCATATCATTATAAGATTTTATAGCTTTTTGGTTATTTTTATTCTTATTTTTTTTTAATAAAAGCTCCCATGAAAAACACAGCCAACATTTTCATTCCTTGCTGCTGTTTTGTGCAATTCAGACAGTCACCACATATGCACATAAAGAACATGGTCAGTTAAGTTTCACGTTTCAAGTTATCTCTAAATATATTCCCTGGATCCTTCACACTTAAAGTAGAGAATTTCAGCCTCACATGGGGGGAAATAAAAATGCTGTTAAAAAGAATTTAAGTTAGCACATTATTAACATGTGAACTTTGGCAGCCCTAAAAAAAAAAAAAATATATATATATGTATTAGTCAACTTCTAGATGAAGTCTGACCTCCACACCTCCACCTCTGTAGATGGCGCCAAAGAGCCACTTCGCTATGTTGCGCTGCAGTATTTCCTGCGGAGTCAGTTAAAATGGCAGAGGTAAACAGAAGTGAACATGGCTGACAAAACAACAATGCCTGTACAATTCAAAGCTGATGTTTGGAAGCACTTTGGCTTCAAAGTTAAAAGAGGGAGTACAAACAGCGAGTTAAGAGAAAGGAAGAGAGAAACGATGCTGAAATATTGGCACATAACTGAGACAAACTCAACTTTGCTGGATAACTTTCTTCCGTCTTTATCTTTATCACAGTATCGCCATATGGTCTATTGCAATTTTCAAATGCAATTGGTGCAATATTTCATTAACCTTAACTGTGTATCAAATACCAGTTTTAATGCTTTTTTTGCAGCAGAGATGGCATTAATAACTCATTTTGCATACAATCTAAATAAGGGTCTTTTTCAGAATAGTTACCAAAAAATCCTACTTTTGTTGTTTTTTTACGTTTGTCTTTATCACATTAAGAATAACATTAAATGATCATTCCCCTCAATACCATCCATATAAAATATTCAATATGAGTCAAAATAATCACAATTAGACCTAGTTTGATCAAATATTGTGCTGGATATTATCTAGAATAATTTATTGCTCATGGTCTTTGAAAAATACACAAGATGAGGAACTGAGGAAAAATAATTGCACATTAAATCACAATCGCAATATTGGGAATCAAGAATGCAATTAGATTATTTTCTTAAATGGTTCAGCCCTGGTGCACAGGGGATCAGAGTTAATAGTTCATTTCATTTTTAAAGATTGATGTTTTTATACATCGCTGCGTCAATAATTTTGCCCCAGGTTAGGATGCTTTCAAGTGAGTTTTTCAAGGCAAAAAAATTATAATAACTTTGAAACCTTAGTTTAATGTCACAGGAGTTAGTGACAAACCTGATGCACTTTGTGTTTTCAATTCCAGTGTGTAACGCTGCATTTTATTTCCATAATAACAATAAAATGGTTAAAGTTGTTTTCCATCAAATAGTTTCAATTTGTTCTTTGGATAATCAGTATTGTGTGGTGTACATATAAAATAATCTTTAAGTTAATTTAAGTCTCAGTTTTAGTCTTTAAATGAAATGTATTTTAGTTTTAGTCACATTTTAGTCATTTCTACCTTTTTTAGTTTTAGTCTAGTTTTAGTCGACAAGAACTCAAAATATTTTAGTCTAGTTTTAGTCCATTGAAAGTCCCCACATTTTAGTCTTTACTTTTAGTCCAAGCATTTATTTTCTTGCCTAGATCTGGTACCAAATCATGGTAGTGTGTTCTCTGCACTCTGCCAAACCCGGGGTCTCTGCTTTCTACAGCTGAGAGGCTGAATAGATTCAGATGCTTTGCTTTTTTTGACAGATTGACCCACAGTGGAGAAATATCATGGACTTTGTATGTCCAATGAAAACTAAATTACATTTTAGTCTAGTTTTAGTCATCTTGACAAAAACAAAACTTAGTTTTTGTCGGTTTTAGTCATCACGGATCTATTTTTGTTAGTCTTGGTCTAGTTTTTGTCATAGAAAAAAGGCTTTCAATTAACATATTTAGTCATAGTTTTAGTTGACAAAATTAACACTGGTTGAAATAATAAGTAAAAGCATGTTTTTTTCCACCAGGAAAAGCTTTCAGTGGGGTTCTCTGCTCCCCTTTTCCCAGCATCTTTTCACATCTCTACCAACATGATTTTTTTCCAGTGTCAGAGTTTTTGGCTCCTTCCAGAATTGAATGTGTGTATCTATGAAAGTTAAAGAGAGGGAGAAAAAGCTACTTGGTGCATTTCCAACCTGCTTGCCTGCACTCAATCGTGCCACCTTTAAGGGACGCCACAGAGGAAGTTCAAGAGAAAATCAAGATTTTTAATTTTCCACAAAAATGATTTATCGATTAGATTGATTTAATGCCCTGATCTAAACACTTGATATTTATTGTGGTTGTTTACAGGCTTCGTGCTGCCTGATCTCCCAGAGCAGTTTGGACCCCCGGACACGGCCCCTCCACTCCTCAGCAGACTGATGGAGGCTGTAGAGACCAAAGGTACCAAATACAGACAGAAAATACACAGCAGCTGCCATCTCAGTGAACATGATTTAGCTTTAATGTCAGTGTTTCATGAGAGTAACCTTGCCACTGCTCATTTTTAACATGTATATTCTTGATTCTTTCCTATAAAGCAGCAGATTTTTAATGCTTTAATCAGGATATCTGCTGTCTAAGATCGTGCTGCTTTTGAGTGACTGCTCATAGGTTGTGTTGTTGGTGTTGCTGCAGGTCAGGATAGTCCAGGTGTGTATCGCAGTATGAGCGGAGGAGGGTTGGACACCCGGCAGTTGGCCGACACCGGTAAGGAGGCTGCTTCATCTTGGTTTTGTTCTTTGTCTTTGTCTTCCTGTTCATCATCCCCTTCCTTATCTCCATCTTTGGCATTTTCGTCTTCACTTTTTCATCTTTATATCGATCTTCTATTTGAGTTATTTGACCTTTAGTGTTTGAATCAGAGAGAACAGTTGCAGAGGTTGTGGCAGGAAGTGGTGAATGAGAGAGAGAGAGAGAAGGAGGGAGGGAGAACGTGGATTAGTTCTTGAATTTTTCTAAGAAAAGCCCAGGGTTTATACAAGGAACTAACAACCCAAAAAACCCCTTTTAAGCAGCATCAGTTCACTCGGAGATTTGGTTATTCTTTGTCTAAAATAGTGAAGGGAAATCATGATGATCCTTGTTATTAAAATTTTCATCCATTCCAGCAGAGAGTCATTCTTTTAGTCCAGCTCTTTAAATGTGAGGTGTTTTTATTCTCAGACCTGGAGCAGCTAGAGGTGTCGTCCCTGTGTGATGGGGTCGTCCGGTTTCTGCAGGATCTCCCTGGTCCAGTTCTCCCCACATCCCTGCAGGCAGACATGATGCAGGCAGTACAAGGTCAGACTCGCCCTTATTATAGCTAAAAATTCCTCTCATGAAGTTTTCTGACTCCAGCGTTAACATGTTTCTCCTCCCCTGCCGGTCTGCAGAGGTGCGGGACCTGGAGGACTGTGCTCAGGTGCTGCGGGGGGTGGCTAGCTCTCCATCCTGCCCGGCTCAGTACGGTCTGACCCTCCTCAGCGTGGTCCGACACCTGGCCCGGCTCTGTCTGCATGGCTCCAGGAACCAGCTGAGCCCCCGAGTCCTGGCTGAGAGCTTCAGCCCGCTGCTGTTCAGGCAGACTGCAGGGTCAGTAACAACAACACATTTGTCTTTTTTATGTCTGTTAAGACCCCATTTGAAATGAGTTATCCTTCTTCAAATCAGTCATAATCATACTGGGACGTTTAAACCCAGGGTGCATGTTCTTGCAAACTTTAATCTTTTCGATGTATTTGCCCAAGGGTTATAATAATACCACTGTTTGAGACTTTGATGTGATTCTTGTAAAAACCAAATGATATCAGTATGCTTTACTACCACCACAACAAAAACAGAAGTTCTAGGCCCTCTAAACTGGGTTATTGCTTTTATATTTTTAGCTCCCAAAAGATGCAAACTAACTTTAAACAGTCTAAAATGTACAAATGTATTAACAAGGTTTCTGCGCCAAAATGCAGCCAATAATATTGGATTTGATGTTGTCTTTCTACTCCTGTTCAGGTCAGACTCCAGCCTGGATCCTCTGGTTCAGGTTCTAGAGGTTTTGATAACCAGTGAGCTTAACATGAACCAGGCTGCGCCAGGTAAGAGAGTTGTTTTATTTTTATTTGTTCAAAAAGTACAAGTGTACTATGTACCAAAACTTTGATCAGGTTTATCAATCTAAAATAAACTTTTTAAAACATGAGATGCCTCAAGAACCATGCACAGCTACAAAAACTGAACACCTAAACTTAGGGCACATTCACACCAGAGCTGTTTGGTCCACTTTAAACAAACTCTGACCCGTTTCCCCAGATAGTCCGGTTTGTTTTGAGTGGTGTGAAAGCTCACACGAACTCTGGTGCAGACCAAACAAGCGGACTCTGGTCCGCTTGAAACAGGGGTCTCGGTCCGCTTCCTAACGAATCCTGGTGCAGTTCATTAGAGGTGTGAAAGCAAAGCAGACCAACTTGTGAACCAAAGGCAGGAAGAGGCATAAACCGTAATGATATACGGGTTTATTTGTGGTTTAATATGCTCAAATACATGTCAGTACCTCGCTTCGTGTCTGTGTATCCATGGCAACACGTCGTAGTCCGTGCTGATTTATTCGTCTCGTGTAAAGGACGACATGCTGGACAGCTCACCACCTTGCTGGCTGCTCATAATGCTGAAATGCAAGAGCGGAAACCACACGACAACGTAAACTCTGTGTTTTTTCATTGTTTATGTGGAAGAAAAGACCGGCGGAAGGAGTTTCGTCTTCTTCTACGCCTTCTTTTCTTCTTGGTCGCCATTTGTTTGTGGCGACAGTGCCCCTAGCGTGCAGAGGTTGTAGGTGTTCAGACGGTTTGGTCTGTTTGACCAAAGAGAGCAGTGTGAATGCGAGCCAAACCAAAGGAAAGTGCAACAATTTTGACATTTCTCTTCCAAAACGGACTGAGTCCCTGGACTCTCAGGTGTAAAAACGACCTTAGTAAACATGTTTGAAAGCTGTAAAACGTCTCCTTTGTGAAGACCAGAGGATCTAGTCTGTTATATCTTGCAGAAAAACTTTTATTCATGGAAACACATTCAGTTTAAATACATTCAGTTCACCCAGAATTAACATTTCAGTTCAGTTATAAAAAGGATAAATATAGTGTTTTTGCTCCTGTGAGTTGTACAATCCACATTTAAGACAGCATGATTAGTTATGATGAATAGAGTTGTCATAATAGGTTGTTTGCAAGTACCTGATCCCAAATTTCCATTGAGGGTCAGGAAATGGGAACAGCCATAAAGGATGAATGGGAACGGAGGAAGTTTATCACACAGTTTTACTGATTTACCTGAGATAGAGGTGATCAATATAAGAAATTACTCTGCTGAACCTCCTTAAGTCTATTGTTGTCGTTCCAGATGAAGGGAGACGAGTCTAGAGGAGTCTTATACTGAGCTAAGAGGCTAGCTTAGTCCATTTAATACATTAAAAAAATCCTCATTATGTCCCAAACATGCTTTGAATTGAAACGGTGATGCACTATCAACCGAGTGAACCTTATAGGTGAGCAACTGAGTAAAGATTTGCCATTTACGAATGAGCCTGTTCCACCTATGGCTCTTTAATGTGAGCTACAGTAGCTGTACCATTTGAATGTCAGTTTCCCTTCCTTCATCTTTTGTCGTCATTTAATCCATATTAAAAAGCTGAACTGGTACCAAATGAAGAGCCATTTGGGAGCCAAAACAACCAGCTCTCCTGAGCGGAACCAAATGAGCTGGATCTCTCAAAAGAGACCGATTTCACGCCACAGCAGAAGAGAGGAAACAGAAATCAGATGAGGAAGCACAGGCAAGATCAGAGTTTAATGTACTAAACTGTGGCAAACCTTACTGAAGCAAACCAGACTGCTTTGCAAGTAGGTTTTTTCATTCAATATTAATTGACAAACATAGGACACCCTACATTTATCTGCTATGATTTCTATTTTAAAAAGCATTTAATTGTCTGTTTTATTTCTCAGAATGGTGCTGCTCTGACTGAAAATAGCAGTTGCAGTTGTTAAAGCTGACTCTTGATCTTTCAAAAGCAAAAATCAAATGTTGAAGGTTCATCGTCAGTATGACTCATGAAATTACACGCCTCTGTTTTATCCATTACTTCATATTAATCAGGATGATTCAGGTCAGTTTTCTGCTGCTGTAAACCCTCAAAGATCACTTTCATTTCCTTAAACAGCCGTGAAACGACGTCAACCATGATCTGTGTCACTCTCACAAGTCACAGCTGTTGCTCAACTCAGAGGGTTAAATGTGAAATATTTCCAAACATTAAGGTCATGAAGAGATGAAAGAACGAATGGAAAAAAAGGCAGGGTGAAATATTTTAGGATGTACATATATGTCCCTGTCCTATTTTATAGTCCGACTATGTATAAAGAGATTAAATTGTGTGACTTCTCAAGATTGTATGTCTAAAATATCATGGCTATTTAAAGTGTTTACACAGAAACTTGTTTTTATTTTTGGGGCATGTCTGTTTATTGTTAAAGACGAAGAAAAAACGTCATCAGGTTTGAGACCTTGATCTCGACAAAAATATTGAAAAACTTTTTAATTAAAACCAAGAACATTTGTGTTTTTTACAGAGACAAATATATTTATTTCGATAGTTTGAATTATGGGTGCAAATTATTATTTTGACACTCAACAAGCCATGGGTTACTGGACTGGTTGACTAACCCAGTCATATTTCTTGAAGCATGATACTGTTTTAATGTGGAGCCTGTGATGATATATGATATGTTTGCTCTGCTGCTTTGTGGAATGAGTGAAAGATCTTTTTCTAAAGATGGACATCCATCCAGCCTTTTATTTAAATGCTAGAACATCAGTGACATGCTCTCATACATTGAAGATTTTTTTTTCTCTAA